>NW_028318654.1:600000-1200000 GCF_062004578.1 Staurois parvus | reverse complement strand
TGGCCTGGACAGGAAGGGGGTAAAAGTGTCCGGACTTGAAGTGGTTAAGGAACAGTGGGATACTTTTTGTCACACAACACATTCCTGCTTAAAGAGACTTTGTTGAGAAGATAGGAGGATTGGAGTACAAAGTTATGTGCTGATATATACACAAAAGAATTTTCTTCAATAGAGCCTTTATAACTGAACTGCAGAACACTGCCATCTTGTGTTCACTTAACATCCTGCAACCAGTATTAATGCAGGGTGTTACATATATGACAATTCTATATAGAATTAAGATAAAGCATCTATTACACCTTCAATACAGACCAGGACATGAGGGTCGCTTCCATATCTAATGCCAGTTATTTTCTTGTCACAGCAAGTCTCCTTAGGACAATAGTGCTTTGATTATCTCCAGTTCCAAGACAATTACAGCAAATGTGCCCAAATTCAAATACCTGCAAAATAATCCAAAACATTTAAAAGGTCATGTACACTCCAGACAAACTGGTTAAATACAAACCAGCTGCGGACACATATCTGAGTTTTCCCTGAACTATCAGTTTCTCCACCGGAAGAATACAGTATTATAGCAGGGAGAATTAAATGTGTGGATGTGGGAATCAACTCTTTTTTGTGTGTTTTTCAACATGCTGGTTGAGTGAAAAAAGGTGAGGTGGTGGAATTATAATGGGGGCTGCATTTGGGTTTCAAGAAAGACCTCTGGAGCTCAGGCACACATTCTATGCCTGCTATGTCATGTGCTTTAAAAATTTGTGAAAGTTGGTAGTACCTGCAAAGTGAAGAGTTTCAAAGTTAGAGTGGAACTACACTGTATCTGAGCACCACAAACCAAAAACTCTATTTAATTTACTTTTAATATTCAAAGCAAACTACCCCATCCATCCATGTCTCCATGCTTTATTTTGCTGAGAAATAATTTTGAAAAACACCCCCTAGCATTTCTGGTAGTGGCCATCTTGAGTAAGGGCAGATGACTCATGTAGCATTTACTTTCTGAAATCCATCTGCCCTTATCTCTGGCATGCAGGCAGGGGGTGTGCTTAGTTGAGAGAGCTCCTCCTCTCCTATGAAGACTCCTGAGATAAATGACATAATTTGCATAGGCCTGGAAACCAGGAAGGAACTGAAGCAATGTAAAAGAAAAAGATTAAAACTAGTAAATATGATATACAGGTACTTTCCTATCAATTTACTAATGCTAGAAGCATTGGGATTAAAACTAGTCAATGCTAAGAGAGTGAAGTTTTGCTTTAAGTACAATATAAATAAAGTTAGCAAAAACTCCAGTGTATGTTTGTGCTGCACAAGACATTAAGGGAGTAGATCCATGTGATATATTAATGTGCACTCAGATGGATTTAGTCTAAAAAGAACATGAAAAGCAAAAAAAGCAATGACAGCTTAATGGAATAGAGGAAAGAAGGGAGAGGAAAAATAAAGAGTTTTATATTTATGTACAGTATTTATACTGTGTGTGTATATATATATAAGGCATGTGTGCTTGTGTACATCCCGCTCCCATGTTACTTTCCTCACCTTTCTTCTTCTCCTAACCTCTGGGGATATCTCCCCAAACCCTGGTCCTCCACTATTTCACCCCCACACCAGGCATCCTCTTTCTTCCGGGAATAGCCGCAATCCCTTCAATTTAATATCGGTTCCCATGCTCCCAAAAACCACCCTCCCTTTTTCATGCCCGCTCTGTCTGTAATAAGCTCACCTCTGTCCATGACCTTTTTGTCTCCCGCTCCCTTAACCAACTAGCAATTACAGAAACCTGGCTCCAAGCAGCAGATTCTGCTTCCCCCGCAGCACTTTCCTGAGGAGGCCTCATCTGGACCCACTCACCCAGACCCAGTGGTCGGAAAGGAGGTGGGGTTGGTTTGCTTCTATCCCCACTCAGCACCTTTCAAGTCCTCCCTAACCCTCCCTCTCTATTCTCTTCTTTCGAGACTGACTGCATCCGGCTGTTTTCTCCCATTTCTCAGAGGATTGCAGTGATCTATCGGCCTCCTGGACCGGTGTCCCGCTTTCTTGATGATTTCTCCGCCTGGCTACCCTACTTTCTCTCCTCTGAACTACCCACTATCATTCTCGGAGATTTTAACATCCCTATTAATGTGAACAACCCGGCTACATCCCAACTCTTCAACATAACTTCATCTTTTGCACTAGCACAGTGTATACAGTCCTCCATTCACTCTGATGGGAATACATCAGACCTTGTTTTCTCCCATCTTTGCACTCCCTACAACCTCACAAACACCCCCTTTCCTCTTTCTGATCACAATCTCATCACCTTCACAGTCTCCTTGACTTCAAACACCTATCCCACCAAAGCGGCAAACAATTACCTGCAGAAACCTTCACAACTTGAACCCTGCTCCTTTCCACTCTGCAACTGACCAACTCTATGACAGAATCTCTCCCCTGTCCTAGCCACTGCTGTCTATAACAGTTTGCTTTCATCCGCATTGGACTCGCTTGTTCCTCTAACAACACGAAGCATCAGGCCACGACCGTTACAACCTTGGCAGACCGCACCAGAAATCTTAAACGACATAGTCGTGCGCTGGAGCAATTGTGGTGTAAAACCAAATCCGACCAAGCATTCACCCGATATAAATCTGCTTTCTTAACATACAAATCTTCCCTTCATGCTGATAAACAAGCCTACTTTGTCACTCTTATTAATACCTTCTCATCCAGTCCTCGTCGTCTCTTCTCTACTTTTAACTCTCTACCTTTCTCCACCTCCACCTAGTACCTCACTCACTGCTCACGAGATTGCAAATCATTTCAAAAACAAGATTGATGCAATTCGTAGGGGCATCGCCACTGCACAGACATCCATCCCACTTAGCATACCTTATACTAAACCTCCCTTAACACTTTCCTCTTTTGACCTCGCTACTACCGAAGAGGTCACCAAGGTTTTCTCCGAGCCCGTCTCACTACCTGTCCCCTGGATCCTGTCCCCTCACAACTACTATGGTCACCCTCTTCTTCCATCCTATGTTCCCTCACTCACATCTTCAATCTTTCCCTATCTACTGGTGCCTTCCCCTCCCCTCTAAAGCATGCACACATCATTCCCATACTTAAACAGCCCTCCCTGGACCCCACCAACATGAACTTAATACCCATCTCTCTGCTGCCATTTACCTCTAAACTCTTAGAACGCTTAGTCTACAATCGCCTGAACTCCCACCTCACCGACAACAACCTTTTGACCCTTTACAGTCTGGCTTTCGCTCTCTACACTCCAGTGAAACTGCCCTACTAAAACTCACTAATGATCTACTAACTGCTAAAACCAATGGCCACTACTCCGTATTATTATTATTATATAGGATTTATATAGCGCCAACGGTTTGCTCAGTGCTTTACATTATAGTGGGAGACAATACAGTAACAATACAGTTCAATACAAGCGGGAGTTGAGGGCCCTGCTCCTTGGAGATTACAATCTAGGAGGGAGGGGTGAGTGGTACAATAGGGAAAACTGTGGGGGATGGAGTGGTTGGAAGCGTAGAGGATACCAGTATTAGCAGAGGGCGGGATAGGCTTTCCTGAAGAGATAGGTTTTCAATGATCGCCTAAAGGTAAGTAGAGTAGGTGATAGTCTGATAGAATGGGGTAGGGAGTTCCAGAAGATGGGTGACGCCCTGGAGAAGTCTGGGAGATGAGCATGGGAGGAAGAGATAAGGGAGCTAGAGAGTAAGAGGTCTTGCGAGGAGCAGAGTGAACTGTTTTGGTGATATTTAGAGATAAGATCGGATATGTAAATTGGGGCAGTGTTGTGGATGGCTTTATATGTTGTTGTTAGTGTTTCAAATTTTATCCGTTGGGCAACTGGGAGCCAGTGGAGCGATTGGCAGAGAGGGGTGGCAGATACAGAACGGTTAGTAAGGTGGATGAGCCTGGCGGCAGCATTCATGTTACACTGGTGTGGGGATAGCCTGCGATGAGGTAGGCCAATGAGGAGGGAGTTACAATAGTCAAAGCGTGATATGACAAGGGAGTGAATAAGTAGCTTAGTTGTGTCCGGGGTTAGGAACGGTCGTATCTTGGAGATGTTGCGGAGGTGAAGTCTACATGATTTTGTCAGTGATTGGATCTGGGGCTGGAATGACAGATGGAAGTCTAGGAGTACACCTAGTACCCTGGCATGGGGGGATGGACTGATGATTGTGTTACCGATATTTATGGTGAGGTCAGTGGAGGTGGCACGAGCTGGGGGGAATACTAAGAGCTCAGTTTTGGAGAGGCTGAATTTGAGGAAGTGGAGTGACATCCAAGCCGATATGTCACTTAGTAGGCTAGTGATGCGAGTGGAGACTGAAGGGGTGAGGTGAGGGGTAGACAAATAGATTTGCACGTCATCAGCATAGAGATGGTACTTGAAGCCGTGGGAGTTTATCAAGTGACCAAAGGAGGAGGTGTAGATGGAGAAGAGAAGGGGTCCAAGGACAGAACCTTGAGGGACCCCTACAGAGTGAGGGAGTGAAGAGGAGGTGGCAGCGTTACAGGTAACACTGAAGGAGCACTGCGATAGATAGGAGGAGAACCAGGAGACAGCAGAGTCTCTGAGGCCCAGAGAGTGTAGTTTTTTGAGGAGGAGGGGATGGTCAACCTTTTTAAAAGCCGCGGAGAGGTCGAGTAGTAGCAGTATTGAATAGTGGCCGTTGGTTTTTGCAGTTAGTAGGTCATTAGAGAGTTTTAGTAAGGCAGTTTCAGTGGAGTGTAGAGGGCGAAAGCCAGACTGTAAAGGGTCGAGAAGGTTGTTGTCAGTGAGGTGGGAGCTCAGACGATTGTAGACTAAGCATTCTAGGAGTTTAGAGGTAAATGGCAGCAGGGAGATGGCTCTTACTCTTACTACTTGACCTCTCCGCAGCTTTTGATACGGTTGACCATCCCCTCCTCCTCAAAAAAACTCCACTCTCTTGGCCTCAGAGACTCTCTCCTGGTTCTCCTCCTACCTATCGCAGTGCTCCTTCAGTGTTACCTGTAACGCTGCCTCCTCCTCTTCACTCCCTCTTTCTGTAGGGGTCTCTCAAGGTTCTGTCCTTGGACCCCTTCTCTTCTCCATCTACACCTCCTCCCTTGGTCACTTGATAAACTCCCACGGCTTTAAGTACCATCTCTATGCTGACGACACACAAATCTATCTTTCTACCCCTCACCTCACCCCTTCAGTCTCCACTCGCATTACTAACCTACTAAGTGGTTAGTGGCATGGATGTCACTCCACTTCCTCAAACTCAATCTTTCCAAAACTGAGCTCTTAGTATTCCCCCCAGCCCGTGCCCCCTCCCCTGACTTCTCCATCAAGCTCAATAACACAATCATCAGTCCCTCCCTTCATGCCAGGGTACTAGGTGTAATCCTAGACTCCCATCTGTCCTTTCAGCCCCAAATCCAATCACTGTCCAAATCTTGTAGACTTCACCTCCGCAACATCTCCTAACCTCGGAAACCACTAAGCAACTTATTCACTCCCTTGTTATATCTCGCCTTGACTATTGTAACTCCCTCCTCATTGGCCTACCTCATCGCAGGCTATCCCATCTTCAGTCTATCATGAATGCTGCTGCCAGACTCATCCACCTTACTAACCGTTCTGTATCTGCCACCCCTCTCTGCCAATCCCTCCACTGGCTTCCCATTGCCCAACGGATAAAATTCAAATCACTAACAATAATGTATAAAGCCATTTATAACTCTGCCCCAAATTACATCACCGATCTTGTCTCTAAATATCACCCAAACTGTACTCTCCGCTCCTCGCAAGACCACCTACTCTCTAGCTCCCTTGTCTCCTCCTCCCATGCTCATCTCCGGGACTTCTCCAGAGCTTCCCCCATCCTCTGGAACTCTCTACCCAATTTATCAAACTATCGCCTACTCTGCTCACTTTTAGGCGATCTCTGAAAACCTATCTCTTCAGGGAAGCCTATCCTGCCCTCAGCTAATACTGAAATCTTCTACTCTTCCAACCAGTCCATCCCCCACAGTTACTACCTTTTGTACCACTAGCCCCTCCCTCCTAGATTGTAAGCTCCAAGGATCAGGGCCCTCAAATCCCTCTTCTATTGAACTGTATTGTTACGATATTGTCTCCCGTTATATTGTAAAACGCTGAGCAAACTGTTGGCACTATATAAATCCTGTATAATAATAATAATTATATATATATATATATATATATACTGCATATACTGCTCAAAAAAATTAAAGGAACACTTTGAAAACACATCAGCCCTCAATGGGGGAAATTAACATGCTGGATGTCTATACTGATATGGACTTGGTAATGTGTTAGGAATGTAAGGATGCCCCATCGTTTGATGGAAATGAAAATTATCAACCTACAGAGGACTGAGTTCAAAGACATCCCAAAAATCAAAGTGAGAAAATGATGCAGCAGGCTGGTCCATGTTGCTGAAATTTTGTTGCAGCAACCCAAAATGGTCCTCAGTAGTTTGTATGGCCCCCACGTGCTTGTATGCATACCTGACATTATCGGGGCATGCTCCTAATGAGATGACGGATGGTGTCCTGGGGTATTTCCTCCCATATCTGGACCAGGGCATCACTGAGATCCTGGACAGTCTGAGGTGCAACCTGGTGGCGTCGGAAGGACTGCAACCTAATATCCCAGAGGTGTTCTATTGGATTTAGGTCAGGAGAGCATGGGGGCCATTCACTGATATCAATTCCTTCATCCTCCAGGAACTGCCTGCCTACTCTCACTACATGAGGCCAGGCATTGTCGTGCACCAGGAGGAACCCAGGACCCACTGCACCAGCGTAGGGTTTGACAATGACAATAGGTCCAAGGATTTCATCCTGAAATTGCATCTTAATGGCAGTCAGGGTGCCATTGTCTAACCTGTAGATGTCTAAGCATCCCTCTATGGATATTCCTCCCCAGACCATCACTGACTCACCACCAAAATGGTTACACTGAATGATGTTACAGGCAGCAGAACGTTCTCCGCGGCTTCTCCAGACCCTTTCACGTCTGTCACATGTGCTCACGGTGAACCTGCTCTCATCTGTGAAAAGCACAGGGTGCAGGTGGCGGACCTGCCAATTCTAGTGTTCAATGGCAAATGCCAATTGAGCTCTATGGTGCTGGGCAGTGAGCACAGGGCCCACTAGAGGACATCAGGCCCTCAGGCAACCCTCATGAAGTCTGTTTCTAATTGTTTGGTCGGAGACATTCATACCAGTGGTCTGTTGGAGGTAATTTTGTAGGGCTCTGGCAGTGCTCATCCTGTTCCTCCTGCTGATGGGTTAAGGACCTTCTATGGCCCTGTCCTAGAGTAACTGCCTGTCTCCTAGAATCTCCCCCATGCTCTTGAGACTGTGCTGGAAGACATAGTAAACGATCTGGCAATGGCAGGTATTGATGTTCCATCCAGGCAGAGTTGGACTGCCTGTGCAACCTCTGTACGATCCAGGTATCGCCTCATGCTACTAGTAGTGACAATGACCCTAGCCAAATGCAAAACTAGTAAAAAACTGTCAGAAAAGATGAATAGGGAAAAGAAATGTCAGTGGTCTCCACCTGTAAAACCATTCCTGTTTTGGGGGTTGTCTCATTGTTTCCCATCTAGTGCACCTGTTGTTAATTTCATTAACACCAAAGCAGCTGAAACTGATTAACAACCCCCTCTGCTATTTAACTGACCAGATCAATATCCCAGGAGTTTAATTGACTTGATGCTATACTCTGATTAAAAAGTTTTCCTTTAATTTTTTTGAGCAGTATATATATATATATATATATATATATATATATATATATATATATTTTTTTTTGCAGTTCTCAAATAGAGAGATATTCATTGTGAGGGTTTGCATAAAGTTTAGTGCTACCCCCCAAGGAGCCATTTTTTTAAAATGTGTCCTCTGTTCTCCGCCATGACCTCCCAAAGGCCTCAGCCCTGTTGACACACCAGGAGAGAAAGAGCAAGCGGCACAATGAATATTTCCTTAACACTATTATGTATTAGGACTACCTTGAGTATGGCACCAAAAATGTTGGTAAAGGCAATACTGTGTATATTGGGTATAGAAAAGAATCACCCCCCTTTAAAATAAACACATTTTGTTGCTTTGCAGCCTGAAATGAAGACAGACACAGTTTTTGTTTTATTCAACTTATAACATCGAAGTGAAATATATAACACCAACATGTCAGAAAAAAATAAAACAAATTAAAAAAAAGAATTGTTGAGTTGGAAAAAGGATCGCCCCCTTGTGTCAGTATTTTGTTGAATCACCTTTTGCTTTAATTCCAGCATTTAGTCTGTTGGGATATGTCTCTGCTAACTTTGCATATCTAGACTTTTCAATATTTGCCCACTCTTCTTTGCAGAACTGCTCAAGTTCAGTTAAATTTGATGGTGGCCGTTTGTACACTGCAGTTTTCAAGTCGTTCCACAGATTTTCAATGAGGTTTATGTCTGGGCTCTGACTAGGCCATGCAAGGACATTCCCCCTTTTCTTCTTCAACCACTGTGTGGTAATTTTTGCTGTATGCTTTGGGTCATTGTCATGTTGGAAGGTAAACCTTCTTCCCATCGACAACCTTCTGGCAGAGGGTGCAGATTTTCCTCATGAATTTACCGGTATTTCACCCCATCCATTTTTCCTTCTAACCTGACAAGTGTTCCAGTCCATGCTGCAAAAAACCCATAACAGGATATTACCTCCTCCATGCTTTACTGTAGGAATGGTGTTATTTGGATGGTGAGCTGTATTGGATTTCTGCCAGACATATCGTTTAGAGTTGAGGCCAATTCATTCAAATTTAGTCTCATCTGACCAGAACACCTTTTTCCATGTGGCGTCAGAGTCTTCAGAAGGTGCGTTTTGGCAAAGCTCAATGGTGACAGCATGTGGCCTTTCTTCAGGAGCGGTTTTTTTCTTGTAACCCTCCAATACAAGCCACATTTGTGGAGAATATGTGATATTGTTGTCACATGCACATGATGACCACTCTTTGTCATAAACTCATGCGGCTGTAGGCCTCTTGGTAGCTTGTCTGACCAGTTTCCTGCTGGTTCTCTCATCTAGTCTGGAATGATGATCCAGGGAGGGTCTGTTTCGTACCAAATACCTTCCACTTTAAAGACTTCTAGACATTGATAAAGCCTTTGAAATTTTTTGTATCCATCTCCTGACTTGAGCCGTTTCACAACTTTATCCCAGAGATATTTTGACAGTGCCTTGCCATCCATAGTTGATTGTTTGCTTCATTTGCACTATCAGGGAGTGAAATGCTCCAGGAAAGCTCTTTTAATGGTGAGCTAACCAAAATGACCACAGCTGATCACAGTTGAAAGTCAGTTGGCTTTGTATGCCAATGAGAAGGTAATTAGCTATACCTGATTGAGTTTAAAAATCATTTTTAGGAGGAGGGTGATCCTTTTTCCAACTGGGTGATTCAGTTTTTTTTTTAAAAAAACATTTCGGGCATGTTGATGCTATATCTTTTAATTGGATGTTATACATTGCACTGAGCAAATACAGTTGATAAAACAAAAACTGTGTCTGTTTTCATTTCAGGCTGAAACAATCTGCTTACCCGCCACCCTATAGCACAAATGATGCTACAGGGCAGTAGGGCTGCGCAAAATCATGTATATATACGTGAATTCGCATCTCCGAGTAGGGGGAATGCATCACCCTACCCGTGCTGCCATTTGCAGATATGGCTGTCGATCACCGGGTCCCGGCCAGAGATTCCCTGCTGTTACCCGACGATCTCTGAAGAACACTGACGGGGAGAGATCTGTATGTAAACAATACAGATCTCTCCCCTCTCAGCTCCAGAATGCTGTTTTGTTTGGCTCTGCATAGCAGAGCCATACAAAGCAGTGTGCTTACACAGTAAATCACACACACAGCACACATAGTAAACCAGCACACAGTGAACCCTTTGAATGCCCCAGATGTTAACCCCTTCCTGCCCTGTATCATTTGTACAGTGTCAGTGGTTTATTAGCACTGACCACTGTATTAGTGTCACTGGGGATGTCATTGTCAGAATGCCCGCCGCTGTCCCGCTATAAGTCGCTGATCGCCGCCATTACTAGTAATATATATATACATATATATATAAATTTCTAGTAAATATACCGCCATTTGTAGACGCTATAACTTTCACGTAAACCAAATAATTTACACGTATTGGGTTTTTTTTAAGAAAGACGTAGCAGAATACATTTTGGCCTAAATTTATGACAAAATTAGATTTTTACAATTTTGTTTACTGTAAATATTTATAACTAAAAGTCAAATATTTAGTAGTTTTATTTTCAAAATTGTCTGGTTTTTTTTTTGCTTATAGCGCAAAAAAAAAAATAATGCACAGGTGATCAAATACCACCAAAAGAAAGCTCTATTTGTGAGAAAATAAGGACATAAATTTCATTTGGGTGCAGCGTTGCATGACCACGCAATTGTCAGTTAAAGTAATGCAGCGCTGTATCACAAAAAATGGCCTGGTCAGGAAGGGGGTAAATCCTCTGGAGGGCAAGTGGTTAAAGGGGGTGATTCTTTTCTATACCCACTGTATATAGAGGAAATCAAGTGTCATGTAGTCCACAAATATATGTGCTTCCCAAGCAACTACTGTATGCTATTCCAGAAAATAGTCAATACACCCAGAGTGATTCACCAACAGACAGGGAAATAACCCAAAATATATTCCTTCCTATTTTTTAGGATACACATTATTATAATACAGGATTTATATAGCGCCAATAGTTTGCTCAGCGCTTTACAATATAAAAGGTACCACTTTAAATATAGATCACGCGTTACTGCCGATCCCGGTGCACTCCTCCTCCTGATCTCAATCACACCCGATGCCCCAATATTCTCACATAAAAAACATATAGAGCACACTCAAATAGTGATGTAAGCTCATACAAAAGCAGTTTTTATGAAACTCCCATTTACAAAGTAAAGCATAAATTGTGCAAATCAATGACCTCTAAAATAGTGGATGCAAAATCACAGTCCCCATGACGCTATATGAACGACCGTTCAGGATCTCACCACACCAGGGGCGGACTGACAACTCATGGGGCCCCCGGGCAATAGAGGATCATGGGGCCCCTGTGTTCTTGCCCAAACTCAAAAAAGCCTATGAAAAAGGTACCAGGGGCATCTCATGGGCCCCCTTACTGACCCCGGGCCCTCGGGCAGTGCCCGAGTTTCCAAATGGTCAGTCCGCCCCTGCACCACACTGAGCAGATCCACTTACACGTCACTTCCAGTTGCCACTGAGCCACAGTCATGCAACCAATACTGGATATTTACCAAACATTTAATTTCCTATTATGGAAATTATATTGTATGAGCCTGTGCATTTATGTGATGATGCAAAGTACAAGGATATACAGCCATACACTTCTATGGCATGCTGTATGTTCCCTAGCTACAGCAAAACAGTATTTTTTGACCATTATCCAACCTCCTCTCCACCTAAGCCAATCAGAGGAAGCCTAAGGTAACCATGGATGACTCATTAAAAACAACGGATTCCTCCATCCACACAAGTGAGGTGAACAGAGCAGTCCACCGTGCAGAGACGTCATATTTTGACAGCTGGACTTCTCTGCTGTCAGAATACAAGGTGTAATAATTTAATTCATGAAATGGGCTGTAAAAAAATATTTTCTTATATGCTACAGACTGTTGTCACCTTAAAAGTAGCCACCTTGTGAAGCGATGCATTTTTCTAGATGACTGTGCCACTGTCAGAAGCATTTCTGCAATTATTTTTCCAGAACGCTGCACAGTATTTTTGCCGCTGTGCCCTGGATGTCTGGAATGGCATTTTTTAAATTTTGGAAACAGCCAAAAGTCGCAGGTTGCTGGGTTAGGGGAATAAGATGATTGGTCAAGTTTTGGAATGGATTTCTGGACCAGGAACTCACAAACACTGAACACATCATGTGCAGGAGAATTGTCGTGGTGGAGAATCCACTTGTCAGGACAGAGTTCATGCCTTTTCCTCCAAAGAGATCGCCTGTAACCTTTTCAGGATTTTCAAGTAACAATGTTGGTTGACTGTTGTACTATGTTCTTGAGTTATCGTGGACATTTTCCCTCCCCTCATTACACTGCCTATTTAAAACCCTTGATTTCTTCATGGAATGTTCATCATCAGCCTGTTGTAACAGAGCTAAAGTTTAATTTGCACTTTTGCCAATATTTAATTTGATGTTAATCCGCTGCTGCAGATTCCTGTCATTCATTTTCAGTGCAATGCACACACTTGTTCTTTCTTTGACTACTCCGTAAAGATTCAACTGGTCTTCGACCCAGGCAAGTGCAAGTTAGAACACGTCAGAACACGCTCAAATGCAATTGGCTGTGTGGCTCATCGCCATATTGCTACTCCGAGGGCATTCCAGGAATTAAATTGTCACACCTCGAATACTAATCAACGACTGCAGCTGCTGATCGAGAAACATTTTCCAAAATTCCCATTCAACAGAAGTCGACTTCTGTCAAATGAAGATGCCTATAACTTGGATAAAATTTGGGCAGTCCCTGCTGAACTGGCCAGATTTTGATCCATTTATGGCCGGCTTGAGAGAACACTATGCTTGTTAGACGTGCATTTTATTTCAATTAGTTTTTTGGACACAATTTTCACTTTTGGAGATTCAGATGTATCAGAATCTCCGAATAGACTTGGTAATGAATGTCAGCAAATCTAAAAAACGTTATGATGAATTTAACTAATGTGCTTCATTTGGATGCCCAATGGGGAAATTAATTTAATTTTAAAATTTGTTAGATAATTCAGATTTAGATAACAAATTAATCCAAATTTCATTACATTCATGAATTCGAATGCATATTCTCCAATCAGCTCGCGCCATTTCTCTTGGTGGGTTTAAGTAGCATCTGAAAGCATTGAATCCTTCAGATTCAAATCCATCCAATTTGATAATATATTGAACATATAGCAAACTTCTGGAAAAACTGCAAATTGTTTTGAATCTACCCAGACCAACAAATATACGAAAGTAATGCCAAAGATAAGAAATGAATTTCAAAAACAAATTGGGTCAATGGGTTGAATATGATGAAACAAAATTCTTCAATGAATGAATTATTATTATTATACAGGATTTATATAGCGCCAACAGTTTGCTCAGCGCTTTACAATATAAATGTAAAACTTTCTGTGGTGCATATGTCTAATTCTTGTATATGTGAATTTCAAGCACCTCTTTCACAATTACACCATAAATGTAGATCAATACAGGAGTGGGTGGGTAGAGCAGACACTTTGAAGGAAAATTTTTGAGAAACCCTTTGCCTTTTTGGGATCTACAAAAATACATCATTATCCCTGTCTCTCTTGTATTCACTTTACCAATTTCAAAAACAGGGGGACATGACCCCAAACTACCAGGAGAAAAGACTAACTAATCTTAGAAAACATTATTTTACCAAAAGAGTAGTCAATGCTTGAAATATACTTTCAGTAAACATAGTCAGTCAACAGTAAGTGGATTCAAACATACTTAAAACAAACATAGATCTATAATAAAAAAAAGTCAAAAGAGTAAAAAAAAAAAGAAAACAAAAACAAACTAAAGAAAAAAAGTAATATATAACTACAAAAAAAATAAACAATTGGGGGTTGACCACTTGGCCTTTTGTTCTGCCATCACTTTTCTATGTTTCTATGATTAAGTGAGGTTTTTCTTTCTTTTGCCATCCCTTATACTGGTAGAAGGATAAAAATGAGAGGTTTCCTTACATGTCAAGTCAATTTGCCATTACTGTGCATAGTGAGGTATCCTTGGGGACTGTACTAAAGGCAGTGAGTAGGTGGGTATGACAGACTTTTTGAAGGAAAATTCTTGAGAAACCCTTTGCCTTTTTAGGAAAATACGTCTCGCTTGTATTCACTTTACCAATTTAAAAAAAACAGGTACATGACCACAAACTAGCAGGAAGAAAGTTAAAAACTGATCTTAGAAAGTATTATTTTACCAAAATAGTAGTTCATGCTTGGAATAGGCTTCCAGCAGATGTAGTGAATAAATCAACAGTAAGTGGATTCAAACATGCTTGAAACAAACAAAGATCTGTACTAAAAAAAAAAAAAATAGAAACTAAAGAAAAAAAATCATGTGTATATATATATATGAATATATATATAATGTGGGGTAGACTCGGTGAACCACTTGGCCTTTTTTCTGCCATTGCTTTTCTATGATTAAATGAGTTTTCTTTGCTATCCCTTCTACTGGTAGAATGATCAAAATGAGAGGTTTCCTTTCATGTCCAGTAACTTTGTCATTACTGTGTATAGTGAAGTGTCCTTGTGGACTGTACTTTGTGGGTGAAACCACACAATAGTTATATAGATAGACACAAATGTTCTATAAATAATTCTATAAACTTCCAGTTGCGAAATCTTTTATTGACCTTGGTCACATGGTATCTCAGAATTTTAACATAACTTTATGACTATGGAAGGTTTTCACAAACTGAAACATGATGATCAGAAATTGAAAATATGTACTGTATTTTCCGGCGTATAAGACGACCCCCTACTTTTCCTGTTAAAATATAGGGTTCGGGCTATACTCGCTGTATAAGACTACCCCTCTTCCAACGCACACCAAATAAAAATTAAAAAACATCAGATTTGATTTCAATATGGTATGGTATTTCAGTATGGTATTCCAGTGATGGGGTGCTTTTCCTCCCACTGACACCAATGATGGGGCACTATTCTTCCCACTGACACCAATGATGGGGCACGATTCCTCCCGATGACACAAATGATGGTGCCCCATCATTAGTGTCAGTGTGTGAGGAATAGTACTCCATCAGTGTCAGTGGGAGAAATAGTGCCCCATCATTGGTGTCAGAGTGACGAATCATGCCCCATCATTGGTGTCAGTGGGAGGAATTGTGTCCCATCATTGGTTTCAGTGGGAGGAATAGTGCCCCATCATTGGTGTCAGTGGGAAGAATCGTGCCCCTTCATTGCTATCAGTGGGAGGAATAGTGGCCCATCATTGGTATCAGTGAGAGGAATAGTGCCCCATCATTAGTATCAGTGGGGGGAATAGCACCCCATCATTGGTGTCAGTGGGAGGAATCGTGCCCCATCATTGGTGTCAGAGCGAGGAATCGTGCCCCATCATTGGTGTCAGAGCGACAAATTGTGCCCCATCATTGGTGTCAGTGGGAGGAATAGCACCCCATCATTGGTGTCAGTGGGAGGAATAGCGCCCCATCATTGGTGTCAGTGGGAGGAATCGTGCCCCATCATTGGTGTCAGTGAGAGGAATAGTGGCCCATCATTGGTATTAGTGGGAGGAATAGTGCCCCATCATTAGTATCAGTGGGGGGAATAGTGCCCCATCTTTGGTGTTAGTGTAAGGAATCGTGCCCCGTCATTGGTGTCAGTGGGAGGAATCGTGCCCCGTCATTGGTGTCAGTGGGAGGAATAGTGTCCCAACATTTGTGTCAGTGGGAGGAATAGTACCCCATCATTGGTGTCAGTGGGGGAAGGAATAGTGTTCCATCATTGGTGTCAGTGGGGGGTGGAATAGTGCCCCATCGTTGGTGTCAGTGGGGGGGGAGGAATAGTGCCCCATCGTTGGTGTCAGTGGGGAGGAGGAATAGTGCCCCATCGTTGGTGTCAGTGGGAATAGAATCAGTGACACCAATGATGGGGCACTATTCCTCCCACCGACACTTGTTGACCCCTGTTCCAGTATGGTGCTGCTGCAGCCAGCATATGTGGTTGCAGCAGCAGCTCTGCATGGCACACTTACCGGCCGCTCCCTCACTCGATTTTCGCGGGGCTGCTCGGCTCCGCCTCCTCGCTGGTAATTGGCCGCCTGTGTGCCTTTCCTGAATTACAGTTCTGGTGGCCAGTCACAGGTGAGGAGGTGGAGCCGAGCGGCCACGCGAACATCAAGCGGCCGAACTGAATGAAGGAGCAGCCGCGCCTCCTGGACCGGATCGCCGTGGGACTGGGACCGGAGCCAGGTAAGAAACATCAGTCCCCTGCCTGCCCCTGTACTTAGTGTCCCCTCCGTTGGAAGGGGGGGGGAGTGGCGGCGGCACCGCGCCGCCCCCTAAAAAGTGCCGCCCTGACACCAAGTGTCAGCATGCCGTATACCGGCGTATAAGACAACCCCCGACTTTTGAGAAGATGTTCAAGGGTTAAAAAGTCGTCTTATACGCCAGAAAAAATGGAAAGTAGTAGAATGGATAAACAGACCGGAAGCTATCCAGCTGAAAAGCCTCAATATAGATAATTTGTAATTTTTTTCTTTGATTGTTGATTAGCCACTATGCCGTAGGTTTTTGAACAGCAAAGTGGTGAAGGCTTATTTCTGCAGTGCTGTTTATATACCGTATATTCATGTGTATTCCTAAATCCTTTCAAACAGTGAACGGAAATATACCTGAGCTGGAATAAATGATTACACTTTAAATTACATAAAACAACTTGACTCAGTGTATTCAACATAAAACAATGAGCTTTGCCTTACATTTACAATGTTATGTTGCTTCATTTTGGTAGCCAATGAATAGAAGATGTTTGGTGGGGCCTTGAGCAACATTATCTCAGTCCTGTGCCACTTGGACAGTCTGTTCTTCAATATTTCAATCCTGGTTTTCATTTGGAGTAATGCTGCTGCCGGTAATATCCAAGATGGGTGACATAAATAATCTGACCCGGCAAAGCAGAGCACAGTGTCAGTTATGTCCGGTGCTTGTCTAGCGTTGGGTCTCTATGACGTCTGCCTTCGTTTTGCTGAAGAATGTCACAAAAATGTTTTTTTTGTCCTTCATTCTTATTTTGTCAAACATACCTGTGACCTCCTTTTAAGTTTTTTTTTTTTAACCTTAAACCTTTTCAGGTCCAGGGGTAATTAAAACTTTATGAGCAGCCCAAATTTTGATATAAAGAAAGCAGTTAGCTTTGCATAACAAAATGATGGACAAAAATGTGACAATAATAGGGTTTTGGTTTGCCTAATGGGTAATTATTGGGTAATTATTCAAAATGCTAGACTATGTCAACAAGGTCTGTAGGGTAGCTTTCACAACCTTTTTAACATGGGGGAACCCTTGAAGTAATATCCAGGTCTCAGGGAATTCCTTCTAAAATGACTGAAAAAACAAACCGATCAGATATCTGACACGATGAATGGTGGACTTTAAGGGCACAGCATGAGACAAACCAAATACTTAAAAATGATAAACTTATTATACAATTTATTATAAATTTAAAAACATGATATATTAAAAGGCTGTTGATTAACAGACACGATGGATGGATTCCCTCTATACATATATACTCTCTAAAAGTACAGAACTTAAATGATATTCTGAATAGTATAGCAAACATCCATATAGTCAAGATACTCCTGTCCAGAACTCATGGTCAACGCATTTCGCTTGAATTGTAGCTTCTTCAGGAATGTATAACTTAGAGGGAGCGGGTGCTGTTATCATTAAACAAATAAATACATATTAGAGTTATACATATATTTCATAATTGACGTACATCCATGTACAGAGACTGCAAAGCTTACACAAGTATGGCAGTGATCCTTGGGCTCCAAAGTGACTAGTCTTGGGGGCCATCGCAGGGGACCCAGCTATGTCCAACCTCACGGGGAGACAAAAAAATACATAGAGGAGGTGGAACAATGTCCAATAATACAAAATTAACAAGAAACACACCTATCACAGATATGTACAACCTAATATGCCACAATTATTATTTAATTGCAGCAATTTCTAAAAGGTGACTTAAGTAACAAGGGCTGAGTAATTAGGGATGTAATGTAGAGACATCAAGGAGGCCAATTATCCACAATATGTAGATGATGCCAACAAATACTCAAAGAGCAGACCATTCTAAAATGTTTATACAGTGGGGCAAAAAAGTATTTAGTCAGCCACCAATTGTGCAAGTTCTCCCACTTAAAAAGATGAGAGAGGCCTGTAATTGGCATCATAGGTAGACCTCAACTATGAGAGACAAAATGAGAAAAAAAATCCAGACAATCACATTGGCTGGTTTGGAAAGAATTTATTTGCAAATTATAGTAGAAAATAAGTATTTGGTCACCTACAAACAAGCAAGATTTCTGGCTCTCACAGACCTGTACCTTCTTCTTTAAGAGGCTCTTCTGTCCTGCACTCATTTCCTGTACCAATGGCACCTGTTTGAACTTGTTATCAGTATAAAAGACACCTGTCCACAACCTCAAACAGTCACACTCCAAACTCCACTATGGTGAAGACCAAAGAGCTGTCGAAGGACACCAGAAACAAAATTAAAGACCTGCACCAGGCTGGGAAGACTGAATCTGCAATAGGCAAGCAGCTTGGTGTGAACAAATCAACTGTGGGAGCAATAATTAGAAAATGGAAGACATACAAGACCACTGATAATCTCCCTCGATCTGGGGCGCCACGCAAGACCAACGTACCAAAGGCTACCATCAGTAACACACTACGCCGCCAGGGACTCAGATCCTGCAGTGCCAGACGTGTCCCCCTGCTTAATCCAGTACATGTCCTGAAGTTTGCTAGAGAGCATTTGGATGATCCAGAAGAGGATTGGGAGAATGTCATATCGTCAGATGAAACCAAAATAGAACTGTTTGGTAGAAACACAACTTGCCATGTTTGGAGGACAGAGAATTCTGAGTTGCATCCAAAGAACACCATACGTACTGTGGCAACATCATGCTTTGGGGCCGTTTCTCCGCAAAGGGACCAGGACGGCTGATCCATGTACAGGACAGAATGAATGGGGCCATGTATCGTGAGATTTTGAGTGCAAACCTCCTTCCATCAGCAAGGGCATTGAAGATGAAACGTGGCTGGGTCTTCCAACATGACAATGATCCCAAACATACCGCCCGGGCAACGAAGGAGTGGCTTCGTAAGAAGCATTTCAAGGTCCCGGAGTGGCCTAGCCAGTCTCCAGATCTCAACCCCATAGAAAACCTTTGGAGGGAGTTGAAAGTCCGTGTTGCCCAGCGACAGCCCCAAAACATCACTGCTCTAGAGGAGATCCTCATGGAGGAATGGGCCAACATACCAGCAACAGTGTGTGCCAACCTTGTGAAGACTTACAGGAAACATTTGACCTCTGTCATTGCCAACAAAGGATGTATAACAAAGTATTGAGATGAACTTTTGATATTGACCAAATACTTATTTTCCACCATAATTTGCAAATAAATTCTTTCCAAATCAGCCAATGTGATTGTCTGGATTTTTTTTTCTCATTTTGTCTCTCATAGTTGAGGTCTACCTATGATGCCAATTACAGGCCTCTCTCATCTTTGTAAGTGGGAGAACTTGCACAATTGGTGGCTGACTAAATACTTTTTTGCCCCACTGTATCTACAGCTTATGGGTATATTAGTCACACCACTTTGGTGGTCGACGAAAGAAGGGCTTCCTTGCAACAGTGGTCAATGGAAAAAATGAGGGGTGTTGGTGCCAAAACTATATGGGCACCATTAAGCAGTAGATCAATCCATCACTGCTCAAGAAATCCATGGCAACTTTTGAAGGAACCTAGTTGAAAAAGGCTGCTGTAGGGGAATCAAATATGGTCATGAGCCAGCACCCATAAACCTTATCTGCATTCACTATTGCATCTGACAGTAAATAAAACATGCTGTTAAATATGTGCTTATGCAAAATCCGAGGATAGGACACTTCTTTCAGCGTGACACTAATAATCAGTGTGTACTAATGATCTGGCCATAGAAGCACATAGCACAAGATTCCACATGGCGGTAACAAATCCCTTGCAAAAACCCTTATCATTGTGTAAACTGTCATCAATTCGATATACTGGCAGGTTATATTGTAACTAATCTAACAGCATATTTATATTACAAGCAAAGTATATCCAATTAAGACCAATACAGCACAAAAATCATCTGTCTGCCATAAACTTTATTAAAGCTAGTTCTAACGTAATTAGAAGCAATTGATTGTGCGTAGGAGATTGCATTCACCTCATTTAAATCAATGTTGCAAAGATTTTAATTACTGCCTTAATTCTTTTTACTATTTTTTTTTTACCGTATCTCTTTAATTATCTCTCTCTCTGCTGCATGATTGTACCTTATTATACTGATTTTCTTTTTAGTTTTTATTTTGTACCTATAGCACAAAACTTTTCTTCAAACTTACAGTCAGTGAAATTGTAAAAGCTTATGATCCCTGCTGAATGGAGAGCTCTAGCTCTAAGACCAGGCTCACACATGTGCAGAGGTGCGGGCTGCTATTTGTGCAGGCACGAGAGCCCATTCATTTGAATGTACTCCCAAGTCCCGGGACACGCAGGGAAGAAGTCCCAGCACTTCTTCAAAAATAGCGTCCCGCACGGGAACCTCAGCTCCCAGTATGGCTGCGATTTCCAGTGTAGGCGGCGTGCTATTAGAATTAAAGGCACCCACCCGCGGGTCCCTCATTTCTCTATGTGGGTGGTGCGGCTGCAGGTATTTGTGTAGGTCCTGCAGTGGTACCACCCGCACAAATGTGACCCAAGCCTTACTCAGCATGGGGCTGGTTGGGATTCTGCAAAGAGACTATTGCTTCCACACAGGGAGTTAGGCTCCTGGTAGGGGACAGCCTTTTCTATTTCTAGCTGTGGCTACATTGTAAAATAAAAAGGACTACAGTTCTATTTTTTATAAAGCAGCCACAACCTGAATATCAGAACAGTAAAATAATTAACGAGCGCTTGGAGATAAATGGTAAGCAGCTGGCATAAAAGGTACAAACCCCAATCCTTCACACTATAAATAATAACATATGCAGCGCTAAAAAAAAAAAAAAAAAAAGGTGACTCATGAATCATACATCTAATAAAATATGAATATAAATGAATCAAATAAGATGAGTGGTGGCTAAAGTGCTTAAAGTGATTAAAGTAACGTCCTCAGATGATGGTTCAATTGTTCCAATAAAAAGGTGCAAAGGTTGTCGACTCCATGCTCAAAGGTGGGTAAATGTTATGCACTCACCAGAAAGCGCATAATGTGCGCATTTGAGTTGTCAGACCACTCCTGGTACTAGAAGGCTGAAGCAGTGCGGGTCATCTAGCAGGCTGTCACTCTGGTAGGGATGCACCTTCCTCTAACCAGCAGGGGGACACCAGACATCCAGCAATACTTGGCATAAAGCTAATCCAGACTCCTCAGACCAGGACACTCAAACAAGATATCCACCTTGAGAAAGGGGGGGGGGGCTCGACCAAACAGCCCACCCCAAAAAAGCACTGATAGTGTAGTAGGTTCATACATTTTTATTGGAGCATAGTGAAAGCAACTCACATAGGGTATCCCAGAAACAAAGATGGCCGCCGGCCTCCACGAGGTGTGCGGCGGCGTGACGTCACCGGCTAGGCTCCACTCTGACGCGTTTCGTGCGGACAAGCACGTTATCAAAGGGGACAACCTGAATATCAACATGATACAGAGGAGTAGGAAGCAGTGTTCTTTACAACTTTACAATACCTTATAGTAGCGATACATTTCTCTTGAATTGGAATGGAAGTTCCAGTCATTACAACATGATAAATCGATGACTTATGTTTAAAGCTGATTGAAAACACTGCTGAGTTATCAGAAAGGTCACGGACATAATCAAGCTAAAAGTTCTATTATACCCAATATTAGCTGGTATGGTGTGTGCAATTTATTTCTCCACAAGGATTATAAAAAAAAAGAAGAAAAAAATGGAAAAATACTTAAAAAGAAAAAAAGAAAAACGTGAGACCAAGCAGAAAAGTGACCTGAGGAGAAAAAGTTGAGAAACTTAAAACGGGAAAACTTGACCCCATAATGAAATTTCGATTGAACTTTAAATCCATTCCTTTCCCAATAAACGCCAATGCATTTTGCTAAAATAGTGAGATTTTGCACATTTGCCTCAATCCCCCAATTTTGGCTGAAATTCCAGGAAATAAACTCTGGATTTTGCATATCTCTACATTGTTATTTTCTTTTTAAAAATGTTGCCTGGCTGACATGCTGATGCAGGGGTTTCAGTTTAGATGGATACATGCATTTTAGCCATATTTCTATGTACTAGGATCTCCGATTCTCCTCTATGCTATATCGTGACCCTGCCTCCATAGGTCCCTTTGAATATTTGACATTGTGCATTTCCAAGATCTTACCCGGGGTTCCCTAATTTTTAAGTGACAATGTTGTCATGTTTTTAATGGTGATGGGTGGAGATATATCTTGATTTTTGTATATGCATACATGGTGGAACATAACGAAGCCATGGCATTAAAAAAGGGGGTGTGTATAACAAAGGGTAATATAATACAGTAAATAATTTTTATTCTTCATTTAGGCCACCTGGGGCCGAAGTATCGAGAGTATAGTATACACTTGACTACTGCACCATAGATAGGCTTGTCCACTCCTACTTCCACCATTGCCTATCCTTACCACCCCAAACCCCCCCCCCCCCCTTAACCAAATAAACGTTACAAAAAACATGACACCATTTTTGGAGTAAATGGCCAACATGGCCTTTTATTAACAACTTCACAATTTACATACATCAACCGTTCCTTAACGAAACCAAAGAATTGTTGTTGGTCTTCAAAGGCACCCACAAACGATCCAAAATGCACCTGCGGACAACCCTATACACTAGGCCTCCAGCCGCAACCAACCAGCTCGGAGACAACCATACCGTCCGCAGTGCAGCACCACCACCTTCCAGCTAAACCTTGGTTAACTGGGAATATCCACCGGGCCCCCCATACCTCGGATGGGGTCCCACACCATTGTTTTCCTTCCAAGATGAGAACCGCCTCCAAAGACCAACAACCGCACCTGCCCCCGGACAGGACCCGATACCCAACCTAACAGGGAGGGCGGGAGGGAAGCTCTGGTCCTTGCACTCATCCAGCTGCAATGACGCCCCTTCCGCAGCAACCCCCACCCTACGGTGCCACAGACACCTCCTACACTCCACGTCTGCCAATCCAATTATTCCCAATCCCATTCCCCACCCCTTGGAGCTAAATTTTTTAACCCTTTCCGTTCCCAACCACTCTGGGCCTAGTCATGTATGCCCTGCGCTATTTCCATTCTTCCCTATTCGCTACGGGCATTTCTTGACTACTGCACCATAGATAGGCTTGTCCACTCCTACTTCCACCATTGCCTATCCTTACCACCCCAAACCCCCCCCCCCCCCTTAACCAAATAAACGTTACAAAAAACATGACACCATTTTTGGAGTAAATGGCCAACATGGCCTTTTATTAACAACTTCACAATTTACATACATCAACCGTTCCTTAACGAAACCAAAGAATTGTTGTTGGTCTTCAAAGACACCCACAAACGATCCACAATGCACCTGCGGACAACCCTATACACTAGGCCTCCAGCCGCAACCAACCAGCTCGGAGACAACCATACCGTCCGCAGTGCAGCACCACCACCTTCCAGCTAAACCTTGGTTAACTGGGAATATCCACCGGGCCCCCCATACCTCGGATGGGGTCCCACACCATTGTTTTCCTTCCAAGATGAGAACCGCCTCCAAAGACCAACAACCGCCACAGCACGCTGGGTAAGCCCTTACCCATGCGTGCCACGCCACAAATGAACCGCCCGTAGAATGCCGTCCTGCAGCTCCAGGGACCACAAATCCGTGCCCACCGCATTCAAATGCACTCCATCACTGCGAAGGTACCGCCAAGTATCCACCTCCAACTCCACATGCCGAACCACCAATCCCCCATTACGACTAAAAAAGCGCCCCACCTCCCGGTTGACCTTAATCCTGGCCTTGTTGAGCCGCTCCACCGACCGCGCCAAGAAGTGCGGGCGACCATGTCAGACAACACCACCACCAGCCCCGGAAACTCACGCCGCAACAGAAGAAAATCCAGCTTGACATCTCTAACCAGCTCCCGCATGGACCTACCCCCCAAATCGTTGCCACCCGCGTGAATCACCAACACATCCGGTGGCCTATCCAGCCGCGCAAAACGCCGCACCTCTGGCACAACACGACTCCACAACATGCCCGGCACACCTAACCAGCGGACACAAACCTCCCGTCTATCCAACCCCAGCTGCCTGCCATTAGGCCGAACATCCGCCCGCCTGGCCCCCCAAAACATACGAGTGACCCAGGATCCACACCAGGCACACCGCTCCACCTGAAAGAAAAGAAACAATACCGCCAGAACAAAACAGCACAGGGACAGAACCGCAACAACCTCCCACAACCCAAACCACAGGACCGCCCACTAAGCCCGCAACAAATGCGGCCGAACGTACAGGCGAAATCTCTGGGAATCCCACCTACCTATGCGCTTCACCACATCCTCCGACAGCCCCCACCTGGCCGCCTCCGTAGCAGCCCCTATCCTAAACGAGTGCGACGCATACAAAGACGCATCCAAACCAGCAGCCGTCAAACACCGGCGAAAAACCGCCACAAACTGAAAACGCGTTAAAGGGGAGCCATCAACATGCCTGAAAAAGGACCCCCGCCCCCCAGGGCGACGGGACAAAAATTCCCGAACCGCCTGAACAGGGCACACCAGTGAACCCGGAAGAGCGAAAAAACGCACCTTCGCACCCCTGCCCAATTGATCCGTCTTAGACCGACGGACCAGAACCTCCACCCAATCTTCGGAGCACACAACCTCCTCCACCAACAACCCCCCAAGAACCGACTTGGACGGACTAACGAGCTCCCCAATGCGCAAAGCCCCAAAAAACGCCACCGCAAAGGCAGCCTGAAATAAAACCACCTCAAAATCCGAACAACACACTGTCCGCAAATGCTCAAACAAAGACCCCAACAACTCGAACGACACCGGACGACGAGAATCCCTACAACGATGAGCCCTCCGATAACCCCGCAAAGCCTGTCGAACCCAAAAATCCTTAGTAAAATCCCTACACCCTTGCAACTTAAAGAAAAACGCCAATGCCGCTAGACGGCGATCCACTGCGGACGCCGACACCCCCCGCTCCAAACTCCGCGCCAAGAAGTACAACACCGCCACACGCACCTCCGGCCCCCAGGGATCAATAGCTACCAGCCCCAACAGCTCCAGCCATTCCCGCCAGACCGTAGAGTAAGCAGACCAAGTCGCCTCACTCACCGACCGCCGGATCCACCCCGCAACGACTCCAAGGCAATCTCCCACAGCCAGTCGGGACAAGGAACCCCGTGTTGCTCCGCCGCCGGCGCCAACTCCCGGAATTTGTCCCACTGAAAACGAGACAAAGCGTCAGCTAAGGTGTTGTCAACCCCAGGGAGATGTACCGCATGAAGAAAAACATTCAGCTGCAAGCAACGCAACACCAAGTGGCGAAGCAGGGCCACCACCGGTCGGGAAGAAGCCGAGACCCTATTGATGACCTGAACCACCCCCAAATTGTCGCAGTGAAAACGCACCTTTTGATTCCGAAAATTCTCCCCCCAAACCTCAACCGCCAAAACCACTGGAAACAATTCCAACAGCGCAAGGTTACTGAGAAAACCTGCCTCCCGCCAGGAAGCCGGCCACGAGGCCGCACTCCACCGACCCCGGAAATAGGCCCCGTATCCCACAGAAGCCGCCGCGTCCGTGAACAGCTCCAAGTCAAAATTACTAACCGGGCCCGACATCCAAAGCGCCCGGCCGTTGAAAGAATCCAAAAAGGTGTGCCACAACTGCAAGTCCTCCCGATGCTCCCGAGTCAGCCGAATGAAATGAAAAGGGGAGGCAATACCCACCGTCGCCGCCGCCAACCGGCGGCAGAACACCCGACCCATCGGCAGGATCCGACAAGCAAAATTAAGTTTTCCCAACAATGACTGCAAGGGCCGCAGCTGAATTTTACGCTTCCCCTGAACCGCACGAATTTCACCCTGAAGGGCCAACAGCTTCTCTTCCGGCAGCCGGCACTCCATGGCGCCAGCATCCAAAACAATGCCCAAGAAAGTCATCACCGAAGCCGGACCCTCCGTCTTGTCAGCCGCCAAAGGAATCCCGAAACGGTCAGCAACGTGCTGCAACGTAGCAAGCAAAACCGCGCACACCCCGGAAGCCGGCGGACCCACGCAAAGAAAATCATCCAAATAATGGATGACCGAATTCACCCCGGAAACATCCCGAACCACCCACTCCACGAACGAACTGAACTTCTCAAACAGCGCACAAGAGATAGAACACCCCATGGGCAAACACCTATCAACGTAAAACGCGCCCTGCCAACGGCAACCCAAAAAACGAAAACTGTCCGGATGAACCGGCAACAGCCGGAACGCCGACTCAATGTCGGACTTCGCCATGAGTGCACCGCGCCCATATCGACGAACCCAGAACACTGCCGCATCAAAGGACGTGTAAGACACCGAACACGACTCCGGATCTATAGCGTCATTCACCGACCCCCCCTTAGGGAAGGACAGGTGGTGAATTAACCGAAACGCATTTGGCTCCGTCTTAGGCACAACCCCCAAGGGAGAAACCACCAGATCCGCAAACGGCGCACAAGTAAACGGACCACCCATACGACCCAACCCCACTTCCTTCCGCAACTTAGCCGAAACCACCTCAGCATGCTGCAAGGCCGACCGTAAGTTCCGAGCTAAGGGGGGGACCAAAGTCAAAGTACAGGGGATGCGAAAACCCTCCAAAAAACCAGCCGTCAGCAGCACCGCCGCAGCCCGATCAGGATATCTATTTAAGAAAGGCTCCATCCTTTCCACCCGCACCGGCGTCGTCCCTCTTACCCGCAGGCTCTCCGGGAGGGCCTCTACCCCGCCTGAAGCAGCGCGAGAAAGGATGGGAGCCACCGCACCCGGAACACTCGTGCCTAAACCTACAGGACCCTCCAAAACGACAAGTGCCCTCCTGGAACTGCCAGCAGAAACCCCTACGCTTGGCGGCCGATTGTCCCGGGGAAAACGAACCACCGGCCCCGCCCTGAAAAAACGGACCAGGAGCCCGCGGCGGCGCCATGAGCCGCATCCAAAGGCCAATGTCCTTGTGGTCCCAACGCAAAGACGGGCGAACAGCCCTCCGCTGCCTAAACTGCTCATCGTACCGAAGCCACGCAGACCCGCCGTAAACCCTGTGAGCCTCACTAACGGCGTCCAGGTAACAGAACAACGCCGAGCAATGCTCCGGAGCTTTCTCCCCAATGACACTGGCCATGATTGCGAAAGCCTGCAACCAATTCGCAAAAGTACGGGGAATAAGCCGAAAACGCCGCCGCTCCGCATCCTCCCGTCTACCGTCATCAACCCGGGACCCATCAAACGGAAAACGCTCCAAAGGCAAGAGCGTGAATATGTCCACATACTCCCCGTTCCAAATTTGTTCCTGCACGGCCGACTGCAAATGCGCACCCAAGGGGCCCTCAAAACACACATACACTTCCCCCTTCGCAGAGTCCGCCACGCCGACAGGTCCGGACACCCCCGAACCCTCCCCCAAAAACGCGGAAGGAACCGCAGAACCCATAATCCCAGACTCCGCGGAAACCACCCCAGGCCCAGAACCAAGCGGAGAAGAGACCCCCAGGCCCCGCACTACCCCGCTGTCCCGTCCCGGAACCGCGAGCCCGTCCCCACCGGCTGGCGGGAGCCACGCAGAAACAGGCCCAGGGGTCCCAACACCGCCCCGCTCCAGCCGCCGCACCAAGTCCCGCAAACCGGAAAGTACCTCCCCGAGACCCCCACCAAAACCAGACAGGGGAACGCCGCCAACGACCGCCGCCGAGGCCGCACCCACCGGGGCGGCCCGACCGCCCCCCAGCAGATCCCGCAACGCAGAAGAAAAAGAGACAGACACAGGAACAGATAACTCACCAGGCTGCCCAGGAGATGTCCCATCAGCCGCGCACTCCCGCTCCATCGATGAAGAGCGACGAGCCGTCACCCCCGCATCGGGTTCAGACAGCTCGCCCTCCGACCTCTCGTCCACCACTCGACGACCGGATGGCCTCCCAGTCCCAGGAGCCACGGGTCCCGCAGGGTTGTGCCGCTCCCGACTCTGCCTCTGGGCACCAGCCATGCCTGTCGCCAGCCCTGGGCTCCGTCCAGCAGCACTCCGCCCAGCGCTGCACGTCTTCTTCCGGCTTCTGGGAGCCCCGGCTCCCGACCGTCCAGGGGGCCCACCAGCCGCATCAGGGGACAGCCCAGCAGCCGCAGCTGACCGCCTCCCGCGCCGAGCTCCCTCCCTGACAGGCACAATGTCAGCGGAGGAGCCGGTAAAAGCACTCCCTCTCCTGCCGCCACGCCGTGCGGGCGGGGGGGGAGGGACTAGCAGACGAAACCCCGCCCGCCGAGCGCACTGCACGTCCTCCTCTCCGTGCGGGCGGGGGGGAGGGGCCACCTGGCGAAACCCCGCCCACCGGACTCACGACACGGCCTCCTCTCCGCGCTGGTGGGACGGAGGGCCCACTCGGCGAAGCCCCGCCCGCCGAGCGCACTCCACGGCCTCTTCTCTGTGCTGGCGGGGTGGAGGGGCCACCCGGCGAAACCTCGCCCGCCGAGCACACCACGTGTCGTCCTCCTCTCCGTGCGGGCGGGGGTGAGGGGCCACCCGACGAAACCCCGCCCGCCGAGCTCCGCCATCGCCGGGGATTCCTCCCGGCACCGCCGCTAGCAGAGGCCAGTGAGCGCCCTGCCAGCGGGGCCGGAGGGTCCCGAGGGGGGCTCCCAATGCGGCGCTGAGCTCCAGGGGGCGGGGCCGGACTAAAGCGCTCCGGAGGCCTAAACCTCCGAGCACGTGGGCGCCCCCGCCCCCCCGCTGCTGGTGACAAGACCGGGTCTCCCAACAGATCAGAGACCCGGCCCTGCAACCAGCCCATACCTCGCTCTTCCGCCGCCTCCCGAAGCTGTGCCACCAGGGCCTCCATGCCGCAGGGCAGATAGGAGGGGGAATTGCAGGACCCAGCTCAAATGAAGCTCTGGTCCTTGCACTCATCCAGCTGCAATGACGCCCCTTCCGCAGCAACCCCCACCCTACGGTGCCACAGACACCTCCTACACTCCACGTCTGCCAATCCAATTATTCCCAATCCCATTCCCCACCCCTTGGAGCTAAATTTTTTAACCCTTTCCGTTCCCAACCACTCTGGGCCTAGTCATGTATGCCCTGCGCTATTTCCATTCTTCCCTATTCGCTACGGGCATTTCTATACTGCCAAAAATATTGGGGCAACTGCCTTTCCATGCAGGTGAACTTTAATGGCATCCCAGTCTTAGTCCTTAGGGTTCAAAAATGAGTTGGCCCACCCTTTGCAGCTTCAGCTCTTCTGGGAAGGCTGTCCACAAGGTTTAGGAGTGTGTCTATGGGAATTTTTGGCCATTCTTCCAGAAGCGCATTTGTGAGGTCAGGCACTGATGTCGGATGAGAAGGCCTGGCTCACAGTCTCCGCTCTAATTCATCCCAAAGGTGTTCTATCAGATTGAGGTCAGGACTCTGTGCAGGCCAGTCAAGTTCCTCCACCCCCAAATCGCTCATCCCTGTTTTTATGGACCTTGCTTTGTGCACTGGTGCACAGTCATGTTGGAACAGGAAGGGGCCATCCCCAAACTGTCCCCACAAAGTTGGGAGCATGAAAATTGTCCAAAATGTCTTGGTCTGCTGGCGCTTTAAGAGTTCCTGAAAGGAATGATTTTCTTTTCCCCTCAGAGACCCCCGGTCTGTGGAGAGATTCCTGGTTTATCAGCAGAATTCTGGGAACACCCCTTGAACACGGAAATCACGACAGCTTATGTTCAGAGATGTTCAAAGTTTATTAGACATTAATAAGATTATATAGACTACAGATAATAATAAGGGAGGGGGGGGAGTGAGTTTCAAAACTGTAACTTGTAACTTTCCATCATGAGCTAACTACATGAAACATGACATATACATTTCTTGGTACAAATTGTTTTGTCTAACTTTTAGGGAAAACAGACAGACAAAAACATTGTCAGGGTCGTGTTAGCTTCTGTTGATACATCCTTGAACAAGGGAAAACAGTTTCATTAAACTTCTAATATCTCTACAAAAAGCTAACTTAATACTTAATACTTAAAATGGCGTACATAATACAAAATGGAAGTTATCTAGATCCTTTCAATCCCCTCTAAGATCATGAACATGATCTCAATTCTTTACATAGCCAGATAACCTTCATTTGTATTTTGCAGCTTTGTAGCTCTAGCAATGCAATATAATGAGCATTTAAAACATAGATATAAAGATAAAACAAAAAACAATATCATGACTATGCTTACAGCGATACCTTTCTTCCATGAAAAGATGGAACCAAATCCTGATCCTAACCAATCAAAAGAAGTCCATCCATCTTTTCCTATAGCTCTAGCTTCTTCCATCAAGCCATCTACCTGTTCCCTGTGTTGCTTTATTATTTCATAATAATCTGGAACAGTCATTGTGGTATTATATATCCAAGTACAACATTCAGAATCCTCTGTCATCTCACACAAACCTGTCAGGGCAGCACTCATACTTTCAATAGCTAATTCTTGCATCTCCAGCTGTTTTCTAATAGCTCTGGTCTCAGTATTTAGCAACCCCATGTCCTTAGAGTTCCTCTCCAGTATATCATCAATAATGTTTGTGTAATTATTTAGAGTTAGTTGGTGTTTTGGGTATGTACTGGCTTTTACCTGGTGTTCCTTTTGGTCTATAGCTGCCATAATTGGCACTAATTGGGCTACATAGCACCAGCCCTGGACATTACTCGGTATCCAAGGGTAACAGATCTTACCACAACAGATATAGGTATTGTTTCCCAAGGAGATCGGCAATTTTTGTATTGCAGAATGAAATTCAGGGGTGACAACAAGTGTAAAATAAAAAAGAAGTTTTCCAAACATAGTTTTCCCCACATTATCTTGTATCCCTTCTAAACTTTCATTCAGGGTTTTACCATTTACTTGCCAGAGTTTCACAGAAGAAGTTCCATCCCTCCTTCCAGGATCAGATATGTTTAATATGGACTGAGAGCACATTCCCCTTCCCTTGTGAGAAGTATTCCCCAGTGTAAAACACCAATCGGGGAGTTGAGTGACTCCCAGAGTTGGAAAAGATATGGTGGCATTAGAAGTAATATTGGTCAAACCAATACTTACATTCCCTTTTATTAACAAAAATATTTTGACTGGAGCGGCCAGAAGAGGAATTTCATATGTGCTAGGATGTAACTTACTACATATCCAACACTTATCATAACCTGACTTTTGAGCATAAGCATATTTAAACTGCATCATCAACATTTTTCCTGAAAAAGGATTGTTCTCTTCAAAACTTTCTTTTTGACTTTCTTTCACTTTTGGTTATCTGGGTCTCATTTAAAACTAGTCCTTGACCACAGATACCTTTTATTAGACCCAAGTCCTCAGGGCGATAAATACAGTTAGTTAGGATCCATACTGGCAGGAAAAAGAGCACAGTCAGTGTGCCCAATAGGACCCAGAGTTTCAAAGCACCATGAGGGGCAGTAAAAAATTTCATCTTCAGGGCCTTTTTCACTTACTTCACCCACTCTTCGAGGATTTTTCTCTCATACTTCACCTCCTTTTTCCATCTCGTGTTTCTCAGGTGTTTGGTTCACCTTCTTCACTCGACTAGCATGGATCCAGGACTGGGAATTCTCCACCAGAACAGCCGTTCTGGTAACCGCTATCACCGTAGTAGGTGGTCCAAAGGGGTAGCCTTGCTTCTTGTCTTTAGCGAGTTGGCGGACCACTACGACATCTCCCACTTGGAAAAGGTGTGTTGATTCCTGAAAAATAAAAGAAAAAGTGCGAGCAACATTTCTTTCAACCTTATCTAAAATTTGAATCAATTTTCTCACATGTTCTTGTTGTACCAGGTCAAGGTCCCCTCTTTCTAACATAAGTGGCTGTCTAGCCCAAGGAGTGGGGAACGGTCTTCCCATTAATATTTCAAAAGGAGATAACCCTGTAGTCTTATTAGGTGTCATTCTTACCTCTGCTAGAATTGCAGGTAACATCTTCTTCCAGTGGGTATAGGTTCCTCCAGTGGCCTTCCTCAACTTATCCTTAATTCTCCTGTTTATCCTTTCTACTATACCCGAACTTTGAGGATGATAGGGAATATGAAACTTCCAATCTATCTTAAGTACTTTTACCAAATCTTGACATACCTTGGCCACAAAAGCTGGTCCGTTATCAGAATTTATCTGCAGCGGACATCCCCATCTGGGTATTATCTCCTGTGTAAGACTTCTGACTACAGTCTGTGCGTCTTCTTTATTAGTGACAAATGCTTCCACCCATCTGCTAAACATATCCACCATTACCAACAAAAACTCTTGCCTTTGTCCTGTTTTTGGCATGTGGGTAAAATCTATTTGTAAATGGGTGAAAGGTGTAGTTGGGTACACTAGATGCTGGTGTTGTGATTTCTTTGGGTTCTGTGGATTGTTCCTTATACATGTAATGCACCTAGAAACATATTCTTTCACCAACCTAGATAAACCTGTAATGTAAAAATCCTGCAATAATGTTTCACATGTTGTTTTCCATCCTCTATGTCCTAGACCGTGGTACTGTGCAATGAACAATGGGGCACTTGACATGGGAATGCATGGTTTCCCCTCTAAGCACACTAGACCAGAAGCTGGATCTAGTTGTGCTCCAGAACCATCCCAGTCTGCTAAATCGATTTTCGTAGCAAATTTTTGTAAATCTGCATACATCTGGTCATGTGGGGTGGTTGTGATGCCTGAAGTGGGCATAGACATCTGTTCACTGGCCACCTTTTGTAATGCAGCTTCCTTTGCTACCTTATCTGCTAATGCATTTCCTTTGGCAATATGATCTCTGCGATTTGTATGTGCCCTGCAATGTAGAATGGCTAATGTTTTTGGAAACTGTATGGCTTTGAGTAGATCAGATATCAAAGAAGAGTGAGATATGGTTTTGCCATCAGCAGCAATGAATCCTCTTCTCTCCCAAATGACCCCAAAATCGTGTACAGCACCATGGGCGTACTTGGAGTCTGTGTAAATGTTGACATCCTGTCCTGCAAATAATTGACATGCTCTTGTAAGGGCAATCAGTTCAGCTGCTTGGGCTGACTGATATGGAATTGGCTTTGCCTCGAGTATTTTGTCAGGAAGTTGCACAATGGCATCTCCTGCATGGTAAGTATTATCATTTGGCCTAGAACATGAGCCATCTACAAACACATCTGTCGCCCCATCAAGAGCCACAGCTGACATGTCGGACCTAGGGGAAGTGTCTTGCTGTATGTGGGTTATACAATTGTGTTCCGGTGCCACTTCATCCTGTTCCCCCTTTAGCCCCAGTAGGGCATTCAAAATTGGAGCAGGACCTGAATTTGCTGAAGAATATTTAATAATCAAGTTGGAATCAGATAGAAGGATCACTTCATATCCGCTCAACCTTTGTGCTGACATGTGTTGAGTGTGTATGTTTTTCAGTAGTAAGGACACTTGGTGTGTGGTGTGTAGGGTAGTTTCATGTCCCAATGTGAAAGAAATAGCCCTCCCCACCAGAATTGCGCACGATGCAACAGCTCTCAGACAAGCAGGCATGCCCTGAACCTGAGTTGGCACTACTTTGGAAAAAAAAGCTACAGGGCGGAGCTTGCCTCCATGTTCCTGAGCCAGGACCCCCGCCATGGTTGTACAATTTTCCCTAGCATACAGATGAAACATTTTCTTATAGTCAGGTAGTCCAAGACCAGGGGCCGTTACCATAGCATTCTTCAGGTACACAAAGGCATCAACCATGTCATTTGACCATGTGAGAATGTCAGGTGTTTCTGAAAGTGTGGCAGACCTCAGAGTGTGATCATAGAATGAACAATCAGGTATCCATTGGCGGCAGTAACCAATCATACCAAGAAAAGTTAGCATGTCCTTTTTCGTTTGTGGGCGGGGCAGACCCACAAGAGCCGCAGCTCTTTTGTGACTGACATTCCTCTCACCATGACTTAGAATAAAACCAAGGTATTCAACCTGTTTTTGGCACCATTGCAATTTCTTTTTAGATGCTTTGTGACCATTCCCTGACAACCATTCTAACAGAGACCAACTATCCTCCTGACTGGCCTCCTGACTTGAACTACAAAACAATAGGTCATCCACATATATAATGAGGACCGAACCATTGGGAGGGGTCCAGGACCTCAGTGTGGTCTGGAGGGCAAGTGAGTAGACTGCAAACGAATCTACATAGCCCTAGGCATTCTACACCAGGTCATCTGGCAATTTTCAGAATATAAATACAAATAGCGCCCTTGTCTGGTGGTCCACAGGAACCGAAAAAAATGCATTTGTTAAATCAATCACTGTAAAATATTCTGCATCGGACGGAATGGAGGTGAGGAGTGATGGCACATCAGGCACTATTGGGGCTAATGGAACCACCAAATTATTTATGGCCCTCAAATCTTGTACAAACCTGTAAGAGCCATCCGGCTTCTTAACAGGATTGATAGGTGTGTTGTAAGGAGAAACAGTTTCTTCTACCTTCTGTGGTGTTCAGTTTATAGGCAGTAGCCTGTGTATTACTTGGTTCTATGTGACTAATGCTTTTTACATTTATCCAATCCCAAGCTGGATTATTTCCCAGAATACCATCAATGATCAATCTCATATCTTCCTGCGTGTAATTTCTTCCTAAACATGCCTTTTTTAAATAAGCAAGTGTACCTCCAGGAGATACTGTAGGCTTGGGACAATGTTTAACAATCTTATTAATATCTTCTAATTCTATGGGTTTTTTTTAGAATTAGTTCTCCTGCTGTGAGAAAAGGTAGTGTCAATATAGCCAACTCCTTTCCTCCTACGGCCCCCTCATCTTCTCTTTTTCCCTCTGGTTTCTTATCCATGGATCTAAGCTGCATTCTAAATTCCTCCACCTCTCTCTCTTCCTATGACTTGTGTCACTTCTTCTCCATTGACCATCCTTTTTCTGTAATTTTATTATATTTACCTGTCCCTGTTCTTCGTATTCCAACTCTCCTTCGTTGTCATTATTCTCTGTAAGGATGCCTTGAACTTGGCTACCCTCCTCTGATGATTTTATACTAATAATCTGTTTGGGTCTAGTAGAGGGGCCTGGCTGTATTGGTTGTAGATCCGGGACGGAAAGTGGCGCAGGGACAGGGGCAGGAGCTGCAGAGACAGGAGCAGGGGCTGGAGGGGCATTAGGCTGGGGTGTAATCATCCCCAAACTAATCAAAAAATCATCATCAGCAGCATTTTTAAAACCACTTAATGAAGGATATATATTATACGGAGGGGGTGGGATTGGTGTCTGAACTGTTTTCAGTCCAATCTTGGGTCTGCATGTCTTTTCAGATTGATGCTTTTCCTGGCATATTTTTGATGTATCCAATTTCAACTTCCTCTTTTGTTTTAAAGAGAAAATCAAATTGAACTTTCCCTTGCTATTATCAACCCAATACGGTGACCATTTTAACCAGTTTTCTCCCCCTTTCTTGGGAATGGGTCTGTACTCCCCATAGCTTCTGTCCAGCCTGCCATACAATCCACCCAGGGATTTATTAAATAATAATCCGATCCACAAACTCTAGCAACATAATCCTTACAATTTTCTCCCTTTTCTGGGGGACCTGGTGGGTAACTACCTCCTTGACCCATATTTAGACAGTGGATAAAACAATTTTACCTTAAAATCTTATTTTGTTCTACACAACAAATTATCTTATACTTCTACGCAACAGAAAGAAAAAGCAAAAGACAGATAAACCAGAATCTGCTCCACAGACTTATTAACCTCTTGATAACTTCCCAAAAGTTATCTCTTCACTGTTTTACCAAAAACAGAGAACTGTGTTTACCAAAACACCTTTTTTTTATATTATAGTGCACTATTTTGTAACTCTTACCAAAGAGTTAAGTCTGCTTTACCAAAAGCAGCTACAGGTTATCACGGGTCTATATAGACAATACAGAATGATTCAAGACCTTCCCTCAACACAGGGCAAAAAAGAGCTTTTAGTCATAAAAAGACAAAAGGTTTACTTACCAAGTGAGGTGGGTGGTCATCCCGGGCCGAGCCCCCAGCTGAAAGGAATGATTTTCTTTTCCCCTCAGAGACCCCCGGTCTGTGGAGAGATTCCTGGTTTATCAGCAGAATTCTGGGAACACCCCTTGAACACGGAAATCACGACAGCTTATGTTCAGAGATGTTCAAAGTTTATTAGACATTAATAAGATTATATAGACTACAGATAATAATAAGGGAGGGGGGGGAGCGAGTTTCAAAACTGTAACTTGTAACTTTCCATCATGAGCTAACTACATGAAACATGACATATACATTTCTTGGTACAAATTGTTTTGTCTAACTTTTAGGGAAAACAGACAGACAAAAACATTGTCAGGGTCGTGTTAGCTTCTGTTGATACATCCTTGAACAAGGGAAAACAGTTTCATTAAACTTCTAATATCTCTACAAAAAGCTAACTTAATACTTAATACTTAAAATGGCGTACATAATACAAAATGGAAGTTATCTAGATCCTTTCAATAACCCACACCATAATCTCCCTTCCACCAAACTTTACACTTGGCACAATGCAGTCAGGCAAGTACCATTCTCCTGGGAACTGCCAAACCCAGACATGTGCATTAGATTGCCAGACAGAGAAGTGTGATTCCACACTCCAGAGAACACGTCTCCACTGCTCTGGAGTCCAGTGGCGGCGTGCTTTACACCACTGCATCAGACACTTTGCATTGCACTTGGTGATGTAAGGCTTGGATGCAGCTGCTCAGCCATGGAAACCCATTCCATGAAGCTCTCTATGCACTGTTGTTGTGCTAATCTGAAGGCCACATGAAGTTTGGAGGCTTTCAACTATTGATTCTGCGGACAGTTGGTGACTTCTGCGAACTGTGCACTTCAGCAAGCGCCGACCCTGCTCTGTCATTTTATGTGGCCTACCACTTTGCGGCTGAGTTGTTGTTGTTCCCAGTTGCTTCCACTTTGTTATAATACCACTAACAGTTGACTGGAATATTTAGCAACAAGGAAATGTCACGGATGGACTTATTGCACAGGTGACAACCTATCACAGTACCACACTTGAATTCACTGAGCTCCTGAGAGCAACCCATTCTTTCACAAATGTTTGTAGAAGCAGTCTGCATGCCTAGGTGCTTGATTTTATACACCTGTGGCCATGGAGGTGACTGGAACACCTGAATCCAAAATGATTTGGAGCGGTGTCCCAATACTTTTGTCGATATAGTATATAGTAAAACATCAAACAGTGCAAATAACTTACAATAAATATTATAAGAAAGAAATAATCCAAAAAAACTTATAATATATAAAAATAAAAAAATATATAAGGAATTATATAAATTGAATAAAGTAGTCCCACTCCAAATTATTAGGATCTTTCAGACAGCAACAGATGACAGCCTAAGAATCACCCTCAATCAAGATGGCCCCTGAGAGCGCCGCATGCCGGCATGCGCTCCACTCACCGGAAGTGACGTAGTACGTTAGACGGCAAAGCCAGAAATGCGTCAATGTGTTTCACCCCTCCTCCATGGCGTTTTCTGTGAAGTTACAGAAACTCTTTTTAACTATACTGAATGTGTTCTTGTGCCAAGAACTGATCCACATTAGCCATATTATTTTACATATTATTTATAGAAAAAAATAAATACAAATAAATTAAAAACACAAAAACCACTTACAGCGGTATTAAACCGAAAGCCAAAACTGTAATATATTTCAGTTTACCAATCCTTAGATCTGGTGGCTGCATTAGTTTTCATTTCTTAGCCTTTTTTCCTTCTGTTTTCACCTGGTGATCTTGCCAGTAACACACCTCCTGTATTAGTGTGCCTCCACTCTGGAGTACAGGGGGCACCTTTGAATAGCAGCAGTGTCAGCCTGGGTGGAGAGTTAGATGTACTAGCAGATTTAAATATACTACACATTTTAAGCCAAACTCCAGCTAATACATTATAGGCAGCAAACATTTGTCCCCTTTTGGGATAAAAGTTTTACATAAATGAATAAAATCTTATCATTGTAAGTACCATTGTAAGTAAATGGTTTATCTCTGTAACTGATACATTCTTCTGGAGAGCTTGTTCTTTTGAAAAATAACATACTTGATGGCTGGATCACCAGATGAAAATAGAAAAAAAAATAAAGATAATGCTTTATTCTTTTAGGATTTTGGGTGACTGACAGCAAACATTTGCTGTCCTAAACTTATGCTAGCTATAGTGACTAAGTGGTTAGCACTTCCACATAGCAGCACTAGGGTTGTCAGTTTAAATTGCAATCTTGCATATTCTCCCTGTGCCTGTGTGGGTTTCCTCCGTGTACTCCGTTTTCATCCAGGACATGCTTGCAGGTTAATTGGCTCCTGCCTAATTGGTCCTAGTATGTGTATGTATGAATGTGAGCTAGGGACCTTAGACTGTACGCCCCATGAGGGCTAGGCACTGATGTGAATGTACAACGTATATGTAAAGCACGGCGTAAATTGATGGCGCTCTGTAAGCACTTATAATAAATAAATCCTCCTTTATCATGTTCAGCTCACAGTGCTCAGCCAGGCTGAGTAGTAATAAAGGTTGTGCTATGACAGTAGGCAGTCAAGCTTACACAGGATATATAGCGTTAACACCACCTTGTAATATATTGAAATCTGAAAATTATCTCATCTAAATAAATACCCATTGACACATTGAAGCTCCTCCATACCAACTGCCACCCTATTAGTTGCCAAAGAACATCTCCAAATACACATTTTCAGTATGCTGAAGTATATTGCACAAAATCACCGACCATTATTACTAATAATAACGACAAAAAGATGTCTTTGTTGATATCTGCATGTCGGTATAAATTAGAAGGTTGTAAAGATCATGAAAATGCCTGCAGGACTCAAAGCAGATTATAAATTTAAATTTAATGGCTGAATTTCCATAGAAGTCCACAAGCTCTATACATAAAAACCATTATTCCAATGGATTCCATACGGTGTATATATGATGACCAAATAGTCTGAAACAACTGTATGCAGTTTGGAATAAATGGCTTTATTACATTAGGCTCTATCTCATTAGGCTCTATCTGTAAGGTCTTAGCACAAATGTATAAAGGGAATGTACTTTTCCAGCAGTTACATAATTACATAGTTTGGCTGAAAAACATCCATCCAGTTCAACCATAAAAAAAAGTTATAATCCTACATCCACAGTTGATCCAGAGGAAGGCAAAAAAAACAGCAAAGCATGATCCAATTTGATCCTGCAGGGGAAAAATTTCTTCCTGATCCCACAAGAGGCAATCAGATATTCCCTGGATCAACTTTACCTAGAAATGTTAGTATCCAGTTATATTCTGTGCATCTAAGAAACAATCCAGGCCTTTCTTAAAGCAATCCACTGAGCTGGCCAGAACCAGCTATTGAGGGAGTCTATTCCACATTTTCACAGCGCTTACTGTGAAGAAACCTTTCCGTATTTGGAGATAAAATCTCTTTTTCTCCAGACGTAAAGAGTGCCCCCTTGTCCTCTGTAATGACCTCAGGGTGAATAACTCTAAACCAAGTTCACTATATGAACCACTGATGTATTTATACATGTTGATCATATCCCCCCTTAATCTCCTCTTCTCAAGAGAGAATACATTCAGTTCCTCTAATCTTTCCTCATAGCTGAGCTCCTCCATGCCTCTAATCAGTTTGGTTGCCCTTCTCTGTACTTTCTCCAGTTCCCCAATGTTCTTTTTGTGAATTGGTGCCCAAAACTGAACTGCATATTCCAGATGAGGTCTTAGTAATGAATAATAATAAAGTGTACTTGTGAGCTACTATAGTGGTATGTGCAAAATTTATAAGTGGCTTAACAACTAAAAATAATTTATAAATGACTAACAACTAAATTAATGATGGTGCCTCAACACAAATACACATACTCATAATACTGTGTGATTATTTATTAGGTCTTAGTAATGAATTGTACCGGGGTAATATGATATCTCTCTCTCTGGAGTCTATACCTCTTTTACTAAAGGAGAGGATTTTGCTCGCTTTAGAAACCGCAGCTTGGCATTGCATGCCATTATTAAGCTTGTGATCTACCAATTGCGCATGGCACAGGTAATATGCTCCACCCTCCCCAATGTGTTACACTTGCATGCCTGGCAGAGCCCAGTTTACAAGTTTGCATTTGGGTGGTCGCTTTATTAATAAACACTTGGCTGTCTTCTAAAATGTGTGTCCAGCCCTCATGCAGTTTTATAGATTTTATCAAAAATGTGTTCTGTAAATTGACACATTACAGTCAGCCAGATGGAAGGTCCAAAATATTGAGGATGAGATCCAGTAATGAGAATGAGGTGAAGTCTAGCAACTTCCTACAACATTATTATCATTATTATTATTATTATACAGGATTTATAGAGCACCAACAGTTTGCACAGCGCTTTACAATATAAAGGGGGACAGTACAATTACAATATAGTTCAATACAAATACAGAAGGGATAGGAGGGCCCTGCTGTTGGAGCTTACAATCTAAAGGAATGGGGGATGATACAAAAGGCGATAGCTATGGGGAATGATCTGATGGGGGTGAATCAAATACAGTTCTTAAGTGGAGGTGGGGTAGGCTTCCCTGAATAAGTACAAGAGAAATATTTGGAGCACTAAGAAGAAAAACCCAGATGTATACTGTGATGGCTAGTATATTAACAACACAAGTAAAGTCCTTAAAGTCTGAAGGTGGCTAAGGGATATTCCAACAATGCTTGACTCAGCGTCCGCCGATTAAAAAAAAACTAGAAGAGACGCTGTGTGAACCATAAAAGAGAGAGAAGCAGAGCCATCTAAGTGCAGCAATTATAAGCAAATAATGTATTTCCACAAAACTGTCAACTCACAATAGTTGCAGTCAAATGAGCGCTTGTCAAACTGGTGTCAACCGCTGTGCAACTCCTGGCTGGTCCTGCTGCAGGCAAGTCTCCAAAGCACTGTCCTCGGCTGTGCTGGTGGTTCCCAGTACTTCCTGGTCGGTGTGGATCTTCAGGGCAGGAGGGAGTGATGTCAGCTCCAGGTACCGCAGCAGTAGGCGTGGCACGTGTTCGGAGCATGCATGCTATGTTGGACAAGCTCTCATTTGACCACTACTATTGTGAGTTGCCAATTTTGTGGAAATAAATTATTTGCTTATATTGCTGCACTTAGATAGTGCTGCTTCTCTCTCTTTTATGGTTCCCTGAATAAGTGAGTTTTCAAGGATCGCCTAAAGACGGACAGGGTGGGGGCTGTCCGGACATACTGGGGCAGGGAGTTCCAGAGGATGGGAGAGTTTTTGGAGAAGTCCTGGAGGTGAGTATGGGAGGAGGTAACAGAGCTAGAGAGCAAGATGTCTTGGGAGAAGTGGAGCATATCATGTAATCCTTTCATGTGCAAAGGAACATCTAATGTAGGCTGAATGATAATATACCATGGTAATGCATATATTCACCTTGCTATATCTCAAAACTGTGCCAAGCTTAAATTATTTAGCTGTATATAAGAATACATTTGCACAACATTCTTTTAGGTAATCCTCAGTCTGTTTTTAGAATATACTGTGCAGAGCTTGTCTATTTCTCTTACTGTTCATCCAAGAAAATGAAACATTCGTGGGCCAGAGCTGCAGAGATAGTGGCCACATAAGCAACAGATTACTGTGCATGGATTTCCACTCAGCCTGTCAAAAAATAAAAGTCAGCAGCTACAAAAACTGTAGCTGCTGATTTTTAAAAAACAGCCACTTACCTGTCCCTCGGTCCCGTGGTGTGTCCCTCGCAGCCCGTTTCACCGGCTGTTCTTTATTCCAGGAGGCCAGCATCTTCAGTGTGGGCACCCGGCTGTGACCGCTTGTGGCTTCACAGCCAGGTACCCACTGTGCATGTGCGAGTAGCGCTATGCTTCATAAATGGTCCTGTAGTCTTCTGGGACCTGTCATGTGTCCCAAAAGACTACAATGAGGTAGGGAGGACACCTTCCGTTTCCAATCGCCTAGGTGATCGGACCGGAAGTGGGATCAGGTACCTGTCAAATTTGGGTACCTGACCCCCCCCCCCACATCCCCCCGGAAGGTGCCAATCCTTAATGGGGAGTGGGGGAGCATTCCTTAAAGTGGAACTTCCCCTTTTGAGTGTAGCTCTGCTTTAAGTAAAGGGAAATGAAGAAGAATTCCAGACCATGCTTGAAATATATACAAAGATATTGTAATCCTTTTTTCATCTGAGATCTGCCAAAGTCCTAAAAGTAGAACTTAACTAACAGAGGGTCCTGACATTTCCCTTTTTTGTTATATCAAGGGGGTGTTGCCAGAGACCATCTGACCAATTACCCGGTTTAAGGGGTGGTGGCTAGGAGGTCACCACGTTTTATGACTGTATTGGGTCAGTTTTATACTAATATTAATATCTTCCGCCATGTACAGGTTGCATTCTGGAAACTGATAGATTATTGTTTAGCATTATGTTTTGTGTCCAGGGATACCAAACACAGAGTATTTTGGATTGGTCTGTCACCCAGGAGGGAGGAGACTGCTTTCTCACCTTTCATATGTGCTAATGTAGTCATGTATGACCTTGATTTGCTCAGTATGATATTCCCCATTCAAATATACATTATATTGCCAAATGTATTGGTCCAGCCCTCCAAATCATTGGATTTAGCTGTTCCGATCACCTCCATGGCCACAGGTGTATAAAATCAAGGGCCTAGGCATGCAGACTGCTTCTACAAACATTTGTGAAAGAATGGGTCGCTCTCAGGAGCTCAGTGAATTCAAACCTGGTACCGTGATATGTTAATACATGTAAATAGTGGAGCACTAATAAACCTACTGATCAAGGACAGGTTAACATAACACAATATATATAAAAAATTGTGCAAGTTGACTATGGTGTCATACGTACACATACATAAATGAACATACAAAATAGGAGTGCATGTGTGCATGTAATTAAACCATGCTATACTGAAAGTCCATACAGAGAACTTCCGCACAAGGTGACCAAAGATGCACAGCAAATCTTGTGAGGTGATCACAGTGCCAAACGAGGTGCAGAAGAATCCACTAATGGCCAGGATGGTGCCTCACCTCCCAGATAAGGCCCACTGGACCAATTTGCTTTAAATAGCCCACACACTCCAAGAGGGATATCTCCAGGGATGAAAACAAGGAAACAGCTGATTCCAGATCTTCTCCTAACAAAGGGATACTCAGATCCACATGGCCATAGGGAGTAATATTAAAGACAAAAAAAATCCTCCATCGTGTAATCATGCTTTATTAACCAATATATACACAGATAGAACAAGCCAAATGCTCACTCACATTTATAAACAGTAAAAACGCATCAGAGTCACCCTGATGAAGTCATGTGGATCGTGACGCAACGCGTCAGTTCGTATTCACAGCACTTCCGGTTACGCTTTGACGTCGCTTCCGACCTCGGCTCCATCTTTTTGGAAGTTATCGTGGAGCATCAGAAACCATGAGTATATACCCATGATATGGGAAATGCGTTTTTACTGTTTTTACTGTTTATAAATGGGTGTCTGTAAGGGATCGGGGTATGACCAGAAGTGTGTGGACTGACACAGAGAAACGCAGGCTTCAGGTATAGTAAATAATATAATTTATTAAGACTAACAATACAAACGCAGTGCAAAACTAAACATAAACACAGTGCAAACAAACTAAACCAAACCTCCCAACAGATAACAAACATACAATACAAGAGTAGTCAGGCAGGCCGGGTCGGTAGCAAACGGGCAAACGGAGTACCAGGAGCAGGCAGGAGAGTGGTCAGGACTAGCCGAGGTCAGTACAGGCAGAGTTCAAGCAGAGTCAGGACAGAAGTAACAGGATCAGGAAACCAGGGCCAAGCAAACAGTACAACAAGGCACTGACTGCAAGTTTGGCCATCCCTTAAATACACCACCTGCAATCAGCCCCAGGTGATGGCTAATTGCCAAAGTGGGCCTCTGGTTGTTGAGAGCACCTGCTGGCCAGCCCTGGTACTGCAGCCCACAAGGCAGGTGAGTCCCACCACTATTGGCAAGTACATTCCTGACAGTGTCTCTCAAGGTTCTGTCCTTGGACCCCTTCTGTTCTCCATCTACACCTCCTCCCTTGGTCACTTGATAAACTCCCATGACTTTAAGTACCATCTCTATGCTGATGACACACAAATCTTTCTTTCTACCCCTCACCTCACCCCTTCAGTCTCCTCTCGCATTACTAACCTACTAAGTGACATATTGGCATGGATGTCACTCCACTTCTTCAAACTCAATCTTTCCAAAACTGAGCTCTTAGTATTCCCCCCAGCCCGTGCCCCCTCCCCTGACTTCTCCATCAAAATCAATAACACAATCATCAGTCCCTCCCCTCATGCCAGGGTGCTAGGTGTAATCCTAGACTCCCATCTGTCCTTTCAGCCCCAAATCCAATCACTGTCCAAATCTTGTAGACTTCACCTCCGAAACATCTCCAAGATACGGCCGTTCCTAACCTCAGAAACCACTAAGCAACTTATTCACTCCCTTGTTATATCTCGCCTTGACTATTGTAACTCCCTCCTCATTGGCCTACCTCATCACAGGCTATCCTCTCTTCAATCTATCATGAATGCTGCTGCCAGACTCAACCACCTTACTAACTGTTCCATATCTGCCACCCCTCACTGCCAATCCCTCCACTGGCTTCCCATTGCCCAACGGATAAAATTCAAAACATTAACAATAACATATAAAGCCATTTATAACTCTGCCACAAATTACATCAACGATCTTGTCTCTAAATATCACCCAAACCGTACTCTCCGCTCCTCGCAAGACCTCCTACTCTCTAGCTCCCTTGTCTCCTCCTCCCATGCTCGTCTCCAGGACTTCTCCAGAGCTTTCCCCATCCTCTGGAACTCTCTACCCCAATTTATCAGACTATCGCCTACTTTGCTCACTTTTAAGCGATCTCTGAAAACCTATCTCTTCAGGGAAGCCTATCCTGCCCTCGGCTAATAATGGAATCTTCTACTCTTCCAACCAGTCCATCCCCCACAATTTCTACCTTTTGTACCACTAGCCCCTCCCTCCTAGATTGTAAGCTCCAAGGAGCAGAGCCCTCCTATCTCTCTTGTATTGAACTGTATTGTTGCTGTATTGTCTCCCGTTATATTGTAAAGCGCTGAGCAAACTGTTGGTGCTATATAAATCCTGTATAATAATAATAATAATATAATAATAATGCTGGATGTTTCATCATTTTAGACTCTAAACCCCTGTTAGACCCATAAGAATCCCCAAACAAGTGTTTTTATAAGATAGGGCTGCTTTTTTCTCTAAAATTAGTAAAATTTTAATAAGTGTAAAATCTGCTTGCTGGAGTGTACACAGAGCAAATCACTAAAAGAACAATACATAAAAATGATGTTAGGTTTTTGTAAACGCATGAAAAGATTCAATACATTCAATACATTTCTTTTACCCTTTGCAAGTTTTGTTGCTTTCCATTTAAAATTTTTGAGAACAATTTTCTAAAATCAAAGAACTCTTTCATGGTGGTAATTTTGAGTGTTCAGCATGATAAGTGACCAATTTTCTTTGAAGAGTCTTGCACTGGATAGATGGAGTGCTTGCCATTTGAAGGGTGTGTGACTCATTGCTACTAAACAGCTTAAAAAAAATGTGTCCCTTATGGTGACAACTCCCATTCCTTATTAATCAGGGCAGCCTCGCTATTACGGCTTAAGAGTTTTTAGATACCGTACGTCCATACATTCTATCTATCTATCTATCTATTCATATCTATTTATTGAATCTACTATATCTACAGTATCTACACTCACTGGCCACTTCATTAGCTACATCTATTCAGTAGCTTGGTAACACAAATTGCTAATCAGCCAATCACATGGCAACAACTCATTGCATTTAGGCATCTAGACGTGGTGGAGATGACTTGCTGAAGTTCAAACCGAGTATCAGAATGGGGAAGAAAGGAGATTGGAGTGACTTTGAATGTGGCATAGTTGTTGGTGCCAGAAAGTCTGGTCTGATTATTTAAAAAACTGCTGATCTACTGGGTATTTCACACACAGCCATCTCTAGGGTTTACAGAGAATGGTCCGAAAAAGAGAAAATATCCAGTGAGCAGCAGTTTTGTGGACGAAAATGCCTTGTTGATGTCAGAGGTCAGAGGGGAATGGGCAGACTGGTTGCTGCGACATTCAGATGGTAGGGTCAGAATTTGGTGTAAACAACATGAAAGCATGGATCCATCCTGCCTTGTATCAATGGTTCAGGCTGGTGGTGTACTGCTGTGGGGGAGATTTTCATGGCACTAGCAAGTTGTACCTAATAAAGTGGTCAGTGAGTCAGTCTATCTATTTATCTATATATCTATCTACAGTGATAAAGTTAAATGAAACAATCATACAATATAGATCAATCCACTAATGTGAAAATAAAGTCTATAATAACATGTAGAAGTCACTTTCAGTGCTGTAATCTTTCCTATTTGCTCAGTATCCTCAAACCAAAATCACCACATGCTCATGATACAGCCTTCCCTTTTGGGTATGCACTCACCAGACCCACATGCCTTCCACTCTCATGGTTGGCATGTATTGCTTGTAAAATCTCCAATTTTGGTGTCGCCATCACTTCATACTCTCCACCAGATATCATGATCATGTAAAAGTAATACTCCAATAGTACAATAACCAATAATCTCTGCTTTATTGAATCAGTTTAAAAAGCCACTCACAAAATATAATAGAAAAAATGCTTATCATAATCTAATGACATTAGATGTGAGTATCGTGATCTCACCACTGCCAGACCCCACAAAATGGTGCTCCAGTGTCACTCCCGGTTCCAATTCCAAACCTCACTTCTGGTCTCTGCACATCCTCACTCTAACGTGTTTCGTCACTTCTTAGTCATAAGGATGGCTTTACAGCGCGGTGACTCTCTTCATGTACCCTCATCATTGCTGCCATTGGTCAATCATTAACGATGGGTAGAAAACACTCACAACCCACCAATTCAAACAGATATCTCATCACATTACTGGTCAGTTAGTACATTGCGGTGTTAACCTTCAAAGGGAACTCCTATAATGACCTAAATGTTACTTAGCAGCAATAGGGGGACACATACAGTGATTAAAATCACTACTCATCATAACAACAACTTATTGTAAATTTATCAACAAAATATAAACATAATATAAATATATATATAAATATATAAAATATAATAAAAATTAAAAATGGAAAAAGAAAAAAAAGGGGGAAATAATATGATATGTAAAGTATAAATAAATATAAATAGATATAACAATAAAACAGCCCGAGGTAAGATTCTCATATTCTCATCTTTAGAAATCACTAATGAAACAATTAATATCCAGCTCAATATTAAGGACACCTGGTGCCAAAGTGTGTAGCATGTAAATCCAATTATTTTAAATATGTTGGATGCACTAAACGCCCCTTGAAAGTGAGAATAGCAGAACATATGGAAAGTATTAGAAAAGGATATAGTTATCACAGTGTATCTGATCATTTCTCACGTTATCATGCAAGTGATCCATCAAAAGTGTTGTTAGATAGATTGATAGATTGAGTTGTTCCCTCTTTGAGGGGGTCCAATAGGGTGAGGGACCTCTCCAAGAGGGAAACTAAGTGGATTTACATGCTACACTCTTTGGTGGCCTTAATATTGAGCTGGATATTAATTGCTTCATTAGTGATTTTTAAAGCTGAGAATATGAGAATCTTATCTTGGGCTGTTTTATTTATTTATATTTATTTTTACTTTACATATCCTATTATTCCCCTTTTTTTCTTTTTCTTTTTCCATTTTTAATTTTTTTTATATTTGTGTATATATATATATATATATATATATATATATAATTTAGGTATTTTGTTGATGCATTTACAATAAGTTGTTGTTATGATGAGTGGTGATTGTAATCACTGTATGTGTCCCCCTATTGCTGCTAAGTAACATTTAGGTCATTACAGAAGTTCCGTTTGAGGTTTCTGCAATGAATACATAAAAAAAAAGATTGGGAGAAAAATGTAATCAGCATTTATTAATAAGTCCACAGCATAATTATTATTATACATTATTTATATAGCGCCAAAAGGTTTGCTCAGCACTGTACATTATAGAGGGGGAAGTACATGAGACAACACAGTAACAAGACAAAACATGAGGGGTTCGAGGGCCCTGCTCTTTCGAGCTTACAATCTAGGAGGTAGGGGATAGTGGTACAGGAGGAAGTGGCTGTGGGGGATGGAGTGGTAGGAGGAATGGAGGAGATTGGCTGTTAGGTGAGGGTGGGGTAGGTTTACCTGAAGAGATAGGTTTTCAGGGTGCACCTGAAGGTGAGGAGGGTAGGTGACAGTCTGATGGATTGGGGTAGAGAGTTCCAGAGGATGGGGGAAGTCCTGGAGAAGTCCTGCAGTCGGGCGTGGGAGGAGGAGACCAGGGAGCTAGAAAGTAGGAGCTCTTGTGAGGAGCGAAGAGTACGGGTAGGGTGGTATTTGGGTATCAGGTCGGTGAGGTAGTTTGGGGCAGCATTATGAATGACTTTGTATGTCAATGTTAGTAGTTTGAATTGAATGTGTTGGGCAATCGGAAGCTAATGGAGGGAATGACAGAGGGGGGTGGCAGAAGTGGAGCGGTTGGTAAGGTGGATGAGTCTGGCCGCTGAGTTCAGGATAGACTGAAGCGGGGATAGCCTGTGTTGGGGTAGACTAGTGAGAAGGGAGTTGCAGTAGTCCAGACATGAGATAATAAGGGAGTGAACGAGTTGTTTAGTAGTCTGGGGTTAGGAACGTACGTATCTTGGAGATGTTGCAGAGGTGGAGCCTGCATGAATTTGCCAGCGATTGGACATGGGGTTGGAAGGACAGGTTTGAGTCTAGGGTGACACCTAGGACTTTGGCTTGCGGGGTGGGATTGATGGTGGCGTTGTTGGTCGTGATGGAGAGGATGGGGGGGCGGGGGGGGCATGGGCTGGGGGGAAAGCTAGGAGCTCGGTTTTGGAAAGGTTCAATTTGAGGAAATGGAGCGACATCCAGTCTGATATGTCGTTCAGTAGGTGGGTGATACGGGCGGAGACTGAAGGGGTGAGGTGGGGGGTGGAGAGGTAAATTTGCATGTCATCGACGTAGAGGTGATAGTTGAAGCCGTGGGAGTGTATCAGTTTGCTGAGGGAGGAGGTGTAGATGGAGAAAAGAAGGGGCCCGAGGACAGAGCCTTGGGGGACCCCAACAGAGAGGGAGAGAGAGGGGGAGGTGGTAGCATTATAGGTAACGCTGAAGGAGCGTTGGGATAGATAGGAGGATAGCCAGGAGAGAGCAGAGTCTCTGATGCCAAGGGAGTGTAGTTTATTAAGGAGGAGGGGGTGGTCAACTGTGTCGAAGGCCGCAGAAAGGTCGAGGAGTAGGAGGACTGAGTAGTGGCCATTAGCTTTGGTGGTTAGCAGGTCATTAGTGATTTTGAGTAGGGTGGTTTCCATGGAGTGTAGGGGACAGAAGCCAGACTGTAGAGGATCGAGGAGGTTGTTGTCAGTGAGGTGGGAGCTTAGGCGATTGTAGACTAAGTGCTCAAGGAGCTTGGATGTGAATGGCAGCAGGGAGATGGGTCTAAGATTGTTCAGGTCGGTGGGGTCCAGGGAGGGTTTTTTGAGTATGGGGGTGATGTGCACGTGCTTAATCCTTTCTTTAATTAAAAGTATTTATTTATATACCTTTCTTTATGATTCATTGAAAGTTTCTTCTTTATAGTCCTCTTTATATCCTGGTAACATTTTATATTTTATGATCCTCTGTACGTGGGGCTATTCCAATTGCCTTGACAGTGTTGGTAATTTTCTGCCACTGCTTACGTTTCCATGTTGTTTCAGTCTTCGAAGTTTTGGGGCCAAGCAATTTGTCAAAGACTGGACAATATTTTTGATGATAGCTAGGTTTTCAGCATGCGTGAATTTAAAATTTCTTACATGAACCTCTGTTTTTTTCTGCATTTTTTTCTGCGAGAGCAAGCTTGTTTCTTCTAAGCTGTCACTACTTTTACTTTCCCATCTCCTTTTTGTAAACTTTTTTGGTGAATATTGCTATTCTCTTGTCTTCAGTGCTGTCACTGCTCTCTTCCTCCAATGGTTGGTAAATCTTGTCTTCAACATCATCATCATCTATTTCTGTTCTGCTGCCAAGTTCTTGTGCAGCAGACACTGCAGTCTTGCAGTGATGTCTTTCTTTTTCCATCTCCTCTTCACTACTACTGTTGATAGTTATTCTTACATAACCCTATAAACAAATTGATTCGTTTTTAGTATATCACATTATTTCCTTATAATGATTTAGGAGATGTTCACAAACTTTTTTTTCCAGATGATCCTGTTGGGACCTCACTCCCCATGTCCATTCTGATAGATGTTTGGTGCCTCATATATGTCCACTGCTAAAATAAGCAGATAATTGTTGTTAAGCTTGAACATTTTAGGGCTTTGACATTATCATCATCACCATTATACATACTGTACATTTGTTTTGTTAGGTTTGACTATCAGTGGTGTTTTCAAATGTCTTTTGAATCTGTGTAAAAATGATTATTACATTAAAAAAAATCAGTTGAAATTTCTTTATCATTCAAATATATTTAACTACCTTTGTTGACTGTTTCTCCAGATCTGCCTTCAATTTTTTACAAAAAAATCCTGATGATGTCTAATGCAGAGATGTGACATTTCATTATTTACTGCATTACATAGAAATAGAAGAGAAAAAGGACAGATGGAGAAAGAGAAGATAGTTGAGACAGAGGTTTATAGATCACAATGTGAAAGGGGAGAGAATGGTGAGTGAGAAGGAGACTGAGATAGTATAGGGTTAAAATAGAGAGATAAATAGGAGAGAGGGAGGGCTAGGAACTGGAATATAGAGGAAATTAGTTTAGGGGAGAGGAGGAAAAAGAGAGAGAGAATGAGAGAGAGAGAATATGAGAGAAGAGAGAGAGAGAGGGAGAGAGAGAGAGAGAATATGAGAGAAGGAGAGAGAGAGAATGAGAGAGAGAGAATATGAGAGAAGGAGAGGGAGAGAGAGAGAGAAAATGAAAGAGAATAAGAGAATGGGTGTTTCTTGGTTGAAGTTAAAATGAGAGCTTCCTGAACAGGTCCTGTCAGTTCCTTTTCTGTGATGTCAAAGGGGTGTCGACCGAGACCATCTGACCAATAATCCGGTTTAACTTCCAATATGTGCAGGTTGTATTCTAGAAACTGGCAGATTATAATTCAGAATTATATTTTGTATCCAGGGATACCAAACAAAGCATACCTTGGATGGATCTGGCACCCTGGAGAGAGGAGACGGCTTTCTCCTCTTTTGTATGTGCTAGCTTAGTCATGTATGACCTTGAATTGTTCGGGATGATATTACCCATTCAAATATATACCAATATTAATGTGTTCTGTTTCTGTTGGATTTTACAAACTGTGTGTGGAATTGTTAAGTTGTGGAATAGACGTTTTATGGCACGCTTTCCATTCCTAGAGCTTTAATGGTGTTACATGGTCATGTGTGACAGGCTTTACTGAGTTATTATTGTTTTACGATATCAAGAAATGGGAAAGTCCTCCTGCGCTCAACTATACAGGCTCCTATTAAATGTGCCAGCTGGTATCACCTATTCCCTATACCTCAGGATATGACAAAGTAAACCAATAAATGGTGAAGCACTAAACTAATATAATAACACAATTAGATAAAATTAATAGGTTGTGCAAAATATTAAAAACCAAACTCCATATTCATAATTAATATAATACAAATAGTATTGATATTCAATAAATAATATATAAATATATAAATAATTATGCAGTGATAATAAGAAATACCATACATAAGTGACTCCAACAAATGATATATAAGTGACACGTGCTCAATTTGCAAACCCACAATGAACTGTGTACAACCAAATGCCTGGTCTGCCAACCAATTAGGCTCACCAGGTAAGTGTAGTATAAATATAAGTGATATCCATACTTAAATTATAAAGTGATCAGTGCTTAAATGCAATATAATCAAATTGATGTAAAGCAATCTTCTAAACATAAAGTTCTTGTACAAATAACAACTGTGCTCATCAAACATAAAGTGCTTCAATCTTCATTCCACACTTGCTTTGTGCTCTTGGTGACACTCTAGTGTGACTTATCCCACAGTGGCTAGAGTGCCTCCTCACCTCCTAGCATCGACCCCTCAGGGCCACAACACTTTTTGGTATCCCACAACAGAGGATGTCTCACAATCTGGCTCCACCGGCTCCACTGGTTCCAATAGAACTCCGCACCTCAAGATACCCTTCCACACAGTCAGACTCAGGTATGTATGAAGGAGCAAACAGAGAAGACCTCCATAGTGTAATAACGTTTTAATGATCAAAAATGCCAAATGAAATGGACATTCACATGTATTCCTTCACAGTACAGCAGCTCCCATGTGCTATGGGTGTACTTGGGGATTTGGGTGTACCAAGATGGCGTCAAAGAGGAACCGAAAGTGCGTCTCCACTTCTACCGGAAATATGTCACCGCGCACGCGCTCTACGCGTTACACCACGATCATCACGTAACGCGTAGAGCGCGTGCACGGTGATGTATTTCCGGTAGAAGCGGAGACGCACTTCCGGTTCCTGTTTGACGCCATCTTGGTACATCTGAATCCCCAAGTACACCCATAGCACATGGGAACTGCTGTACTGTGAAGGAATACATGTGAATGTCCATTTCATTTGGCGTTTTTTGATCATTAAAATGTTATTACACTATGGAGGTCTTCTCTGTTTGCTCATTCATACATACCTGAGTCTGATTGTGTGGAAGGGTATCTTGAGGTGCGGAGTTCTATTGGAACCAGTGGAGCCGGTGGAGCCAGATTGTGAGACATCCTCTGTTGTGGGATACCAAAAAGTGTTGTGGCCCTGAGGGGTCAATGCTAGGAGGTGAGGAGGCACTCTAGCCACTGTGGGATAAGTCACACTAGAGTGTCACCAAGAGCACAAAGCAAGTGTGGAATGAAGATTGAAGCACTTTATGTTTGATGAGCACAGTTGTTATTTGCACAAGAACTTTATGTTTAGAAGATTGCTTTACATCAATTTGATTATATTGCATATGAGCACTGATCACTTTATAATTTAAGTATGGATATCACTTATATTTATACTACACTTACCTGGTGAGCCTAATTGGTTGGCAGACCAGGCATTTGGTTGTACACAGTTCATTGTGGGTTTGCAAATTGAGCACGTGTCACTTATATATCATTTGTTGGAGTCACTTATGTATGATATTTCTTATTATCACTGCATAATTATTTATATATTTATATACAGTATTATTTATTGAATATCAATACTATTTGTATTATATTAATTATGAATATGGAGTTTGGTTTTTAATATTTTGCACAACCTATTAATTTTATCTAATTGTGTTATTATATTAGTTTAGCACTTCACCATTTATTGTTTTACAATAGGTCAGAGGGAAGACTTTTTCATGGTTTGGAAACAGACATCCTGCGGACCTCAATTAATGTTTTACAATGCTGACTAGTTCTGTTTGCTGTGTTCTGTTGTCCCTGATTGAGACAAGGGGCTTTTTTGAAGTTTGTTAAAAGTTATGGCTACAAATTGCATAGTTTGCAGAAGGGAGGGAGTAGGAACACTGCTCATGAAAACAAAATGGCTGAGACCTTAACAAGATGGCTGTCACCTACAGCTTCCATGTCCCTATTGCGTACAATCATTACAACTACAAATATACTTTAGATATAACATTTCCACACAGTCTGAATGTAATTACCATTGTGTATTAAACATCTGTAGGTAAAAGCCTGGGATGCAACACCGAATGGAAAAACAACAGCTAAAACAGGAAGCCATCATCAAAAAGTCTCATAAAGCTGACTCAATAACTGTTAGGTGCCGCCTGGCAGAGTCTCTAGCAGCCCACTGCACAGATTTCCTCAGGGCACGGGGTCTAAGTCTCAGCCTGCTGTTCACCAGGGCCCCTGATGGTGGGGATGGACTTGGTGCAGACTGGAATCAGGTCACGACCCCCGAGTGCGTCTGGCGGTGGTAGAGAGTACTGGCAGGGGAGTGCAGGGACGGAATCTGATTGGAAGAGGCAGACAGACCTACTGGTATGATCCGAGCGGAATGGATGGATGGATGGTCGGGTGAGGTATGCGTGGTCAGACAGGCTGGGTCGGTATCGTGCGAGCAGCGAGGTACAGAAGGAGCGAGCAGAGGATGGTCAGGTCACAAGCCAGGTTCAACAGGATGCGGGCAGCACAGTACCAGGGGTCAAGCAAAAGAGTAGTCAGGCAAGCCAGGGGTTAATCAGGAGAATAGCAGGATCAGGAACAAGCAGAGGTCAGCAACGGATACACAGGAACACAGGATCAGGAACAAGGTAATAAGACCAAACGGCAATCTGACATACCTGATTCCACATTTAAATAGCCCGCCTCGCGCTGTCATTGGTGCCAGGCGCGTGTCCATGATCGTGAGTGTGCATGCGCGAACATCGCCGCCGCCGTGCGTGCCCAGGTCCTATCGCTCGCCTGGTGGTAAGTGCTGGTGTTCTGCGCATGCGCCGCCCGACGCCCCTGACAATAACATTCAGAAAGTTACAAACCCAAAGAGGAAAAAAAATGATAAAAAAGAATATAGCCCCATAAGTATAATGTGCAATGGTGTGCAATGTTGCTTGTTGAGCTCATCAGATAGTAACCTCCAACCAAAGAATAGATTCCCTGCAAATATCACCACAAAATGAACCTAGTGCTTGTGCAGATGCAATCCACCAGTGATTAAAAGCAGAAGAAAATCAGCTGCTTACCAGATAACCATGATCATTCATATCCCAGAAAATGGTCAAATAGTAGCTTTAGGGGTAATACGGCTAACCCCCAGCCAATGAACCACCATAACTCTGGACTGGCCACCACAATGATACTCAGAAAACTAGGAATAGTGTAAAACTGGATAAAAGTTTTATTGAAAATCCAACAAATATGCACTTATAAGATATATGGGTAAAAATCAGGCTATAGGGGTGTGTAACTCCTGTGTACAACGTTCCTGTGGACCATCATGGATTTGTCCCAAACCTTCAGTCACTCACTGTGCATGATGATGTCACTCCTGAAGGTTCCACCCGATGCATTTCATCATAGATTACGTCGTTTTTGGTTGGAAGTTATTATCTAATGATCTCAACAAGCAACACTGCACACCCTATTGGCACATTGGACTTATGGGACTATATTCTTTTTTATCATTTTTTTTTCTTTTTGAGTTTATAATTTTCTGGATTTTAATGAGTCAGCTTTATGTGGCTTTTTGATGTTTGCTTCATGTTTATATTTCTATGATTTATATTTTTCACAGGGAGTAATATAGCGGTGCAGTGTTATATATATTGATTGTCTTTTGGGCTTAGTATCACAAATGTTAGCTGCTATGACAAGAGGGTATAGCTAAGCACAGAAATTTTTCTTCACAAGCTGAAGCAGGAACATGAACATTTTTAACTGTCTGTTGGAAATAAAACATAGACTGTCACTTCTGCTTCTAAACCTGGCCATACACTAGTAGAATTTCTTTCAAACGGTTTAAAAACATTTGTTCGATTTTCTAGTTGTTAGTGGGGTCAAACAGTGATGAGAAAAAGGAGTAGGATGGATATTTTTTTTTAATTAATACATTTCTGATAATGAATGTGGTTTTCATTCTGAAAAGTCCATTTATTCCAAAAGAGAATTTTAAACACAAACAAAATTACTTTCATAGTACTTTTGAAAAACAGGTTTTATGAGACAAATATAAAATCTAATAGTCTATGGCCTGCAAATCCCCAGCCGTTTTAACAGACAAAGCTTTGACATTTCTTGATACTATGGGAGCTTGCCTGCCTCATCTTGCCTCCTGCACACTCCTATTGGCCAGTGAGCCAGCCCATCACAGTAAGGAACCAATAGCAATGTGTGGAGGATGCAACAGAGCTTCATGGCTACCAAGCAGTGTCAAAGCTTTGCTAATTAAAATGCCCACATGATTCAAACATAGCTCCAAAGTTTTGGAGGGTGCTGTCTAGTTGCCTGCCCTTTATATTTGACAATTTTTTAGATTATTTTAATTATGAGACTCAGAACAAGTACATAAACATGAGACACAGTGTAAAACAATAAACAGTTGTTCCAAGTTAAAATAGATGATACTAATCAGTACACTGATTGACAACTGTACACAATTAAACAATATAAACTACGTTTTGTGTCCTGTCATTTATCCAGTTGGAACTCAATACTGTTTCCTGACCCTGAGTATACTGAAGAGAGGGGGGGCGAAATTCTGAGTCATTTTTCCCATTGAGTATTGGGTGGGTTTTGAGGAAGGTGTTGGACAGATGAGATGAGTAGACATCAGTTAATAGGTAAGGATGGAAATGCATCGCATACTAGCACATTATGACAGATTTACTTTTCAAAGTCCTCCAGTGGCATGCTGTCACTGCAGCCGACGCTTCCATCTTCACCTTTGTCTTCCTTTCAGATTTGTGATCTGTCTGTTTAAATTGCCTGGTATTAATGATGTCATTATCTCGGCACAGTGCTCTGCATTACAAAAGGATTAACCATAGTCTCATCTGTGAATGTCCATGAATAGCATAATGATATAGTCAACACCGGGCGACATAACTATAGAGATAAACATTATTAAAACATGTGTCCTTTAGCACAATAATACGATTATTTGCAATACGTTGACACTATTCTCCTTACTCCTTAATGGTTAACAAAAAATATTCCCTCTAATGTGTGTTTGCATGCCAAGAACAGGCCCCTTTTGATTTCAGCACCCCTTTTCTCAAGAGTTAAAGATATATACATATCTTAAAAAGAAATTAATTATAGAAGTCTTCCAAGAACAAGAATAATTTACTACTTGCCCATCCAATAAATCACAGCCCTAGAAGCTCAGTATCTTCTGAACCCCAGTGATACAATAAAGAGCTTAGATACAAATCATTAATTCAGCCCACAGAAACCCCTTGGTTTTGTATAAGTTTACCTAATTAATGGGCTCAAAATGTATGTAGCTCTTGGCTATCGATAAGATGATCTCTAGGCTTTCATAATGTTTTAAGTGGTACGAAGGAAAACACAGCATTAAATACAATATCCAATATCTTGTATCTTGGCCTAGGCTGCTCTGTTTTCTAAGACTAAAAAAAAGAATTACAATAAGTCAATTGTTCCTTCCTTTTTGTCTGTATTTATTCAACAATAAAAATCTAACATTTGTGAATGCAAAAAAGGATGTATTAAAGTAGCACAATATTCAAACCTTTTAAAAATATTTTTTGGATAGAGTGGAGAGTGGAGGAGAGAAAGAACTTCTGTAAGCTTTTGTAGCACTACCCCCTTAGGGATTGATGATGAATTTGGGTCCTCCTATAGCCCTGCACAGCCAGTCAGTTAGCATTTTCCACACAAGCTTTCATCTGTAGACAGAACTCAGGCCTTGAGCATTGGTTTAGTTATTTTTATTTAGGGGATTAAACTTGGATTTGGTACGGGGTGTATAGGATGCCCAAGGAAATCAAAATCTGAGGACAACTTCCTGAACTATTCACAACTTCTCTTCTCGGACACAATCTCTTTTGAAGTGGTAGCCAGCTAGATGAACTCCTCTTCACCCAGCAATCTCTTAATGAGCAGGGGATCTGGCTCCTGTTCCTTTAAGTGGGTAACAGTTACTAGCAGGGGGATAATCTGGTTTCCCAACAGAGTGCTCCTTCCACTATCCACCCAGGTGGTGCAGGTGTACTCACTCAGATCCTCTCCTGTACCACTTACAGAATGGCTGCTGCTACCAGGCCTATCAGCTGGGCTGCTCTTTCCCTGCCATACAGGTGGTCCTGGTTCAGGGGGCCAGTGAGTCCTTAATTTTCCCCCTTTACAGCTTCAGGCTTGCAGGCAGGCCCCATCCCACTAGGCCTCCTGGCAGCATTCCTCCTCCAGCTTCACATCTTCTTGCTCCTCACTCCTATCCCACCACACTCTCCTGCCACTAAACAGGCACCAACACTTTTTAGGGGAGTCCAGCCCCTTGCTAAGTCTCCTGTTGGGGATTGGCTAAGGTCTCTCAAAATTGCAGCCAACCACTCCTCAGATCCACCCACTGCCTCCAAAGCCCTCCTCCGAAAGCTTCAGAGCAGGGGGAAATTCCAGAGGGGCTGGCCTTCAGTCTCTCAGTCCTGACCAAAATATGACCCTCTGGCTATCTCACCTGAGCTGATAATCAGCTCCTAACTAACCATTAGGGTCTATCTCCCCCTATCTAAACTAGGAGGGTGCTGCACTTTTTAAAAAAAAGTTTGCTTTATTTCATGATGATGATGTAATCACTGGGAAAGACAATTTGAGGGAATCTCCTCAGTGGGTACACACTACACAGACAACAATAAACATGTGACAGAGATCCTAGAACTAAGAAAACAAATGTCCACAATTTCATTTTCAAAATGAACCCTGGGGGAAACATTATTCATATCTTTTGATTATTATTATACAGTATTTATTAGTGATTAGATATTCTTCACTTACCCATACAGTGTGGACTTTTTCATTTCTTTTAATAGGCATATAAATTACTTGTTAGCTCCCCGCAGGTCCCATAGATGACCCCAGCACCATGATTATGTTTCCTTGCCTTATGTACTCTTTACAATAAAAAAAAACAGACTAGCTCTTACAAAAAATCTTACTTAGATGATACGTTTTTAAATACTGTTTGATGTTAACTTTTCCGCAGAGTGTTGGAGAGGATGCAGCCCAATAAGTAGTATAAACCACATTTTTTTAGGCTTGAAACGATCCACACACATTGCTCATATGAACCAATGTGAGCCTTTATGGTGTAGGGTTGGCAGGTGATACTCCCTCCATGTTCCCTTCCTAATTGGGCACCAAGTGTGGGTCACATGGCAGGGCTACCCTGGGTGGGTTCTTCTGGGCTACGCTAGGCACCTTGAACAGGTTCACACACCTTGCACATGGGGTACATATGGGAACACCTGTCTATACTTGTGTCAAAAGTAATGTTCCATATAGCGCTGTAACTGAGCCAAGCAGGTGGCTGGAAGTATTTGTGCCCCATTCTCTCAATGAGAGCAGGGGGAGCAGCTGGTGGTGCCATTGGCAACGGGGGACATGGACGAGTAATCCAGGGTTTCGGAGTCAGAGGTAGCTCCAGGTCCAAATCAAGCACAAGATTTTCCCAGGAGGTTCCCTTAGGCCGGTTTTGGGAGTGTGTTGTCTTTAGCATGAATGAGTTCTCCTGAGTTGGTGGACACTCCAGCAAAGGGGCTTGATTGATGTTTATCTGTGGCAGATCCATGAGGGAGCAGGTGTTGTTCGCACCATCATCGTCATCAGGGAGATCCAGAACTGGCGAGGGCAGAGGTGGGAACTCCTCAAAGATGACCTCCAGCGTACAACGAGGGTCTCCCGGATTGGTCGCAGTCTCTGGAGTGTCAGTGCAGGATGGCAGCTTGACCCCTGTTCCAGCTGGGAGGCCTTCCCAGGATTAAGGCTGTTATTGGACTGTAGGATCCTCACCGGAGATTTAGGTTGACTGTCAACTCTGGTGACAACAGAGGTCTAAGGCAGATTTTTTGGTCCAGTTGTGGTGGGTGCTTCCACCTCAAGCATTCACTGAAAGAGCGGGGAGTCACATGTAGGGCAGCAGGCTTGAGGGACAAAATTTGCTAAATTTATCTGGCAGGTTGAGCAGAGAATGTGCAGCTCATCTTGGGTGCCCATACAACATAGGGCAAACCCGTACACTGGTGTTGGTCAGTGTGAGATATCTCTTCCACGCCAAGAACTTTCCAGCCATGATGTTGGGTAGCAACACACATGGATCATTCTGAGCATCTTCCAGGTCCAGTGTCTTGCTATATACGCTCCCTAATCAGCACATCCATCAATCCGGTGCAAGTACCTAATGTAGGAGCCAATCAGGATTCAGACATAAGTAGTTAATTTCTCTATCACCATGCAAGCCTAAACAAGTTCTAACTAGCAAACTTTGCCATGGTCTCTTTCCAGGTGGTCTTCAAATACATACAGTATACTATGTGTGCCGATTATTTGCAAACACTCCTTTGGTGACTTCAGATCAGGCAAAAGCTTCAGAAAAGACAGGGAGCCCGTAAAAATACTCAGTGGCTCTCGGGGGGAAGTACTACAAAAGTATAAATTATATTAAGCAAGAACATACAGTATTTAACCGCCTCCCACCCGCAATATAAGGTAATGACGGGAGTGCAGCGGTTCCCTCGTTCTGGGAGGATATCATATGATGTCCTCCCACTCTAACCATGTGTGCATGCCCTCGGGGTGCGCAGCGTGGTGATCAGTGGTTCGCTGTGTCCATGGGACACAGCGGATCACCGATCAGCAGAAAGAGCCGATGTCGTTGGATCTGTCATGTGATCAGCTGTGTCCAATCACAGCTAATCGCATGTAAATAAGGAAATGCCGGTGTAGCAATTGTGCACAGAGATGGATGCGGTAATAAATCTTACTTCCTGAAAGTGTTGAATTGTTTCTAAAGCTCTTTAATGCAAGCTAAGAACCCCTGTCTCTGAAGAGCGCTACTGTGTGTGTTTAAACCTCTCTATACCCTGCCTGCGGTGACAGTGGTATACAGATGATTATTCAACATCATAGTGTTATTGTTGATATTGCTTAGTTTCCTCTTTCTCTGTACAAAAAGGAGGTGGTGGCAGTGTGAAGGGTTAATTGCGTAATTAACCTGACCCAGTCCCAGGCTGCAAGTACACGGATTGTGGTCCATTAGCTGGAAAATCTTTGTGCAGGGTGCAGCTGGGCGTGGCATTGTTACGCACGTGACAGCGCGGTTTTAGATTGGCTAGTCCTTCGGTCACGAGTTTGGTGAGAAGGGCTGGGGTCTGACGCCGCGATCGTCACAGACACAGGCAGTTTTCAGCATTCCTCTCCTCACAAGCTGTCACGCTGACAGATCGTGAGGAGAGGAGAGCTGGTAATCGGCATTCCTCAAAGGGGACATGTACACTGATCATCAGGACACTGATGATCAGTGTATCCCCATCAGTGCCACCAGTCAGTGTCCATCAATGCCACCTATCAGTGCCCATCAATGCCACCTGCCAGTGCACATCAATGCCACATCAGTGCCTATATGAGCTGCCTTTCAGTGCCAACTATCAGTGCCAGTCAGTGCTGCCTATCAGTGTGGCCAATGAGTGCCACCTATCAGTGCCAGTCAGTGGTGCCACCTATCAGTGCCCATCACTGCTGCCTAACAGTTCCAGTCAGTGCCGCCTATCAGTGCCAGTCAATGCCACCTATCAGTGCTAGTCAGTGCTGCCTATCAGTGTCATATATGACTGCTGCCTTTCAATGCCCATCAGTGCCACCTACCAGTGCCTCCTCATCAGTGCCCATCAGTGCAGCCTATAAGTGCCCATCACTGCACATCAGTGAAGGAGAAAAATTACTTATTTACAAATTTTTATAACAGAAACTAAGAAAAAATGTGTTTTTTTCAAAATTTTCAGTTGTTTTTGGTTTGTTTAGCAAAAAATAAAAAACCCAGAGGTGATTAAATACCATCAAAATAAATCTCTATCTGTCTCAAAAAAGTATAAAAATTTCCTATGAGTACAGTTTTGCATGATCGTGCAATTGTCATTCAAAGTGTGACAGCGCTGAAAGCTGTACATTGGCCTGGGCAGGAAGGGGGTGAAAGTGCCCGGTAGGCAAGTGGTAAATTTTATACTGTATAAGGTAATATAGAAGTACTTCTCTGGTGTTTTCTTTACATAACATTTATTTATTTCTCACTGTCAGAACAAAAAGCATTTTATGTTTTTTAATTAGGTAAATGTAGCATATTAATATGTCACATTCTTCCTTTCAGTAAAAGGTGAAATATAAACAGAGAAGCTAATTAGTCAGAGCAACAGTTTTTTTTCAGCAACTCCTTCATTATCAGACTACTCAATCAGGCAAACTTAGCCTCTTTTTAGGAGGCCAACAACTATCTGGGAAAAAATGGACTTTTTTGTTGTGTGCAAGATTGTGTGTGTGCGTGTGTCTATATATATATATATATATATATATATATATATGCAATGCTAAGTAATGCCTCTGCCTAACTGCTTCTAGCTCATCTCCATGTTAACCAGCCCTCATAATTACCCTTCACCCCCCTCTAACTAATCAAGGTATGCCATTTTTTTTTAAATCTAAACAAAAGAATCCAATATCTTTCCTGAAATTGCCATCATTTGAATGGCCAGGTACCAATTCTTCTTTCTACTGGACTTCAGTGTGGGAGAGTCCTTCTTCGCATGGCCACATCATTCCCTGGTGTTGTGAACACTTTCCCTTGGCTGTAAGAAGAGTACATTGGAAGGGTTCTCACAAGATCCTAAAGACTTTAACCACTTCCAGTTCGGACACTTTTACCCCCTTCCTGTCCAGGCCAATTTTCAGCTTTCAGTGCTATCACATTTTGAATGACAATTGCGGGGTCATGCAACACTGTACCCATATGAATTTTTTAGCATTTTTTTGAGACAGTTAAAGCTTTATTTTGGTAGTATTTATTCACCACTGGTATTTTTATTTTTTTGATATGTAAATGAAAAAGTCCAAACATTTTGAAAAAAAGTGTTTTTCTTATAACATTTTGCAAATAAATATTATTTCATCATAAATCTTGGCCAAAATTTATTCCGTTATCTTTTAGTAAAAAAAAAATAACCCAAATTAGTTTATAACCAAAAATTATAATTTTTAAACTTTATTTTTACCTTTTTTATATTATTATTTATGTTTTTTTTTTACATACCATCACCCTAGCAGTACAGTGTGAGACTGTACTACTTGCGGGGGGCTATGAAGATTTTTTTTTTTTTACACTGATTGCTTTTACACCCATAAAGGCTGCAAAAGCAATCATTTCTCCTTCTCTCTAGCTGCAATCTTGCAGCCATTGAAGAGCCAAGACTGCTGGCAGGGGAATCCCAGAAAAGGAGGACTGGGGCTGCTCAGCGCAATATCATTGCACAGAGCAGGTAAGTATACCACGTTTGTTTTTTGAGAAAAAAACATTTTGCAACCACTCTAAAATAAATTGTAAGTATAATAATAAGTTTAAGTTTACTCATATATTTTGCTAAGGCTCCATGCACACTAGGTTTTTTTAAGCTGTAAAAATGCTGGATAAAAAAACGCTGGTATTAGCGTTTTTTAGTAGCGTTTTAGTAGCATTTAGAAGCGTTTAGAAGCATTTACAGGACAATTTTATGGTACAGTTCATAGAGGCCCCAACTAGGAATGATGCTCTGCTGGACCTGGTAATCTCAAACCATGCAGAGCTTATTACGAATGTCCATATAAAAGAACATCTGGGTAGCAGTGACCATAACATAATTTGATTTATTGTTAGCTGTAAACAGCAAGCACATATGGGAAAAAAATGCTCAATTTTAAGAAAGCTAATTTTCCAAGGTTGAGAGCTTCTCTCCAAGACCTAAACTGGGAGGGAATATTGGCATCAATGAGCAAAACACAGAAATTCAAAAAGACTGTATGTGAACACACTACAAAATATATTCTCATGGGCAACAAGTTTAAAAGGCTAAAAATCAAACCTATCTGGCTTACGACCAAAGATAAAAAAAAAGCTATAGATAAGAAAAGAGCTTTTATTAAATATAAAACTGAAGGAACACTATCATCATTTAAACATTACAAAGAATATGACAGAATATGCAAAAAGGAAATAAAGGCCCAAAAAATTGAAAACGAACGACAGATTGCAATAGATAGCAGGACAAACCCCCCAAAATTCTTCAAATATATTAATAGTAAAAAAGTCCGGTCTGAGCATGTAGGCCCTTTACAAAATAATCTAGAGTGGGTGACTGGGGACAAAGAGAAGGCAAATTTATTAAATACCTTCTCCAGCTCTGTGTATACAAAAGAGCATGGGGGAGCTCTTGTCCATAATGGGGATGGTATTGACACAGTTCCAGATGATCCACATTGACTCACAATTAATATGATCCAAAAATATTTAGACAGTATAAAGGTGAATAAAGCACCTGGACCGGATGGCATACACCCATGGGTCCTTAAAGAATTGAGCTCTGTCTTTTTTAAAACCATTGTTTCTAATTTTTAGGGACTCTTTAATGACTGGCATAGTACCACTGGATTGGCGTAAGACCAATGTGGTGCCAATATTTAAAAAAGGGTCAAAATATTTACCAAGTAATTATAGACCTGTTAGTTTAACTTCTATAGTTGGGATGATACTGGAGAGTTTAATAAAAGACCACATAGATGAGTACTTCCTGGAAAAAAATATTTTAAGCAACAGACAGCATGGATTCATGAAAGACAGAAGTTGTCAAACAAATCTGATTTCTTTTTATGAGGAGGTGAGCAAAACCTTGGACAGAGGGGTGGTGGTGGACGTGGTATACTTGGACAGAGGGGTGGCGGTGGACGTGGTATACTTGGACAGAGGGGTGGCGGTGGACGTGGTATACTTGGACAGAGGGGTGGCGGTGGACATGGTATACTTGGGCAGAGGGGTGGCAGTGGACGTGGTATACTTGGATTTTGCAAAAGCGTTTGACACAGTTCCCCACACACGGCTAATGTGTAAGGTAAAGTCTACAGGCTTGGAAAAATCCGTATGTAAATGGGTAGAAAACTGGCTAAAAGATCGTATTCAGAGAGTAGTGGTTAATGATTCATACTCTGAATGGTCTAGGGTTGTCAGTGGTGTACCCCAAGGTTCAGTGTTGGGGTCCTTACTTTTTAATATATTTATAAACAATATAGGGTCTGGGATTAAAATCCCATTTCAGTCTTTGCAGATGACACCAAGCTGTGCAGTGGAATAACGTCCTTACAGGATGTCTCCAACTTACAAGCCGACCTCAATGCACTGTTTAATTGGGCAACTATGTGGCAAATGAGATTTAATGTTGATAAATGTAAGGTTCTGCACTTGGGGGCTAAGAATATGCATGCATCATACATACTAGGGGGGTACAACTGGGGGAATCAATGGTGGAGAAGGATCTGGGAGTTCTGGTAGATCACAAGCTTAATAATGGCATGCAATGCCAAGCTGCGGTTTCTAAAGTGAGCAAAATCCTCTCTTGTATTAAAAGAGGTATAGACTCCAGAGACAGAGATATCATATTACCCCGGTACAAATCATTAGTAACACCTCATCTGGAATATGCAGTTCAGTTTTGGGCACCAATTCACAAAAAGAACATTGAAGAAAGTACAGAGAAGGGCAACCAAACTGATAAGAGGCATGGAGGAGATCAGCTATGAGGAAGGATTAGAGGAGCTGAATTTATTCTCTCATGAGAAGAAGAGATTAAGGGGGGATATGATCAACATGTATAGTATTCATACATGTTGATCATATCCCCCCTTAATCTCCTCTTCATATAGTGGTTCATATAGTGAACTCGGTGTAGAGCTATTCACCCTGAGGTCATCACAGAGGACAAGGGGGCACTCTTTACATCTGGAGGAATAGAAATGTAATCTCCAAACACGGAAAGGTTTATTCACAGTAAGAGCTGTGAAAATGTGGAATAGACTCCCTCAAGAGTTGCTTCTGGTCACTTGCCCTCCTGAGGATTTACCCCCCTTAATGACCAGGCCTCTTTTTGCTATTCGGTGCAGCACTATTTCAACTGATAATTGCGCAGTCATGCAATGCTGTACCCAAACTAAATTTACGTCCTTTTTTTCACATAAATAGAGCTTTCTTTCAGTGGAATTTGATCACCTGTGCACTTTTTATTTTTGGTGCTATAAACAAAAAAAGTTTTGAAAATTAAAAAAACAAAAAAACTTTATTTTCTCATTTCTGTCATAAAAAATATCCAAAAAACTCAAATGTCATCATACATTTAGGACAAAATGTATTCTGCTACATGTTTTTGGTTACAAAAATACCAATAAGTGTATATTGATTGCTTTGTGTGAAAGTTATAGCGTCTACAAACTATGGTATAGATAATGGAATTTACACAGCTTTTACTTTCTGATTGCCCATTTCTCGAGGTGCTAAAATACCAGGACAGTACAAACACCCCCAAATTACATCTTTTTCGGAAAATAGACACCCTAAGCTATCTGCTGAGAGGCATATTGAGTCCATGGAAGATTTATTTTTTTTCCACTAGTTTTTGAAAAATTACAAAAACATTTTTTTTTTTTACACAAAGTTGTCATTTAAATTATATCTCTCTCGCACAAGCCATTGGTATATGTGGAATTACACCCCACATTCTGCTATTTCTACCGAGTATGGGGATACCACATGTGTGAGACTTTTTTGAAGTCTAGCCACATACAGGAGCCTGAAATCCAATGACCGCTTTGAAAGCCTGAAGGTGCGTAACTTCATTTCACTTCCTCACTACCTATCACAGTTTTGGAGACCCTGAAATGCCAGGATAGCAATAACCCCCCCAAAGGACCCCTTTTTGGAAAGTAGACACCCCAAGGAATTTAAAAAGAGGCATTGTGAGTATTTTGCAGATCTAATTTTTTCTCACAAGGTTTTTTCAAACGCAGATTTTTTGCAAAAAATACACTTTTTTTACTTTTAATGCACAAAAACACAATATATTGGCCAATTATTTGGTCAGATATAAAATATGATGGTATGCAGAGTAAATGGATAGCAAACATGACATGCTTTAAAACTGCGTATGCCCACATTTTTAATATCCATAGGCAACAATTTAAAAGCCTTTACAGGCTACCATTTTAGATTTATAGAGGAGTTCTATTGCTAGAATTACTGCCCTTGATCTGTCGTTTGCGATGATACCACACATGCATGGTGCAACCACTGTTTACATACCAGCACAGGGAGAAGACGATCACCAGAAGAAAAAAACAATACCAAGATGATGCCTGCAGCTGTAGGTATCATTCTGGTATAACCAAAGTCCAGTGATGCACCAGTACACCACTGGTCCTTGTTAGGTATATATGCTATGTTCTTTTTTTCTTTTTTCTTTTTGTATGCAGCCTGTGGGCTGCATAAAAAAAAGAGAAGAATTCTCTGCCAGAAAAAGTGTGTGGTATGCCCACCATTAGAATATACCACCCTGCATCCACCCACTTCTAATGGTGGGCACACATTAGGTCACACTGTGCCACATGCGCCAATTCCAAGATTGTACAAAGGTCTAAACAGTGGTACGCTTGAATAAAAATTATCCACTTATAAGTGGCACCCCATATGGAAAAAGGATGACACCAAGTCCCAAACTATCTTGCCACTGCTCCCCATGTAGTCTGGGCATTTGGGGGGCTCCACACGACTATCGTTTTCCTCGTAAAGCCGAAATTTATATTTATAACCTGTTGCCCTCTCACAGGTCTTCTACATCTTGACCCCATATCTGGCACGCTTGCTGGGGAGAAATTGTTTCAAAGAAAGGTGGCCAGAAAAATTAATGAGGGACTCATCAATGAAGATTTTTTGATGGGGAGTATAGACATCTGCAAATTTTTAGTTAAGGTGATTTACGAGGAGCCAAATTTTGTGGAGCCAGTAAAATTCAGGGTCACCTTGAGGACTACAGAGTGTATTGTCGTTGAAATGCATAAAATACATTATACTCTCATATCTATGCCTGGCCATGACAGCAGAGAACACGGCATATGATGAATCGGGTCTGTGGGCCAATACAACCGCAATTCATTTTTTTTAGTAATGGCCATGTTGAGTGTTAGGCCCAAAAAAACTTTATATTCGGAAACCGTAATGGGTTTCCATGCGAATGGTCTGGCAAGGTTTGACTTTGGGCTGGCGGCGATAAATTGTTGTGCATATAAATTGCTTTGATCCTCAATCAATGCATACAGATATTCCGTGAAAAACAGCTCCAAAAAATCAAGGGGAGTAGTAACATTTGCTGTTTCCACCTGAATTCCAGGTTGGGCAGTGAATGGAGGAAGTACGAGTGCTGATTCTGCGAACACTGTGGTTTTGTGTGCAATGTATTAAGTGACAGTATCCGACTGACACTGCACTTGTTGGGGGAGAGGGGAGGGGGTAAGCGTAGGGGCTAAACGCAGGTGCTGGCAGGTGCCGGGGCTGATCCCGCTAACGCTGTGTTTTTGGGGATATACTAATGTGAACGCTGGTATAGTGCTGATCTGATCAAAGATATTGATCCGTTCAGACACTATACTAGCAATGGAGGTTTATTGTATATGAGCATGTTTCTGGCAATCAAGGGGTTAAAAGTGATGACTGGTGTACTGACGGACAATCTGATGCTATCTGGGAGGGGCGTGAAAGCCATGGGAGCACAAATCACATATATATATGTGATTTTGCACACCCGTGCTGCCCTGTAGCAGTAGTTACAGAAGCGGTTTGTGTTAAGGAGCTGCGTTACTTTAACTGACAATTGCACAGTCATGCAACGCTGCGCCCAAATTAAATTGACATCCTTTTTTTTCCACAAATTGAGCTTTCTTTCGTGATATTTAATTGCCTGTGCGATTTGCGCTATACAAAAAAAGGACCGACAATTTTGAGAACAAAAACAATATGTTGAACTTTTTGCTATCAAACATGTCCAGTAAAAAAATTTAAAAATCAAATTTTGTCATAAATTTAGGCCAAAATGTATTCTGCAACATGTCTTTGCTAAAAAAAAAAAATCTCATTGCGTGTAAATTAATTGATTGACGTGAAAGTGATAGTGTTTACAAATGGTGGTATAGATACTGGAATTTTTTTTTACTAATAATGGCGGAGATCAGCAACTTATGGCGGCGATCAACGACTTATAGCAGGACTGCGGTGGACATTCTGACACTGGGGGGGAACTGACTTGGGGTCACTGACATCCCCAGTGACACCAATACAGTGATCAATTAAAAAAAAAGCACTGACACTGTACTAATGGCACTGGGGAGGAAGGGGTTAAGATTTGGAGGCAATCAAAGGGTTAACTGTGGGATGGGAGTGTTTTACTAGGGGGCGGGGGTGTGTGTGCTTCACTGTAAGCACACTGATCGGGATGGGTGTTCTCAGCCATATCGATCAGTGTGCCCAAACTGACAGGGAGGAGGGCTGTATTGCAAACAATGCTGCCCTGTCCCTGTCTCTTGGTGTTTGCCGGTAATCACTGGACTCTGGCTTATAATCACCGGCCGGGACCCGGTGAATGACATCTGCGGCCACGATCGCTGGCATGGGTAGGACGGTCACGAGCCTCGCGAGAGCTCCCTACCCGGAAATGCAAAATCACGTATATATATATATATATATGATTTTTTGAAGCAGAGCTGCCCTGCCGCAGTACAAGTACTGTGGGCTGTCGGCAAGCCGTTAAAAAAGTTCTGGATTCTTTCTTAGATATACAGAATATAACTGGATACTAACATTTATAGGTAAAGTTGATCCAGGGAATATCTGATTGCCTCTCGGGGGATCAGGAAGGAATTTTTTCCCCTGCAGGAGCAAATTGGATCGTGCTTTGCTGGGTTTTTTTTGCCTTCCCCTGGATCAACTGTGGGTATAGGATTATAACCTTTTTTTTCTTTAATGGTTGAACTGGGTAGACTTTTGTCTTTTTTCAGCCAGACTAACTATGTAACTATGTTCAGGAGCGCTTTTACAGTACATGCAGAGGGAAAAAAAAGCTAGATAAAAGCTGTTTGCAATGTTTTAGTAGCGTTTAGTAGCGGTTAAGAGCATTTAGTGTTTTTTTTCTGCTGGAAAAATGCTCCAAAAAACTCTACAAAAACATTTTTTTTTCTGCTCCTAGATGCTGCAGCTCACAAAATGCTAACAGCCTAAAGTATTGTGCATGGACACCTGGGAAAACAATATTTAGCTTTGAGGAGCAGAAAAGAATATGCTGATAATAGCTTATAGGAGCTTAACCTCTTCACACCGGCCGAACACAAATGTGTGGCCTCCCGGAGTCTGGGCCTAGATGCCGAGCGGTCGCATATTTGCGTTCTATTAAGAAAAGACATATGTGCTGAGGCCTGAGCGCTCCCAGCACACATATCCGGTACTCATGGAAAGGCCCCGATCTCCTCTTTTGATTGGGACCTTTCCCGATCATGTGACTGCCGTGACGCAGTGTCATGGCGGTCACATGACCCCGCCTCCCGGCTTCTGAAACCCTTAAAGGGCCGGAAGGCGCCAGCGTGAAGGGGTTAAAAAACGTTAGTGTGCATGGAGTCTAAATGAAAGGCAGTGGGATTTGCATAAGATACAGTATATGCCTGATTCTGTTGGTATCTGCCTAATAAATCCTGCAAAGCTTTTAAAATATCATCCTAAATTGATAAAAATGGCAATACAAGGAACATGTTTTCCCTTGTCGACAGGTGTTGACAGGCATCAGGGACATATTACAATTATGAACCCTCTCCCAGGCCAATTTTTCTGTTTCTCCTTCTATGAACCGAAGTCTACATGACTGCCTATTTTCATATATTTCAAATACTATAAATAAGTTCATTATGCCTGTGAAATGGTAACTTTGACATGTTTCCTCCCTAAAGATGTTCCCTAATGAAAAAAAGAAAATGATTAGGGTTTAGTCTGCTGACCTATGAAATCTCAGTGCCCTAGACATAATGCTTTTTATATTTTGAATACTGCTTGTCAGCAGCTATGAAGTCGGAAAGCTCAAGGTTTCATTAATGGATCATAAAAACTGAAATTATAATGCAGAAAAGGGGATTTTATAAAGCTTTGAATCATTACCAAATGACAGGACTACTTCTAGGGACAAAACCTAGAGCCAGCTCTAGAAGTGAATTTTCTTTTTCAAATATTGAGATGTATGTCATCCAAAATGTATTTACTTTGTATGTTGGGTATCATGCCTCACTGTGTACAGTTTTTTAAGGTAACATTTTTATTATCATTAATTGTACTATACAATTAACGTAAGGTAAAGTGTACACCCATGACACCCACTATGATCTGTTGAAGCCTGGACTCCACTTGACATCTGTGTGGCATCTTGCACCAAGCCATTAGTAGCAGATCCTTTAAGTCCTGTAAGTTGTAAGGTGGAGCCTCCATGGATCATCAGACTTGTTTTTCCAATACATCTCACAGATGCTCTATTGGATTGAGATCTGGAGAATTTGGGGACCAAGTCAACAGCTCAAAGTCATTGTTGTGTTCCTCTAACCATTGTAGAATTAATCAAACCAGGCCACCTTCTTCTATTGCCCTGAGGTCCAGTTCTGATGCTCACATGACCACTGTAGGCGCTTTTGGCTGTGGATATGGGTAAGCATGGGCTTCCTGACTGGTAGCCCCATATGCAACAAACTATGATGCACTGTCAGGTGTTCTGATGCCTTTCTATTAGGGATACGCTGATACAGTTTTTTTCATCGGCAATATGAGTACTGATACTTTTGGTCTCGTACTCACCAATACCTAATTCCAATACTATCAGATGCCGTCCAACCTGAACTGTCATCATTACAAGGAGAGGAAAGAAAGCAGTGGGGATATCAAATCTCCACCGAAACCTCTCCTCTCCTACCACTGAGACTCAGTGTGGGATGCTTGCAGGGAGGTCACCACTCCTGTGTGAACTCGGGCAATGACAAGCCTGGGTTCACACAGGAGCCGTGGGGAAACTACATGCAATCTGGACAGGAATCGCATTCCTGTTCAAATCACATGCTAATCTTTGCGGTGCAATTTGCATCCATTAACACAAATCACACGGCAAAGTATCGGTTCAGGTATTGGGAGTATTTTTACGAGTACTTATAAAAATACTCGGTATCGGTCCATCCCTACTTTCTATCAGAATCAGCATGAACTTTTTCATAAATGTGAGCTACAGTACCTCTTCTATTGGATTGGACTACACACACCAACCTTCGCTCCCCACATACATTATTATTATTATTATACAGTATTTATAAAGCGCCAACAGTTCGCTCAGCGCTGTACATTACAAAGGGGGACAGTATATGTGACAGTACAAGAACAATACAATGGGATACACGAGGGGTTCGAGGGCCCTGCTCTTTCGAGCTTACAATCTAGGAGGGAGGGGATAGTGGTACAGGAGGAAATAGCTGTGGGGGATGGAGTGGTTGAAGAGTGGAGGAGGTCGGCAATTAGCAGGGGGTGGGGTAGGCTTCCCTGAAGAGGTGGGTTTTCAGGGTGCGCCTAAAGGAGAGGAGAGCAGGTGATAGCCTGATGGATTGGGGTAGGGAGTTCCAGAGGATGGGTGACACCCTGGAGAAGTCCTGGAGGCGGGTATAGGAGGAGGATACCTTCACTGTATATATATATACAATGAAGGAAATAAGTAGTTGATCCTATGACCCTATGAGCCCATGACCCTGTCTCCAATTCACTGATTTTTCTTCCTTGGACCACTTTGGTTGGTCTTGACCACTGCAGACTGGGAACATCCCACAAGAGCTGCAGTTTTGGAGTTGCTCTAAACCAGTTGTTCAGCCATTAAAAAATCCCTCAAATCTCTTTGCTTGCCCATTTTTTCTTTCAACCTCAAGGACAAGATGTTCACTTGCTGCCTAATATATCCTAATATATCATGCCACCTCCATAAGTTCCCAAACCTCTCCTTTTCTCTTTCCAATGAGCCACAGCACTGATCAACGCATTCTGACAAAGGAGAAACCCCGCTCTCAGAATACAATAGCATAGTGGGGAGGATTCCTTCATCCAACTCAAATGTGTGGATTGGGGGGAATCTGTTCCTTTTTTCTTTTTTTTTATTATCTGGCTGATCAAAAGAAAATGAGCCTCAGCCAGAAAAAAAATCACAACTGCTTAAAAACTGGCTAGCAGCAGAACAGTTTTAATTGGGCCCAACTGGAGTATGCCTGTTATTTTTACTATGGGAATAGGGCCATGTGGTAAATGTGAGTAATATAAGGTGAGGTGGTTTTTGCACTTTTATTTGCTTTCAAACAATGGAGCGGTGTGCTGCAAACAAAAGACAGCAACAAGTTAAGATGGTCAGCAACAAGTAAATGCTTTGAGTGCCCTAAAAAAGACCCCATCAACATAAAATAAAAAACAATATACACCCAAAATGATTGAAAACCTCAAAAACCCATTTCATAAAAAAGCCCACTCTATTTTTTTTGTGGAAAACTTTCTTTTCATGGAAACTTTTTTTTTAAAATAGTAAAAAGAGATAGCACAGAAAATGCCAAATATAAAAGAAAGCAGTCATACATACAGTCATCGGCAAAGCCCACTTTATTTTTAATGGGACGTCTTGCAGAAAAAAAGTAGTTTGCTTTGGAAAGGACAATATCTAACAGCGGCTGCCTCCCCTTAAATCAACCATAAAGTAAAAGTAAAGAAAAGAAACATGACAAAAATAACCCCTTTAAAAGAGAAGCTTTTTTTCCCCCCAAATTATACTTACCTAGGTGGATGCAGCATCGGTCGGATGCTGCACCTGTCCTCCACAGGTTCTAAGTGTAAGAACTTAGTGATCACATGACCGCTAATTGCTGAGTTCTCACTGCCACTGTGAGCAAAGAGCCGTGACTGTCCGTCACTGCTCTCTGCTCTACCCCACCCCCGACGCTCACTGGAGCACTGGGCTGTGGAGGGAGAGAGAGAGAACAGCTGGCTCAGGCTCTGACAAGCTGAGCCGGGTGCCGCTCCATACTTTGTGGTGGATCCCAACTTTAAAGTTGGGATCTTTCCCCAGCCTGGACCTGCTGAGTGACGTGAAACTGGATCACAGGAGTGCAGAATGAACTGCAAGAGCTTTGGCTGTACTTCTCCTTTAAGGAAAACTAGTCAAAAAATGCAAGATGTTTTAACCATTCCTCATTCTAATTACATTGTATGTAAATCCAAAATCAATTATTAGTTTAGCATCACTGGTTTTCTGGTGAATCTAAATTCATATTTTTTTTAGTATATTGCAGCTTACCAGTCCTTAGATGTGATGGCTAAATTGTTTCCAAAATCCTAGGTTTATTTTCCACCTGATGACCCTGCCAGTAACATACTCTCTGTCCTAGCATGACATTGCTCAATTACTGTATGTGTAGGAGCAGCATTGTAAAGTGTGTCAGTGCTACAAAGTACCTACCTCTCTCTTTATCTCAATAACACAGGGGAGACGTGCTCTGTAGAATTTGAGCAGGAGGGTAAGACTGGCTAAAATAACATAGCAAAGTGCACAGGACTTTTTTCTGCTTGTTAAGCCACTGCCACGCAATTGGTTTTGGGTTACTCCCCAGTCACCGTGGAGGGCACTGTGCTAACTGGCCCAGGAATACTACCTTTCCAGTGCACCCATTCATAGAATGTGTGACTGATTATATGCTACCTAAACCATATAAACATCTCCAAGCATGTAACAAGTGAAATAAATTCAAAAATAAAAATTGTAAAATAAAACAGTCCAAAATAAAAATCAGTGCAACCATAAGAAATATGTCCTTCAAAAATGATTTAGTCACTCAGTGAAAGTTCCAAAAATCCTGGTGTTGAAGCCTTCCAAATGGCTCCCCCGGACAAAAGAAAACCACAAAAGAAAAGAAAATTTATATAGTGCATTATCCATCATAAATTAAATACACTCAATAAGCAAATACTTTATCAAGCCGTATCAAGCCAAAAAGGAAAAACAAAAAAACACACGTGATCACTGACAGTGAAAAAGTGAATAACTGTGTCAAATGTGACAGTGAATCAAATAAGTGCAAAAAAACCTCCAGCAGCGAGTGTCAATAACTGTGATCACTTCTACTTTGTAAGGAGTGAATACCCTTACCAATTGTAATAAATAAACATGCTTTAGGAACCATCAATCAAAGATATATTCCACAGAGTGTACTCCACCGAGGAGATCCTTCTATGATACCATCCCAGCCTTATGGATAAAATCCTGATGTCATCTGGATATTCCTTTATCCTCTACTACCAAGCTCCACCGATGCCCATCATATATGAAACAGAATATGGTGTAAAACCGCCAAACACCATTAAGATATACTTTATTGATGTGCTTACACTTTAAATCATTTTTATTTTTGAATTTATTTCACTTGTTACATGCTCGGAGATGTTTATATGGTATAGGTAGCATGTAAATCAGTCACATATTGTCACACTTATAGGGTGAAAGTGTTTTATATATGCTATTGGGTATACTTTGATTTAGATTTATTTAGGGGATACCATAAATTTAGCTACCATTCAAAGAATTTACCACTACCAGGTCACCAGAGACTCTTGCCATCTTCCCTCTGTTGAGTCTGTCATGGGATCCCTGTGGTCAACCACCTGGATTACCAGCTACAGCCACGCTCCTTGTGAGAGAGGTGTTACTCCCCGAATGTATCTCAAGTAGCTGTGTTTGCACTAGACTGAAGTGTACTGTACTGTTTATTACTAGTGATTTCTTCTTATACTGTGTTCTTTTAGATACCACCATTCTGTATTGTGCTGCCACCTAAAGGATTTTGTGGGAACTACCCCTAGGCAACCCTGCACTACAGTAGATGCATTGCCTGTTATTATTCGTTCTGTGCTCATTGCATATCCCTGTTACTATCCTATTTCCATGGACAATTCATCCTGCATTCAATCAATCAATCTCAAGCTACACATTGCTGTTTGTCTTGCACATTTGACTGTTACGTCCACATAACACTTACATTCTTTGCAGGAGCAAGGTGTATTTGGACTTCTATGTTACTGACAGAGTCGCTTTAAGAAAAGCTTCAGGTCACTCTCTCTAAAGCTTTACAAAATCATCACAGTCTATCTGCACATTTGAATTCATTTCTAATACATGCATCTCATTCATATGAAATATGAAGATGGGAAGTAAAGATTGTAGCCAGAGATACTCATTATTCATTTATGTAAATGCAGATATACATATCTGGAGACAGCCCCTGCTAAACACTCTAGCAAAGGGCATTACTCACGGAAATGTTCCCATCCATGCTATGAAATGGAGATAAATGGTGTGGAATGCTGATATAGGACATGTTTATGTCCTAGACCATGAAAAATGCTGATTTATAACTGGTTTATGCATTGTAGGTCACTTTAACTTTCTCATGACCAGGACTATTTTGTGCCTTTGGTAACAAAATGATGCTGGGCAAACCACTTTAACTGTCATTTTAAAGAAAATGTGGACAGTTAAAAAAGTGCTTCTATGCAGTGTAGAGTTTTAAACAGTTTTTTTCCTCTCTACCACTTGAGTGTAAAGGGCAAAGGGCGATGGATTTTTAAGACAAAACAGTATTTTTTACACTGTATGGACATCTTCTGTCATGCAAAGAAAGAGCACCTGCTAAGGTTTGCCATACATCAGTGGGATGAAGGAAAGAAAACTACCTGTTTCCTCCATTTACACACTCGAAGTGGATAGGGGAATCACTTCTGCTGGACTTTTAAATTCTGACAGTGGGTAGACTCCCCTGTCATTGGAATATAGCCGGTGGCGATGATCAAAAAAGAATTTTCCAACACGCTGGTTGTACACAAGTCGAGTGATAGATCAGCTTGTGTACAACCAGCCTGTCCATACATGGTTCAAAGTTGAGTCAGTTACTGTTGAACCAGCTGAATTTGGATCCACACATGGCCAGCTTTAGACAAAAGGAAATCTTTAGTCAACTTTTTAAATAGATCACAGGCTAAGGCAGAAACTGGAATTTCACTTTTGGGTCCACAGAATGACATAGTACCACATTAGCCCTAAAAGAAGGTACAACCTTTTTAACAGGAATTTTACATCAGAAGTGCAATTTGAAGATCAATAGTAGTGCATTAAAATAAGAGATGAAAGTGCTTACACAGAGACCTTGTGGAAAATTAACTAAAGGCAAATAAGCTGTATCTTCATTTTTCCTTGAGCTGGCCAAACATGGATTGAAATTTGGCCAGTTCTCAAGAGACCAGCTGAATTTCAGTCCATGTGTGCGTACACTCTGGCTGTACAGAAGTTGATCTACTGATTGAGTTCTGTACAATCGTTCTGTTGGGTTTTTCCAGGTCGATCAGTGCCACCGTCTATAGCCGGCAACACTAATCATTGTATTCTGACGACAAGTAAGGCTTTCCACTGTCAAAATACAATAGGACAGCAGGAGTCATTCTCCTATCCACATTGAATCAGACATTTTTTTTATTTATTTGGTTGATGGAATGATTAATGTACGGGCTGCCTTAGCTTAGTAAATGAGGTGAAGCTCTGCTTACTTCCATCATCCAATCACATGCAAGCAAAAATATTTTTTTTTTCCCCCTGTATGTGATTAGTTTGGCAAAGTGAATTTTAACCATATTCACCAAATTCCCATCATCACAGCAAATCTGCACATTTGAATTCCTTCCTATTACATGCAGCTTCTTTATCTGAAATATGAAGAAGGAAAGTAACAGTTGTAGACAGAGATACTCATAATTCATTCAGGTAATTTAGTTATACATATATGCAGACAGCCAAAACAGTCTACCAAGTGGCATTATTCATGCAATTGTTTCCATCCATGCTGTGAAATAGAGATAAATGGTGTGGAACATTAATATATGATGCTTATACCTATTTGTGTCCTAGATCATAAATATACAGATAAGTAAGTTGTTTATGCTTTACAGTTCACTTTAACCCTTCCATGATCAAGAAGATTTTGTGCTAGCATCAGAATGATGCTGATCAAAACTTTTATTACTGGGGGCGCTCGTGAGCAGCGGCCTAAGAAGGTCACATAGTGGGCACGCTCCTCACACACCAGACACATCGGACTACCGCTACTCGCCTGCACTGATGGGGAAGAAAACCGGGGCTGCCCGGGCTTGCGGTGCTCGGAACTTGCGGCCTACATGCTGGCGGTCCCTTCTGAAGCCCTAGCCTCAATTTTGGATCTGCCGCCGCCGCCTCTCGAAGATGACCAGGACCCAGCCTACGACACTGACACCGCGTCAGATGCACCCTGCAGGTCCCCACGCCAGCTCTATGGGATGCTGAACTCCTGGGTCGCTTTAAATCCATACTGAAGATGGAATTGTCTTCTGCTACTTCCAGGTTGGCGGAGCGTCTCTCCAGAGAAATAATGGCAACTTACGTCTGTGGGACATTCCGGAAACTGTCACAGATCTCACTTCAACCGCTACTGTGCTGTTCCAGGAGCTGACTCCCGCCATTCCTGTTGACTCGCTTGAGTTTGACCACATACATTGTGCATTGGGTCCACGACGGCTGGAGGGGCCCCCAAGAGACATTGTCATCAAATTCACGTACTCCCGCACTAAAGAGACCATTCTCTTGGCAGCCAGGAATCACCCAGACCTCAGTTTCTAGGGACATTGCTACCAGCTCTTTTCTGATTTTTTCCCAGATCACCCTCCAGAAGCATTGCCAGATGAAGCCGTTCACCTTGGTCCTGGTGAACCGCAAAATTAAATATGCATGGGGCTTACCGTTCCACCTTATCTTCAGCTACCATGGCTGTAGTTATTCCGCTACCATGCTGGAGGGCCACTCTCTTCTGGAATCCTTACGCCTTATCCCACCGGGGGGGTACTGCAGAGAGCCTGGCACATTCTTCTGAATCTCAGATGGGGCCGCCTCCTCTGGGTTGCCTCTGGGAGAAGACGTCCAGCCAGAAGAGGGCCTTCCCTCAGACTCCCCTACGCTCAAGTCCAACCTGCTCTTCACCGGGTTGAAGATGTGCTCGAGGCTTCCTCTACTGTGCCTCTTCTTTGAATCCTTGTGATTGGACCGTGAGTTTGGCCTGCTGGGCATTTTCAGTTTTACTATTGTTATAGGGTTGGGTCCTGTTTAGCCGTCCCCCATGAGAATCCACCTTTGAGAAGATGGTTGCCTTCTGAACTTGAGATTTTCCACCACTGCAGAGTGCCCTGGGTCCGAGGCAAAGGTGGTTGAATTGATGTGGGTGGTGTGGACCGTGGGTTCCCTTGGGTCTGGGATGGGAGTTTGGTTTGTATGGGTCTTTCGGTGGCATTAGGCTGATAACCTCGCTGGGTTTCTGAAGCCAGAGTCCATCCAGGCTGAAGTGCTGGAGTCCCGTTCCAACCTGTACTTATCTCCTCGGAGGGAAGGGGAGTTGGGTCCCTGGGCCTGGTGGGCTTCCTGTGGGAGGGCTTCCATGGGTGTATCCCACCTCCTAGGGACTCTGATATCTACTGATGTGGGTTATTAACCGCTTTATGTTTTATGTACATTATATTGCTTTTCCTTTGCCCCCTGGGGGCCTGTGTTATTGCTGTTTCCATTTGCAGCCATATGTCCAGTGGTAGAGCCACCCCAAAACCGGTATCCATTAAGTGTAGGATGCATTTCACCATAGACGTGATATGGCTATGCCATTGTATATACTTTTTGTGTTTTCTTTTTTCTTGCTTTCCTTGTCTTCTCCTCCTTTCTGGTTTTTCTGATCTTATTTTCTGCAGGTTTCCGGGGCACCATAGACCGGACTGGAGTGGAAATTGTTGGCTGACCTCGCCTTTTCTGTTGAGCAACCTACACTGATCCTACCATGGTGTCGCCCCTTTTGAAAGTACATTCACAAAATATACAAGGGTTTAATTCACCTAAGAAGCGGTCTAAAGTTTTCCATCACCTCAAATTGCAGCAAATTGACATGGTCTGCCTACAAAAAACCAGGTTTTCCTAGTCCTCCTCCACATGGTATCTTTCGCCTCATTATCCCACTTTTTACATGACCTTGGCTCCTGAGAAACGGTGGGGTGTTCTGATAGCTTTCAAATGTAATCTCCCCTTTACCTCTGTCCAGAATATAGCAGACCCCACGGGCAGGTATCTACTCTTGCAGGTCACCCTTTGGGATCAGGAAGTCACCTTTGTCACCTTTGTACCATTGTTTCACAACACTCCAAAGGCCTCCTTCTTCTTTTGGGGGATATAAATGTTACCCTGGATTCCACTGCAGATAGGCACTATGCTCCGGGTGTGGGCCCTTCTCACGACAGTGCAGGAGGAACGCATGCGCTCACTCCTGCAGTCTGTGGGGCTGGCAGACGTATGGAGGGAATTTCACCCTACTGAACGTGACTTTACATTCTATTCCAATCCTCATAATAGTTTCTGCAGAATCAACCACATATTTATGCAGGTGCAACAGATTCCCTTAGTCAGGTGGATATCTATCCCTTCCTCGCCCTATTCAGACCATGATCCTCAGGTTCTAATTGCTCTTTCAGGGTATGATGAGACGCCCTTTTCATTGGCGTATTAATGAGTCTCTTTTGACCACTCAGGCCACCCGCCAGCAGACTGAATTTTTCATACAAACATATTTTGTAGACAACTCTGGCTTTGTTTCTTCAGCGGTGCCCTTGTGGGAGGCACATAAAGCCATGGTACAGGGCCACATCATACAGCTAGCTGCAGCTCGAAAGCGGGAGCGAGAGCGTCGCCTTTCGGAACCTCATTCTCTTCTGGCCTCGGCAGATGCTCTTTGGAAGCCTGTGGCCCACAAATGAACGCGTGACACCTTGGCCACAGAAATGGACTTGCTTCTTCAGAGGCTGAACGGGCCTTGTGTTGGACCAAGCATAAGTTTTACACCTGTGCTAATAAGCCAGGTCCAATGCCGGCCAGGAAGCTCAACTCTGTGGGGAAACCCTACAAGCTGGTCCAATTTCGGGGGTATCTGTATCGGAAGCTATCAAATCCTTATGGTCTTTCGTGGCCTCAGGTCCCAACAGATTCTACAGCCTCTATTACAAGAAATTTATGACCCTGTTGGCGCCTTTCTTGGCTAATTACTTCAATGAATTATGACAGGGCTCCTTGCCGTCCCCGGACGCACTCAGAGCTCATATCTCAACGATTCTTAAGACGACGGAGGATGTACAGGAACCGCAAGCTTTTTGGACCATTTCTCTTCTTAACAAAGATTTGAAGATATTGGGTAAAATTCTCAGTCTACGTATTAATAAATATTTACATAGTCTGGTCCACAGGGACCAAGTAGGTTTCGTCCCTGGGAGGCAGGCGGGCGACAATGTTCAAAAGGTGATTCATCTTATACACCATCTGCAACAGCAGAAAATTCTGGGGTTCTTGCTGTCCTTGGACATATATAAAGCTTTTGATTCCTTATCTTGGGAATACCTATGGTTTGTGTTGTCCCGCTGGGGCTTTGGGGATTCTATTCTTTCTTGGCTCCAGGCTTGTATTCCTCCCCTTCGGCTTCAGTTAAATATGCAGGGTATTTTCAGATCCTCTTCCTATTTGGCAAGGGATGAGACAGGGATGTCCCCTGTCCCCGGTTCTCTTTGTCCTGGCGCTTGAACCATTGGCTTTGGTGCTACGGGCTAATTGTAACATATCGGGGGTCCCCTACGCTTGGCAGGAATTTTAGTTGAATCATTTTGCGGAGGATGCCTTCTTGACTCTCACCAATCCCCTGACAACGCTCCCGAACTTGCAACAGGCTCTTGCGCGGTTCTCCTCGATTTCAGGTCTTCGAATAAATTTAGATAAGGCTGTTGCTCTCAACATCACTTTGGCCTCAGATTTGGTTTCACGCTTACAGTCCCTTTTTCCTTACAAATGGGCTCCCTCCTCTCTCAAATATTTGCGCATTCATCTAACTCCCACCTATGGCTCTTTATTTGCTGCAAACTATTTTCCCTTGCTGTCATCCCTTATGTCATCCTGTCAGGAATGGACTTGCCAATAATGGTGGGACTCACCTGCCTTGTGGGTTGCAGTACCAGGGCTGGCCAGCGGGTGCTCTCAGCAATCAGAGACTCACCCCTGCAGTCAGCCAAACACCTGAAGCTGATTGCAGGGGTTGTATTTAAGGAATGGCCAGACTCACAGTCAGGGCCTTGGTGTGCGTTTTTCCATGGGCCCCTGTATCTTGTATCCTGTGTTCCTGTTCCTGTTTCTGCCTGACTTGTTGCCGACCCTGCCTGATCCTGACCTCTGCTGACTTCTCCTGTTTGATCCCTGGCTTGTGACCCTTACCATTCTCTGTCTGACCCTCTGCACCGCGCTGCCCGTGAGTTACTGAACCCAGCTTGTGACCCCGACCACACTCCTGCCTGTTCCTGGTACTCCGTTTGCCCGTTTGCTACTAACCCGGCCTGCCTGACGACTCTTGCATTGTATGTATTGTTTTCTGTAGGTGGTTTGGTTTGGTTTGTTTGCACTGTGTTTATGTTTAGTTTTGCACTGCGTTTTGTATTGTATAGTCTTAATAAATCATATTGTTTACACCATATCTGAAGCCTGCGTTTCCCTGTGTCAGTCCACACACCTCTGGTCAAACCCGGAGCCCTGACACATCCCTTATGCACTCTTGGCAATTCCCCCACCTATCCTGTATAGGATGGGTTAATTTGGTAAAAATTACTATCTTGCCGAAATTGTTATATTACTTTCGCACCCTCCCAGTATTGGTTTCTTCCTATTTTCTCCGGCTGCTTCAGGCACAGATTATGTGATTTATCTGGGCTGACAGACACCCCAGAGTCTCTAGAAATACGCTTTTTGCTCATAAGCTGTAGGGCGGTCTTGGGGTGCCTAATGTAGCTAGGTATTACCAAGCGAGCCAAATCGCCCCACTGGCCTGCGAGCGTGGGACTCGGTTTGCTACTCCAGTGGCTTGATGTCACCTTTTCTACCCCTGCTCCCAATCACTAATAATCCTTTTTTCCCGTCAGGTTTAGATCAACCTGGGACATTCTCTTGGTGGGTGGTCAATGTATTTTTGCAGGTAAAACACTTCTTGACTTCTTGGTCTTTCCCCACCTGGAATTCTCTTCGGGAATCACGGAATGCTCCCCACGCAGAATGTTTTCGTTACCTTCAATTGCGGCATTGGCTGACCTCTCTGCATAGCACCTCCGCCTTCCTGTACCAAAAATCAGCCTTCAAACTGCTTTGCCAACAGCTCCCAGGTGGCGCGGGCCTTGTTTCCCTACTTTATGCATCCTTAAATAGGCGCTTGACATGGACTTCTCTATCCTATGTCACTCAATGGGAATGCAAATTGGGGTGGTCATGAAATTGGAGAACTGGAATAAGGCCTGGTCATTCAGAGCCAAATGTTCATTCAACAGAAACACACTGGAAGCGGCATACAAAGTATTGTTTCGATGGTATTAGGCTCCGGCTCGTATAGCTCAGGCAAATTCTACCTACAGTGATTGCTGCTTTCAGGGTTGTGGCCATCGTGGAGATGTGTTACATATATGGTGGTCATTCCCGAGACTGATTCATTTCTGGTCTTGTGTATTCGGCCTTCTCTACACCTTGTTTCATATGGAAGCCGTGGTTGACAAATGCTTTTCCCACGCTCCCCCTGGCTAGTCTGGGTTTAGGTTGTTGATCTGTATTGGTGTTCCCAGATCCCTGCTGTTGGTCTTGTCTTCTTCTCCTTCCTTTACTCTTCTTGTCTTTTTGTTTGTGACTGATTTTTGTGAGACGGTTGATATCTGCCTTTGGTTTGCTTCACTGCTGATATTACAACACTGTATCTTTATATTTTCTGTACCATTGATAACCCCTTAGTGGGCATGCCTTTTACACTGTTACCTATGGCATGGTTTCCCTTTGTATTTTATGTGCTATTGATAGCCCGTGCATGGGCATACCTTTTGCTTACATCTCTCTTTGTTTAAAATGTTTAAAATTAAAAAAAAACATTGAAATACAAATTTATTATTATTATTGTTATTATTATTACTTGGACAGCTACAAAATGCTTCCATGCAGTGTAGAGTTTAGTTTTTCTGCTACTTGACAGTAAGGGGCAAAGGGCAATGTATCTTTAGGTCAAAGCACTATTTTTACAATACAGTACATTGACATCCCCTATCAAACAAAGAAAGCCACTGCTACAACAGAAAGGGAATTTTCAGGCAAAACATTAAAAAAAATTGCAGTCTCAGGCTGAAAATGGAACTTTAATTTTAAGTCAACAGAAAGACACTTTAAAGTGGTTGTAAAACTCTTGCCACTATCCAAAGCATCTAGTATGATTTCTGTCTTAAGTCTCGTTCCTCTGCTGTCTGCATGAGACTGTGTAGAGGGAGGGTGTCCATTCCCTCTACTTAGGTCTCAGATTACACTCAGCTCTGCTGTGCAGTTTGTGACATCATATCCCTGACCCTTGCCTCTCAAAACCTTGAAATGCTATGTACTGTACAATGTGAGCTTAAGTAGGTTACAGAGAAGAGAATACTGTAAATAGGTACAACTTATGTAGGAGGATGTGTTTCGTTTCTGTGTATCACCTGAGGCTGGTCACTTCACTGAGTATATATAAAGGTTTACAGACACTTCAACCCTAAAAGAACATTTACTCTTTATTGTCAGAAATGTTATATCAGAAGTGAAAGATAAATAGAAGTGAATTAAAATTAGAGCTGAAAGTGGATACAAAGAGAAATTGGGGTTGATTTACTAAACCTGGAGAGTGCAAAATCTGGGGCAGCTGTGCATTGTAGCAAATCAGCTTCTAACTTCAGTTTGTTCAATTAAACTTTGACAAAAAAAACCTGGAAGCTGATTGGTTTTTATGCAGAGCTGCACTAGATTCACCAGTTTTAGTATATCGACCCCATTATGTATGTAGCACCCTCCTAGATAGCTAGGGGGAGCTATATTCCACATTTTTGGATATAGGTTGAGCAAAAGCCTGTGGTGATAGTCAGAGGAAGGTTAAATTTGAGTCAGGGCTGGGAGGCTCTGCAGACCAGCTTTCTGATACTTCCCCCTCCTCTAGAGTTTTGGAGAAAATTCTAGAGGCAGTGGGAGGGAGTATGGAGTGGCTAATCTGAATTCTCAAGGGATCCTGGCCAATACCCAACAGGAAGCTTGGCATGGGGACAGGACAGCCCTTGGGAGTGATTAATCCTGCTCAGCAGTGGAAGATGAAGAAGTCAGGCTAGAGAGCAAGAACCTGGGAGGGAGCCCAGATGGGAAGGTGCTCACCTACAAACAGGGAAGCTTGGAAGGAGAAAAGCTCAGGACTTCATTGGCCCCCAGAGTGAGGACCACCTATGCAGCAGGGAGGGAGCTGCCCAGCAGAAGGACTGAGAGCAGCCACCTAGCCATCAGCTCATAGGAGAAGGACTGAATGAGTAAACCTGCACCCCCTGGGCCAGTAAGGGGAAGAAGAATTCTGGCGGGAAACTGGATTAGCTGCTACCCAGGACTGTCTTATCTTAAGGTACTGGATCCCCTGCTCAGGGATTCACCCAGAACAGCCAAATAGGGGAGTATCTAAGGTCTGGGGTGGTAAAACAGGAGAAATCTAAAAAACAAACTGTAGTGAGCGCTCTAATATAACTGAAGCAGCTAGAACACCTAAGGCAACCACAATGCCTATGGAATATAAGTATAAAGATAAATAAAATGGTGCAGCGCTTGTAAATAGATCCAATGCTGAAAACAGCAAGAAAGCAGCAAGAAATACAACAAACTGAAAGTCAATCAAGTGTCCTTGGTACTCGCAGGGGTAGTGAGGATATCCAGAGCTATACTGCCTCAAATAATAGCAATGCGCACTCACCAGAAACGCATGGATTATGCGCATGTAACAACGATCATCCTAGATGATGGATCCGTCATAGAGCGGGTGGTGGGCATCCCTCTCATGGTGGGTCATCCAGGGCTCCAACTCAGGTCCAGAGATCCCCTTAAGGTCAGTCAAGTAATCCTCTATGGTGGTGGTGATCCCTCCTCTAGATGGCATAGGCACCCTCTCTGTGGGAGTGATAGCTCCACATAGGAGCCCCAAAAACAAGTGCCAGAAATAGTGTAGTATGTTCAAAAATATATAGTATTTATTAAAGAGCTAAACACAGGGTAGTATGCATGTCACAAAAATGATTAAAGGTGCAAACAGCAGTACTGACCCATTCAAAGATGGCCGCCGGGCCTCCTCGTGGCTCCGGCGGTGAAATGACGTCACGCTCTGCACAGCTCCTCTTAAAGGAGGAGCTGTGGATGAGCTGTGCAGAGCGTGACGTCATTTCACCGCCGGAGCCAGGAGGAGGCCCGGCGGCCATCTTTGAATGGGTCAGTACTGCTGTTTGCACCTTTAATCGTTTTTGTGACATGCATACTACCCTGTGTTTAGCTCTTTAATAAATACTATATATTTTTGAACATACTACACTATTTCTGGCACTTGTTTTTGGGGCTCCTATGTGGAGCTATCACTCCCACAGAGAGGGTGCCTATGCCATCTAGAGGAGGGATCACCACCACCATAGAGGATTACTTGACTGACCTTAAGGGGATCTCTGGACCTGAGTTGGAGCCCTGGATGACCCACCATGAGAGGGATGCCCACCACCCGCTCTATGACGGATCCATCATCTAGGATGATCGTTGTTACATGCGCATAATCCATGCGTTTCTGGTGAGTGCGCATTGCTATTATTTGAGGCAGTATAGCTCTGGATATCCTCACTACCCCTGCGAGTACCAAGGACACTTGATTGACTTTCAGTTTGTTGTTTTTCTTGCTGCTTTCTTGCTGTTTTCAGCATTGGATCTATTTACAAGCGCTGCACCATTTTATTTATCGGTAAAACAGGAGAGGCTGGCCAGCCTCTCCAGAAGTGACATTTTGTGGCTGTAAAGACTTGTATATAGTTCCAGGAAATTTGTCCTCTGTTGTCATTCCCTTGGGCATGCCATACACCCCTTACCCTATCCAAGTTCATATTCCCCTAATAAAATCCATAAAATAAGGACTGGGTACTGTCTCCTGGATGCAAGTTTGAATGGAAAATGCATGTTGCCTGACTGTACAGGACAATAGGGGGACCCAAAATTCAGCAACTCCTAAGGGGGTAGACACTGGCTGCTCTGGTCTGGATCAACATTACAGTGAAACAGAAAGTACACCCTCGGGGCTGCCATTTTTATTTTCAGTACAACTTACCTTCCTTGATCTGGTGCCACATAAGTTTCTATGCCATGTGGTCACACACTTTCTTGGTCTTACCTGGAGTGTTATTGATGGTGTGGCAATGACAAAAACACTGCTGCATCCAATCAGAGTGGTGAAACCTCTTTCTGCTGTCTCTCCTGCCACTGCCACATCCTATCAGAGCAGCAAAGTCTCCCCTTGTTGGTTCCTCTGTCATCGCCACATCCAATCACGGCAGTTTATTTCCTCTGCCCGGTCTATTTAAACTTGACACAGCTTCCAACTTCCTCCCAGAACAATGTTATTACTTGCTGCCTGCAGTGGACCTGGTCAAACTTTCTGCTATCCAATCTGCATCCTTTCCTATTAATTCCTGTATATCAACCTCTGGCTTGTAACTGGTTACCCTTTTCTTCTGCCTGTCCTGATCTCTGGCTTGTTAGTAGTTATCCAAGTCTGATGCCTGTCCTGATCTCTGTCTTGTTCCTGGTTATCTGTTTCTTCTGCCTGTCCTGATTTCTGGCTTGGTAGTGGTTATCCAAGTCTGTTGCCTGCCTTGATCTCTGACTTATTCCTGGCTTCTGTTTCTGCTGCCTGCCATGACCTCTGGCTATCTGTGTCCACAGCCAGCCCTGCTGTATCTTTTTCTTTCTATTTTACTTTACAATTGTCATCCAAATTTTACCTTCATATGCGGCACCATGCTCGTGTTTTGACACCGTTAGTATTGGCTGATGACCCTCTGCACTCTTGAATACTTTTACTTCTGGAATAGTGCATCATTTACTGATGATCCCTTACCCTGACTGTTGGATAGGGCTCATTCCAGCCATATTATAAACGAATGAAGCTATTGAGTCAGAAGGAAGAATGTTGAAATTAACCCCTTGGCGCCAGCTCCTCCCAGCCCTTTAAGGGGTTTTTGATGCCGGGAGATGGGGTTTAGGATTATGTGTCTGCCGTGATTAGATGTCACAGCGGTCATATGATCAAAAAGGTCCTGATCGCAAGTAGTGATCGGGACCTTTTCATGGGGCACCGGTAAATGTGTCAGGAGTGCGAAGGTCACGTGCTCTCAGCACATATTTGTTTACTTTTGGTATGCAAATATGCGGCTGCTCCGCATTAAGGCCCAGACCTCAGCACCAACAGGTTAGTCACTATGTCAACCCCAGGCATGGGGGTCGATTCTGTCTATTTATAATTTTGTGCAAATGTGCAATCATAACTTTTCGAAGTTTTAGACTCTTGGGGGGGATTTACTAAAACTGGAGAGTGCAAAATCTGGGGCAGCTGTGCACAGTAACCAATCAGCTTCTAGGTTTTATTTTCAAAGCTCAAATGAACAAGTTGAAGTTAGAAGCTGATTGGCTACCATGCACAGCTGCAGCAGATTCTGAGTTTAGTAAATCAACAGCATGACATCCACATTTTAAAACTGTGATAGTTTTTCACTTGTATCCAATTTAACAATTGGTAATATAAATTTTTGGAAAAAACACAAGGTTCAAGCAGGATGGTGTATAATGCCTTTTAAGCAGACATAAAATAAAACACTAATGTAGTTTACAAATACTGTAATAATTCTATTTACTACATGCATAGTTACATAGTTACATAGTTAGTCTGGCTGAAAAAAAACAAAAAAGTCCAACCAGTTCAACCATAGAAAAAAAAAAGAAAGTTATAATCCTACACCCACAGTTGATCCAGAGGAAGGCAAAAAACCCAGCAAAGCACGATCCAATTTGCTCCTGCAGGGAAAAAAATTCCTTCCTGATCCCCCGAGAGGCAATTGGATATTCCCTGGATCAACTTTGCCTGTAAATGTTAGTATCCAGTTATATTCTGTGCATCTAAGAAACAAGCATAAATACCTTAATCTGTCTTAATATCAGCTTACTGTCATCCTGTGCACAGTGGCACTCAGAGTGGGAGAGGCAGGACTTGTGAGAGTGAGCAGAATTAATGGCATATCAGTATATTGCTGCCCTGTCATTGTCCAATCATCAGAAAGCAGTCTGGAGGATAACACCCTTAAAGTACAAAGTAAAAAATGACACCTATTCGTCAAGTTTCAATTCTCTATTTTGTCATCCTGTTTCTTTGAAATTCTGTGTATATTTACTGCCCTTAAATACCTTTATGGCTGTGTCTACAATTAATTTGGCTTTCTCACTAGGTCCCTTTGTAGCCACCCATTCGAATGCATTAAGAACAGATAGTGTAAGTGATTATGAGTGATGAGCCTGAGTGAGAACACGTGCCTGGCATCCCTTTAGATGAGCATGTTCCACTCTGCTGGCCAATGGATGGTGCAGACATTAACTATGCTCTTCCCAGTTGATTGATTACTGTTCTAGAAGTAATCAAGTCACTGATGGGCAGATTGCATAGCTAAAGTCTACACTAGCCAGGTGCCAGCTCCCTATCTGGAACATGCAATAATAAAGGGTGCTAGGAATGTCTTCTTTTGCAATTAGCAGAAAGCTGATGTGTCTCCCCCCCTTGCCCTGATGGTTTTTATGAAGAACTGAAAAATATTAAAACACAGCAGCTGCAGCTACAGGGAGAATACGAACACATTTTCAAAGGAAGAAAAAATACTTCAACAATTACTAATACAGCATTTTCAGTCAGGAATAAACGTTCTTTTTTAATACTTAATGTAATGAATGTGACTTTAGTACTCGTTTAGCTCCAATAGAGAAATTAGTGTCACCCTCCCAACCAGGGGCGGACTGACAACTTATGGGGCCCCTGGGCAATAGGGAATCATGGGGCCCCTGTGTCCTTGCCCAAACTCAAAAAAGCCTATGAAAAGGGACCAGGGGAATCTCATGGGGGCCCCTACTGACCCCAGGCCCTTGGGCAGTGTCTGGGTTTCCAAATGGTCAGTCCACCCCTGCTCCCAACTGTGCGGATACAGCCAATATTTAATACAGGTATTTGCATTTTACTTTTGTATACTGTATAATCTTTGGTTTGTAAATAATGTTTTGCTTGTAAACCCACAAAACAGGACTAACAGGGCATGCTGGGTTTTATTCTGAAGAGCACAAGAGAAGCTGTTTACTTTCATACTTTCCTTCTTTAACTGAAACTGCATATAACCACATCTGAGCAGGTAGAGAGGGGGAGGCGATACTACTCTGGCCTATTTGGTTCAATGTGGAAATGTCAGCTTGAGCTACTGAGCTCAATAAGTGAGCATACCAAGTATTCAAATGGAATATATCATATTCACCTTACTAAATCAAAGAAAATTATTTGTTACAATTAAATTGTTTAGTCCTGACCATTATAAACTGCGAAATAAAATATATACAACCCCAATAAACTTTCCCTACATTTAACGGTTGTTAACATTATGATGATTATATTTGCATGTATAAACTTTAAAAAGATCCCTTTGAATGTTTCTGTCTAACAGGTACTCTTTACAAGAAATAATGTATTTCAAGGTAATATGAAATAAATATATGATACCTTCTTATTTTGTTAGAGAGGAACTTCACATTTCATAAAGCTAGGTGATCTAATGTTTAAGAGAAGAATGTTTTCCTGACGAAGTTATGTAACATCGCCAAAGGCCTCTTAAAAGGCACCTGGTAAAATGTTTGTTCAATTCACTTAACCTCCTGACACCTGGCAAAGTAACACTCCTGCATTCTATGTTTCTGTACAAATGATTATATCAAAGTGACCAGAGATCATCCAGAAGAAACACGCTTCTAGGCTTGTTTTGGATTTCCTATCTTGTATTGATTGACCAAGATGGAAAATGTAATTTACTTGAGGTCCTGTAGTGGATAAAATAAAACTATTTACCTCTGTGGATGAGCGATGCCAAGAATGAAGAGAACATCTAAATTTATTTAGGGTTAGAAAAATAAATCTCCATGTATTCTTTTTATTTTATTAAACTTTTTATTTACATACATTTACTTCTTTCACAGTGTTCTTGTGATGCTTTGTGTCACCTGTTACAACTTTCAAAAAGTGCCTACTTGCAAGCTATAGTATCCACATATGTGAACTAAAAGGTTGAACTACAGCCATACCTTCAGTCTTGCACAGTTTTACAGAGGCAAACACTCTTCAAGTTTTTCAATTACTTCACTTTTTATACCTGGTGTAATCATCTATAAAAGTTAGAAAATACCTCTTCTTTCCTGGAGTAAACTTTTCCATTGGACCATATAGATCTGAATGGGTCCAGGGGTTTCTTAGCTCTGCTGTTACTCTACTTTGGAAAGGCTTTTCGTGTCATTTTCCCTTTTATATAGCTGGTGCATTTCATTGCTTGGTCACATGGACTAACATTTATTCCACTTGCATAGTCATTCTCAGTTAATTTCTTTATTATGTCGGGACTTCTGTGCCCAAGTTATCTTAGGTATGTGTGAATGCAGTTTGAATGTATTTCTTTCTTGGCAGTATTAACCACCTCATTGCAGTTCGGCTGATACAGTTCACCTATAATTTTAGCCTTTGCAGGTAAGATATCCCCACACACAACTGTCACCTTGGATGCTCACTACATTGACTTGTTTTGTGAGCTTCCTCACTGACAAAAGATTAGTTTCAAGAGCAGGGACATACAGAACATTTTTTATAGATATCTTGGTGGCCCTCTTGGAAATAGGACACTAAAGACACTCCTTTTCCTTCTGATTTCATTATTTTCTAATTAGCTGGGGTGGTTTTTTTCTGTTTTACTCTGGTCAAGGTGAATAAAGAAATGTCTGTCATTTATAATGTGACTCGTACCTCCTGAATCAATGCACCATGCCTCAAAAGATGAGGTGCAACTTTAGGATTGAAAAAAAATATTCATTATCTGAAGAAAAATCAGTTTCTTCCTTCACACTCTTGGCCTTTTGTAGTTTAGTTTGTTTTTGCATGCAGACATGTGCTTTTCTGCTTCACTGCAACAAGGAAACGTGAGACTCAGATTAAAGTCATAGAGTATATCATAGATGCAGCTAAAAACCTCTAAACACTGCCATCTACTGGTTGGAGAATATATTTTTGCTACTGAATACTGATGTAGTTGTTGCACAAAATACATGAACACTGTATTCCAACAGATTTCATTGAACACTGAACTTCTCACAGTGTGCATTAAAAGCTGCAACAAGTCAGACATAGACCATCTAATTTCCTGGCTGGAGTACTTTAGGCATCATCTAGTTGTTTCCTCCTAATCTGACTGTCTCTGACCCGCCCTTTCATTCACTGGATTTCAGTTCTTTCATGCATGGAGTCTCAGCACCTAGGGTAGTCTGCATGCAAATGAAGCCTGCTCACTCCTGTAGACTGACATCCACCCATCAAGGCATTTTGATATTTGCATATGCCTCCCAAAAACTGACCTATCACTTGCATCAAGGCTCTTGAGATGAGTACTGAGGTAGGGTGCTGTTATGTTTCCAGAAAGCTAGCCATAACTCTCTACTGGCCCCTCCCACTAGATATGATCTGCCTATATTGCACTGAGAAACACACAGACCCAGTAATGTAAACAATGTATGTAAAAAGTTCTTTGAAAGCTAGGTCTGCACTGGGTAACATAGAGAGCTATTTCTTGATTCATATGGACATTTTTTTTTTTTTTTTACTCCAAACAACTTTTATTGTCAAGATAATAGAGAAAATTGAACAGTACTTACAGAATCCACAATGACATTATTGCAACAGCAGGATTACAGGAAAAAAAGGCGGTAATATGAAAGGATGCTTTTACCGTTCTCCAGACGAGCCTCAAGAGTTAGAGCCATGGATGTAAGGACCGGTAGAACAATCTCAAGATGAGAAAGAGCCAAAATGGTGGGATCAGGAAGGGAAATCAAACTAGTAATGGGGTCAGTATTATCAGGCGAATCCCAGCCAACCAGTTGCTGCATTGGGCCACCAGAAAATAAAATCTGGGCTCAGAAACCACCAACCCCCCCAACTCCTTGCCATATTGCAATGTGGACAATTCTATCCTAGCCACTTGTTTTTTCCAAATAAGGCTTCTAAACTGGGTCTCTATCCGATGAAACTATTTCTTAGCAATCCATATGGGAGAATTATGAAAAATATAAAGACGTTGCAGGGCCCAAATCATTTTCATTAAATTGACCCTACCCACCACCAACAGAGAGAGTTTGCACCAACAGTTACACTTCAATTTCTGTTGATGGAGTAGAGGTAAAAGGTTAACAGAAATATACTGCTTAGAATCAGGAGAGACTACCACTCCCAAATACTTAAATGTAGACACTACTTGGATGTGTTGTGCACAGGCTGGGAGGGGAAGTTCTACAGGATCCATGGGCATCAACACTGATTTATGCTAATTAATTTTAAAGCTGGAAAATCCACCAAAGCATTCAATAAGGAACATAACAGCATCTAAGGATGTGGAAGTATCGCCCAAATATAACAGTGTGTCATCCACATAAAGGGATATCTTTTCCGAAATAACATACCTTGTAAAACCAACGATGTCCGGAGATTGTCGCACCAAAACCGCTAAAGGTTCTAACGCCAAAGCGAACAAAAGGGGCAAGAGAGGACAACCCTGCCTCATTCCCCTCTGCAGCCTGAATGAATCTGACAAATCCCTGTTAACCCGGATTCGGGCATTAGGGGCCACATAAAGAATGCGCACCCAGCTAATGAACTTGGGACCAAGGCCGAATCTATACAATAATTCCCACAGATAAGGCCATTCCACACTATCAAATGCCTTGGCCGCATCCAAAGATAAAATTGCCCTCCCCCAGGATTGTCCACCGGAATTTGCAAATTCAAAAAAAGTATCCAAATATTATAAGCTCTAGAAGGAATAAACCCCATCTGATCTTTATGTACGACATTACCAATAATCCGTTCTAGTCTAGTAGCTAGAACCCAGGCCAACAATTTAGCATCCATATTCAGAAGGGAAATAGGTTGGTAGGAGTCAGGTTTTAATTGATCTTTTCCAGGCTTCAATAATACTATGTCAAGGTCCTACCTTTTCCCAGAGGTTATGCTGCTCCATGTGCTGGCATCCATCTTGGATTTCTGCAGAGCATGGTGGGAGTCTTTTATGCCTTCAGGTCTCTGCGGTCCATCCCCCAGAGGGGTGTGGTTGATCACATATAAGCCTGTTGTCCGCACATGCCCTTTGCATTCGTGTCTTGTGAGTTAGTGTGACTATAGCTCTGTTTACACTCTTGTGGCTCTCCTGGAATCTGACTCGGCTTTTGACTGACCATTCTCTGTGTTTTCCATTGATCTGACCTTCCGTTGCTGAACCCAGCCTGTGACCTGTTATTCTTGTCTACCGTTCTGTACCGTTTGTCCCGTTGTTATCGACCCGGCCTGCCCGACTACTCTTTGTCTATCTGGTCCCTACCAGCTACACGCCATTGGTGGCGGCCATTACCGCAGCTGGGGTGTCTCGGGGGCCGCGACCTGGTTCCTGGCTGCATCAAGTCCATCCCCACCATCAGGGGCCCTGGTGAAGGGCTGTTAGGAATGGACTTGCCAGTAGTGGTGGGACTCACCTGCCTTGTGGGCTGCAGTACCAGGGCTGGCCAGCGGGTGCTCCCAGCAATCAGAGACTCAACCCTGCAGTCAGCCAAACACCTGAAACTGCTTATGCAGGTGTATTTAAGTGATGGCCAGACCTGAAGTCTTTGCCTTGGTGTGTGTGTTTTTCCTGGGCCCTGTATCTTGTAATCCTGCATTCTTGATCCTGTTCCTGTGTTCCTGCTAGTACGTTTCCTTGTTGTTAAACTCTGCCTGTTCTGATTACGCTGACCCTCTCCTGCTCTGACCCCGGCTCGTTCCTGACCATCCCTCTGCCTGACCCTCTGTACCACGCTGCCCGCTACCTGCTGAACCTGGCTTGTGACCCCGACCATCCTCCGCTTGCTCCCCCTGTACCTACCTGCCCGATTGTTATTGACCCGGCCTGCCTGACGATGCTTGCATTGTATGTACTGTTATCTGTGGGTGGTTGGTTTGGTTTGCTTGCACTGTGTTATGTTTTAGTATTGCACTGCGTTTATATTTGTATTGTTAGTGTTAATAAATTATATTGTTTATAACATATCTGAAGTCTGCGTTTCCCTGCGTCAGTCACATACCTCTGGTCATACCCAGGAGCCCTGACAAGGGCAGCCTGGAACTTAGACTCCGCGCCCTGAGGGACTCCGGCCTGTGGGTGGTGGTTGTCATCAGTCAGTGCGTTACCCTGCTCTGACATACTATAATAACAGCTTCATTCACGGAGGGGGGCAAACGATTTCCATCTATGGCAGCATTCAGGGCCTTGATTAATGCCAGGAGGAGTTGCGCACCGTATCTATTATAGATTTCGAATGGCAATTCATCTGAACCCAGAGATCTATTACTGGGGGTGCCTGCCAAAGCTTCAAATAACTCCTCAACAGTAATTGGCATCTCCAGTTCTCTCTGGTCAGTCTCCGATAAAACAGGAAAAGAGCAAACTGCAAAAGAATGGGTAGTTATAGTTTTAGAAGCATACAGATCGTCATAAAAGTGATGAAAAATGACTTGTACAGATCACTCCATCAGCATCCTCAATCTTGTCTACAGTGGACACCCGTTGTTGTGACTTCGCCACAAGAGGAAGATAAACCCAGCAACATGCACTCCACTAAACACAGACATCCCAGGTAAAACATAAACAAAACGAAGGAAAATACTGAAATTATTACTGACATGTAGGCCAACAGAGCCATAAAAATATTAACTGAAGACACTGGCAGGAGGCCAAAAGGTCCCCTCAGGACCAATAACAGGTTGGGGTTTGCACAATGTCTCGTCGACAAGCACACGGCAGGTAAATGTAAAGAAAGGCCAAGAGGGGAGGAGCCCCAACTTAAGCGGGAAAAAAAAATCTGATACAAAAAGGGAAGGAAATGTGAGAGCAATACCCCGCTGTTCTGCTAAGCTGAGTTTAAGGCACTAAGGATCAATCAGGTCCCCAAGGTCAGGTTATAGGGGAGTTTTCCAGGCAATGTTCCTCTCCATCCAACCACTGCAAGGCTGCATGAGGATTATCAAAACAGTGAGAAGCATCATCTGCAAGCACACGAAGTTTAGCCGGATATAGCATGCCATATTGAAGGCCTAATGCCCAAAGACACTTCTTGACAGCCAGGAATTTTGCACGTCGCTTTTGAACTTCCACGGAAAAATCTGGAAATAAGGATACTTGAGCATTGTCAACTGACAGGTTACCCTTGCTTCTGGCCCTGGAGAGAATGGTATCTCTGTCCTGATAATTGAGGAGTCTGAACAAAAAGGGTCGAGGAGGAACGCCGACTAAAAGAGCACGTGCTGGGACTCTGTGTGTACGTACTACTAGAAACATGGGGGAGAATGCATCACTGCCAAAGGTAGAGGTCAGCCAAGATTCAATAAAGGCTACAGGATTTTTACCCTCAGTGCTCGCACATTGTTGTGGCATAACCGGTTTTCCAAATCTTCCAATCTAGAGGCATTATTAGAAGTGATCGATTGCACATTTTGCACATCCCTATGTAATGGTTGCCAATAATCTTCCAGGGTACTCACTCTCCCCTCCAAGGCTGCAGTGCGATCTGCATTTTATACATATCTTTACACACCAGGGTCAAATCCATCCTCATCCCCTTTACCTCCCCTGTAAGAACTGCTACCGATGAGGTGCATGTAGTTACTGCGGAGAGAATTTCTCTAAGAGTCGGTTCAGGATGATCTGCAATGGAAACAGCAGGCTGTGTCCCATGAGACTGGGATGGAGGGATACTCACTGCGGGACTACAGGATGGGATTTCTCGGTCTGCCAGTGCAAGAGGGATCTGTGTACAGCCTGTACAGTCTAAGTCCGGATCAGTAGCGGAGTCCAAAAGTAGTTTCTGGGAAGTTTCCCTGGTGAGCGGCCTGGCAAAGAACTTTTGAGCATCCTCCCTCTGCTTTTCCTTGGATGCACGGATCGGGTTACTGCTATCTTGCCCAGCAGACTGTAAGGGAATTCCCATGAGACGGCTGGCGAAAAGACATGCGCATGCGCACAGAAATACGCGATCACGCACGTGCACACGCACGGTGAAGATTGGCGCCAGATGGACTATTTAAAAGGTGCCTCTGCCTGTGCTGAGTGCTGACTGGTCTTCAGCTGTTCCCCATTTCCTGCTCGTTCCTGTGTGATTTCCTTGTTGCTGACCCGGCATGTTCCTGACCTGACTCTGATTACACTCCTGCTTGATACTGGTTCCTGACTTCAGCTCTGCTTCTGACTTTGGCTTGCTTCTGATTTTGTACCTCGCTTTCCGCCTGTTGATGACCCTGGCTATTCCTTTGACACTGCTCCTGTCTCCCATCCCAGCTTCCTGCCTTGCTCTGGTGCACACCTGGTGATCTACCATACCAGCTCTGCATATTACTACTATGCCTGAATCGGGGGTTCATCAGTCTTCCAAAGTCTCCAGTTGCAAGAGCTGCAAACAACATCTGCTGGCGCTCTTGTCCATCTGGTCCCTAGACACCCTCTGTTCCACCTCCAGTGGGGTCAGGGCTAGTGACACAAGTGAGGCCGAACTCGTCATTTCAGTCTCCTATTTGGTACGTGACACCAACTCAGGCAAGGCCCGAGTTTCTTTCCCCCTTTTAGCCTGGGATGGAGGGATACTCACTGCGGGACTACAGGATGGGATCTCTCGGTCTGCCAGTGCAAGAGGGATCTGTGTACAGCCTCAGATCAGCATAATCGGGGCACCAAGTGACAGCAGGGGGGTCAGAGCACACCCTGGGGACCCGAGATACTGTTGTAGCCAGAGAACGAGGTGCCAAACAGGATAATTAAAAGAATGCAGGGCAGAGCTCACTGAGCACACTTCCTACTGCATGCAAAGCTGGCCAAACCCCCGTTTTTATTTTAAAGAAACTGAAGCTATGTAAGTATAATTTAGAATTTGGAAAATTGAATGAAATATATCTCTTGTGGGAATTTAGTTCAGAAAAATGTGTGGAAACTGATGCAGTTTGAGGGACTAGGTGAAGCACATATTGGCTTTTAAAAATGTTACCAATGATCGACTGGTGCAATATATGGATTTAGGAGAGTAGGAATAGAGCATTAAATGACAACTTCCCCTTTATTTATTAAACTAAATCCCACTACCACCCTGAATCCAGCATACTGATGATAATACTCATGTATCACCCTCCTAGATAGGTTGTTGATACGAAAATGTCATTTTGTATTTCTCATCTGAAGGGTGTTCTGGCCTGACTTCATTTATACATTTCCACGTACCTTCTCTTATTAGCAGCATTTTCATCTTGAATTTCCAAGACTCGTAGTTCTGGTTTGTCTGATTTGCAAATGAAAGCTTTGTTACATCTATTTTACTAGCCATTTTCTTTTATTCTGTTGCAGTCTTCTGAAAATTTCATTTTGACTGAGTGGTAGTCAGCCTAGTTTTCATTTGTGTAGTTGTGCACTTGGTTTCTCTCTAAGCTCAGTGGAATTGTGGTTTTTCACTGTTGCTAGTAGGTGTCACTGGCATCACTGGCTATAGTATGAAGTTATGAATATTCATACTCTCCCACAGCTGTCTCAGTTGGAGGTTCAAGCCACTGGGGCATAATTGGGGAGGGTATAAGTATTGGGGGAGGCCATGTGCGACCTCTCTTGCCTTAGGCTTGGGCCTGAGAACTAGCTGCTGGACTGTTTATGCTTCTAGATCCAGAAGCCTATGAGGGGCTAAGTATGTGCTGGATATACAGCCTTACACATCTGACCAAGGAATTTAACAGTCAGGAAAGCTGCCATCTCTGAAAGGCTTGCTACTGACATTGATGCTCATGGGGGTCTCATACCTACAACTACAAAGACACCACTGGGACTTCACCCTTGAGGATCCAGTCTGCGAACACTTCACTAAAAGGCAACAGGAAGTTAAGTCTGGGCAACTATTTGGTGGCCTTGTGAGCATAAGACCGTTTTCTGATCTGGGTGACATTGGTGCCGTAAAGATATAAGGGTCAGTGTAGCTTTACAGGGTACAGTCTTTATAGTGTCCCTGATTTGACCATTTCTTCTAGTCTCAGGAATCACAAAGGGCTACCTACAGGACAGTAAAGCTAGTGTCCTCCTCTTTGGAACTTGCACTTACCAAAGAATCCCATTCCCTATACCCCTCCCCAGTTAAATGTTTCATCAGTGTTGAAATATAAAAATATCCCCTAGACTGGTCACGCTGGGTCAGTGTGCATGGAGTTGCTATTGTGTGTGTGTGGCCAGCCTCTACACATTCAGGGAAAGAACATTGGTCAACATCATCATATGTGTTTCTCTTATCAGGAGAGGTACATTGACTGTGCTTTTATTACTAATGATCATCAATCAATGTCCCTTTCAAGGGTACCACTACACTTACTTGCTACCTCATCCATCGGTCCCTGCTGGCTTCTCTTCATGCTGCATACGTGTTCCGCAGCCCAATTCAGTCCTATGACCATAACATCCTCATAGTGGCCTTCAGTGGTCCTTCAGAGTGTGGTGTACTCATACAAATAAATGTGGCCATGGCATGCATATAGCTAGCCAGCTGGGACCTTATCAGAAGCAAGTTTTCTGAATCGGGGGGGAAGGTAGGTATTATCCCATGTGGACTGCACATAAGGGGGGGAGGTTTATTAAAGGACAACTTCACTAAACGTTAAGTTGTCCTTTAAAGAAAGATAGAAAATTAAGAAGTATTACAAGGAGTCAGCAAGTTAGTAAAAAGAGGAAAGAGTCAGTCAGTAGAGTTAAAAGCAAATGAAGGGCCAAACGAAACACAAGAGTAGCAATGCATTAAAAGCTAAGAGAAACAAATCAGCAGAAGCTTAACACTGGAAAGGGTAGAGATAAATAAAAGACATAGCAGGCAACAAAAAGGATAAGAAAGGAAAACTCTATATACTGTAGATCAGAGAGAGATCAATCAAGTACAAATAGTGCAGGTGAGAAAACAAAAAAATAAAGTACCGATAGTTTTTAATTCTGTGAAATTAAGTTTCTATTTTCATGTCTAATGGGTAAAATATGCATACGAATTACAAGCATCAATTTCCACAACTTGTTTTGATAGTATAATACAATGAAAAAGATATGGAAAGGTACCTTGATGATTGAGAGAAGTGATAAATATTTAATCTCTCTTCTTAGAGAGGTAGAAATCTATTTAAAAAGTGATTGTTTAGGAAGACATATGCCTAGTATGGCAAGGTAGAGACAGATAGTTCAGAACAAATGATATCAAACTTGAAAACTAGATCAAAGAGGTCAGTTACCTTTTTGAGGAAAAAGCAAAGACAAAGACATCATACATGAAAGTTAAAAGTTGAATTTCTAAAAGTTTGAGAAAGAAGGGAAGTGATGAGTTGAGTCATAAATATTACAAAGGAAACTGTTATTTAGGACATATTATGTAATTTTGACTAAGATCAAGATAGGAACCATTAGGATCTAAGATAGGATAGGATCTAAGATAAGGACTATACAGTGCTTGTAAACAAGAGATTATACAATATGTTCCACTATGAGAATACAGAGGTTTATATTTAGTAACTACATTTTTGTGGTGGGACTTTTTAGGCATCAATGTATATTATACGAGGGGCGTTCAAGTCAAACCAAGACTTTTAATTGTATAAAAAGGGATACTAGCGTGGCAGTACTACACGCAGTAGTAAGTGTGTCCTATTAATGATAGGAGCCACACATGTCACGGGCCAGTCCAAAGACCATTAATCAAGATGGCAGACAACAGTGTTATTGCCTGCATGGAACAGTGTGTGGTGATGAAGTTTCTTGTGAACGAAGTTGCGGATATCTACAGGAGACTTCAAGCACAGTACAGTGATGAGACACTCAGCCACAATAAGACATTTGAATGGTGTAAACTTTTCAAAGATGGCCGTACAGTGAACACAATCATTCACGAACATTTGCATTTTCAAAAAGTTAGTGCACGTGATTCCACTATCAGCAGTGAATAATACTGTTGTTTTCTGAGTGACGTACATATGCGTCTGTGGAAAAAGTGGCCTGGTTTGATCACTAAGGGTGTCCAATTTCTCCAGGACAACGCACAAGCTCATAATACTCCCCGTACTACATGCACATTACAGCAACGTGGTTAGAGGTATTGCCAAATCCCCCTTATAGACCGGTCCTTGCTCCAAGTGATTTCCACTTGTTTGAACCCCTAAAAGAGTTCCTCAGAGGTCAGCATTTCAGCACTGACGACGAAGTGAAGCAGGCTGTCCTAAGATGGTTCAGGTGTACTGACAAATATTTCTATGCCAAAGATTTCCAGGCATTAGTTAAATGCTGTGATAAGTGTATAAATGTTGCAGGGGAGTATGCTGAATGATAAATGCAGTTTCCACTCCTTGAAATTTCTTCCACTCTTTGAAATTTGTCCTTTTACTATATAAACTCAAAATTCCCGGTTTGACTTTAACGTCCCCCCACCCATAAAATACACAGTTGGTATCAGAAGTTTTGGTAAACATTGCTGCCTAAAAAGTCCCATGACAAAAATATAATAACACGTGAAGGTATGGAGCTTGCACACTCTAATATACAGCATAAATAACTAGTCCAAAGTGAAAGAGTGAATGAAAAAATTAAAAGAATTTAAAAAAAGTCCAATATTGTGGTAATTCCCAGCACCACAGTGTGATACAACACATTTTTAGATATTTATATCTTTCTTCTGTTGTTTCCTATTTCCAGGCCTAGATAAATTATGTCATACATCCCAAGAGTCTTCAGGGGAGGAGGAATATTCTCAACTAAGCACACAGTCCTGTCTGCATGCCTAAGCTTAGGGCATATGGATTCCAGGAAGTAAATGCTACATGAATCATCTGCTCCTACCCAATATGGCCACTGCCAGAAATGCTAGAGGGTGTTTGTGTTTGTGGATAGGTGAGTTTGCATTGAACAATTAAAATGAATTTAATAGTGTTTTTGGTTTTTGGTGCTCAGATGCAATGTAGTTCTGCTTTAAAATATATCTAAAAGCAAACTTTTTGTATAATTTTGGATAGAGATAGGGCAGTGTTTCCTAAATCTGTGGATCGGGACTCATATTGGGTCATGAGCATTTTTGTGAAGGGTTAACATATGAGCTTATAGTAAATGTAGGTCTCCTAACTTTCCAAACAAAGGGACAGTTTACTGTACTTCAGGCCAGACTAAACAAAAGTCAGTGACAGTAAACATAATTGATTTTAATGGGAGGAACAGTGCCCCATCATTGATTTTAATGAGAGGAATACCCTCATTGTTGGTATCAATGAGAGCAATGGTGCCCAATTGATCATGTCAGAGGAATGGTACCCCATCATTGGTGTCAGTTGAAAGAATAATGCCTTTAGGCAAGCAAATAACTGCACGTGGGTCCCAGGCCACAGTTTGGAAACCACTGCTCTAGCCTATAAACATTGGTGTAAAAGCATCACAGAAAGCATTTTCAATGAACATTTATTAAATATTCTGGCCCACAACACCAGCACCCCTCTCAAATCCTGTGAGACAATTAAACAAATATGATTGACAGCACAGACACATATGAGGGACTACAGCATGTGCAGGGTAAGGGGGAGAAAGAAAACTGATAAATGGCTGTGAGGTGAAGAGACCCTGGCACTAGTTAAAGATGTCAGCAGGAACATTTATAATAAATTATATTATAATAATGTATTTCTCTTAGCTTTCCTAAAAAATGATCGAGAGTGCTGGCAATGTGTCATAAGACCTTGTTATTTGTGTTTGGCTTTGTTGACGTTTTGGTAATAATTCTCTTCTTGGGTCCCAGAACAGTAACAGTTTTCTTATTTGGATCCTCAAATTAAAAGTTTAACAACAACTGGGGTAGGACATGTTTAAAACCCCTTCCATTTTTTATGTGTGTCCTATTCAGGAGATTTGAAGGGAAAAGAGGTGGCACACACACCTAGTGCATTATCCAAGGTTAATTGTAGGAGTGAAAGAATAATAAAAACATACTCACAGATGAAGCATGTATCTAAAAAGCATAGAAAATGACAATGGCCACAACGGCAGTTCATCAACAGCAAGGCTCTGACTTTCCATTCATCATACATCAGCATCAGAGGTTGGTCATCAGCTCTGAGGAAAGGGATTTGTCCCCAAAACACGTCAGCCATTGACCGCACTGACAGTGAGAACACCTTGCCTGCCGTTGGTGTGTGATAATGCACTAGGTGTGTGCGCCACCTGTTTTCTCTCTATCCAGTGGCTGATTTCCCCGTCTGAGGAGGGCTGCACCCCTGAAGCATTTCCTTTGGTTGTCGCTGTCCTGGTACCCTTGGCTTCCCTTTTGGCTGTGCATATCCTGAGACGCTGGAGAGTACATACGATATCCTATTCAGGAGATTTATTCAACTGTAGACACAGCAGAAGAGAGAGGAAATCTCTCTAAACTAAGGAAAATACCCTCATATACAGTTGTCATTGGAAAAAGTACCCCATTCGAAGATTGCACCACTATTTCTTTTCTGGTTGGAACAATTTTTGGATTTTCCCCCATTATCAGTCCAGAGGCATGGGTCACCATCATCCTAAAAGACACAAACAACAAAAAAAAAACCTTTGTTACGCTATTCAAAACTGAAAAAAGTTGACTTTAGATATGTGTTCATTCAGAAAAGTCGATCTACTGGCCTTGAGCTCTCTTCAATCTACTAGTAAGCTCCTACATTCACTTTATTGTCAGGACTCTTTTAACAGCTTTTACTTGCTAGTGTCTTAATGACGTATATTTCTTGCCCTCTGGACCTCTGATCAACTGGACATTTGTCCAGAACTGATAACTAAGACCTGATCTGGGATTGCAACATTTCTGAAAAAGCAGAAGCATTATGATTTGTGATGTCCTTGTACAAGTCAATAACAAGACCTCATCTGGAATATGCTGTTCAGGCATGGATGTGTTCAGCAATGAGGGAATATTAGCAAAACTGAATTTATTTAGAATTGATTATTTTTTGAAAAGAGGAGATTTGGGGCGAGGGGAAGGATATGATCACCATGTATAAATACATAAACGGCCAATATAGTGAACTTAGTGTTGATTTATTCTCTTTCAGGTTGGAGGACAAGGGGGGCATGCTTTACAGCTGAAGGAAAATAGATTTAACCTCTACATACAAAAACACTTCTTTACAGTAAGAACTGTGAAAATGTGAAATAGACTCCCTCAAGAAATAGTTCTAGACAGCCCAGTAGATTGTTTAAAAAACAGCCGGATGCATTCCTAAATGCACAAAATATAACTAGATATTAACATTTATAGGTATTAACACCAGGGATTGATCCAGAGAATATTCAATTGCCTTCTGGGGGAACTGGAAGGCATTTTTTTCCATGCTGGAGCAATTTGTTTCATGCTTTATTTGGGTTTTTGCCTTCCTCTGGATCAACTGTGGGTATATAATTGTGCATATGGTTTTTATTTGTTTATTATTTTCTATTGGTTGACCTATATGGACTTGTGTCTTTTTTTCAACCTGTTTAACTACATAATAAAACTCAAATATACTTTACATATAAAAAGAGTTTTACCATAAAGCAGTAAAGATTTTGGAATGTATAAATGTGAAATTGTGTATCAGAAGTTTAACACTGTGATTTTCCTTTTAATCTAAAGTGGAATGTTGCCTATAACCCTAATTACATGTTCAATTTAAAAGAAGAGTCCTCTAAGTTCTATCTTCTCTAAGTATATAAGGGAATTATCTGGCTTCCCTGCTGATTTTATTTGATTTCCTATTCAAAAAGAAAATTGACTGTGAGGGAGAAAATTAGATCTATAAATAACTCAAAAGTATTTTGGCTTTATGTACTCTTTACATGCTTCTCTGCAGAGACACCACCAGGAATTTATGAATGTTTCGATACAGGAAGAAAAATCAGACTTACTTTAATGTCTCTTTACTCCAGTAACACATATTCACCATTCATTCACTCCATTTAGAAGAAAATGGCCAGAACATCTGGGTATAGAGGAGCATGTGACTTACTATACAATGGGGCAAAAAAGTATTTAGTCAGCCACCAATGCAAGTTCTCCCACTTAAAAAGATGAGAGAGGCCTGTAATTGGCATCATAGGTAGACCTCAACTATGAGAGACAAAATGAGAAAAATATCCAGACAATCACATTGGCTGATTTGGAAAGAATTTATTTGCAAATTATGGTGGAAAATAAGTATTTGGTCACCTACAAACAAGCAAGATTTCTGGCTCTCACAGACCTGTACCTTCTTCTTTAAGAGGCTCCTCTGTCCTGCACTCATTACCTGTATCAATGGCACCTGTTTGAACTTGTTATCAGTATAAAAGACACCTGTCCACAACCTCAAACAGTCACACTCCAAACTCCACTATGGTGAAGACCAAAGAGCTGTCGAAGGACACCAGAAACAAAATTGTAGACCTGCACCAGGCTGGGAAGACTGAATCTGCAATAGGCAAGCAGCTTGGTGTGAACAAATCAACTGTGGGAGCAATAATTAGAAAATGGAAGACATACAAGAACACTGATAATCTCCCTCGATCTGGGGCTCCACGCAAGATCTCACCCCGTGGGGTCAAAATGATCACAAGAACGGTGAGCAAAAATCCCAGGACCACACGGGGGGACCTAGTGAATGACCTGCAGAGAGCTGGGACCAACGTAACAAAGGCTACCATCAGTAACACACTACGACGCCAGGGACTCAGTTCCTGCAGTGCCAGACGTGTCCCCCTGCTTAAGCCAGTACATGTCCGGGCCCATCTGAAGTTTGCTAGAGAGCATTTGGATGTTCCAGAAGAGGATTGGGAGAATGTCATATGGTCAGATGAAACCAAAATAGAACTGTTTGGTAGAAACACAACTCGTCGTGTTTGGAGGAGAGAGAATGCTGAGTTGCATTCAAAGAACACCATACCTACTGTGAAGCATAGGGGTGGCAACATCATGCTTTGCGGCTGTATCTCTGCAAAGGGACCAGGATGACTGATCCATGTACAGGACAGAATGAATGGGGCCATGTATTGTGAGATTTTGAGTGCAAACCTCCTTCCATCAGCAAGGGCATTGAAGATGAAACGTGGCTGGGTCGTCCAACATGACAATGATCCCAAACATACCACCCGGCCAACGAAGGAGTGGCTTCGTAAGAAGCATTTCAAGGTCCTGGAGTGGCCTAGCCAGTCTCCAGATCTCAACCCCATAGAAAACCTTTGGAATGAGTTGAAAGTCCGTGTTGCCCAGCGACAGCCCCAAAACATCACTGCTCTAGAGGAGATCTGCATGGAGGAATGGGCCAACATACCAGCAACAGTGTGTGCCAACCTTGTGAAGACTTACAGGAAACGTTTGACCTCTGTCATTGCCAACAAAGGATATATAACAAAGTATTGAGATGAACTTTTGATATTGACCAAATACTTATTTTCCACCATAATTTGCAAATAAATTCTTTCCAAATCAGCCAATGTCATTGTCTGGATTTTTTTTCTCATTTTGTCTCTCATAGTTGAGGTCTACCTATGATGCCAATTACAGGCCTCTCTCATCTTTTTAAGTGGGAGAACTTGCACAATTGGTGGCTGACTAAATACTTTTTTGCCCCACTGTATGTGACAGTTCTGGTGCTTGGTGATTAGAATTATACAGGATTTATATAGCTCCAACAGTTTACACAGTGCTTTACAACATGAGGGCAGACAGTACAGTTACAATACAATTCAATACAGGAGGAATCAGAGGGCCCTGCTTATTAGAGCTTACAATCTAAGAAGGAGGGTCAAGAGAATTAAAAGGTTATAAATTGGGGGCAGGATAGGATTCTCTACAGAGAAGTGTTTATATATATGAAGATTATGCAGCTGCCCCTTTAATTGTAAAAGACTAGTAGTACAACATGCTAAATAAAGACAGGGGCTTGCTAAATTTCCAATAACACATAAAAAATACATAGATACAAATTTGTGCATAGCAGAAAGCAAAAAATTGATGAGTAAAATAAAAGTAAAAGTCTGCCAGACCAGCTCCGGGATCGTCACCTTCGGGTCCTGTATGACGTCACATCCAGCCCACAGAACGTAGGCTTGGAATGCACGCTGGCCAATGGAGACGTTGCAGTGACTAACATCCAATACAGACTGTATACACTGGTGCCAGTAATACAGGCACCTTGTAATATGAGTGCAGTTTTTTACGTATTTGTAAGTAATAAACATATAAATATTAATAAATAATTTATTTGCAACACCTTAAATAAATATAACACTTAGATGCTTTTATTGGATGTTCCCTGCTTCATTACTGAGTATGCCATTGTAGCACACTCTTGGGTGATGCTTGGCTAGATGTATAGGTTCAGCTCCCACCTGAATCTGGTGACACCTCCGATTATACCCAGAACACTTCGACACTCTGAGAATATTTTTTATGGGTTTTATTGAAGAAGACAAACCCTGAAAAAGAACTAGCGGATTTAACACAGGTAATGTACATAAATACAGATACCACTTTACATAACACAGTTAGTAAGAAGTCAAAATTCACTCGCCAAAGACTCCAAAAACTGACTAGTATCACACTGACTAGGGTGACATATGAGAGTGACATTGACACATGAAACAATAACTGTTAATAAGGTTTAGCAGCTTATTGACATTTGCTATAGCAGTACTATCTAGAACAGAAATGTCCTACCTGACCACTGGCCAGTGGGATGAAATGTAAAGTCTCTCAACATTGGGCCCCTAAACCAATGGAAGAGCGGTCACTCTCTGCATGGGAGAGTATTTGTAATCCAGGGGTAGCAGGATAGCACAGTCTCCTTTAAGCAAAATCTTCCAGTGAACATTGCAATAGGAAACAACAACACTTCAACAAATCTTTACCATACAGGTGAAATCCTGATGTGCTGACACTTGCTCAGTATATTTAAAGCATCAAGCTTCTGTGGGGATTTGGAGCTAAAACACACTCTTCAGCTGCAGCACAAGTTTTGAGGAGACAATAACCAGTACTATAAAGAGACAGAGTTCTCTCATCAATCAGCAGCAGGAATAGCTAATTCTGAGCAGCTTGGGCTTTCCAAGATCTGTGTCACTCTGAGAATTAGAGAGCAGGCTTTCTCATGATCATTCTCCAGAGATGAACAGCAAATGCAGCAATATTAAAATCCCCTTTCATCACAGAGTACTCGCTGTTTCTGGATTGTCCTCTAGATAGCATTAGACAGTAGTAGAAATCCTCTCTCTTTCAGCAGCTCCAAACTCTGAGAGACACATGCACTTGAGTGGCTGTAATCCTGAATGTCAGGCAGGACAATCCTTGAGTTGCACACTGTCCTACTGCAACAATTCCTCTGCTACACACTCCCAGCCCAGTTTATGGGTTCTAGCAGCACAGAGAGTGAGACTCTGTGACTTTACACCAGGAGCCCTTGCTCCATGCGGTCCCCTGAAAATGTCTCCTTCCCCACACGTGCTTCTTCTTCCTTTTTTCCTCTCTCCTTTCCTCCACAGCCAATCATAAGTCCAGCTGCAACAGTGCTGCTATGGGTGGATCCTTCTCAGCTGTAGCAACCACCAATCAGAGCACAGTCCTGCTTTTTCTGTCTGTCACTCACAACAAGGGAAAAGAAAAAAAAATGCTTTGCAACTGCTGTTTAAGATTTAAAGCAACCAGCACATCTCTATACTATATTAAGCTGATCATTTGAAAAAGCACATGGAATCCACTCCTTGACCTAAAGCACCCTTGGGAGATCATACACTGTTTGACCTACCTGTAAAAAGGGGTCAAAACCCTCTGGGAAGTGCGCACTTTTTTTGGACATAAATGGTAAAGAGTTGGGGAGACTAGTTTGATCCCACATCCATTGAAAGACTTACATCATTGTGTCGTGTTGCACACTCTGGCAGACTTTTACTTTTAGTTTCATAAGATGAGAGAGGCTCGGGAGAAGTCCTGGATGTGAGAAAAGGAGGAGGGGACAAGGGAGAGCAGGAGGTCTTGGGAAGGATGAAGAGAATGATTTGGTTGGTATTTTGAGACAGTTGTGGATGGCTTTGAATTTTATTCATTGGGTGAGCGGAAGCCAGTGAAGGGATTGGCAGAGAGGAGTAGCAGGCACTGAATGGTTGGTGAGGTGGACCAGTTTGGCAGCGGCATTCATGATGGACTGAAGAGGGCATAACGTTAGGCCAATGAAGAGAGAGTTGCAGTAGTTGAGGCGAGAGATGACCAGGGAGTAAGAAGCTTTGTGGTGTAATTGATTAGGAAGGGGCATATTTTGGAGATGCTGCGGAGTCTGAGGCGGTAAGCTTTGGATTCGGGTTGAAAAGATAGTTCAAAATCTAGGATAACACCTAGTACCCTGGCATGCGGGGAAGGGTTAATAATTGGGCCATTGGTCTTGACAGAGAAGTCAGGGGAAGAGGAATGTGAGGGATGATATATCATAAGCTCAGTTTTGGATATATCGAGTTTTAGGAAGTGGTGTGACATCCAGATTGATGTCGGTCAGTAAATTAGAGATGTGTGTGCAGAATGATGGAGTAAGCTGAGGGGTAGAGAAAAAGATTTGGGTGTCATCAGCATAGAAACGTATTGGGACCCAGGAAGGAGGTGTAAATCGAGAATACGAGAGGTCAAAGAACAGAACCTTGGGGGACCCTGACAAAGAAAGGAAGTGGAGAAGAGGAAGTAAAATTGTGAGTGACACTGAAAGAGCAGTGAGATAGGTTGATGAGAACCAAAAAGGAGTACAATCACAGGAATCAGAGGAGTGGAGTTTTTTGAGGGGGAGGGAGTGGTACACAGTGTCAGAGGCAGCAGAGAGGTCAAAGAGTAGGTGTAAGAAGTGTGTCCAATGGTTTTCAGCTTAATGAAGACTGGACTCCTATTGGCTACCAGAATATTACTTTCTTTGCACCAGTTTATGGACTTTTTTGAACTTGTTATTAACATTCTAGACACAGAATAATGAGCCTATCATTATATGACACTGTGGACACTGTTCAGTTTCTGCACTATCAAGAATCCATACAGTATCTTTTGAAGTAGAATTCCAGACAGAAAGCTAAACACACAAGTGAAATTAATATAAGGGAGCTGGTTTAGTTGCTGAAGAATTTTTACTTTTGTCAATCCAGTCTTGAGAGTAACGAAGCTCTGCAACAGAGCACAGCCTGTCTGGCAGAGCAGGAGACCTGATGTTTTTCTGTTGCAGTTCAGTTACATTTACAGGTCTCCCTCCCCCAGCCTGTGACTAAGCAACAAAAGAGAAGAAGGAGATGGATGACCTTCTCTCTCTCACTTTGCTGTCTCTCATCTTATAGTATGCTACTGGTTTGCACATAAATTGATTGGCTTCTTGTGCTACTTCCCCTCTCCTAGTCTGAGCTTTGCTATACAGGGATTTCAAAAGGCTGACACCAAGTCAAATTAGGGCACTTCTTGCATATACAAAAAATCAACTCAATGATATATTGATAAGTACAGAGCTGCATTAATTTGTAGGTTTTACATCTGTATCCACCACAAGGCTTGGTTCACATTGCTGTGATCCCAAAGTCGTGCGACTCCCTGTGTGACTTTGTATTGCGACTTGCTTGTGGCTTGATAAAACGTCAATGAGACTATAGTCAATAAACACAATACAGAGTGTGACACAGCAAAACGTGGACTGGGAGTGGATTATAGGGGTAAAAAAACCCTCTGAAGTCATTTTGCAGCCAAAGTTGCATAGATATGACAAAAATACAACTCTTTGAAACATTTGTGATTTAACATTGCAATCTATGGCACTCAAGTTGCACAGAGACACAGAAAAGTAGTGCAGGAACATTTTTTTTGTTGTCGCTGCAACTTGCATCACATTTGCATAGCTGGCTTTGTTGCTCTGCTGGTTCTGTATACAGTATAGCCTTGACTTTATTTTTTTTTATCTAAAGTATATTTAGTAGTATTGAAATGGGCATAAAGTAACAACATCAATGCCAACAAAGACACGCACCTATGTTGTACATATTCAAAGGAATAGATAGGATAAGGTATCATATTGCTGAAAACAAATGAAATGAGAGACCTAATCACAGACTGTTCACAGTTATAAGGGCCCTTTCACATGGGCTTTCTGATCAGGTCCGCCTGTCTGTTTTCAGGAGGAACTGATCATAAGCCCCATTTGGATCTATGGGCAGGCTGATGTAAACATTTACACCCACCTACCTCCAAGTCCATCCAGGTCCGGAAATAAATTGGAAAGGGACTGCATCCTTTTTCGTTTATCTGTACCTAAAACATGACTGATTGGAGGTAGCCCATATAATTAGAGTTTAATTAGTCACCTTGGATTTCAGAAGAAACTAGAAAAGTAGCAGAATAAAGAAGACAAACCAAAATTTATGGTGATAGAGTAAAAGTATCTCAAATTAATCAAATGTTTCAATGCCAAGTTTGGAAAGATAAAGAAAGATATCTCAAGGATATTTGTGAGGAAATCATAAATAACCTGTGCTAAGCAGATGACACAACGCTCATCACCAGCAGCAAAGAAGATATGCTTTATCTACTGAGAAAAGTTCACGTCGAAAGTCGTAACATGGAATTAGAACTGAATATAAACAAGATGAAGATCACGAACACAGAAAGTGACAACAATTTTGAGCTTGACAGTGACAGAAGTTGTAAAGCATTTTAATCTCCTAGGCTCTCTCATAAACAAGGATGCATGAAATATTCCACAGAAGTGCACTTGGTAGCTACACAACAAAGACTCTCAACAAATATTTCAAAGGCAAAGAAATTACACTGAAAACTAAGATCAGACTTGTCTATGCTCTCATTTTCTCAGTTTTCAATTATGGCTGTGAAAGTTGGACACTACAGAAACAAGATAGAAAGAAAATTGACTCGTTTGAGCTTTGGTGCTGGAGAATGATTTTGTGTGTGCTGTGGACAGCCCAGAGAACTAATACATCGATTTTGGAAGGGATCAAACCAGCAATGTCACTAGAAGTCCATATGATGAAGTTGCGACAGTCCTATTTTGGTGACACTAATAGAAGTGAGAGATTGCTGGAGAAGGAAACAGTGATTGGAAGATTGAAGGGACCAGGCAAAAAGGGAGACCGACTACTAGGTGGTTGTGCACTTTGACTCCAGCTGTGGAGAGGACACTGGAGGATCTCACAAGAATAGCACAAAGCAGACTTCTTTTCAGAGTTCTTATTCATCAAGTCGCTAGGACTTGGACTTGAGTTGATGGCAATATGAAAACCAAAACCAAAAGTGTTGTGTGTCATCTCAAAAATCAGGATACTTAGATCTTAGTAGTACCCTTAGACATACCTGAACACAAATTAGTACATGGCACTGCAGCTTGAGTACATTGGACCTCAGCACATAAGAGCCACTGTTCTAAATCAAGTAGGAGCTGTACCTAATAGACAGAGAGTAGAAGATTCTGCTTGGCAAAATTTTATTTTGACAGTTATTGTAGTCACAGATCAGTTTCTTACATAGGAGTGTTTTATTAATCTCTATTGTTGTAAGGTTGGTACCACAGCCTGGATCCACACCTTTACTTTCAGCTCAGAGATAAATGTTTAATTCTAAAGACTCAGTAGGACCCAGCAGGCATAGCTGAGGGTCTAGTTGTAGAATTCATGACGTCATGAAAAAAGGTTATTATTTGCTTTCAGTAAGCCATCACCTTTAAAGTGGTATTAAACCCAAAAGCAAACACCAAATCTTAGACATGATGGCTGTATTCATTTTCTTCTTTTAGGCTTTCTCTCTTCATTTTTCATCTGGTATCCCAGCCAGTAAGTCTGCTTTTCAGAAGAACAAGATCTTCTGCAGATGTTTCAGTTACAGGGATGAAACAAACCATTTACCACTGACAGGGGTACCTATAATGATCAGCTTTTATTTATGTAAAACCTTTATCAATAAAAGAAAAAAACTGTTTGCTGTAACTGCTTATATAGTATTAGCAGGAGTTTGGCTTCAAATTTGTAGTGTATTTAAATCTGCTAGTAATACAGGAGGTGAGTTACTGGCAAGATCACCAGGTAAAAACTGAGAAAAAAAAGCCTAAACAAAGAAAACCAATGTAGTTATCGCATTTAATGATTGGTAAGCTGCAATATATTATATTTTTGGTTTTGGGTTGAATACCGCTTTAACTTTATTTTAAAAGATTCAACCATAGCAGTTGTGTTCCTTCAAGAAGAATAATTACATTGATATTGATTTGATGAGATGAAGTTCACTCTAGTTCACTCTTTATTTCACTCAAGTTATTGCTTTAGACTTATTTGTATCTATTTATTGCTAACTGGATGTTTATTGTTTCATTTAGTACTTGTTCTCCATCAATTTGCTAAATGGTTTTTAATCTTTTTGTTGCTAGTTTTGAAGAACACGATATTGGATTTGAAGTGGTTATGTTATTAAACTTTGATTTATTTGACTGTCTGGCAGTTTTATGATGGATCACATGTGATACTTATAATTGTATGATTGTTTTGCTACTGAGCTCAATTCTCAATATGTTGTATAGTGAATTTAATTTCTTTAAAGCTGAATTGCAGGTTTTGTTTTTTTTTGCATAGTTACTTAGGCTTAGCTTGAAGCAATGAAGTTACGTATATGCCATCCCTTTGGGACTCCCTGTGGAAGTAGAGAATCACTAGCCACCCCAATACTACAATGCTCCTTGCGGTCTTCTGCGTCCTGTGCCGAACAGCTTTCCCTACTGCATAATAAACACAGCTGGCCACTTGCTTAGCATGGGCGCCATTCAGAGAATGCCTTACATTTTTATCAATGAATCCAAAGCGCTCTCTGATTGGATGAGGTGAAGAAGCAGGGCTGTGATGTCATGATCTCCATCTTGTCCAGTAATAATGCATTGGTTTAAGAAAATTGCAGGATGTTCTGTAACTGGCAACCCCTGTGTTCACTATGCAGCATGCAGAATTCTCCGCTTCCACAGGTTTGAATAGGTATGGCATATGAACACTTACATTGGTCCAAGCTGGACCAGTGTACACTCACCGACCACTTTATTAGGTACACTTATTCAATTATTATGATTAGTATACAGGATTTATATAGCGCCAACAGTTTGCGCAGCACATTACACAATTAAGGTAGACATTAGTTACAATACAATTTGGTACAAGAGGAAACAGAGGGCCCTGCTTGTTAGAGCTTACAATCTAGAAGGAAGGGTTGAGTGATACAAAAGGTAATAGCTGTGGGGGATGAGCTGATGGAGGAAATAAAAGGCAGTTTACTAGTTAGAAGCAGGATAGGCTTCTTTAAAGAGAAAGGTTTTCAGGGATCCTAAAGGTAGATAGATTAGCAGATAGCCGGACAAATTGAGGTAGGGAGTTCCATAGGATGGGAGAAGCTCAGGAGAAATCCTGGAGGCGAGCATGGGAGGAGGGGGACACTGGAACTAGAGAGCAGAAGGTCTTGAGAGGATTGAATAGAGCGGTTTGGTTGATATTTTGAGACCAGGTTGGTGATGTAGCTGGGGGTAGAGTTGTGAATGGCTTTGTAAGCTGTTAGTATTTTGAATTTTATTTGTTGAGCAAGTGGAAGCCAGTGGAGGGATTAGCAGAGAGGGGTAGCAGACACTGAACGGTTGGTAAGGTGGATGAGCCTGGCAGCAGCATTCATGATGGACTGGAGGGGGGATAGCCTATGTAAAGGTAAGCCAATGAGGAGGGAGTTGCAGTAGTTGAGACAAGAGATGACCAGGGAGTGAATTAGGAGATTTGTGGTATCATTGGTTAAAAAGGGGCGTATTCTGGAGATGTTGCGGAGGTTGAGGAAGCATTATTTGGACAGGGATTAGATGTGGGCCTGAAAGGATAGTTCAGAATCCAGGGTTACCCCTAGCACCCTGGCATGCAGGGATGGGTTGATAGTGGTGCTATTGATACTGACTGAGAAATCAGGGGAAGAGGCACATGGGGGAGGAAATATTATGAGCTCAGTTTTGGATAGATTGAGTTTTAGGAAGTGGAGTGACATCCGGTCTGATATGTCTGTTAGTAAATCGGGGAAACTGATGGGGTGAGCTGAGGAGTAGAGAGATAGATTTGTTTGTCATCAGCATAGAAATGGTATTGGAAACCATGGGAAGCTATCAGCTGACCCAAGGAAGAAGTGTAGATCAAGAATAGCAGAGGTCGAGGAATAGAACCTTGGGGGACCTCGACAGTGAGAGGAGTAGGAGAGGAGGAGGTAGAGTTGTAAGTGACACTGAAAGTGTGGTGAGATAGGTAAGATTCGAACCAATGGAGAGTAGACACGGAGGCCAAGTAAATAGTGTTTTTTTTGAGGAGGGGGTGGTCAACTGTGTCAAAGGCAGCAGAGAGGTCCAAGAGTAAGAGTACGAAATAGTGACCATTGGTTTTAGCGGTTAGTACGTCGTTTTTTAGTTCAATTGCTTGGTAACACAAATTGCTAAGCAGCCAATTACATGGCAGCACCTCAATGTATTTAGGCATGTAGGTGTGGTGAAGACAACTTGTTGACATGCAAACCAAGCATCAGAATGGGGAAGAAAAGGGATTCAAGTGACAACTTGCTGACATGCAAACCAAGCATCAGAATGGGGAAGAAAAGGGATTCAAGTGACTTTGAACGTGGAATGGTTGTTGGTGCCAAACAGGCTGGTCTTAGTATTTCAAAAACTACTGATCTACTGGGATTTTCACACAAAACCATCTCTAGGGTTTACAGAGAATGGTCTGAATAAGAGAAAATATTCGGTGAGTGGCAGTTGTGTGGATGAAAATGCCTTGTTGCTGTCAGAGGTCAGAGAAGAATGGGCGGACTGGTTCGAGAAGATAGAAAGGCAACAGTAACACAAATAACCACTTGTTACAACCAAGGTATACAGAATACCATCTCTGAATGCACATGTCAAACTTTGAAGCAGATGGGCTGCAGCAGCAAAAGACTACACGGGGTAGCAAGGTGTACCTAATAAAGTGGCTGGTAAGTGTAAGTATGCAATGTAAGATTGGTCCAGATCTTTGTCAAGCTAAATGTATTTCAGTTGGGGTTTACATCTACTTTAAATCAGTAGTAAACCCAAAGCCAAAACGTATTAAACTGCAGCTTACCAATTTTTAAATGTGGTGGCTATATTAACCACTTAGCCACTGCTCACCCGCAATGTACAGCAGACAGGCAGCCGCTGTAGGCAAAGGAACATACCCGTACGTTGCTGCCTACTTTCAGGTTTTGGTCACACGCATGCGCCCCCCCGGCCGCCACCCGCTGTGAGCCCCGTGTTGACATTCAATCTCTGTGTTTCTCATCCCTGCTAAGCATACTAAGATTTATTAGTAAAAGCAGCACACATTGCACACATTAAACATAGTTAGGCACATATTTACACCTTGATCGCCCTAGATGTTAACCCCTTCCCAGTCAGTGTCATTAGTACAGTCACAGTTCCCCCCAGCTTCAGTTAGTATCAGATTGCTGCCACAGTCCTGTTATAAATCCCTGGTTACTGCCATTTGTACTATAAATAAATAAATAAAATAAAATAAATAAAAAAATTCCAGTATATATACCATAGTTTGGAGGTGCTATCATTTTAATGCAAACCAATTAATATATACTTATTGAGATTTTTATTTATCAGTGACGTAGCAGAATACATTTTGGACAAAATTTATGAGAAATTTAATTTTTTACATTTTTTATTGGATATGTTTAATAGCAGGAAGTAAAAAAAATATTGTTTTTTTTCACAATTTTTAGTCTTTTTTCGTTAATATTGCAAAAAATAAAAAACCCAGCAGTGTTAAAATACCACCAAAAGAAAGTTCTATTTGTGTGAAAAAATTATATAAATTTCATTTTGGTATAGCATTGTATGAGCACACAATTACCAGTTAAAGTGGAAATTTTCTTTTTGAGGATTTTTGCACTTTATTTTCACCTTGGGTAAGTAAGTCTGTTACTTTACATCTTACTTTACCAGACCAAGCTGTCCCACAAAAGTGGCAGTTAGAGGGTTGCGACAAGCTATTTACACTGACAAGGGTGCTTACAATGATCAGCTTGTATTAATGTATAAAAACTTTTTTCCAAAAGGAAAAAATGTTCCTGCATGTAGCCAGGTGCCCCAGGTTGTATGTTCCACCCACTCACCACCCAACCTGCCACTGTGCTGCCACTGTGTGACAGAGCAGCTAAAGGATCGGGCTGTGTTTGCTTATACCCATTTTCCTCCTTTACCCCTTCCTGCTGCCACTGAGACTCTTGTGTGTGAGAGTGGCTGTGATAGGGTCTCCATGTAAAATACCCCCCTTACTCCTGCTCCCCCTCCCTCCTGGCAACAGTGGCTCCTAACCAACCGGGGGGTGGGGGTAAACCTGTTACAGCTATGTAGTCCTTAAAGAGGCATAGCACAATAAACGTAAATGGAGGCTAATGGGCTGTGGACTACAAGGTACACAAATCACTTCACACAGGGGAGGAGAGATACGTAACTTTCCCCAGGCAATTCTGGAGAGATTGAGGTCTTTTTTTGAGAGGAAGCCAAGTTGTGCAGACCAGAGTTACATTTTTTGCAGTGTGGGACAAGAGAGTGTAGATCCACTGCTGTGGGTCTATGCCTACACTAGAGAGGACACAGACCTGCTGCTGGTGTCTGATCATAGCATCAGTAAGACTGAGCCATTGAAAGATCACTTGCTTAGCTGGTACTGGAGCTGAAAGGACCCATTGCCTTAAATGTCTACAGCAAGGGAAACCTAGAGAGGACTAGATCTGAGAGACTGAGTCACCAGGTCTCTGGTACATGAGGACAGCAGGCTGTCAACTGATCTGGAAAGGATTCCTGTGCACAGGAAGGGGTGAGCTGAACCATCTGTGCATATCTCAACGCTGACGCAGGCAATGCAGGTGAGAGACTGCACCTTACTTAGCAGCCCATCATCAATCCATTGCAAACTCTTAAAGGTATAACTGTATGTGCACCACTTCACAGAAGGGTCCCAACGTCACCTAGCTTAACATTTCACACTAGACACCAGGTATCACTACAGATTGCATTCCTGGACATTTTCTTTGAATTGGTTATTACAGAGTTACTGTAAGACTTCCTTTTCTGCTGTTTATGTGGTTCTTTTTCCTCGCTGTTTATGTAGTTCCTTATTAGGGCTCATGTACACTGCAGCTGATAAACTCACGTTTAGGAGCTGTTCAGCTTTTTTTTCAGCTTCCCCTGAACTCACCCTAATGTTTTCCTATGTGTCCATGTACACATCTTCGTTTACTTTCATTTACAAGCATTTGAGTTTACAGTCGTCTACAGGTTTACAGCCATTTTTTTGAACGCAGAAAACTTGCATTCAGTAGTCGATTTTATCAGCGTTTCAAACGCAAAATGCTTGTAAACGCGTCTAAATGTGGAAAATCGTGTTTATAAGCGTTTGCGTCTGAAAATTATTTTTTAACTCTTCCAGTTCCCAATGTTGTACAGAGCCTTTTTTCATCATGAAAAATGCATGCGAATCGTTTTCAGTGTACCCAGATGGACAAAACACTGAACACAGGATGTTCCTACCAAGCAGGTCCCACATTGTAATGACCAATTCACACCTCAGACCTCTCCCATCCTTGGAAACAAAAGATATGTTAATGACCATTCACACCTCAAATTCTTCATGATGACCCCCTGTCAGGTGGCCTTAATGACTCACTCCACCAGACACCTTTCCCACCCTTGGAAACAAAAGAAATGTTAATGAGCAACACACACCTAATTATCTCAATACATACTGCTGCATCTGCTTCTACTCTCTGTATTTCTCTGAAACAGTCTGAAATAGTTAATAATTTACCACATTCTGGGCATTTGGGAGGTTCTCCTGTGCTTATCTTTAAAAACTCTTCTAAACGCAAACACACATAAATGTGCATAAACATGCATAAACGCTCATAAACGCGCATAAATGCGTTATGCAAACGCGGCTAAACAGACTTATTTTAACCTACATTTTCCAGCAGTCAGTTTCCATTGTTCAGTGGTATCTCGTGTACAAGGGACCTAATGCCATGAAATCCATTTGGTTTGACGTTAATGTGGTTCAAGCTAATTGTCATACTTAAGGCTAGTATTCAAATTACTTAGCCTAATAAGTTGTGACATGATCTTTGCCCATTTATTGGATTGTGCTTCATGTTACCTTGCCTTGCCCTAATACACATATTCTATTTACCACCAAGTTGCTTGAGGCCTATTTTCCATCTATTGTTTTAAAATGGCAGCATACTAATGATTAAGTTACACAGGTATGAGCAGCCTTCAACTTACAACCAGGGGTGTCATTGGCAACTGAGCAGCTTAGAGAGTCGTTGCAGAACAGAGAACTCATAACTATTGGCTCCTACAGGGGTTAGTGCTACATCCTTTAAAGTGTTAGCAGAAATTTGTGTATTATTTGTTAGTCAAGTCCATCTAAATCTACTAATCCTTCTAACACTACCCTCTCCCTGACTGACAATCCTACTGTCCTACAGTGTCTCCATTGCTCTTCCATCCAGAGTGGCGACACCATAAGACAGGACATGCATTACTGGTCAGATCACCAGGTAGAAAAAAGGTAAGAAAGCTTAAAAAAAGAAAACTAATTCAGCCACCACATCTAAGGATTCCTAAATGGCAATAAATCATATTGCTGTTTTTGGCGTTAATACCACTTTAAACTCTCCTTATTACTGAATGCCATGCTTCTACTTTGGCTGTATTCTGTTCTATTCAGTATGCAGACTCTGTTCCTCCTCTCTAAAAAGCATCACAAGATTAATTTACAATGAAAAGATGAGATTTTTCACCTTGTCTCTTATACTGTACGTGGAAGAAGTTCCAACAACTCTGTCTTAAAAGAAATAATTTCACGTTTAGATTGATGCAGGCTGGCTATCTGGAGCCTTGTGGACTACATTTGTTCATACTATACATGAGCTGAATACATTCCAGGATGAAATAGCTTTAATTTATGTAGCACCCTCTAGTGTGCAACTATAATAGTGTAGTGTGTTCTAGGTAAAATCATTGTGTATGACTCATGGTTAGAGAGAAAACAGGTGGCGCGCACACCTAGTGCATTATCCAAGGTTTATTGTAGGAATTAAATCATAAAAACATACTCACAGATGAAGCATGTATCTAAAAAGCATAGAAAAATGACAATGGCCACAACGGCGGGCAAGGTGTTCTCACTATCAGTGCATCAACAGCGAGGCTCTTACTTCACTTTCCATTCATCATACATCAGCATCAGAGGTTGGTCATCAGCTCTGAGGAAAGGGATTCGTCCCCGAAACGCGTCAGAAATTTGACCGCACTGAGAGTGAGAACACCTTGCCCGCCGTTGTGGCCATTGTCATTTTTCTATGCTTTTTAGATACATGCTTTGTCTGTGAGTATGTTTTTATGATTTAATTCCTACAATAAACCTTGGATAATGCACTAGGTGTGTGCGCCACCTGTTTTCTCTCTATCCAGTGGCTGATTTCCCCGTCTGAGGAGGGCTGCACCCCTGGAACATTTCCTTTTGGTTGTCGCTGTCTTGGTACCCTTGGCTTCCCTTTTGGCTGTGCATATCCTGAGGCGCTGGAGAGTACATACGCTGTAGGACTCATGGTAACTGTGTTAGTCTGTGATTGAGGTTAGGTTATTGCAGGTCAGCTGGATGACTCAACAGGTTGTGGCTCTTTCACCTCCTCCTGACTCTGGAGGACTATAGAACCTTCCAGTCGGTAAGCAGGGAGGGGTGGATATCTAATCTGCATGCCTATGGGACTCTGACCAATCCCAGGTTTGGAGGCCCTGGTAGAGTGGTGGACTGGCCTATAAATATAGGATAGTCAAGCTGACAGAGAAGTTGGGAGGAAGATGGAGTGTTGAGGAGACTGTTGGTGCCTGGGAGTGGTCCCCTAGGTCTAGGGGGGCCAGCCTGCAGGCTGGATTCGGGCTGGCTCAGGAGGATACATTCAAAAGTGAGGTGTGAATGGGAGAGACCTGAAGCAGCACGGACGAAGAAGGACAGCAGCATTCTTTGGGATTCACAAGGGGTTAGACTGCCACACTTAGCAAGCTTTCTAAGGACAGAGCTGGGCTTAACCCTTTACCCTTGTCCTGGGAGATCTTCTGAGAAGCCAGGAAGGCTGGTGGTGTTTGCAGACATGGAGTTGAGAGCAGCTCTACGGGGGGGGGGGGGGGGGGGAAGACATCCCTACATGCAGTCAAGAGAAGTTAAGCTGAGATTTGAGGGGCTGCTGGTTCCTCGCCCGTAAAGGACTGTTGCTACTGATCCACAATAATTGACGGCTTTCAAGAATAGAACAGTCCAGCATCTGCCTTTGTACATAGGAAGGAAGTGTCCCCCTTTCATTGATCCAAGCCAACTGGGCATCCCATAATCCCTATTTCCCTATCTGAGTTGATTTCCATTAATAAAATATCAAAACCAAGCCCACAGACTGTTCACTGTCTCTTGGATGCAAGTCTGTGTGAGAAATACCTGTTGCCTGGCTGTGCAGAAAGACGTTTAGGGGTGCCCACAACACAGCAGCCCTTTCAAGGGTAGTGCTACATTTATAACAGCAGAGCAAGTGACATAGCGATGATGGAACAAAGATGGAACACAACATAGGCTTCACCACAAGTGCCAACACATTTTTTTGGATAATTTCCCCAAAAAACAGAATTTTTTGGAAACATTGCTTTAACACAAATCAGTTTTCAGTGCTAGGATTTCAGTACAATGCTGGTGACAATTGATGATGTACATGGCATAAGGTAAATATGTGGCTGCAGGTGTGCTTGGGTGGTACTTTGTGTTTGCTCTGTTTCATTCATATGAAAATCAGATAAATTACCTTTGATTTGCATATGATGTCAGAAAAGAATGAGCTAAGGTTTGGGCCAAACCCAGTTCTGACTGTATCTGCAGAAAATTGTCACATGATAGCAGGCTGCTGGCTCAATTAGCTGCGGCCATGGAATCCCCCACCCCGCAGCCACACGTAACAAAGGGGCAGCATATCATTGGGTGACATCATTGACCTAATATGGATATATGGATACATTGTTCAAATATAGCCATGTGGCCAAATTAGGTCAATTATATCACCAGCATTCCCATTCCTTTGGTATGTGCAGTTGTGGGGCAAAAAATTCCATGGCTGCAGCTGATTGGGCCAGCAGCCTGTAAAAGTATAGCTCATCCCTAATGTCAGTTAAGCCAACTTTATCGTGGAACTTTAGTCAGAAAATTGAATCCTTTCCAGATGACTTCAGGCTGGCCCCTTTTGTAGGTATAGCTATTTAAAACATTAAAGCAATTCTAAAGGTTCATTTTTTTTGTAAAATAACAAACATTTCTATACTTACCTACTGTGTAGTGGTTTTGCACAGAGCAGCCTGGACCCTCCTCTTCTTAGGTCCCCCGCAGGCTCTCCTGGCTCCTCCTGTCTGTCGGGTGCCCCTACAGCAAGCAGCTTGCTATGGGGGCACCTGCTGCTCCATGTGTCCATTCACACACGGAGCCAAGGCTTGGCCCCACCCCCTCTCCTCATTGGCTGACTGGCTGTGATTGACAGCAGCAGGAGCCAATGGTTCCCGTTTGCTGTCTCAGCGAATGAGGAGGCAGAGACCCAGGGCAGCCGAGGCTGTCATTTACATCACTCGATCACAATGAGGCTCAGGTAAGCATTGAGGGGGATTTTCAGCCTTTACAACTACTTTAAGTGTGTATACTGTTTAAAATCCAGTAATACACTGTCTCGCCCTGCTCTGCACATGCTCAGTTGCTTTCTATTTTTAGGCACTGTGTAGAATTTATACAGGCCGGTCCACTGACAGCCTAAAGATTTAATGCTGCTCAGGGGTTCTGGGCTTCAACAAAATGGCAAACTCCAGCAAGAAGAAACAGGGACAATGTTGGAGGCAATTTGCAGCACACACTAATTTTGGTAGCAGAATTTTTGATGTGGAATGCATATTCCTTGCTAAAGAATATTGTTTTTTATCAAATTATTATGGGCAAAGTTCTGCTTTAAAAGTAAAAAAATGTTTTATTAAATTCCTATTCAACTTCTACTAATTCTAATATCAATCAGCCCTAATTAATTCCACTCTCCTTCTCCCCTTTGTTATTATTTCTCTGGTGATTTTGTTCATTTCTATTTTTCTTAAGCAATTCATATTTAAACGGTTATTTACATTTTAATTAGTTTCATAATTAAAAAAAAAACCAACAACTTTTTTCCCACAAAACAACATACAGAAACATACAGCAGATAAAGAAACTTTATTTATTTCCAAAACTTTGTAATGCTTTGTGCCAGAATTTTAAATTTAGTGTCATTACCTGCTTCCCACCTCTCCTATAAACAAATGACGGCCAGAAGGGACATTCGCCATTCTGGGTGGACGTAAAATATAAAATTTCCTTGCTACTAAATATTCCACGGTCAACTATTAGTGGTATTATAACAAACTGGAAGCAACTGGGTAAAACAGTAACTCAGCCACCAAGTGTTAGGCCATGTAAAATGACAGAGCGGGGTCAGCGCATGCTGAAATGCACAGTGAGCAGAAGTCGCCAACTGTCTGCACAGTCAATAGCCAAAAACCTCCAAACTTCATGTGACCTTCAGATTAGCACAACAACAGTACATAGAGAGCTTCATGGAATGGGTTTCCATGCTGAGCAGCTGCATCCAAACCTTACATCACCAAGTGCAATGCAAAGTTTTGGAGGCAATGGTGTAAAGTGGACTCTAGAGCAGTGGAGACGTGTTCTCTGGAGTGATGAATCACACTTCTCTGTCTGGTAATACAATAGATGTGTCTGGGTTTGTCAGGGTTGCCAGGAGAATAGTACTTACCTGACTGCATTGTGCCAAGTGTAAAGTTTGGTGGAGGGGGGATTATGGTGTGGGGTTGTTTTTCAGGGGTTGGGCTTGGCCCCTTAGTTCCAGTGAAGGGAACTCTTAAGGCATCAGCATACCAAGACATTTTGGACAATTTCATGCTCCCAACTTTGTGGGAACAGTTTGGGGATGGCCCCTTCCTATTCCAACATGACTGTGCACCAGTTTACAAAGCAAACTCCATAAAGACATGGATGAGCGAGTTTGGGATTGAGGAACTTGACTGGCCTGCACAGAGTCCTCACCTCAACCCGATAGAACACCTTTGGGATGAAATAGAATGGAGACTGTGAGCCAGGCCTTCTCGTCCGACATCAGTGCCTGACCTCACAGATGTGCTTTTGGAAAAATGGTCAAACATTCCCATAGAACACACTCCTAAACCTTATGAACAGACTTCCCAGAAGAATTTAAGCTGTTATAGCTGCAAAGGGTGGGCCAATGCAATATTGAACCCTACGGATTAAGACTGAGATTCCATTAAAGTTCATGTGTGTGTAAAGGCAGGTGGCCCAATACTTTTGGCAATATAGTGTATACCTGTTTTATGTTTTTTTTGTCTATAATTTGTTTATTTCAGAAACAAAAATCCCTGACCGATGGCATACTTATAATATTGATCTTATCATGAAAACAATTGAAATAGAAGAGTTATATACTGGCCATTTCTATTTTAGGATTGGGGATTGGGGAAAATTGAGAATGGCTAGGCTTGTTTTTGCCATCTATATTTATGTATTGGTAAGAGTCCCATTTGCTTCCTCTCTTGGAGACACAACAGAAAGTAAGAGACAATCTCTCCAAAGTTAGGAGAACCCCCCTCTTAACAGCTGTCCCTGGAAAAAGGATCCATATTGGACGATTTCCCTCTATTTCTTTTCTAGTGACAACTCATAATTTTGGATTTTACCATCACTTTCTGTCCTGTAATGGTCAAGGGAGAGGATGAATCTGTCTAGTGAAGACAGCAATAGACACCAGACAGAGCTTATAATCCTTCAACACTTCAAAACACTCTAAAAAAAAGAGAACCTGAACTCAAAAAGTTAGGGTTTGCTATGTTATAGGGAGTCTGGTCCATTATGCTCCCTAATTCCGATGATCTGATCCATCTTGCGGGGATTGTCGGCTTGCTACCTATACGGGGTTAACTGATCTTGCAACACTGGTCCAGGGGGTGCGACTGGGACACAGGGAGGGGAAGAGCCAGGCTGTGTGTGCACAACAGGGACCACCCACCTCTGGAGGGCTGACACCACGTATTACAGCACCTGCTGACACCAACCCTAGGGACACCCCTGCCATTAATTTAAACAATAATCCTCCCATAAGACTATATGGAAGACATCCAAATGCCTTGAGACTGCTGTTGGGTGCCAACATCTTGGATGTGATGTCACCAGCCCCAGCAGACTGCTATTCAAATGACGGACAGAAGTATGTCCCTTTGCTCCTCTCCTAGCCGCTAAATAAACTTTTGGCTGGTATTTACCAGTTGCGACCTGGCCTATAGCCAGATGGCGGCCGGGCAAACAGCTCATCCCTCAGGGTGGATGCCATATGGCGTCCTTTCAGGAAAGCGCATTGCGCATGCCCGCAGGGCCTTGCTGTAGCAAGATCTGTCACCGGCCGTGTACCTCGGACATGGCCGATGACAGATCTGTGTACCGGCCCCGTTAATAGTACCATGTGACCTGCTGTGACCAATAAGAGCAGGTCAAATGACAGTTGTATACAATGGATGGCTCCTTTCATGCCATCCATTGTATACAAGTGTGTCTAGCTGTGAATGGTCTCAGCGATCACATGCACAAGCTGGGCCAATCACAGCCCAACTGTGTCATGTAATTAGCCATGGCCAAATCACAGCTAATTACAAAAAAAACCCCTGAATGAATTGGTTTCATTCAGGTATATGCTTGCTTATAGCAAAGTAATTCTTTGCTATAAGCAAATTGTGTAAAAAAAAAATCACTTCCCCAATGTAGTACAATGTTACTATGGCAACATTATACTACTTTGGTCATAGTGCAATATGAAAAAAAATCTTAAAAAAAGAGAAAAAATTTAATAAAAAATTAAAAATAATAAAAAATTAAAAATAAATTGAAAAAAATTATGTATTTTTTTTTTCGTACTGCCACCAGTCAGTGTCCCTGATCACCGCCATGCCAGTTATATGATGACGCTGTACTGCACTGGTAACAGTATGTAAAAAAAATAGTGAAAATAATTTTTTTAATTTCTTCATTTTCTGAAAAATTATGACAAAAAAATTACAACTTCAAAAAACTCGCCATGCCTCTTATGAAATATGTCAGACTATCTGTACTGTTCTGACATTCATGGGCCTCTAGAAATTAGATTGGCTGTCAGTACTTCAGGATTGATCAATATTCATATATATCCCATAGTTTGTAAACTCTATGACTTTCCTACAGACTAAATAATAATTTGGGTTATTTTCACCAAAGAAATGTAGCAGAATACATCTTGGCCTAAATTTATGAAGAACAGTTATTTTTTTGCAAACTTTTATAACAGAAACAAAGAAAAACGTGGGTTTTTTTCAAAAATGTTTTTTGTTAATTTAGCAAAAAAAAAAAAAAATTAGTTTGGGTACAGTGTTGTATGACTGCGCAATTGTCATTCAAAGTGTGACAGCGTTGAAACCTGAAAATTGGCCTGGGCTGGAAGGCGGTAAAAGTGCCCGGTATTGAAGTGGTTAAAGGCAGGTGAAGGGAGTGGCAGAGGAGGTAAAGTGTAGCAATCAAACATTAAAAAAAAGGTGGGCAAAGTTTATACCATGAAGAGATGCCTTTTAAATCAGAGGCAAAATTAAATTAAAGTTTGGAATCCCCCGCTGTCACAAAATATCTTTAAAGGGGTACTTAACCGCTTGCCCTACGCTATATATATATATATATATATATATATATATATATATACGTGATTTGCATTTCCAGGCTCCCACGAGCAGGGGGCTGCTGGGGATGTCAATCACCGGGTCCTGGCTGGTGATTCCCGGCCAGGACTCAGTGATCGTTGGCAAAGCTGACAGGGGAAGACCTGTGCGCAAACAACACAGATCTCTCTGCTTTCAGCATGGACATGCTGCTTTGTATCTCTCTCCAAAGTAAAACAGCACACAGCACACAATGTAAAACACACACAGCACACAGTTAACCCTTTGATCACCCCAGATGTTAACCCCTGCCTGACCAGTGTCATTGGTACAGTAACAGTGCTTTTTATTTGCACTGGTCACTGTATTAGTGTCCCTGGGGATGTCAGTGGCAGTTAGTTAGTTCCCACCCAGTGTCAGAATGCAGTCCCGCTATAAGTTGCTGATTGCTGCCATTACTAGTATAAAAAAAACAATAAAAATTACAGTATCTATACCCCCATTTGTAGACACTATAACTTTCACATAAACCAATTAATATACTCACTCACATCTTCAATCTCTCCCTCTCTAATGGTGCCTTCCCCTCCCCTCTAAAGCATGCACACATCACTCCCATACTTAAAAAGCCCTCGCTGGACCCCACCAACTTGAACAACTTAAGACCCATCTCCCTGCTCCCGTTTACCTTGAAACTCTTAGAATGCTTAGTCTACAATCATCTGATCTCCTACCTCACTGACAACAACCTTCTTGACCCTTTACAGTCTGACTTTCGCTCACTACACTCCACTGAAACTGCCCTACTAAAACTCACTAATGATCTACTAACTGCTAAAACCAATGGCCACTACTCCGTACTCTTACTACTTGACCTCTCCGTTGCTTTTGATACTGTTGACCATCCCCTTCTCCTCTAAAAACTGCACTCTCTTGGCCTCCGAGACTCTGCCCTCTCCTGGTTCTCCTCCTACCTATCGCAGCGCTCCTTCAGCATTACCTATAACTCTGGCTCCTCCTCTCCACTCCCTCTTTCTGTAGGGGTCTCTCAAGGTTCGGTCCTTGGACCCCTTCTCTTCTCCATCTACACCTCCTCCCTTGGTCACTTGATAAACTCCCATGGCTTTGTGATTTTTTAAAATTTTTTATTGGATATGTTTTATAGCAAAAAGTAAAAATGTTATTTTTGTTTTCAAAATCGTCGGTCTTTTTTTTGTTTATAGTGCAAAAAACACAGAGGTGATCAAATACCACTGAAAGAAGTCTCTATTTGTGGGGAAAACAATGACATAAATTAAATTTATGTACAGAATTGCATGACCACGCAATTGTCAGTTAAAGTAACGCAGCGCCGTATCACAAAAAATTGCCTGGTCAGGAAGGGGGGTAAATCCTCTGGAGGGCAAGTGGTTAAACAAAAGCTTAGAGTGTCCCCAAAGAAACAAATCCAAAAATCGGAAAATACAACAAATCTTTATTTAGAGAGCTTATTTTTTGGACACATAACCACCTTAAAAATTAAAAGACATTTAAGGAAGCATTCACACAGATCACACGCCTGCAATATACTGAGATTGGGCGGCCTGTTCAGGCGCAGCAATGCCCGCCTGCCAACTCCCGCTGTGGTTGTACAGAGCAGGAGTTAGTCAGCAGGACCCGGCCAATGATTCATGGCCAGGACCCGCTGATTGGATGTATCCAATCACAGCCCAGAACCCTGTGTTGACAATCAACACAGGGCTCTGTACAGAGGGAAGAATCTCTCTGTTTTGTTTTGAAACAGAGAGATATTTAGTAAAAAGCAGCACATAATACACACAGTACACATTATTAGGCAAACATTTAACCCCTTGATTACCCAAGATGTTAAAACCTTCCCAGTCAATGTCATTAGTACAGTGACAATGCATTATATTATCTCCGATCACTGTATTAGTGTAACTGGTGATATCAGTGCCAGTTAGCCAGTTCTCACCCAGTGTCAGTCAGTGTCAGATTGCCCACCCTACTATCACAGTCCCACTATAAGTCGTTGATCAGCGTTATTAGTAGTATAAAAAAATCAAAAATCAAAATTCCACTATGTATTCCATAGTTCGTAGACGCTTTCACGAAAACCAATCAATATACAATTATTGGGATTTTCTTTTTTCCAAGGACAGAATACATTTTGGCCTAAATTTGAGGTTTTTTTTAAATAATTATTGGATATATTTTATAGCAGAAAGTAAAAAATATTGTTTTTTTGTTTTTATTTTCCCATTTATATGATAAATATAGGTGGCTATTCATTTATGAGCGCTCAGACACCTGCAACTCAATGCCTGAAGCTCCAAAAGTTACATTAGCTACTTCTGAGGCAGATTTAGGCATTTTAGCCCCATAAACATCAATGGGAACACCTGTAAATGTTCACATCAAGCATTTTTGAGAATTTTTCAAGCATATTTTAGGCATTTTTAGCCAACCAGCTGCATTGCCAGGGTCGTCTTATAGTAACAAAACCTAATAAATGCCTAGAAATATTTATGAGATGTTTCCATAAATCACATATATGGGTACCTCTGGAGAATACGCAATAATGATGAGCATGGTATAATCAGTTATAAGTAGGTTGACAAATGTCTTCAAAGAACTTGAAAAGGGTTACGAGAATGACCATTGTCATTATGTGAAATGATTACAAAAGGAAGTGTTCACACTTTTTGTTCATCAGCTGTCAAAGGAAAGCTTTTAAGCATACGTCAACACAAAGTCTCATTGTGTGCTTAGAGAAGTATATTGATAACCTCATATCAAACTTGTTGGAAATAATTTTCACTTCTATTGAGCAGTGTCACCAGTAATCACAAAAGTTCATAAAACCGTCTCAGTCTGATATAAATCAATGAAGAACACGTGTATCTTCTGCTTCTAAAACCAGAGAGTGAGGAAAATATCCTGCAAAGATAGCAGTGGAAGATGATAACTGTAAAAGCGTGTGATTAAGTACTCATAGAGTCAGGCATAAAGCATGTGGTGCAGAGAGCTGTATTTTATAAAGAGCTGTATTTTTAGGAGTGTGTAGTAAAAACCCTTTCCAGTGGAGTTGTGAGTCACCATAATATTATAATAAATCCAGGAGTAAAACAAGTCAACATGTAATTTTTGTGTCCCGTATAGACCATACACAGCCCTCTTGAAATGTATATGTAACACACGTCTAGGTAGCTAGGGGGAGCTACAATTGCAAGAAAAAGTATGTGAACCCCTTGGGATTACATGGAGTTTTGCATGAATTGGGCATAAAATGTGCTCTGAAAGTCATCTAAGTCACAACAATAGAAGAACACAGTCTGCTGAACATAATACTACACAAACATTAGATGTTGCCATGGTTTAATTGCACATAACATGTAAACATTCACAGTGCAGGGAGGAAAAAGTATGTGAGGCCCTAGCTTAATGACTTCTCCCAGAGCTAATTGGAGCCAGGAGTCAGCCAACCTTGACCCCAATCAGTGTGATGATATTGGATGTGTTGCTGACAGCTGTCCTGCCCTTAAAAAACACACACCTGTTTTGGGTTTACTGGTTTCAAGAAGCACTGTCTGATGTGAACCATGCCTCGCAGAAAAGAGCTCTCAGAAGACCTACGATCAAGAATTGTTGACTTGCATGAAGCTGGAAAGGGTTACAAAAGTATCTCGAAAAGCCTTGATGTTCATGTGTCCATGGTAAGACAGACTGTCTACAAATAGAGAAAGTTTAGCACTGTTGCTACTCTCCCTAGGCGTGGTCGTCCTGTAAAAATGACTGCAAGAGCAGAGCGCAGAATGCTGCATGAGGTAAAGAAGAATCCCAGAGTGTCAGCTAAAGACCTACAGAAATCTCTGGCACATGCTAACATTTTTGTTGACACATCTACAATAAGGAAAACATTATACAAGAATGGAGTACATGGGAGGACACCACGGAGGAAGCCATTGCTGTCCAAAAAGAATATTGCAGCCTGTTTGAAGTTTGCAAAAGAGCACCTGGATGTTCCACAGCACTACTGGCAAAATTTACTGTGGACAGATGAAACCAAGATTGAGTTGTTTGGGAAGAACACACAAAACTATGTGTGAAGAAAAAAAGGCACAGCACACCAACATCAAAACCTCATCCCCACTGTAAAACATGGCGGAGGGAGCATCGTGGTTTGGGGCTGCTTTGCTGCCTCAGGGCCTGGACGGATTGTTGTCATTGATGGGAAAATGAATTCAAGAGTTTATCAAGACATTTTGCAGGAAAACGTACGACCATCTGTCCGCCAACTGAAGCTCCGCAGACGATGGGTGATGCAACAGGACAATGACCCAAAGCATACAAGTAATTCAAAAAAACAAAGGCTGCAACAGCACAGAATACGCCATCTGGAGTGGCCCAGTCAGAGTCCTGACCTCAACCCGACTGAAATGCTGTGGCATGACCTTAAGAGAGCGATTCACACCAGACATCCCAAGAATATTGCTACACTGAAACAGTTTTGTGAAGAGTGGTCCAAAATGACTCCAGATCATTGTGCAGGTCTGATCTGCAACTACAGGAAACGTTTGGTTGAGGTTATTGCTGCCAAAGGAGGGTCAACCAGTTATTAAGTCCAAAAGTTCACATACTTTTTCCTCCCTGCGCTGTGAATGTTTACATGTTATGTGCAATTAAACCATGGCAACATCTAATGTTTGTGTAGCATTATGTTCAGCAGACTGTGTTCTTCTATTGTTGTGACTTAGATGACGTTCAGAGCACATTGTATGCCCAATTCAAGCAAAACTCCACGTAATCCCAAGGGGTTCACATACTTTTTCTTGCAACTGTATACTCCAATTGTTAGCTAGGGCTGAGTAGCAGCCTGGGAGTAATAGCTAGCAGGGGTCAAAATTGGGTCAGAGCTGAGAGACTCTGCAGATCAACCCCCTGGAATTTCCCCCTGCTCTAGAACTTTGGAGAAAGGTCTAGAAGCAGTGAGTGGATCTGAGGAGTGGCTGACCTGCCTGGCCAATCCCCAACAGGAAGCTTGACAAAGGGCCAGGACAACCCTGAAAAGTGATTGAGTCTGCTCAGTAGCAGGAGAGTTCAGATGGAAGTTTTGGAGGATGTAAGGCTGGAAGGCAGGAGCCTGTGAGGGGCCCAGATGGCCCCAGAGCTTGACACCAACCAATAACAAATAAGCCCCCCCCCCTCCAGCCTAGAGAGCCTTCCACCTTTCCCCAGGCGAGAGTGAGAAAGACACTCACCTTTACAGCTCCAGACATCAGTGGGAACTAGAGTTGGGCTCTGCATACATCGTTAAGCCGCCCGCAGCCTCTCTCAGGTCCCATCTGGTCTCTATGCCACGTGTGTACCTTATTCCACATCTTCTTCCGGGGGGCAGCGCTGCCCTTTGAAAATGCCACCCTAGGCAAATGCCTTGTTTGCCTTGCGGTAAATATGCCCCTGCTGGCCGGCAGAATAGTGTCTTTTGCACCTCAACCAGCAGCTTCCCCCTTAATGTCAACTATGAACAGATGATTTCCACTCTTTGTGTTTGGAATTCCCACTGTGGGATCCACACTATGAAACTTTTACCAGGCCAATAAACCCAATTGAGTTGATTTACGTAAGATATCAAACTATGTGTTTGCTTTAGGAGAGCTTTATTCTCCTTTCAACACTACATTGCAATGTATGCATAAATTGTTACGGCAACCTTAAAATAAGATTAAATTAGGTTGACAAGGGCACAAATTAGCATGGTTCTGCCTCAGCCTCTGTATTAGGAGAAAATGCTGTGATGTCACTTGTGATGTCACATCCCCTCCTGTGTAAGCTGAATGCAAAAGATTCCCATGTAGCCTGTGTAGCAAGATCAGAAGCCTGGAATCTGATCATTTCACTGCTGGAAGGTTTAACTGACAGGTGGCAGTTCTAGTGCTAGTGCTTGTGGAGGTCTGCAGGAACCTCTGAGCAAGTGATATTCTGGAATGACACTGGAACAAACAGCTGTTGCACCTTATGTCAAACAAGAAGTTGCTTTTCCATGTTCTCTTGTATACTTGATTGGAGTCTTCGATCTACTCTTTTGTTGGGCACTACTGCCCGAGATCTGACAGTTCTGAACATGGAAGTGTTCAATGCATGAGTAAATGCATCATAAAGAATCCCTTTAAAAATTAATATTCGTATTCTAAGTAGAGTTTGCATGTGCCACCTGCTTAGTTGCCATACAAATAGTACCAATATAACTGTGGTGGAAAAGCACACATCAGATTCTTGGTTATACTGTATACTACTATTGTATGAACCTTGACCTGGTCAATGTATATAGAAATACTGAGAACTGAGCTCTTAAATGTATTCTAGGAAAAGCTTACGGTCTTCTGTTCTCTTGGTCAGAGTACAAATAATACAAATATAATTAGGGTGAAAAAAGTGCCCAGCAGACAAGTGTATATATTCCTTATACTGAACATTTGGAGTATTCTTTATAATTGCTGCTGTTTTTATGATTTTCAAATTCCTAATTGATTTTCATATCCTTTATTGGTACCAGAAAGCAGACAATGTATGCAACTTTCAGGATTGTGGCTAACATATAATGTGCCGTTGAACTTAGCCCTTAACCTTTTTAATGCGTGGACAACTGTGTTTATGTGTCTGCGCATCTGCATTAATGAAGATACCTTGTTTTAACATTTACTGGTAACTGGAATCATATCTCTATTTAGATGTTGTTTATAGGATAAGTTTACCTTTCAAAAAAAAATTCTTAAAAAATTTTTTTGGGACTGGAGCCTGCATTGTGCTGAGATTGCCATGCGATTTGAGATTACAGTGATTCCCAAATTGCAAGATGTGAGCGGAACCTAAAGAATGTGCTTCATGATGCACATTTTGGTGTCTGCGGCCAAGCTATTCCCCCAGATATCACAACTGGTGGAGGATGTGTGCAGGCACAAAAAAGATAAGAGATATTAAAAGAATAAGAACCACTTTTGTTTTGTTTGTTTTGGATTAGAAATGGAAGAAACACTAAAACAATTGACAATAGCCAATGTTTGCAAATGCAAATCAGTGCCTGGCCACTATGGCCCTCCAGCAAAATCTAGGGGCAGCACAGTAGCTAAATGGTTAGCACTTCCGTCTGGCAGTACTAGGGTCACTGGTTTGAATGCCAACCACAGCACCCCCTGCATGGAGTTTGCGTGTTCTCCCTGTGCCTTCGTGGGTTTCCCCCCGGGTACTCCGGTTTCCTCCCACACTCCAAAGATATGCTGGTAGGTTTATTGTCTCCTGTCTAAATAGGCCCTAGTATGTGTATGTATGAATGTGAGTTAGAGACCTTAGATTGTACACCCCTTGAGGGTTAGAGACTGATGTGAATGTACAATATATTTGTAAAGCACTGTGTAAATTGATGGCGCTATATAAGTACCTGTAATAAATAAATAATAAAGAAATACAGAAGCACAGCTATCTGCTATATATGAGAGACCACAGCAGCACAGATACATTAACTGAGGCAGTAAAACTTGTGTCACAAAATCAGGACCCATTAGCTGCTACTCTCAAATATCAAGCAGTATGAACATTTTTGTGCAGAGGTTACCTTCTACGGAGGATGTTATACATCAAGGAAACATTTCTTTTTTTGGAAATGTGGAATACTGAACCCTGAAACCATCATACAATAATACTGAGCATGACTTCCCCCAAAGAAGCAGACCTGTCCCCCTTTGCCTCAGGGACATTATTCAGTGCTGGTGATGTCAAGACTGGGGGCATACCAGAGCACAATATCCATGGCATTGTGGGTCCCTCTGTAATCTAATCTTCTTTCCTAAGAAGCATGCACTTTTGAATGCGTGGAGAGCATAAATCAATTCCCAAGGTTCACGTGTTGGGAGCATGGTGACTCTAGGACAATTTAGTTGGGGAACCGGGACTCTCTGGGTCATGTTGATGTTAAATCTTACCCATTAGTGCTGGTGCTGATTACTACCCCATGCAGAACTATGTTGGGCTGTATGGGAAAGTGTAGGGAAGAAGGGGCCTGATCAAGAGGACAAACCAACTACCCAAAAAGCAGATGATGTTGTTATTGGAATGCCTATTGATGACATGTATAATGTGGATTTCCCTACTCAAGCTAAACTAGCCCATGAGAGGAGGAAATTTCCCCATTGCAAGTTATGCTGATGGGAAGGAGGATACTGAGGAGGTCCCCTCTGAGACTGTCCACCCTGGCTTAAACATGCCCAAGGGCACTGCCCAAATGCAAGACCTGACCTTGGCCCAAGCAAGAAAGCAGGTGGTTTTCATCAATAGGGTGCCCCAGGAACTGTAGGCAGAATAGTTGCCTCAATTTACTCTAGTGGTAACCTACTGTATCAAGTCTCTAAGCTTTGGATGGAGGCTGTCCAACAATTCCAAATTAAGTAATTGTGCACTTCTGTATACCATCCACAGATGGACAGTCTAGTCGAACAGTTCAATAAGACCTTGAAATTCACATTGAAATAGATGGTACAATGAAATGAGGAGGACTGGGACTGAGTGCATCAGTCTGCTGCTTCCCCATTGCTCTGCAGTCAGCAGGCTGTGGGTCGAAAGGGGACACTACTGTATTCTTTAAAAGGGACCTATAGACAAAATAAAAAATAGATACAATACTGCCACTAGCTCCAACACAGCACTGTTGGTTCTTCCCCCAAGTAACACAGTTTTATTTCCTGTTGATCCTGCCAGTAGATCTGTTCTTTTTCTTTAACAGGCAAAGTTGTTAAACAAAAGCAGCAGTGAAGAAACAAAAGCTGAAGGGTTAATGCTTTTGAAAGACTCAGAGTCGAATCATCCAGAAAGCAATATAAAGGATGTTCAGAGGACCCAGCTACAATCTTCATGTTCCTTATCTTCAGGCACCTGTAGGCAGTTGGTGTCTGATAGGGTGGACCTGCCACTACAGGCACTGCAAATGGGTCAGCTTCTCTATGCCTAATGCACTCTGTATTAATGTCAGTTGAAGGTCTTGGGGGAAGGGGAGTCCTCCACCGGTGTCCTCACCCGAGCCAATTCTTCAAACAGTTCATCTTCAGTAAACCTTGTGGCTTCACAGCCAGTTTCCTACTGCACATGCATGAAGAGCACTGTGCTTTGTGAATGATCCCGCCATCTTCTGGGACCCCTGATTTGTCCCAGAAGGCTGTGGGGGAAGGAGGGGGGGGACCTTCCAGCTCAGATCACCTTGGCACATCTGACTGAAAGTGGGAGTGGGTACCTGCCAAAACCAGGTACCCGCTCCCCCCTCCCCCCCAAAAAAGTGCCAAATGTGGCAATGGAGGGGGGAGGAGGCAAACAAACAGCACTTCCCCTTTTGAGTGAAGTTCCGCTTTAAGTTACTCATTAAAGCAGAGTTCCACCCAAAAGTGGAAGCTCCGCTTATCTGCCTCCTCCCTCCTTCTGTTGCCACATTTGGCACCTTTTGCGGGGAGTGGGAAGCTGGCACCTGGTTTTGGCAGGTACCCGCTCCCACTTCCGGCTCAGTTCATCGCAGCCAACTGAGCTGGAAGTTCTCCCACCCCCCGCAGCCCTCTGGGACACCCCATAAGTCCCAGAGGACTATGGCCCATTCACAAAGTGCAGCGTGCTTCACACAAGTGCAGTAGGAAAGCGGTTTCCCTTAGTCAAGATGGTGGCAACAGCACCCAACAACTGATTGAAGAATAGACTCAGGCTGAGGACACAGCTGGATCCCTAGAAAGGTAAGTGCTCCAATAAATAAAGCCAGCAGCTACAGTATTTGTACCTTCTGAATTTTAATTTTTTTTTAGGGGTAGGGGCTGAAACTCTGCTTTAAGGGTCCATTCACGTAAGCAGGGTTCTCTTTGGACTGGTACAATTCTTCTTTCATTCAAATAAATGGCTACACATTTGCGAGCTTAGGTGTGTTTATGTGTATTTGCATCTGAAGCAGGGGCCAAGTTGCAACTGCAACTACTGAGAACCCTATTGTTACGCCAGTGACTAGAAGATTTAGAAGAACTTGATTGACGAATTAAAGCTGAACTTCAGCTAACCCTGTTTAAGCAATTACATCAGCTTTTTTGTCTTTTGGAATAAAGGTTTTATATAAATAAATAAAAGCTGATAATTGTAAGCACCCCTGTCAGTGGTAAATGGTTTGTATCTTCCCTCTAACTGCTACATCTGCAGGACAGCTTGTTCTGTTAATAGATGTATAATAATACCAGACTTACTGGCTGGATGGGAAAAAACATAATTTTTTTGCTAGAAAACTGCTTAGAACAGCAAATATTATATATTTTTAAGCAGAGGCCCTAGAGAATGAAATAGTGGGTTTTGCAATTTTTAATGTTACACAGTATTTGCGCAACAGTTTTTCAAATGCAATTTATTTGAAAAAAAAAATACACTTTAATGATTTTTAATGTATAAATACACAATATAAATCAATATAAACCCAATATAGAACATTTGTGTTACTTCTATTGCAGGCCAATTCTGATATTCCTCTTCTACATGTAAAAAACATAATTTTTTCCTAGAAATTTTCTTAGAACCCCCAAATATTATATATATTTTTAAGCAGAGAATAAAATGGTGGGTTTTGCAATTTTTAATGTCACGTGTTATTTTTCAAACGCAATTTAAAAAAAAAGAATACACTTTAATTATTTTTAATGCACAAAAACACAGTACAGTATAATACCCATTTTTTTTAGTAAAATATAAATGAAGATCTTACTTCAAGTAAATAGATAACATATCACACTTTAAAATTGCACATGCTCATGGAACGGCACCAAACTACAGTACTTACAAAGTCTCCATAGGTAATATTTTAAATGCTTTTACAGGTTACCAGTTTAGAGTTACTCAGGAGGTCTGGTGCCTAAATCATTGCTCTACCTCTGACGTTCACAGTGAGGTGCAATTGCCATTTTTACGTATGTGTGCGGAACCGACATGTGAGTTCAGCATTGCGAGTAAGCACGGAAGGGCAGGGTTCTTTAAAAAATGTTTTTTAATTATTATTTATTTAATTTGAATTATTTTATTTTTACACTGTCTATTTAATTTGTTTTAATCACTTTTCTTGCTCAGTATGTTTATTAGATTTTAACATATATGTAATACAATAAACATGCACATGTACAGATGAGCTTTGTTGGTTGAAGTTCCGAAGGATACATAACAATTAACAGCAATGCAAGTAGGAAAACCAAGAGGGATCCTGCAGAGGCGGTGGGAATCGTTATAATCAGACGCAGAAAATAAGCTACATGACAGACTGGATGAAGGAGGATGAGGAGGGAGAGAAGGAAAAAAACAAACAAAACCAAAACCAAAATGGGGATGGGGAAGGGGGTGGAGGAGTGGGGATTAGCAGGGAGGTGGCAGGACAGTGAGAGGAGAGGAAGGGAGGGGGTGTAGTGAATACATCTGTCAGGCCAGCAATAATGACAGGAGTTCTTGGTCAAAAACCGCTGGAAGATAGCATGAGGTCCATGGTCTCCAGACAGCTTGGTATTTCTTGACCGCATCCATCAGGTGGGCTTGGATCTTTTCTTGCAAAAGAACATTGTTAAGTCTAGAGATGGCGTTGCTTGGGGACAGAGTGGGGGAGTGATATGCCTTAGCAATAGTAATATGTATAGCAGCAATTTGAAGGTGTGCTTATTTATTCCAGAAAGCTAAAGGTTCAGCGGTGAGTTTCAAGATCATCCAGTACATAGTGGACCAAAAACGATGCGCGATGGGACACTGCCACCAAGTGTGCTGAAACAAGCAGATCTGTCCACAGTTGCGGAAACACTGAGCAGAGTGTTCCAAGTTGTAATGAGACACTCTAGCGGGACAAGGTACCACTTTGTAATGACTTTATAGTTAGCTTCCACTGCCTGTACATTTGTGGAGCATGGTTTAGTGGTGCCCCAAATTTAGGCCCAAGTCTGTGCATCCAATTCCATGTCAAAGTCCATTTTTCATGTTGAGTGGGTGGCCACTGGGATAATGATGTTAAAAGCTGTGAGTAAATGAAATAGATCATACCAAGGGCATGCCAGTTGGAGGCACATTTAGACTCAAAGGACGTAAGCATTCTGGGGCTCTCAGGATATCATACCTTGGTTTGTAAAAAGTGCAGGTATTCATATGCAGGTATTGAAAAAGTTTGCTGTGGGAGAGTTCTTTGTCTTGCTGTAACTAGGCAATGGATTTTACCCCATCCTTGTCACTAGATATTGCACTTTAGTAATATTTTTTTTAATCACTTTTATTGCTATCACAAGGAATGTAAACATCCCTTGTGATAACAATAAGCAAAACCAGGTCCCCTTTACTGTGACATCTCCTCTGCCCTTGAAAGCATTGGATCAGACTTGGATCTGTTCAATCCAATGCTTTCACAAGCTAAAACTACAGATATAACATACAGCACCAGCGCTAAGTGATAAACAATATTAGACATGGTTTAGTTAGTTAGGCTGTTTGTTGTTTTATTTTTTTTAGAAAGAGGCTGATTAGCAGCTTGGGGATGAGCCAGCCTGTGAGTGAGGCAGGAGTTCACCTCAGGACAGGCAGGAGGCTCTAACAGATCAAAGCTTCTGGATCCCTCCCACCTTTCCAGAAACCTGAGAGCTTTCTGGAAGAGGAGTGGAGGATGAGAGGAAGCCCAGGTTTGCATGTTGAGGGACCTTGGCCAATCTCCTGGAAGGAGGTTGGGCATAGTGACCAGGGTAACCCTCAAATATGAGAGATCCTAGGGAGCAGTAGTCAGTGTAAGGTGGAAGATGGACTGAGGAAGGCTGGAATGTGGAGTCTGGGAGGGGGCCCCAGGGAAGAAGGGGTCTACCTACAGGTTGGTGCTGGATGTGAAGATCTCCATTGCCTCAACGACTTCATTGGAAGGACAGCCTGTTCAGCAGGGAAGGAGCCAGCCTAGCAAAAGGCCTGAAGGCAGCTACAATCAGGTCCATAAATATTGGGACATCGACACAATTCTAACATTTTTGGTTCTATACACCACCACAATGGATTTGAAATGAAACAAACAAGATGTGCTTTAACTGCAGACTGTCAGCTTTAATTTGAGGGTATTTACATCCAAATCAGGGGAACGGTGTAGGAATTACAACAGTTTGCATATGTGCCTCCCACTTGTTAAGAGACCAAAAGTAATGGGACAATTGGTTTTTCAGCTGTTCCATAGCCAGGTGTGTGTTATTCCCTCATTATCCCAATTACAATGAGCAGATAAAAGGTCCAGAGTTCATTTCAAGAGTGCTATGGAATCTGTTGCTGTCAACTCTCAAGATGAGATCCAAAGAGCTGTCACTATTAGCGAAGCAAGCCATCATTAGGCTGAAAAAACTAAATAAACCCATCAGAGAGATAGCAAAAACATTAGGCGTGGCCAAAACAACGGTTTGGAACATTCTTAAAAAGAAGGAACGCACCGGTGAGCTCAGCAACACTAAAAGACCCGGAAGACCACGGAAAACAACTGTGGTGGATGACCAATGAATTCTTTCCCTGGTGAAGAAAACACCCTTCACAACAGTTGGCCAGATCAAGAACACTCTCCAGGAGGTAGGTGTATGTGTGTCAAAGTCAACAATCAAGAGAAGATTTCACCAGAGTGAATACAGAGGGTTCACCACAAGATGTAAACCATTGGTGAGCCTCAAAAACAGGAAGGCCAGATTAGAGTTTGCCAAACGACATGTAAAAAAGCCTTCACAGTTCTGGAACAACATCCTATGGACAGATGAGACCAAGATCAACTTGTACCAGAGTGATGGGAAGAGAAGAGTATGGAGAAGGAAAGGCACTGCTCATGATCCTAAGCATACCACCCCATCAGTGAAGCATGGTGGTGGTAGTGTCATGGCGTTGGCATGTATGGCTGCCAATGGAACTGGCTCTCTTGTATTTATTGATGATGTGACTGCTGACAAAAGCAGCAGGATGAATTCTGAAGTGTTTCGGGCAATATTATCTGCTCATATTCAGCCAAATGCTTCACAACTCATTGGACGCCGCTTCACAGTGCAGATGGACAATGACCCAAAGCAGACTGCAAAAGCAACCAAAGAGTTTTTTAAGGGAAAAAAGTGGAATGTTATGCAATGGCCAAGTCAATCACCTGACCTGAATCCGATTGAGCATGCATTTCACTTGCTGAAGACAAAACTGAAGGGAAAATGCCCCAAGAACAAGCAGGAACTGAAGACAGTTGCAGTAGAGGCCTGGCAGAGCATCACCAGGGATGAAACCCAGCGTCTGGTGATGTCTATGCGTTCCAGACTTCAGCCTGTAATTGACTGCAAAGGATTTGCAACCAAGTATTAAAAAGTGAAAGTTTGATTTATGATTATTATTCTGTCCCATTACTTTTGGTCCCTTAACAAGTGGGAGGTACATATGCAAACTTTTGTAATTCCTACACCGTTCACCTGATTTGGATGTAAATACCCTCAAATTAAAGCTGACAGTCTGCAGTTAAAGCACATCTTGTTCGTTTCATTTCAAATCCATTGTGGTGGTGTATAGAGCCAAAAATGTTAGAATTGTGTCAATGTCCCAATATTTATGGACCTGACTGTACCTTCCCATTAAGCTTACAGGAGAGGACAGTGTGAGTACTCTAACACCCCCTGGGCCAGAAAAGGGGAGAGGGCAGTCAGAGTGAAAACTCATCTAGCTTCTCATCTAGGACTCTTTTAGATTGGCAGCTTCTGGGCCCCCCTTGCCCAGGAATACCCTCAGGCAGCTGGGTGAAGAGGAGGATTCATCTGGGGTCTAAGGAGGTACACCGAGGAGCTTTGAATGCTCTTAAAGGAGAGACTATCATTCCTCACATTTTTTGTACATAGTTGCTGTAAGTTGTCCTCAAGTTTGCAGTTCCCTTTGGGCATCCCATATACCCCTAGACCCCAAACAAGTTATTAACAACTTAATAAAATCACAAAACCAAGCTCAAGGACTGTTCACTGACTCCAGTGTGCAAATTGTGGAAGAAAATGCGTGTTTCCTGGCTGTGCAGAGCTTTAGGGGGAGCAAAAACTCAGCGACTCCTAACGGGGTAGTGCTACATGTGAATAAAATAAAATAATTGAATAATTAACATTATTCAGTCATGTGCATATAAACAAATCTCAGCTGCAGTTCAAAATTGGTGTTTTACCCTAAACACTCAAATATTATGTACAATAAGTGAACCGCGCTTTATACTTTAGCATAAAGTGCACATGTGTACAAATACTACAACGAATTCAACTTGTACTTGAAAATATTATATAAAGTCTGGTGTAAGGTCTATATAATCACTGCTAAAGTGACTCTACTCCAAATGTGCTCATCAGTCCACAAATAATCAGTGAAGTGACTTTCCAGTGATTCACACCACTCATTCACTCACCAAAGTTCCATAACCCATTTATCTCTAAAAGGGTCTGGGATTGCTTGTGTCCACAGTACTTCTCTATGCCACTGATATAATGAATCATGCATCAAATTTGCTCAGTGTCCCTCATATGGAAAAATTGCCAAGATCAAAAACAACTATCATTGCGCAAACAAATTTATTAGAATAAAAAAAACACTTAAAAACACCATGACACCCACTAACATTTAATTGTGCCCTCAATACCGCCACTTGGTAGAGTTTCCTGAAGACACCTTGACGTAGGTGAAACGCATTGAAGTATGATAGCGGTGCTTGACATTACATCTGGTCCTTTCGGTAACGTACCTTCCTGTTGGTGGAATGCAAACTGGCTTGGATGAGAGGTATTTGTATATGCTGGATATACGTAGTCCTGGTATTGAGGACCTTATTATATGTAAGTGGATTTCATGGTGTTCTTAAGTGGATTTTTAAAATTCTAATAAATATGTTTGTGGACTAGAGTCGCATTAGCAGTAATATATCACATGGGACTTACACCAGACTTTATATAATATTGGTACTGGACTTTATATATTATTTCTTTAAGTGCAAGTTGAATTTTTTGTAGTATTTGTACACATGTACATATATATTGTTGGGAAGATACTGGAGAGTTTAGTAAAAGATCACATAGATGAGTTCTTGCTGGAAAAAAAATATTTTAAGCAACAGACAGCATAGATTCATGAAAGACAGAAGTTGTCAAACAAATCTGATTTCTTTTTATGAGGAGGTGAGCAAAACCTTGGACAGAGGGATGGGGGTGGACGTGGTATACTTGGACAGAGGGGTGGCAGTGGACGTGGTATACTTGGACAGAAGGGTGGCTATGGATGTGGTATACTTGGATTTTGCAAAAGTGTTTGACACAGTTCCCCACACATGGCTAATGTGTAAGGTAAAGTCTATGAGCTTGGAAAAATCTGTATGTAAATGGAAACTGGCTTAAAGATGGTATTCAAAGAGTAGTGGTTAATGATTCATACTCTGAATGGTCTAGGGTTGTCAGTGGTGTACCCCAAGGTTCAGTGTTGGGACCCTTATTTTTTAATGTATTTATAAACAATATAGGGTCTGGGATTATAAATACCATTTCAGTCTTTGCAGATGACACCAAACTGTGCAGTGAAATAACGTCCCTACAGGATGTCTCCAATTTACAAGCCGGCCTCAATGCACTGTTTAATTGGGCAACTATGTGGCAAATGCGATTTAATGTTGATAAATGTACGGTTATGCACTTGGGGGTTAAGAATATGCATGCATCATACATATTAGGAGGGGGAACAACTGGGGGAATCAATGGCGGAGAAGGATCTGGGAGTTCTGGTAGATCACAAACTTAATAATGGCATGCAATGCCAAGCTGCGGTTTCTAAAGCGAGCAAAATCTTCTCTGTGGGGGATGAACTGATAGGAGGAATAGAAGATTTCGTTATTAGCTGAAGGTGGGACAGGCTTCCCTGAAGAGATAGGTTTTCAGAGATCGCCTAAAAGTGGGCAGCGTAGGTGATAGTCGGATAGACTGGGGTAGAGCGTTCCAGAGGATGGAGAGGAGGCTCTGGAGAAGGCCTGGAGACAGGCATGGGAGGAGGAGACAAGGGAGCTAGAGAGCAGGAGGTCATGCGAGGAGTGGAGAGGACAATTTGGGTGATATTTGGAGACAAGATTGGTGATGTAATTTGGGGCAGAGTTACAAATGGCTTTATATGTTATTGTAAATGTTTTGAAATTTATTTGTTGGGCAATGGGAAGCCAGTAGAGGGATTGGAAGAGAGGGATGGCAGATATGGAACTGTTAGTAAGGTGAATGAGTCTGGCAGCAGCATTCATGATAGATGGAAGAGGGGATAGCCTGCGATGAGGTAGGCCATTGAGGAGGGAGTTACAATAGTCAAGGCGAGAAATAACCAGGGAGTGAATTATTATTATTATTACTATTATACAGTATTTATAAAGCGCCAATAGTTCGCTCAGCGCTGTACATTACAAAGGGAGACAGAACATGTGACAGAACAATAACAATACAATGCAAAACATAATGGGATCGAAGGCCCTGCTCTTTCGAGCTTACAATCTAGGAGGGAGGGGATGGTGGCACAGGAGGAGAAAGCTGTGGGGGATGGAGTGGTAGGAAGAGTGGAGGAGGTCGGCAAGTTAGCAGGGGGTGTGGTAGGCTTCCCTGAAGAGGTGGGTTTTCAGGGTGCGCCTAAAGGAGAAGAGAGTAGGTGATAATCTGATGGGTTGGGGCAGGGAGTTCCAGAGGATGGGTGACACCCTGGAGAAGTCCTGGTGGCGGGCATGGGAGGAGGAGACCAGGGAACTAGAGAGAAGGAGGTCTTGAGAGGAACGGAGTGTGCGCGCTGGGTGGTACTTGGATATTAGGTCGGTGATGTAGTTCGGGGCAGTATGGTGGACGGCTTTGTACGTCAGTGTTAGGATTTTGAATTTGATCCGTTGCGCAATCGGAAGCCAGTGGAGGGATTGGCAGAGGGGGGTGGCGGAAATGGAGTGGTTGGAAAGGTGAATGAGTCTGGCAGCTGTATTCAGGATCGACTGAAGCGGTGATAGCCAGCGGCGAGGCAAGCCAGTAAGGAGGGAGTTGCAGTAATTGAGTCGTGATATGATGAGGGAGTGGATGAGCTGTTTAGTGGTTTCTGGGGTTGGGAACGTGCAGATTTTGTCGATGTTGCGGAGGTGGAGTCTGCATGAGTTTGTTAAAGATTGGACTTGGGGCTGGAAGGATAGGTTGGAATCCAGAATGACACCAAGTACTTTGGCCTGCGGGACAGGTTTGATGGTGGCCATGATGGAGAAGTCAAGGGGGGTGGGGTCCGGGCTGGGGGGAAGACAAGAAACTCGGTTTTGGAGAGGTTCAGTTTAAGGAAGTGGAGCGACATCCAGTCTGATATGTCGCTCAGTAGGTGTGTGATTCGGGTGGAGACTGAGGGGGTGAGGAAAACCACATCCCCCTGTGTGATTCGGGTGGAGACTGAGGGGGTGAGGTGGGGGGTTGAGAGATAGATTTGTGTGTCGTCGGCATATAGGTGGTAGTTGAAGCCGTGGGAGTGTATGAGTTGGCCAAGGGAGGAGGTGTAGATGGAGAAGAGAAGGGGCCCAAGGACGGAGCCTTGAGGGACCCCAACAGAGAGGGGGAGTGAGGGGGAGGTGGTAGCATTATAGGTATTGCTGAAAGAGCGTTGTGACAGGTAGGATGAGAGCCAGGAGAGAGCAGAATCTCTGAGGCCGAGGGAGTGTAGTTTTTTGAGGAGGAGGGGGTGGTCGACTGTGTCAAAGGCCGTGGAGAGGTCAAGGAGTAGGAGCACTGAATAGTGGCCATTAGCATTGGCGGTTAGCAGGTCATTGGAGAGTTTGAGTAAGGCAGTTTCGGTGGAGTGTAGGGGACAGAAGCCAGACTGTAGGGCAGGGGTCTGCAACCTTTAAGACATAAAGAGCCACTTGGACCCGTTCCGAGAGGGAAAAAAAAGACTGGGAGCCGCAAAACCATTGCAACATTTAAAACAAATCCGACACTGCATATATTGCAAAAAGCGCTCTGGTCATGAAGGGGGTTTAAGGGCCCAGTAAGCAAAGGGTTAATCAGGGCCACAGTGTATCGTCATAATCACAATCATAGCCTTAGGTCAGTGGTGGGCAACCTTTTTTTTCAACTGAGCCAAATCTTGCCAAAACCACGATTGAAATTTATTTTGAGAGAAACATTTTTAAAACTGAAAATACATCCCCATATAGTAATTCATCCCCCATAGTAATTCATCCCCCCTATAGTAATTCATCCCCCCTATAGTAATTCATCCCCCCTATAGTAATTCATCCCCCCTATAGTAATTCCCATATAGTAATTCATCCCCCATAGTAATTAATCCCCCATATAGTAATTCCCATATAGTAATTCATCCCCCCTATAGTAATTCATCCCCCATAGTAATTAATCCCCCATATAGTAATTCCCATATAGTAATTCATCCCCCATAGTAATTCATCCCCCATAGTAATTCATCCCCCATAGAGTAATTCATCCCCCATAGAGTAATTCATCCCCCATATAGTAATTCATCCCCCATATAGTAATTCATCCCCCATAGTAATTCATCCCCCATAGTAATTCATCCTCCATAGTAATTCATCCTCCATAGTAATTCATCCCCCATAGTAATTCATCCCCCATATAGTAATTCATCCCCCATAGTAATTCATCCCCCATATAGTAATTCATCCCACATAGTATTTCATCCCACATAGCAATTCATCCCCCCTATAGTAATTCATCCCCCCTATAGTAATTCATCCCCCATATAGTAATTCATCCTAATTTTATAAAGATGTATACTTGTGAGCTACTATGGTGTAAAAAAGGTGCTTTCGGTTAATTATTTTTAAATAAAGTGGTGCATCAACACATAAAACACATACTCAAAACATTGTGTGAAAATTAGACAAAATAAAATAATGTATGTGTTGCGCTCCTCAAAATATTGTTTGGTGATATATAATATAATATATTATGACGTATGTTTGAGATAAATTAAATAAATAAATAAAATAAATATAATCTCATAATACTGTAATGTGGATAAAGTAAAAACGTGCCCAGTGCTATAATTAATATAAAAATAAATAAAATAATGTGTATAATAATGATAAAATAAATGATATAATGTGCCACAAATCAAGTAAACAAAGAGAAACCTCTTTGATCAATAATGAATATGTGCAAAAAAATTTATGCATGTGCAAAAAATGCAAATATTGCCCTAAACAATGAGAAATATATATATAATGAAATGCAATACTCAATTAATTATTAATAAATAATACTAAAAAACGTGCAAATCATGTATGGTTATCACTCCACTTGTACCACCTGAGACGGTGATTAGGATTACGTGCTCCTAATTCTTATTTAGGCTGAAATATAAACGTCCCAATCTATGTAGATATATGAAAAGTCTAAAGTGATAGTAGACTGTGATGTTGCTTTCCTTCCCCTAGATGGCCTCCCAGTTCCTTCCGAGTATGAGGGATGAGTGGATAGATATTGGTATCTCCCCTCATGTGGTTTTGGGTCTGTCTCCTATTTCCTCTTCCTCCTCTTTGCTCCTCCGATTTAGGCCATGAAAAAGAAGAGAAATCCCCACATGGTGCTTATATCCTTTAAAAAGGTTTTAATGTGTCTCCTGACAATTGCACACTCACATTGCCAAAGATCAATACAAAGCGTTTTTTTAAAATTATGTGCCCGCGCACAAAGACAGTACTCGCCGTTCCTCTGATGTTGGCGTCGTGACGTCAGAGCCCCTCCCCTACGCGTTACGCCACAGGGTCACGTGGCTTCCTCAGGGGGACATCCCCCTGAGGAAGCCACGTGACCCTGTGGCGTAACGCGTAGGGGAGGGGCTCTGACATCACGACGCCAACATCAGAGGAACGGCGAGTACTGTCTTTGTGCGCGGGCACATAATTTTAAAAAAACGCTTTGTATTGATCTTTGGCAATGTGAGTGTGCAATTGTCAGGAGACACATTAAAACCTTTTTAAAGGATATAAGCACCATGTGGGGATTTCTCTTCTTTTTCATGGCCTAAATCGGAGGAGCAAAGAGGAGGAAGAGGAAATAGGAGACAGACCCAAAACCACACGAGGGGAGATACCTATATCTATCCACTCATCCCTCATACTCGGAAGGAACTGGGAGGCCATCTAGGGGAAGGAAAGCAACATCACAGTCTACTATCACTTTAGACTTTTCATATATCTACATAGATTGGGACGTTTATATTTCAGCCTAAATAAGAATTAGGAGCACGTAATCCTAATCACCGTCTCAGGTGGTACAAGTGGAGTGATAACCATACATGATTTGCACGTTTTTTTGTATTATTTATTAATAATTAATTGAGTATTGCATTTCATTATATATATATTTCTCATTGTTTAGGGCAATATTTGCATTTTTTGCACATGCATAAATTTTTTTGCACATATTCATTATTGATCAAAGAGGTTTCTCTTTGTTTACTTGATTTGTGGCACATTATATCATATATTTTATCATTATTATACACATTATTTTATTTATTTTTATATTAATTATAGCACTGGGCACGTTTTTACTTTATCCACATTACAGTATTATGAGATTATATTTATTTTATTTATTTATTTAATTTATCTCAAACATACGTCATAATATAGTAATTCATCCCCCCTATAGTAATTAATTCCCCATATTGTGTCAATTCACTTACCTTTGCTCCGCGCGTTCCTCTCGCCGTGTTCCCGCGCCGTTCTGGTCTTCAGGGCGGACTGTGAGAGGAGAGGAGTTCGTCACGCTGCCCCGCCTACATCCTGACAGCCAATGTTTGCCAGCGGGCGCCCGGCACACAGAAGAGCTGCATTAAAAGAGCCGCGGCTTGCCGACCTTATTGCCTGTCACCTGGTGGGCAGCGTGCTCCGGAGCCGCAGGAAAGGTGAAAAAGAGCCGCATGCGGCTCCGGAGCCGCGGGTTGCCGACACCCGCTGTAGGGGATCGAGGAGGTTGTTGTCGTTGAGGTGAGAGCTTAGGCGGGTGTAGACTAGGCGCTCGAGGAGTTTGGATGTGAATGGGAGCAGGGAGATGGGTCTGAGGTTGTTCGGGTCATTGGGGTCCAGGGAGGGCTTTTTAAGTATGGGGGTGATGTGTGCATGCTTCAGAGGGGAGGGGAAAGTGCCGGAGGAGAGGGAGAGATTAATAAGTTGCTTAGTGGTTTCCGTGGTTAAGAACGGGCATATCTTGGAGATGTTGCGGAGGTGAAGTCTACAAGAGTTGGACAGTGATTGGATTTTGGGGCAAAAGGACAGATGGAAGTCCAGGATTACACCTAGCACCCTGGCATGAGGGGAGGGATTGATGGTTGTATTGTTGATCTTCATGGAGAAGTCAGGGGAGGAGGCTTGGCCTGGAGGGAATAGTATGAGCTCCGTTTTGGAAAGATTTTGTTTGAGGAAGTAGAGTGGCATTTATGCTGACATGTCACTTAATAGGTTTGTAATGCAAGAGGAGACTGAAGGGGTGAGGTGAGGAGTAGAAAGATAGATTTGTGTGTCATCAGCATAGAGATGGTACTTAAAGAATTATATTTCAGATTGGGTGCCCTTTCTATGAGTGAGTTGTGTGATGGATGTTTAGCGCTTGTATCAGGGGTCAGTGACTGATCATCTGACATACTTGTGCTTTAAGGTCACTGCAACTATTGATCTGAAGGTAAAAAGTGCAATTACACCTTTTTAATGAAACCGCTGCAATCATTATAGGTGAAGTTTGTCAGATCTCATATTAAGACAATCAATACTGTACTATTAATAAGTATTGAATACGTGCCGACGTAGTTCTGTTACTTAAAGTGGACCTTTCACCTTATATTGGACAGATCTGGTTGGTCTATCATCCTAATCCTCAATTATGGACAAACATGTAGCATTTAGTTAATAAAGAGCCGACTTTAATCATCTGCCTGCTTACCAGGCTTTTATTCTATGCATTGGAGATGTAGTCAATGCTTTCCTACAGTCTTTTGGGAAGGCTAGGCTACTAGAGGCTGCAGGTGGATCTCAGATCTTGGTAGATGTTGGATATGTAAAAGTGAAATCGAATGCAATTTTGCCAATTTAACAAGAATTCAATTGTACATACACAAACGTGCATCCATACATGCATTAAAAAAAACATATTGTGTGCATTTCTATACAGTAGGTTATCAGACATCTCCTGTTTCTGGGGACAGTTCCAATTTTAGAGGGCTGTCCCCAAGTTTGACCCTGGTTAATAGAATTTGTCCCATATTTCTTTCCAGCTTTAGTAATGGGGTTTCCACCCAAACGACTGAAGGGTAATTCATCTTAGCAAGATTTCTGTGATTGGTCTGGAGCAGTTGGAGGGGAGAGAGGGATGTGTCTGCTCCCAGCTGTGTTCGGGGTAATTGATGATGTCACATGCCAATATTACATGGTCTTCCCAGTCCTCCCCTTTTAGCTTGTCCAGACTTTGTTGCTGGAGATAAGAATGTGGATTATTTGCCGCCTTGCTTGTAGCGATCACCTGCAGTGCTCACCTTGGCCTGCACTCCTGACCCAGAGCAAAGTAGGCTCAGATATTATTAAACCATACCCTTTAAGCCCATTCCACTGGTAGCACTATTTGGCCACACCCAATATTTAGCATGGCGCACTTTGCATGGTGCTATTATTCCTACCCCTTGTTCTGCCCCTGTCCAATAAATGTGGGCATGGTCAGTAAGGTAGTCCTGGATTTTATTTGGAACATCTGGTTACCAAACTATACATGTACAGTTGAAACCTAATGAGATTGCCAAAATCCTGCGAAATGTTTTTATTTTAATTTTCAAGATCTGCCTGAAAGCACAGTGCCTAAACTGAAAGTGGTATTAATCCCAAAACCAGAAATGTAATATATTCAGAAGATGTGGTGGCTGCTTTCATTTTCTTTTTTTAGGCTTTTTCCCCTCTGTTTCACCTGCCCAGTAACACACCTCCTGTATTAGAGTGCCCCACGCTGGATGAAGGCACACAGGGGACACCTTTGGACAGCAGTATTGTCAGTCTGGGGGAAAGGGAGTGTTAGATGCACTAGCAGATTTAGATACATTAACAAACTGAAGCCAAAATTCAGTTAATACTTTATAAGCAGTTACAGCAGTTTTTTCTTTCTTTTTGGATGAAGGTTTAACATAAATAAAAGCTGATCATTGCAAGCTGTCAGTGGTAAATGGTCTGACCCAACCCTGCAGCTGTGACATCTGCAGGACAGGTTGTTCTGTTGAAAAAAAAAACAGACTTACTGGCTAGATAACCAGGTGAAAATAAAGGAAAGAAAGCCAACACATCTCAAAATAATAAATGCTTTCTTTTCGTTTTAATAATGCTGAAGGTCTGTAAGCAGGGAGCAAATCAAAATTGTTGCCTTGTATGTTTTTTATGCATCTCTGCTCAGGTACAGTCAAAACCTTGTATGGGTATTACATTCCCAATAAGAGATGTATCCAAAGTTGCACCTAAAGATTACATAAAAGTCAAGAAATATAGGATAACTCATGACTATACACCCCCAAAAAAAGGTAATCTTATCCAAACACACAAGCAGATACTGAAGCCAAGAAAATGAATCCGTGTTATATGATAGGCAATAAATACTTAAAATCTTATGCTAAGGTGTTAAAGTGAAACCCTAAATTCCAAAGCAAATACCAGGCTATTGTTGTAAAGTAAATGTCAGTCCCTGGTGAAGTTATTGTTTCATCTCTGTCAGTCCCTATTGCTTTATACCTTGTTATTTGCTCTGCAGCTTTTCATGAAGCTCCTCTTCTGCCGATTTATTTGCACAGGAACTGGGGGTATTCCTTTGCTGCATCAGGTAAATTAATAAATGTTTCAAATTAATAAATGTTTCATTTCAGGAGGGCAGTAGAGGGTCACTAGAGGGTAAATTTGTAGGGAAAATCTCTGCCAATCTATTTTAATTTAAAAAAACTGTATAATGCAAGGGCCTACCTAAACCATCCATTTAATTTGCATTCAATTAGGTTGGTGTAAATGCTACATAGTTGTTGCTAGATCTAAAGGAGATTACACAATATTGTAACATGTTTGGTCACCTTTAGACAAATCACTTATCACTACTTTTAAATATAAATTTGGGCAATCATTTCTTTGTGTAAAGGCACAATTTTAAAGACTAAAGCCATGTAGGCTGAAACGCGTCAACATTTTGTATTTGCAAATTTTACACTGTGGTCTTCTAATAAATGTAAGATTTTAATAAGCAGTGGCGGTCGTGCGGGTCCTTTTCTACTAAGTATTGTACACAGCTGTGGATCAGGCACCCGCGAGCTCTCTGAATCCAGGATATATGGGTAGTAGCACTATTATTATATTTGTTTCTGTACATTTTAAAATACCTATTTTTGTTCGAATGAAAGTCGATTATTAAATCAACTACATTCTTTAGAATTCAGGCTCAGAAAAACAATAGAGACTCATAGAATGATAAGAATGGTCCCTTCTGGTTATATGTAAACGGGTACTAACCACATGCCTTTATCGCCATCTATTGTGTATGGGACATCATTTTATCCCCTTGCAATGTTTGTTCCACTAAATGGTTGAAATGAACATGATCTAGTTTGCAAAATACATATCTATATTTTATCCTATCAACTGAAAATTGCATGAAGCGAGCCATGACAGCGTCATATCAATGTTGACTCGCATATCATCATTTCCCCGGAAGAAATGGACATGCACACTACAGTATATTGCCAAAAGTATTGGGATACCCCTCCAAATCATTGGATTCATGGTGTTCAAATGACCTCCATGGCCACAGGTGTATAAAATCAAGCACCTAGGCATTCAAACTGCTTCTACAAACATTTGTGAAAGAATAGGTTGCTCCCAGGAGCTCAGTGAATTCAAGTGTGGTACCGTGATATAAAGCAGAATAAGCGAGCGCTAAGAACCAAAAGCAGCCAATGCCCCGAAAGGTAACCAAAACAACAAGAACAATAAGAAAGGGGGGAATATTTATTATTGTGAGGTCCGGGTAGATAGTGCGCATGCGCAGTGGTGAATTCATTCAGTGAGGGTTATAATATCACCAGCAGAGGCACAATCCAAATTATGTGATCATATCATTATTATAAAACACCTGTTTCACAGTTTATCTGTGTATGGTATAGCTACTGCAAATTGATCCAGTACAAAAATAAATATATACAATATAAAAATGCAACGCATATGGTTAAATATATAAAAACATGATAACATTTCATTTACCTGGAAAACCAGTATAAATCCTAAAAAAATTAACATATGGGGTCCATAAAAAGAAACAGTAAGATGTAGCATATAGCATATAGCATGAATGAATTCACCACTGCGCATGCGCACTATCTACCCGGACCTCAGAATAATAAATATTCCCCCCTTTCTTATTGTTACTAATAATGGGTCTGGAAGTGTAAACATCGTTTCCCTGTGCTTATTCTTGCCTTTTAGGGCTCTGGCGCAATAGCTAAATAAGCTTTTCATTTCCCTCTATTTACCTGTTGCAGAGTATTGTTATACTGACATATAATGACAAAATATCCACAGTAAAATGACACTGGCGCATGCACGGAAGCATCTTGGACTCTAGCAATATGGCAGCCGTGATGTGCACATGCGCCGCATTCATTATATATAGGCTTCACGGACGTCCCTGCATACGAGCATACCCATCATGCCTTAGCACGAAACGCGTCGAGGAGGAGCCGTACGCAGTGACGTCAGGCTGCCGAGACCACGAGAAGGTCTGGCGGCCATCTTGGAATCGCATATGATCAGTGTTTTTACTTTACCTTGTCATCTGAATTACCTCAATAAATACACTTTGATATACTGCACTATGGGCTTCCCTCTTTTTGGCTCTTCATGAGCGGATACTAATACAGAGCCCATTCTGGAGGATGGCTTGGAGTGCTGCAGACTACCCAGGGGAAGGGGATTTATCGCTCTCTGACCAGACCAGGCTGCTCATTTCCTTAAAGGGACTTCCGGCAGAGAACACCATATATACAAATGCGTATTATGATTATGCATCTGGTGAGTGCATAATCTTAACATATTCACAGCACCTCACCTGGATAACTATTGAGTATACGGAGCACTTACCTGAGATCATTTGATGGATCTTCACAATTAGCAATTTTATGAACTTTCCCATGATTATATATCTAATGATATATTCTGATAGACATTTAGCACCATCAAGTGCTCACCATTGTCACTCTATCAGCACTTTGATGTATAATTTTTACTTATTTGCATTATATCTGCACTTTGTCATTTTATATATCACTTATATGTGAGTTGTACATTTACACAAAGATATACAGGTGAAACTCGAAAAATTAAATTATCGTGCAAAACTTCATTTATTTCAGTAATGCAACTTAAAAGGTGAAACTAATATATGAGATAGACTCATTACATGCAAAGCAAGATAGTTCAAGCCGTGATTTGTCATAATTGTGATGACTATGGCTTACAGCTCATGAAAACCCCAAATCCACAATCTCAGAAAATTAGAATATTGTGTAAAGGTGCAATATTCTAGGCTCAAAGTGTCCCACTCTAATCAGCTAATTAACCCATAACACCTGCAAAGGGTTCCTGAGCCTTTAAATGGTCTCTCAGTCTGGTTCAGTAGGAATCACAATCATAGGAAAGATTGCTGACCTGACAGTTGTGCAGAAAACCATCACTGACACCCTCCATAAGGAGGGAAAGCCTCAAAAGGTAATTGCAAAAGAAGCTGGATGTTCCCAAAGTGCTGTATCAAAGCACATTAATAGAAAGTTATGTGGAAGGGAAACGTGTGGAAGAAAAAGGTGCACAAACAGCAGGGATGACCACAGCCTGGAGAGGATTGTCAGGAAAAGGCCATTCAAAAGTGTTGGGGAATTTCACAAGGAGTGGACTGAGGCTGGAGTCAGTGCATCAAGAGCCACCACACACAGACGGATCCTGGACATGGGCTTCAAATGTTGTATTCCTCTTGTCAGGCCACTCCTGAAACAACTTCAGAAGCATCTTACCTGGGCTAACCAAAAACAGACCTGGTCTGTTGCTCAGTGGTCCAAAGTCCTCTTTTCTGATGAGAGCAACGTTTGCATCTCATTTGGAAACTAAGGACCCAGAGTATGGAGGAAGAATGGAGAGGCACACACTGCAAGATGCTTGAAGTCCAGTGTGAAGTTTCCACAGTCTGTGTTGATTTGGGGAGCCATGTCATCTGCTGGTGTTGGTCCACTGTGCTTCATTAAGACTGGGGTCAACGCAGCCGTCTACGAGGAGATTTTGGACCACTTCATGCTTCCTTCCGCAGACGAGCTTTATGGGGATGCTGACTTCATTTTCCAGCAGGACTTGGCACCTGCCCACACTGCCAAAAGCACCAAAACCTGGTTCAATGACCATGGGATTACTGTGCTTGATTGGCCAGTAAACTTGCCTGACCTGAACCCCATAGAGAATCTATGGGGCATTGCCAAGACAAAGATGAGAGACATGAGACCGAACAATGCAGAAGAGCTGAAGGCCGCTATTGAAGCATCCTGGTCTTCCATAACACTTCAGCAGTGCCACAGACTGATAGCTTCCATGCAATGCCGCATTGAGGCAGCAATTGCTGCAAAAGGGGCCCAAACCAAGTACTGAGTACATATGCATGCTTATACATTTCAGAGGTCCGATATTGTTCTATGTACAATCCTTGTTTTATTGATTGCATATAATATTCTAATTTTCTGAGATTGTGGGTTCGGGGTTTTCATGAGCTGTAAGCCATAATCATCACAATTATGACAAATCACGGCTTGAACTATCTTGCTTTGCATGTAATGAGTCTATCTCATATACAGTATTAGTTTCACCTTTTAAGTTGCATTACTGAAATAAATGAAGTTTTGCACGATATTCTAATTTTTTGAGTTTTACCTGTATATAAGATCGCATTTTATTGATTTTATTGATTTATTACTTGTTTTTAGCGCTGCGCCTTTTTCTGATTATGGTACCGTTATAGGTTGCTACCTGTGCAATAAGTTCATCCATAAAATTTCCTTGCTACTAAATATTCCAGAGACAACTGTTAGTGGTATTATAACAAAGTGGAAGCAACTGGGAACAACAGCAACTCAGCCACTAAGTGGTAGGCCACATAAAATGACAGAGTGGGGTCGTTGCTTGCTGAAGTACACAGTGCACAGAAGTCGCCAACTGTCTGCAGAGTCAATAGTTAAAGACCTCCAAACTTCATGTGGCCTTCAGATTATCACAACAACAGTGCATAGAGAGCTTCATGGAATAGGTTTCCATGGTCGAGCAGCTGCATCCAAGCCTTACATCACCAAGTGCAATGCAAAGCGTGGGATGCAGTGGTGTAAAGCACGCTGCCACTGGACTCCAGAGCACTGGAGCCATAGTTTCTAAAGTGACAAATCACACTTCTCTGTCTGGCAATCCGATGGACGTGTCTGGGTTTGGCGTTTGCCAGGAGAACGGTACTTACCTGACTGTATTTTGCCAAGTGTAAAGTTTATTGGGGGGGGGGGTTATGGTGTGGGGTTGTTTTTCAGGGGTTGGGCTTGGCCCCTTAGTTCCAGTGAAGAGAACTCTTAAGGTGTCAGCATACCAAGTCATTTTGGACAATTTCATGCTCCCAACTTTGTGGGAACAGTTTGGGGATGGCCCATTCCTGTTCCAACATGGCTGGAACAGGTCCATAAGGACATGGATGGGTGGGTTTGGGGTCGAGGAACTTGACTGTCCTGACCTCAACCCGATAGAACACCTTTGGGATGAATTAGAGCAGAGACTGTGAGCCAGGCCTTCTCGTCCGACATCAGTGTCTGACCTCACAAATGCGCTTCTGGAGGAATGGTCAAATGTTCCCATAGACACACTCCTAAACCTTAATGGAGAAAAAGATATTGAGTGGACTTTTTAGGCACAAAAACTCAGTACACAAAAAATAAAATGAACGTTCCTTTATTCACATATCATCTCTAAAATATGTCTTGTATATAGTTAAAATTACATTGCAAACTTAAACCACAGCTGATTTCCCACAACCAACCATAACAAACTGATTCCAACAAGGGTGTTGACTACAGATGGTGAGGACAGTATATTCCTTTCAAAAGGTGGGGAATATTCAAGCTGTGCAACAGACACCCGACATGTTTCGCTACTGAAGTCGCTTCTTCAGGGGCTAGCAATGCATCTGAGAATGATAGACAAACTTGAACAATATGCATATATATGAATTTAGACAGAAATACAACATAAGAAACACTTATAAACACTTACATATTTAGGCAGTGTGCATTGTGTGACAATAGACTCCCCAGAGCAAGCAGAACCAGGTCCCTCCAGACCAACAAAGAAGGGAGCACCCACTGTCTGGTGTGGTGGTGCATAAACCAGACTACGGGCAGGTGAAAAACCCCACGTACACAATATACATCTGACAAAAATGGCCACAGAGTATATCAAGGACATTGTAAGGCACAGATCCAATGGTGATTACATCAAGAAACAACTCCATAGCCTACAGACCAGATTAGGAGAACAGAAACAATATATGTTGCTATCCTAAAGATATCTCTCACTACTCCTGCGAGAGGATCCTATATTACACAAGCATATCAAAGATTATCCTGAGTTGGTGTTCCGCAAAGCCACTTCTGTCAATTTTATCTTTTGTGTACAGAGTTTTTGTGCCTAAAAAGTCCACTCAATATCTTTTTCTCCATTACTATTTAATAGGGAGGTGGCACTATGGTATAAGTTGGGTTATGACCTCCTACCACCCGTTGGTTGCCCCATTTTTCTCTTCACTCCTAAACCTTGTGGACAGCCTTCCCAGAAGAGTTGAAACTGTTATAGCTGCAAAGGGTAGGCCAACTCAATATTGAACCCTACGGACTAAGACTGGGATGTCATTAAAATTCATGTGCATGTAAATTTAGGCGTCCCAATACTTTTGGCAATATAGTGTATAAGTTAATAGAAGACTAATGCAATATAGACATATAGGCAGGTGCCGGCATTCTTCCTTCCTGTAGGTGGCAATGTGCCAGTGTTACAAGGGAAGAGGTGTTTGGTAAGGGAAGTGGTCCCTATAAAGACTCCATTAGTCCTCTGACGGAAGATAGGTTTCTGCTTTGATGCCGAGTTCTCACTTGAATTGAAGAGGCCATCTTACCATGGGAGTCTAAAAATAGGGGCTCTCATAGCATCTGGGCATGCTTAAAGTGAGTGAAAGGATGGAGTGAGGAACCCAATGGTTATAGACAGTGCTCGGTGCAGGGAAAGGTTCCAGACAAGTAGGTACAGAGTAAGGGATGCTGTCTGGTGGCACAGCATTGTCTGAGATTCATTTCAGTGGGAAACTACAATTATCCTTTCTTTACCAATCTTCCAGCACAAGCCATTCTTCAGTAATGTTGGTATCAACTGTACTACAGTGTGCTAATGATAAATTACATTGTTCTCCCATGTGCCCTGAACTGTATGCATAATCTCTACTGAATTTCTGAACTGTGCCTATAAACAGTTTCAAGTGCCAAGTGTCGTGAAGGTGATTCCTTCTGAGCAGGTACCTTCACTGAGGCCCCACATACAAACAACTTGAAGAGGCATGGAGATGACCCCACAAGCCGCATACACTGCTGACCTGTTTTTATAGAGCGTTTAGCCCTTTGAGGACCAAGGGACATATTTGTCCCATGTTTTTAATTGCCTGTATCATCTGATTAAGAACTTAAAATACTTTTTTTTTTTTTTTTGGTTTGAGTCAAAATATTAGTTCTTATCAACAAATAGATCTAGCTTTTTGCCAATTACTTCATGAAATGGCTTAGTTACAGCAACTGAAGTGTACGAACTTTAAAAACAAAAAATTGATTCTTTTGGCGTTCCGTAATCTTATGGTCCTCAAAGGGTTAGAGTACATCTTAGTCACTCGCATGTCATTGACAAAATGTAATAAACGGTGCTTCAGTGTGTGTAGTACAGGCTGAGCTATCTAATAAGAACATAAATGTATAATTTACAAAGCTCGTTAGTTCAGGCTTAAAATTTCACATACACAAGTAAATGAGTCAGAGCAGTGACACCCTCTACCCCTACCTCTATAAAACATCATCTGAGGTTTCAATGAGAGACAGAATGCATTGAAAGGAGACTATTGCTGTGCCCTCTTTACAAAACCCTTAGTTCTCTGGGAATTCTTTGCCATGTATTACTTGTTTATTTTTAAAATAATATGCAGTATATATCATGTAGTAAAATACAGATACAAAAACAAACCACAAAGGTTTATAACATTCTAAACAAAAAAACCCACACCAATAAAATTTACCTGCATTCTAATATAGGTTCTTATTAAAGCATTCTCGGATGCCGGAGGCTAATATGAAATCATTTCCCCTAGGCTATGTTCTATTGTTAAGAGTCAAATGTTTATTTTACAGTAATTTACGTTTAACAACAATCAGGTAATTGTCTCTGTAGTGATAACGCTAATGTTTCCAACTTAGCGATCACTTTAGGCAATTTAAATTATAGCAGTGAAACTGTGTAATTGTATGTTGTGATTTTCTGGTTGACCTTTCCAGCTCATTGAGGAGGTATGTCTGCCAGTGGAATGACAGAAAAACCCACTGTTTGTTTTCTGTAAGAATAATTATTTCTGAGATTCTAACCGCAGCAGTGACAACTAATTGGAAATAATACTACACAGTTCTGCTGCTGTCATTCTCCCTGTAGTTCACAGAATCCAATAATGTTCTAACATATTTATCTATTAACACTCTGGCACCTTCCTGAATCTCACCCTAGAAAGCTGTTGCATTAAAACTGCTAAAAAGAAAATGTGCACAAAATTGGAACTGTTGCCCATGGTGACCTATTCTTGTTTAATGGTTCTGTAAAATAAAAGTTAAACACTGATAGGTTGTTAATGTCAAAATAACTATGATTCCAAACCCAACTCCAGCCAAAACTTTTAATTTTATTTTGGATAGACTAGGGAGAGGTTAGAATTTCTGGTAGATTTTTTTTGCAGTCTGTGTACCCATTGGGAGATTTCGTTCCACTTTTTATCCCCATGATGGTGAGTTAGTGGGACAGGAAGGAAAACCTCTCCAATGCGGATGGAGACAGCAACAAAAACACCATTTTTTAGTACAGTTGGGAGGGGGGGAAGGTTGTTCTCGGTCAGATTTTCATTGCTAGCAAATACGTCATACACCTGAACCTCTACACCTTATTAAAGTGTTCTTGGCAACAGTGATACCGTGAAAAACATAAAATGTGTAGAAAATCAGCCAACACACCTGAGATACAACCTCAGTATATTACTGAGGTCATAGATGCAAATATTCAAGTAGAAAAAGCATACATATTACCACCAACATTTTGGAGACATGAATGTCCCCTTTCTCAAGGTCAGACAGCATGTTTCAGAGACATGAAGGTCCCCTTCGCAAAGTGACAGACCGACATGAAGGTTTCTTTTCTCAAGGTGTCAGACAGACATTTTGGAGACAGGACTTTTCCAAGACACAAAGGGTCCCTTTCTCAAGGTCAGAAAGGATGTTTCAGAGACATGAAGGTCTACTTTCTCAAAGTGACATACAGAGACATGAGGGTCCCCTTCTCTAAGTGACAGGCAGACATGAAGGTTTCTTTTCTCAAGGTGTCAGACAGACATTTTGGAGACAGGACTTTTCCAAGACACAAAGTGCCCCTTTCTCAAGGTCAGAAAGGATGTTTCAGAGACATGAAGGTCTACTTTCTCAAAGTGACATACAGAGACATGAGGGTCCCCTTCTCTAAGTGACAGGCAGACATGAAGGTCTCCTTTCTGAAGTTGACAGACATGAAGGTCTACTTTATCAAGGTGACAGATAGACATTTTGGAGACACTAAGGTTCCTTTTCTCAAGGTGACAGACAGGACAGTTAGGATGTTTCAGAGGCACAAAGGTCTCCTTTCTCAAGGTGAAAGGACAAAGTGGAGACACAAAAGTCCCTTTTCTCAAGGTGACAGACAAAATGGGGAGAATCTCACAAACACCCTTTAAAGTAGCACCGCACACTCTGACACAACTCCTGTGTAGTGAATGTTCATTGCAGATACTGTATCTATATATACACTCCAATGGCTTAGTGTGCATAGACACCAGGAACGACACAGCAAATATAATAACACAAAGTATATCGCAATAAGGTAAACAATAGATGAAATATACAGCAATGAATACAAAGTAGCAGAAACATACTGCAATAGTTAAACAGTAAGAGAAATATACTACAGAATACAAAATTGGTATAAAGCACAAGCCCTTCTAAACCCTAAACTGGGCAACCCTGATTACAGGAAGCTATACCATAACAACAGTTCAGCAGTCAGTGATGTACTTTATTTTTTTTCTGCTGGCCAGCTCGTTGGGGTCCAACTATTGAGATGGAGTGCTCAGGGTATTATCCCTTTATGAACTGATGCAGGCACTGACACTGTGTTTCTTGCAGACAACACTGTTTTTCTTTTGTCAACATGTAGTGTAGGATGGCAAGTGGCCTCTCACCAACTCTGTGTCAGCAGGGGGATCTCCTTCTTCTCCCTAAAGGGAGCATGACCAGGCAGTATTTACAGTGCCTTTATCCTCATGCAGGTAACAGGATGTAATGTCAGAGGTCATGCCAGAAGTAACATATTGGAAGTGATGCAGAGGACATCAAGTAAGACCCCAGTTTAATGTTCTGTCTGGCACAATACTGTACATCATGCAGGCTGAGCCACTTTAGTAATACCAGATAGTTTTAGCTCCTTGTGAGTGTGTTTTTGATAAAAACAAAGCACATTTTAGTAAACTAGTGTTACACTACTGGCACCCCTTTTACATTTTTTTTTACCATATGTGGAGTTCCACAAGAGGTGACACAGGACTGGAAGCCATGTTAGACTGAAGTAATCTGTATAAGCATTATATGCCGATCTGTAACAAGAGAAAGTCCTATTGTGCTAGGGAGAGGTGTTTGAACATCAAAGTACTTTTTATTCATGGTGGAGAAACTGAACTTTCTTGAGAGGAGTTTATTTAGAATTGTTGCAGGCTGGACTAATCTTTATGTGTCATACACCTTGTCACTTGGAATATCACAGTGGTGTCTATTTTATTTAACGCAAATTTTGTGTTCATAGTACGTTTCTCATTGTTAAATTGTGTTACATACTTTGGGTATAGTGAATTTAAGGCTTCAGCGATTTTGCACATTGTGTTATTATAATTTTTGGGGTATTGTACTGTATGTCCGTAGCGCTGAGTTGGGTGGTTATTTTAATGCAATGCATTGGTGGGAACAGATTTTATTGAAAACCACGAATATTCTAATGTTCTTTCATTTGATTGCACTGACAACAAATGTGGAGGAGAAAGATCTAAGTTTCAGTCTATATTTGTATTGTTTTCATTCACACATTGAAATCCTTCATTGTTGACTAGACAAGGAGTCAGCTTTGTCTCCATAGATTATTACCATTTCTCTACAACATCCACGACATGATGATCTTCTTCATACTTATTTTTTCTTGCTCTTCCCTCAAGTCTCCAGAGGCAACTCAGCAATGAAAAAGTAAGTTTTTGTCCAATACATTCTCTATATGATTTGTAGGACACCTGAAGATTTCCAGAATTACACAGGAGATGTTTCAGTGACCTTGACTACACAACATTCTGTGATGAATGTTTATCTAAGGCAGCATAAGTGTCATTACACAGTCGATGTAAAACTGGGTTCACTCTGATTTATCCTGTATGTCTGACATGTCTGGCATAAATGTTACTCCTCTGTGTGCTGCACTTTGGCCTCATTCTACCATCTGCAGAGCATTACTCATTTCTAAAGCTTCACTCAATAACCTCAATACACGATTTTTACGATATCTTCAGTAGAAAGATGTTGCAACTTGAATTTCAACCGGCTACTAATACAACATAAAAGATTATCCCTCCAAATAAAAAATAGCAATAAACTGTATTCACAACCATTAAAGTGTAACTAGAGGCAAAACCATTTTTTTCATTTTGGATAGAGTAAGAAGTTATAACCCCTCTCAGTTGTTTTTGTCAACTGTGTCCCATTGGGGGGGTTTCCCTTCACCTCTGGTCTCATAGCCAAAACTGGAAATCCCTCCAGTGTGTCATCAGGGTCGCCAGAACTAGTGTCCCCATCAGAAGTTTTCCTTCTATTAGTGTTCTGATGTCAACTCAAAATTCTGGATTTTCTTTTATTTTCACTTTCAATGATGATGGTAAACAGGACAAATAGAGAGGTAATCTACCTAATGGGGGCATACACTGCAGAAAAAAAAAGTCCAATCAACTGATCAATCGGAAGGTGAACCGTGTTCTGTAGTTTAATGACATCATCATATTCAACTGGAATGACAATAGCGGTACCTGTTGCATTTTCCATCTAGACGGCTCAGTGCTACCGCGAATGTGTGGGAAGATGAAAGAAGGGCTAGAGCTGATGACTGGGAGTTCTGCTGCAGACAGGCAAAGCATAGGAAGACTGTAAGCCACCACATTATCTTACTTCAACTGATTTGCCCCGCTTATATGCATATATGTATGCTGGATTGTGAATCAAAAAGATGAGAGAGTGGTGAGTGCGTACCTATAATTTTTCTATCATTTGAGATGTATGGTGGAAGGTACTAAATACAATAAACTTTGTTTAGCTCCACAGCCTCTCTCTGAAATAGAGCCAGATCATACTCCCTTAATGCCTGTCATTATTTGCGTGCCTTGGACCTAAGCTGCATGCAACAATTGATTTTACCAGTTATTAAAACCAGCAAATTGGCTATAGATCACTTTCAGTTTATACCATGACCCCAATCTGAGGGGATAAAGTCTTACTACAAGGAACTCTGTTACCACCTGTTACAATCATGCCCACAGGGAGAGGTGCGGTTCTCCATTTTGCCTATGAGCCAGGCACAGGATCTCCCTGTCATAAGAGGTTTCATGTATCTCCTCATTCCCCTCCCTCAGGAATGCAAGCATTGTACGATGCTGAGCCTGCCTAACAATTCTTATGCCAAATAAGGTATAGGCTTAGCCGTGATAGGAAGATTCCAGTTGAGTTTGTCTTAGAAAAGAAGAGGGTTTTTTTGTGTTGAGTCAGACAAGTGAGGAGTCAGACAAGTGAGGACCGTTCGATATAACATCTATTGGACAGAAAGCAAAGGAGAATCTCGCAGCAACACGAAACCCAATGCGAGACCAGAAATCCCTTTTTTAGCTCATCAGACTTGAAACTGCTTAACTCCAGGCATTTATTTGGCAAATACTTATTTACCTAAACTTCTATTATCTGTTTGCTATGCTGTTGTGCTCTGTATATTTATATATATATTGGTTACATCTTCTTTCTGTAAATATTTCTACTGCACCCTTTTGACCTTTTTAGTAATAAATCTTACTTTCTGAAAGTGTTGAATTGTTTCTATAGCTCTTAATTGCAATTTACGAATCCATGCCTCTAAAAAGAACGCTACTATGAGTGTGTAACCCTCTGTATAACCGGTCTGTAGAGATAGCGGTATACTGTTGATTAACCAATCATCCTAGTGTATTGCTGAGTATCCTCTTTCTCTGTATAAAAAGGAAGTGGTGGCAGTGTGAAGGGTTAATTGCGTAATTAACCTGACCCAGTAACAAGCGCATTCAGGCTGCCGGTACATTGATCTGTGGTCCATTAGCTGGAAAATCGTTGTGCAGGGTGCAGCTGGGTGAGGAATTATTACGCACGTGACAGCGCGGTTTTAGATTGGCTAGTCCTTCAGTCACGAGTTAGATGAGAGGGGCTGGGGTCTGACGCCGCGCCCATCACACCACACAATTCACATATAACCAGCTATACCTCTTGCTTGCTAATGCTCCCCAGACAGAACTTTCCCTATGCTTTTGACTTGCTGTCTGCTTTATTAGTCTACCATTGCGGTTTTTTGGTACATTGTCCCACAATTGTTGATTACAGCAATAGCTGACTGTCAAGTTATCTTGGGTTTATACCATTACCCTAACCCTGACCTGAGGGGATTTGAAATTAGTATATGGAACTCTGTTGTCACTCAAAATATATATATATATATAATACAATATATAAATGTAACTCTGCCTATGTCTCCGGCTTGCTGCTTTCTCTATTCTACCATTGCAGCTTACAGTATATGGTTACTGCCTCATTATTGGTGACTATAGTACTTCTTGGAGTATATTTGCCAATTATACCACCTATTTATTGTGGAAATAGTATATTTTTGCTGGTGGTTTGGATGACCTCAAAGCGCCTTTGAGGGTCATCACAGCCTTTTGTCTTAGTGAAGGCTTAGTTTTTTTTTCCTTACCAATTTGCCTAACCTTGTAAGTACAGGTTCATAATACACTTATTATCTTCACCTAGACAAAACTATAGTATCTGTCATGCATACGTAAATGTACAAAGTCATTCCTGTCCAGACTTAGCTATCCTTGACAACATTGTCAATTTTATGGTGAAAAGTGGAGGTATTTACAGTATATATTTTCCATTGCATATTATTTTTAAATTATTTTGAATGCTGTTACTCAATTTTAAGATTAATAAAGAATGTAATTAGCTTAGTCACAATGCTTTTGATCTTGAAAAGAGCATTTTTCCCTTCTATTCTTTTCCTGGGATATTTATTAGTATGCTGACATTTATTAGTAGGCTGTATCAACACCACACTGGTAAGACAGTGGACTTGGAAAAATCCCCCCCCCCCATTCTTTTTACTGGCTGAAGGGCTGTTTTTCTTTTTTTATTTTGTGATAAAAACTGACAGGTATTCTAATCCCTCTCCACTCTATCTAAAACTAAATAAAAAATGTTGCCTTTAGTTACACCCTAATGTTCAGCGACTACTATAGAAAACAAACATGGCCTACTAGAAAGCTTTTTTTTCTTTCTTACTCCTTAACACCAACTCCCAGTAGCCCTTTAAGTGAGCTTTAATGCTTGTGAGTTGGAACAGCTTCTGTATCATGTGACCACTGTGATTGGCTCTCACAGCGATCACATGATCAGGAGTATACCCCACTAGCTCCTGATTAGAAGCCTTGACCAAGAGCTTTTGGTGACAGCTTAGTCAGTTTACAGTGAGCGTGATCTCTGCAAACAAACCTCATGCCACTGTGAACACATATGTGCAGCAGCTGGACATTAAAGCCCACCTTTGTTGCCACCCCATATATGCGTCAGAAAGAGGTTGATGTCAACAAAGGCCTATAAGTAATTCTAGCTGTACAAAAGTGATTATATTAAAGATGAAGTCTAAACAAACATCTAAATACATTGATATATTACATATAAGGAAGCTGTTTTACCGATCAAAAAGATTTTCATGTCTGCTTTCTCAGTCCTTACACAGTCTTGGCAATCAGCATAGCAAGAAAATATGACACCCCTTTCTTTGTTACAGTAAAAAGTCCAACTTTAGGCACCATCCTTTTACTAACTTTAGAGAAGATGGTAAATAATCTACAAATTATGTGTAGAAATAGCATGCTGGTTTTCTTTATAGAATTTACAAAGATGTAATTGAGATGCTCCAGGTAATGCCAGTATTTGGGAGGAGGTTTGGGTTTGCTACTACCATGGATTTCAGCCGATAGGGATGACCTCCTGGTTTGGACTGAAAATTGCTTGTTTTGAGGTTCAGGCTGAATCCAAACTTTTGGTATATTTGGTGGGAATTGCCCAATTGTATGTCCCACAATGTATTATTCGCCAAAATGGTCAGGTGCTAGACATCCTGAAAGTTCAGATTGAAACTAACCCTCTGAGCAAGCCAGAACCAGAAGCTTGAAACCCAGATCTTATCCCTAAATCTCCATAGAATATCACCACTCCTCAATATCCATGAAATAATGATCCTTTTTATCCTTATTTGTTTCCACCTGCCCCGAGTCCCCATAAGTCCCCAGGGGAAAATCAGCAATTAAAAAAAAGGATGTTTGACTTACCTGTAGATTTCATGTAGCATTCACACCAGGACAGACCTCTGAGAATGGGCCCAGGTACATCAGAGCTAAAAACTGAATTTAGCCTACCTAGGGCAGGATGCTACATCCATCCCCACCCTCTTGAAAGCTGTTCCTGTCTTCGTGGGTCAGGAAAATTGTAAAAATGATCTTGAGTCCAAGAGTGAAGTATCCTGCTTTACAGTGGGTAGGTAAAGAAGAAAAGGCAAGTGTAATAGTTAGAAATACAATATAATGTGGAATTCCACATAAAACTTTGGAAACAACAATACTAATAGTAATAACAATGCAATTACAGTGGAATTGAGGCAGTCACTAGGCAAAATTAGCCTTGCTGTGACAGGTACTCTTACAGAGCAACATGTTATTAGCAGCCTAGTTAGGGAAAGTCCCTATCACTAGTTAACTCTACAGGATCAATGAACTAATGTACCAAAAATATTGCATTTTTTTTTTTCTGAAATGCAGAGCTCTCATTATTATTCACCTGCAGGAGAACAAACCGCAACAACATCAACAACAACAAACAGTAAATAGTGCAAACACAGATCAATATATTTGAACAAATGCAGTTGACACGAGGGCATCTCTCTGCTAACCTGTAACCAAACAGAAACACATCCTATCTAAACTAAACTAACTTTAATCAGCTTAACAGTACAAAAAAAAACATATTAGTCCATATACAGATTAAGGGGGAACAAGGCCTCTGTTTGTGTTGCTTTTTTTTTTTTGTTTCTTCTTCTTACTGGCTCTGCCCAACAAGTCCAGTAGGCACAAACCTATTTACTTACTGGCTAGGATTGAACGTATAAGTACACCACCTAAAGCCCCTTTCACACGAATGTTCCATTTGACCTGGATGTTCCGGGGGTGCCCCGTTCTAAGACCCGAAGGAAGGACAAACAGAGAATCTGTTTGGCCAATTAAAGCAGTAGCTTTTAGGTACGCTCTAATGGATCTGACAATGTCCAGGCAATGTAGAGAGACCTCCTTTGGATGCTTAACCTCCTCGGCGGTATGATTCTTTCCAATTTTTTGTGCTGAAAGCGGTACCATTTTTTTGCATGGAAATATGTAGTTTTTTTATTGTAGGCTGTAATTTTTAGGAATAACTCACTGAAATCTGTACGAACAAGAGTCTAGTAAACATTCTGGATATGATAAAACTTGAAACACAAAATCATAAATTATAATTTAATAAATAATCATAACAAATAATAATATAATAATAAATTTAATTCAATAATATAATCAAACCAAAAACACTGAAATTTGAAATACAGAGGCAAATTCGCACATCGCTGAGCAAAGTCGTAAAATCGTTTTCAGTGTCTGATGACAAATTTCACCACCAATCATTATCACTCAATTCTGCAAGTGGTTCTGATTTACTATCGCTGTTCTCTAGCTGGTCTAAAACCGCTTTTGACGTAAAGGGACGCTTTTTGGACACCATGGACTTTTCTAAGTTTCCAGGCAGAAAGAACAGTCAAAATGTAGGCAGGGCACAGGACAAAGCACTAGGGACAAAATATATGTGAAATGCATTGAAACAGCAATGACAGCAAAAATGACATTTTTTAAAAATCTCAAATTTTCCGCCGGTTCCGGCGCCCGTACGTCCCGACGTCACAGGGACCAGAACACGGAAGCCGGATGCCGGCATCCGCCGGAGGAGATGACTGGGGATGCTGCAGGGGACACACCGCGGGAGCGAAGGACAAGGTGAGTGCTGCAGGGACCCCCTGAGCAACACCGCATGGTAAGCCCGAGTGTAGCTCGAGGTTACCGCTCTTGGTACTCAAATTTTACCCCGAGCTACACTCGGGAAAACCGCTAAGGAGGTTAAGAGAAGGGCACAAGGATGACAGAACAGTCTCCTCATTGAGATAGACTGCTGAAACCACCTTTTGAAGGAAAGACAGTCTAGGGCATAATAAAACCTTGTCACTGTGGAGTATAAGGATGGGCTCTTTTTGGAAAGAACTGCCAGTTCTGAGATATCAACAAAGTCCATACAGTGAAAAACGAATGCACTGATCCATAACACCTCGGCTGGCTGAAACATGTAGTACATACAAAGAGTCCATGGCAGGGTGCTGCCGCTCTTCAAATATTCCACTGGCTCATCTGTTATTGTCCCACGAGCTGTCAGCTCGCTAGTGCCGAATGAAAACCAGAACGTTATGGTTGTTACAGCAGTAACCCAGGAGAAGCAGAGGAGAAAATTTCTTTGGTGTTCCTATTGTACCTTTTACATCATGTGCGTGCATTGGTTTTAGTCTTTTTATTGGTAACAATAAGTGGAGTTACACTAGGGCAGAGGTGAGCTCTCTTTTGCTTTTGCTCACTTCTGTCTAACATGTCTAACATATGTGGTGGCCACCACAAAGGTTACTTTACTGGTAGGGAAGAATCCTAATGTGTTCCCCCTGTCTTGGAGAGGACTAGAGATGCACCGATATATTGGCTGTCGAAATGCAGCGGAAAAAAATAGTGTTGTCTGCATTTTGATGATAGAAAAAAGGTGCCAATAAGGGCTGCTGAGAAACCCTTGATTTTACAGCAATTTGACCTGCAATTTTTCCACGTTTACGGTTCATCTTTCATGGGTCATGTGACTCAAATACCCATCAAAACCGCCACACATGTGCATTTTTTATGCGATTTTGAGGCATTTTCAATGCATTTCAGTCCTGGTTCACACCAATGCAGTTTGTGTTTTGTCTGTTTTGCAGTGCATTTTGCGTTTTTGCACATGCGTTTTTGATGATTTTTTTTGTGTTTTGCATTTTTTATTTTTTTTTGGCTGGTCAGATTAAAAATAAAAAACGCATCAAAAACGTGTGAATGCAAGTGAACTACGTGTGTTTTCTGCAGCATCTCCATTGAAGTCTATTTTTTTCCCACAAATTGAGCTTTCTTTCGGTGGTATTTGATCGCCTGTGCGTTTTTTAATTTTTTGCGCTATGAAAAAAAAAAGCTGACAATTTTGAGGAAAAAAAACAATATTTTGGACTTTTTGCTATAAAACATGTCCAGTAAAAAAAATTTTAAAAATCAAATTTAGTCATAAATTTCTGCCAAAGGGCATTCTGCGACATGTCTTTGCTACAAAAAACCCCAATACGTGTAAATTAATTTGTTTATGTGAAAGTTATAGCGTTTACAAATGGCGGGAAAGATACTGGGATTTTTAATTTTTATTTTTTTAATTATGGCGGCGATCAGTGACTTATGGCAGCGATCAGCGACTTATGGCGGGACTGCGGGACTGTGGCGGACATTCTGACACTGGGGGGGAACTGACTTGGGCTCATTGACATCCCCAGTGACACCAATACAGTGATCAGTGCAAAAAAAACCACTGACACTGTACTAATGGCACTGGGCAGGAAGGGGTTAACTTTATTATTCAGTGAAAGGGTTAACTGTATGAGGGGAGTGTTTTACTAGGGGGTGTGTACTGCAGGGAACACCGCTGATCGGGACAGATAAACTCTTCTGTCCCGATCAGCGAGTCAGGAGCTGTCAGGGAACTGACAGAAAGCACAGCTACTGCAGCTGTGCTCTCTGTCACTGATTGCCGCTATTCGCCGGGACATAGCCGGGAACGACCGGCTGTGACCCGGTGACTGACATCCGCGGCCGTGATCGGCGGGATAGGTAGGGCGGCGGCGCGCCTCGCGCGTGCCCCCTACCTGTTTTAAAAACACATGTTTTAAAACGTGGTTTTGCCCAGCCGTGCCACCCTGCTGCCGTATTTCTACAGTGGCTGGGCGGCATGTGGTTAAAAGAAGAAAGCAGTGAAGTAGTAGAGTTATGAACACTATCTTTTTCTTAAACTCTATCTTTTTGTGTTTTGTAGTCCTAACACACTTCCAGTCCTTGGGTAACAATGCAGCTCTTCCATAGGTATAGTACAATGAATGAATGCTGTCACTCTAGGACCAGAAATGTGTTGCTGGTTAACTGTGCTGAGCTGGTAACAATGCTTGAGATAAGACTGAAGATTTCACAGGACACAGAGCAGTACTTTTTTTTCTCAAGATCAACAGGTTTTTTTTTCTTTTAAAAGTGTCTCAATTTTTCTGTCAGCAGAATCTTTAAAAGATGGAACATCTGAAATGTGTACAGTGAGATATTTGTATAGGAAAAAGATGGCAGGGTTAACCATACGAATAGCCCATTTTTTGTAATCTCTTTATCCACTGGATAGAGTTGAACAAAGATCTTTGGGGGAGTGAATCCTTTCTGGAGTGACCCAGACATCATAACCTGCCCATTCTATCTGTCCATGAACAGGAAATGCCTTCCAAGACTTAATATGTCTCTTTGTGCCCAAAAGAGTGGGACAAGATGGAAGAGAGTCAATCTGTACAATGCCAAGGTTTTTGCGTACGGAAGCAACACGCTTTACAACGCTAACAGGCATATTGCCGGAAGCTCCAACTTCAATATTTTAACAGTGTGTGGGAAAGACATTTTCTGCAGAGTTCTCCAGCACTGCCTCTATGTCCTCTCCATTTCCCATTGATTCATCCTCTAGGACCAGCATATCAAGGTCTGACTCTGCTTGAGAAATAGAAGTAGCATTTTTGAGCTCTGAACAAAGATGGCTGAGTTAAGGCTGTAATCTATCTGAGAAATTGTGACCTACAGCATATGCTTTTGTCAAATAGGCCACTTGTGTCCATAACATAGAGCTAGAATCGGATGCTGAGACTGGCTATAAAATAATTTCCTGCTTGGGTGCAAGGAATGTGTCGGCACTGTGAGGCTGAGTGTTGAGTGAATGTTTACCTGCTGTTTAGAGTTGGTTCTTTTTTTTGGTCTCCAACTTAGCTACAAGTGAGGATGCTGTAACGTAGGTGTAGACCATCTTCGACAAAAGTGCGGGAGGAAGCACCTGAGTACCCTATACGGGCTGAGAAGTGACATTACAGTGTGCAACCAATGGTGTGACATAACTCCTGGACATTCACTTGAGATTGAGCTCTAAGTGGTTAAATTTTAGCACCAAGTTTGAAAGGTTTAAACTGTAAAGTGAATATATTCCAAACATAGCCCCGTTTTACTCAGTAATGGTCAAATATACAGGATGACCCTGTCTTACCTGTTCACGACGCTAGACTGTGTACAAGTCAAGGCTTTGCCCACCATGTTGGGAATATCCCCAAAGAGGTCTTTGGGGACTGCTTTCCATTGTGATGGACCATGGCTCTGAATCTGTATAGCACCCCACGGCTAACTCAATGCGTTGCACCAAGTGCCAAGGTGAGCACTGGTTCAGGCTCTCCTAACAGCGTGGGGTCCAGGTATGGCCCCCATGGTTTTACTGAGGTTGTACCAATTCTAGGCTTGAGAATACAGTAAATATTGAATGAAGAATTTTATGAAAACTAAAGGAAATAATTAAAGAGTGAAGCTGGCTTCTTCAGGAGGGATAAGAGGTCCATCACCTACAGACACTAGCAAAAAAACTGAGGATTTTCAGCAGGGGAAGCATTATAGTGAAGGCTCCTCAAAAGCTTTCCAGTGATCAATCACCTGCAGGTATGAGCCTATAACCCATGGTGTACAAATAACTTGCCTGTGCCTTGTACTGTACCATTAAGGTAGTAACCTTTTTCCAATTCATTCTCCATATGATGTGTAGGACATCTGAAGATTTACAGAATTACATTGGAGATGAGTGACCCTGACTACACAACATTCTATGATGAGTGTTTATCTAAGGCAGTGTGTCATTACACAGCCAATGTGGAACTAGGTTCACTCTGATTTATCTTGCATGTCTGACATAAGTGCTTCTCTTCGGTGTGTTGCACTTTGGCCTCATTATACCATCTACAGAGCATTACTCATTTCTATAGCTTCACTTAATGACTTTAATATAAGATGTTTGCAGTATCTTCAGTGGAAAGATTTTACAAATATGACATAAAATGTCTTGTTTCCAATATCAACAAAGAACTAAAAAAGTACAATAGTGGCTCCATAGAAGTCATTATATCAAAATGGACTGTAGACAAACATCTAGATACATGGATGATTTACATATGGGGAAGCTGTTTTATCTGCCAAATAATTTTCATGTTTGACTTCTCAGCCCTGCATTTTACACAACCTTTGCAATCAGCACAGCAAGAAAGATGACACTCTTTTCTCTGTTACAGAAAAAGCGGAACACCAGGTGCCATCCTTTGATTAGCTTTCATGAGGTAGTAACAGTTTAGATAGTGTCTGTTGTGATAGCATGCTGGCTTTCTTTACAAAGAGGAAATTTAGCTGGTGATCCAACAAGTACTGTAGCTGCTGACTTTAAAAAAAATGCATATTTAAAGTGGAACTGCGCTGCATCTGGGCATCACAAACCAAACATGCTATATAATTCATTTTTAATATTCAAAGCAAACTCCCCCCATATTCATCCATGTCTCCATGCTTTCTTCTGAGAAATCATTTTTAAAATCACCCTCTGGCATTTCTGGCAGTGGCCATCTTAAGTAAGGGCATATGACCCATGTATTATTTACTTCCTGGATTCCATCTGCTGTTAGCTCAGGCATAGGCTAAGCTGAGAACCCTCCCTCCCCTCCTGAAGACTCCTGGGATGTATAACATCATTTGCATAGGCATGGAAACCAGGAAGTAATTGAAGAAATGCAAGAAAAAAGTTTAAAAGAAGTAAATATGATATACATTTCTACCTATTTACTAATGCTAGCAGCATAAGGATTAAAAATTGTCCATGTTGATTGAGAGAGTGAAGTTCCACTTTAAAAGCTCATCAAAGTCCCGTGCCATATTCCTCTCACCCAAAGTTTTCACATCTATTTTTGTTCCCATGCCACCATCCTGGATTCAAGAGGTGGCTGTTAGTTGGAGAGGAGAGTACTTTCAAACACAACCACTATGGAGTGGGCACATGAAGAACTTATTTGTAGGCAAGTGCCTACTTGATAATTTGTTAAGGCTATTAAATCATATTACTATTTGTGTATCTTTAATATTTGGCTGGGGGTTAATATTTTGTGACATGGTTTTCCCTGCATGTGTGTCACTTCCCGTTGTTTTCATGCATAGTTGAGTCATTTAGCCTTGTTTCTATGTCCTATGCACGAAAACATAGAAACTGGGGTGCATAAAAATGGCAGCAAGTGCTCTGGACTGATAAGTCAAAATCTGAAATATTTGGCTGTTGCAGGAGGCAGTTTATTCACAGAAAGGGCTGGAGAACGGTACAGTAATGAGTGTCTGCAGGCAACAGTGAAGCACGGAGGAGGTTCCTTTGAACTTTGGGGCTGCATTTCTGCAAATGGAATTGGATATTTGGTGAGGATCCATGGTGTCCTCAAAGCTGGAAATTACAGACAGATACTTATCCATCATGCCATACCATCAGGGAGGTATGTGATTGGTCCCAAATTTATTCTATAGCAGGACAACGACCCCAAACATGTCATTAAGAACTATCTTCAGTGTAAATAAGAACAAGGAGTCCTGGCGATGGTTTGCCCCCCCCCAGAGAGCCCTGATCTCAACAGCATGGAGTCTGTCTGGGATTACATGAAGAGATAGAAGGATTTGAGGCAGGCTACATCCACAGAAGATCTGTGATTACTTCTCCAGGATGCCTGGAACAACTTACCTGCCAAGTTCCTTCAAAAACTGCATGTGAGTGTACCTAAAATAATTGATGCTGTTTTGAAGGAAAAGGGTGGTCGCACTAAATATTGATTTCATTTGGATTTCTCTTCTATTCATTTACTTTCCATTTTGTTAATTGATAAAAAAAAATAAACTAATACACCACTATTTCTGAAAGCATTCTTTAAGCAGAGCTCCACCTAAAAGGGGAAGTCCCATTTTAAGCCTTTGTCCTCCCTGTCAAGGATTGGCACCTTTGGGGAGTGGGGGGGAGTGAGTACCCGAATTTGAAAGGGACCCACTCCCACTTTCGCTGCGGTCATCTAGGCAATCGGAAGCGGAAATTGTCCTCCCTCCCCGTAATCTTCTGAGACACGTGACAGGTCCCAGAAGACTACAGGGCCAGTCACAAAGGTCAGGGCTTTTCACACATACACAGTGGGCACCCAGCTGTGAAGCTACAAGCTTTTCACACTGAAGATGCTGGCACCAGGGAGAGAAGACAGATGGTGAAACCAGAGGTGGTGAAGACACCGCTGGACCAAGGGACAGGTAATTGTCTGTATTTTAAAAGTCAGCAGCTTCAGTTTTTGTACCTGCTGACTTTTATTTTGTTTTTTTTTAGGTTGAACGCCACTTTAATGTACAGCATTTTTTCACACTTGCATAAAATTTGTGCACAGTACTGTGTGTGAAGATGATGTTCTGCACTGTAATGCACTACCTCAAAAGTAACTAAAATACTTGTTCAGTAAATGGAGTTCTATTTAATTGGAAGTTGTCCATGTCATTTACTGGGAAGAGTAAATGAATGGATTATAGTAATATGTAGTCTAGTCATAGTATATCACAAGAATCAGGAATTGGGAGTTCATAGTTAACCCTCTGTGTTATGGACACTGAGATGTACATTAACACATGCAAACTGAGTAACTCTTGAGGGTATGAGCAACTGAGTGCGTAATGAAAATCAGAAGGATTAACAGTCGACTAACAGTGGAAACGGTGATGGTGGCAGGTGATGGAGGTCCTGGTAGTTAGAGAACAGTTAGTGCCTCATATTTCTCACTTAGTGGCTGGGTATCCATCTTGGAGCCTGCTGCAGTACAGGGCCAGACTAGGAACCAAACCTGAGATCTCAGTATACATGGCCTTGCTGAGCAAAGTACCTTGGCTTCCCTGTACGTGGAACATATTAAAAAGGTGCAGAATAAACCCTATCAAGCATTGAATGGGATCTTCCAGTTAAAAGGCCTATTTGAAGCTCAACACGCTTACTTTAAGGTTGCCTGATCCCAGTGTTGAGTTTCTCTTAACCCTTGTAACTCTACAGATGTAAGTAACTACACAAACACGTCTTATGTCACTAAAACTCTAGCTAAGCAACCTTAATACACTTAGATCTATCCTGTGGTTTTCTTTCTTCCTGTGAAGAAATCTTGCACATTGCTCTCTACTACCCTTTAAATTTAAAACTTCAAAGTGTAACCTGGACTGTAGTTTATAATTCCTGTAAAACTTCTTCCTTAGATGCTGTATTATCCTTCTGCATTGTGGACAGGGTTAAACTGAATATTCATTAATGTAGAAGTGTAGAACCCATCTTCAGGGGCACCACTTTGGAATGCTCATTAATAGAGTATCTCTAGTGTAAGGGGTTGTAATCTTGGCTGGGTCTGGGTCAATCCTGGAAGGATGGTGATTAACTGCTACAAGCAAAGCAAGGGGAGGAGGGTCAGCAGGGTGCTGAGAGATAGGATAAGACAGTCTTAAAGGCATTAAGGTGAGAAAACGAGACTGGACTGCTTGTTAAACAGAACCCTACTATAGCTGACTACAGTTGGATGAGACATGAGAGAGACTGCTCATCACACAGGACCTTGCCTCAGAAATGGAAACTTTCTCCCTGGTGATCTCACCAGTGATACCTGGTGAGATCATACTGTACTACAGATCACTCCCACCTTGTAAGGAAGGAAAAAAGAGGGACTGTCTCTCACAGAAATCACAGAAACACCTATTTCCGTCTGAGGCCTTGAAATGGAGTAGAGCACATATCTGGAGACTCAGAAGTGGGCACTCTGGGTCTGGTAAGAGACTAACACTTCACAAGTTAATCTGCCATCTCTTCAGATCTTTGTGTCATGGTCGTGACTCCTGTGTGCATGCATAAGAGAGATGTCCCTGGGGCTCGGCCATTCAAACGCCCACAAACCCAGAAGGAAAACCGGGTGAAGATGGACAGCCCGCCACTGAAGGGCTTCATTTTAAGGTACATTTTTCATAATGTGCTAGTATGCAGTGCATACTAGCACATTATGCCCTTAACTTGCAGGGAGTTTTTTTTTTTTTTTTTTAAATGATTATAGCCCCAGCTGGAGGTCTTTGCATGTTGAAGTATTTGAAATATGGCATCCTGGTTCACCAATCTATAGTATAGATATAACTAGCATTAACCACTTCTCAAAAGAAGACAAAAAAATTAAAAAAATTGACACCAATTGCTTTTAACCTGTTCATTGTCCACTCCTTGCATAACAATAATAAAGACATATACATCATGCTTAAAACTGACCGTGTACAGTATATGCTAACGGTTTATAGAGAGGCTTATTTGTCTGTCATTAGTATTTTTAATATTTTGACAAGAAAACTAATACCCCTCAAAAACAGTCCCTTTGAAAATGTTGATCATCCAGTGCAGGGAGATTAAAAAATTGCCTTCTAATGGGGTCCCCCCCAGGGGAGTAGACCATCCCAGAGTGCCTCTTGTTGGAGGGAGAAAGTGAAGGCTCACTAAAAATGAAAATCCCTCACTGGGTCTATTTCACCTCTGTTGAGCTGCTTTGGTGGGCATTCTGCAAATGAAAATAGTTCTGTGTTTGTTCAAGCTATTTCTAACCTCCCTAGAGGTCTGTTCCACTCATGCTGACCCACAGCAGTGTACAAGATAAATGACCCCTCGAGTCTTGCATATGAAACAGCCATATAATAGAATTTTAATATCCCATCTCAGATGGGTAGCTGTACTATATCTCTACTGACAGCATTATTATTATTATTATACAGTATTTATAAAGCACTGATAGTTCGCTCAGCGCTGTACATTGCAAAGGGGGACAGAACATGTGACAGAACAACAACAATACAATGCAAAATATGAGGGGATTGAGGGCCCTGCTCTTTCGAGCTTACAATCTAGGAGGGAGGGGATGGTGGCACAGGAGGAGATAGCTGAGGGGGATGGAGTGGTAGGAGGAGTGGAGGTGGTCGGCAAGTTAGCAGGGGGTGGGGTAGGCTTCCCTGAAGAGGTGGGTTTTCAGGGTGCACCTAAAGGAGAGGAGAGTAGGTGATAATCTGATGGGTTGGGGCAGGGAGTTCCAGAGGATGGGGGAAGCCCTGGAGAAGTCCTGGAGGTGGGCATGGGAGGAGGAGACTAGGGAACTAGAGAGAAGGAGGTCTTGTGAGGAGCGGAGTGTGCGTGCTGGGTGGTACTTGGATATTAGGTCGGTGATGTAGTTCAGGGCAGTATGGTGGACGGCTTTGTACATCAGTGTTAGGATTTTGAATTTGATCCGTTGCGCAATTGGATGCCAGTGGAGGGATTGGCAGAAGGGGGTGGCAGAAATGGAGCGGTTGGTAAGGTGAATGAGTCTGGCAGCCATATTCAGGATCGACTGAAGCGGGGATAGCCAGTGGCGAGGCAGGCCAGTGAGGAGGGAGTTGCAGTAATCGAGTCGTGATATGATGAGGGAGTGGATGAGCTGTTTACTGGTTTCTGGAGTTAGGAACAATAGCATAGCTATTGTTGCAGTTGCACCGAAAATCTGTTCCAAATACTGGTTTAAAGTAGAACTTTTTTTTCCTTCTTTTCTATTTTGGATAGTCATAAGAGAGGGTTATAACCTCTGTCAATTTTTTGGGAAGATTTCCTTTCACTTCCTGTCCCATAGCCAAAACAGGAAATGAAAAGAAATCCCTCTAAAGTGAGGGAATCCCTTGTAGTCACCAGAAATAGCATCCGCAGTGGAGGATTTCCCCTCTATTCCTGTTTTGGTGACAGCTCAAGATTTATTATTTCATTTATTTATTACTTATATAGAGCCATCAATTTACACAGTGCTTATACATATATATTGTACATTCACATCAGTCCCTAACCCTCAAGGGGTGTACAATCTAAGCTCCCTAACTCACATTCATACATACACATACTAGGGCCAATTTAGACAGGATCCAATTAAGCTACCAGCATGTCTTTGAAGTGTGGGAGGAAACCGGAGTACTCAGAGGAAACCCTCACAGGCACAGGGAGAACATGCAAACTCCAGGCAGGTGGTTCTCTGGTTTGGATTTGAACTGATGACCCTAGTACTGCCAGGTGGAAGTGCTAACCATTTAGCCACTGTGCTGCCCTATTTTGGATTTTCTTTCTTTTTCAGTAATATTGTTAAACAAGACAACTAGAGAGGGTGAATCTCCCTAACAGGACACAGCCAGCAATAAAAACCTCACAGGTGTTCTAATCCCTCTCCAAGTAATTAAATAAAAGCCAGCAGCATGGTAAAACTGCAGTAAAAAATTTCCTTTATTGAAGACAAAAAAATAGGTAAAAAAACAGCTAGTAGAAAAGCTGACACGTTTTGGCCGACAAGGAGCTTACTCATAGCTGTCAGAAAACATTTATCCACATGATTAAATACACCCACCCTCTGTAACTGGAGGGGAGGCACAACAATTAATTCTTTAGAACACAAACAAAAAATATATAAATGACAATATCATCAATAAAAGAACATCCTACACCAAACAGATCAGGCAAGAAGCAGGATGTATCGAAAAATGACCACCGGAGAGAAAGTAACCCAGGGACAGAGCCTGGTAGATAACAAACTAATAAATCAACAATCTATTGCATGTCCAGAATAAAGTCCTCAATACAAGTTTTATATTTGAAAAAAAAAATTCATATTAAACTCTAATAAACAATGTGCATCACATAAATGACAAAATAACAATCACATAATAAATAATTAACTCACCTTACAAACAAGTGTGACAGTACCCTTACCAAATGTAATGATCTCCAAATGATAATAGATCAACAGCGCAGGAATCATCTCATTGGGGGGCACCACTCAGGGTACCACTGACTCCACTTAATATTACAAAATCTCACCAGTAATAAATGTAATAAAAGTTTTGATGACCATATTCAATTTAAACCTGCATGTATTAACCCTATGTGGGAAAGAACCCGGATGAGACAGCCATGTATCTCAGACATTTTTAGAAATCAAATGACTAGGGCAAAGAAGAGAGCCTAAAGTGGGGTCCTGTTGACTGGAAAACCTGCAGCCTCCCCCCCACTAAGTACTGAATTCAAGCCCTTGTCAGAATAAAGGATACAAATGTTCCTCCTAATTATATCAATTATTCATTGGTATTTTTTTAGAAAAAGTAGTGACAAATGTAACCCTCCCATTCTTCTGTGTCTTCCTCCTATTTCAGTCAGATAGCAAGTCATCCCTATTTTTAGTGCAAGCAATAGATAAACTCCTTTCAGTGCAGCATTTAGGATGGCCTCTGTGTGACAATCTAGTACTAATGATATTACACTCCTCGAGGAAAGCATCCTTCATTGAGAAGTTTCTGCATGAAGTTCATATAAACTCTCCAATAGGTATGGATTTTATGGTGTGGGATGGGTGACAACTACTAGCCAATAGGGTGGCATCACCAGCACAAGGCTTACAATGCATTTTGGTAATTTATCTCACCCATTTCCAAATTAATATCCAAAAAGGTCAATAGCATAACTATTGTGATCACTAGTAAATCGTAAATAGAAGAAGTATGGCCAAAGCTCTTTTGGCCATATACTGTATCTTCTGTGGGTCACATGAGGGCACTTTCTTTTCTGCACTCCTGTGACCAAGCTGACATCAGAAAACTAGTCAAGGCTCTACAGGGATCCCAACAATAATGATTGGATGCAACCAGATGCCTGACCGGCAGCTGACTCAGCCTCTCAGCCTGAGCCAGCCTCTCCTGCCCCTTTACCCAGCGGGAGAGAAAGAAAGGCCAAGGGAAAGCAAAGATAACTCATCTTTAGTCAAATTTACACTTAATAAAATAACAACATTATGTGAAAAAGAAAAGTCAGTTCCAAGGTCTATCTGTGTTGAGGCTATCTTCTGACACCCGATGCCCCCCTCATCTGCCTCTTCTGTCCCTTCTCCTTTTCTTTCTCCTTTCTTCTTTTCATCCTTCTGGGGTAGCCTGTAACAACTGCGAGTTGTATCCTTTTTTTAAAAGTTGTACCCTTGTTAGTATCATCATGAGAGAAGACAGAAGCCATTGATTCTCTAGAAACAGGGGAAGACTGGGAGCCCCCTGTATCAGAGGGTTTCAATTGGGTATCAGAAACCTCAGGCCAACTAAAAGTGACTCTTTTTCTGACATGTTTTCTCCTGCCTTTGCCCCTCAAAATAGAAAAAGGAGTTTTTCATGTATTGATTCCCTTCTACCCCACTCATACACGGTGATAATCTTGTACATTATGTAAAAACTAATATCTCTTATGTCCATTATCTGTTTCCCATAATTAGACACTGTCATTTGCAGCTTTTGATAAAAGCTCTTCATGGGAAGGAAGCTATGCATATGTGCGAAAGAAATCTTTATACTGTTTAATATCCTCACTCACAGACTCCAGAGAGTGCTCCTCATCAATTGCATCAATTCGAAGGAGCACTTATTAGAAATGCATTCCACTACTGATCAAACAACTCCAAATAAATTGTAGAAGGGATCTTTTTACTTCTTCAACCACAGGGAATCATCTGCTCTTTAAGATATTGTAAGATCCCGTCAAAGTCTAATTTTATTTTTCATAACTTCCAGTAATTTATTAAAGTCCAGCTTACAAGCAGACACATCTGGAACTGTAATGACATCCCACGTAAAATTGTTGGCTACCATATCCTAATGATTTCCAGTAGGAAAAGCCATTGCTTGCTAATCCATTTGTTGTTCTTCTTCAAAATCTGCATTAACCTGAACATCCATATTTTAAATCACTGCAGAGAACTCCACATATATAATACAATGTTCTTAGAACAAGTCAACACAGGAGGAGCACAGTCAACACAGATCTGACAAAGATTGTGAGAAACAAAAAAGCAAGGCTTCAACCTCCAACTCTAATTATGAGGACAATGTCCACACCGGTCCCTGAGTCCCAGCCTCTGTTAACCAATCCAGATCCAAGTAATTAAACAAATTAATTAAACTAAATTTGTTCTATGCAAGACAAAGAGAGGTATAAAATCCAGCTAGTATCAAATCTGAGTAAGGGCAACAAGGGCCTTACTCATAGCCAGGGGCGGACTGACCATTTGGAAACTCAGGCACTGCCCGAGGGCCCGGGGTCAGTAAGGGGGCCCCATGAGATGCCCTTGGTACCTTTTTCATAGGGTTTTTTGAGTTTGGGCAAGGACACAGGGGCCCCATGATCCCCTATTGCCTGGGGGCCCCATGAGTTGTCAGTCCGCCCTTGCTCATAGCTGTCTGAAAACATTCATCTATATAGTTAAATACCCCCCCACCCTTTCCACTCTATCCAAAATAAAAAAAAAAAAGTTTTGCTTTTAGTTATACTTTAAATATAAATCTCTGAGTACAACCTAGTTTCTCCTGATGTCTGTACAATTAGTTAATCACCTATGTATATGTTATTCGTGTAAAGATCTTGGAAACAGAGAGATCTAATTAGGTAACACAGTATTGCCTTGTGACAGTACTGCAAATGAATGTTAATTGGACTACTTTGATGATGTACAGAACATCATCAAATGTGGAATATTTTCCTGTTTGTATGAGAGCTGTGCAGAAAGTAATGCAAAAGTGGGCCTAACTTTTTATTAACTAAAATAGGTTGCTCAGATTTCATGTTGGCAGTGTAAGTCTTCCTGTGTAGTAACTCTTCTTCTTCTTTGTCATTGCAGGTAAATAATGGATTCCAAACAGAAGCAATATATCATCCTTGAGTTTTTGGTGAAAGAGGGGTGCAGGCTGTCTGACACTGATGGTCTCCCACTGCATGGCTTGACTTCAATGCTGGTTTCCCCTTCGTAAAAAAATTTCATCCATTTGTGCACATTGCTCTTATCAATGTGTCATCGCCATGGATGTCGGATGGCAATGTAGCCTTTTGTGGATCTTGGACAGCCTGTACCCCTCCTTCATCAAGGACTGAATGACAGCATGTTGTTTCTGCTTGAAAGTCATTATTCATCTGCAATGAACAAAAAGAAGAAAAAGAGGAGTTACTATCGAGGAAGAGTCACTTTATCAACATGTGAAATTTGAATGACCTACCATATGTAAGTTAGAAAAAAAATTAGGTCAACTTTTGCATTACTTTTGGTATAGCTTTCGCATTTCCATACTATAATATCAATGTGCAGTGCTTATAAAAATGTGTGTTATAATGAATGATGACCAGCGTGATAGTAAAAGAGAAAGGAAACCTCTGCCACCCCCCTCTGCCTCTCCCTCCACTGGCTCCCCATTGCCCAACGCATTAAATTTAAATTGCTCACCCTGACCTATAAGGCCATTCACAACACTGCCCCTAACTACCTCACCGACCTGATTCCCAGGTACCACCCTACCCGTACCCTTCGCTCTTCACAGGACCTCCTTCTATCTTGCTCCCTGGTCTCCTCCTCCCACGCACGACTGCAAGACTTTTCCAGGTCCTCCCCCATCCTCTGGAACTCACTACCCCAATCCATCAGACTGTCACCTTCCCTCCTCACCTTCAGGCGCTCCCTGAAAACCCACCTCTTCAGGGAAGCCTACCCCACCCTCACCTAACAGCCGCTGCCCTTCCCTCCTCCTACCACTCCATCCCCCACAGCCGTTTCCTCCTGTGCCTCTACCCCCTCCCTCCTAGATTGTACGCTCGAAAGAGTAGGGCCCTCTAACCCCTCGTGTGCTGTTTGATGTTACTGTTCTGTTTCATGTATTGTCCCCCCTCTATTGTACAGCGCTGAGCAAACCCTTTGGCGCTATATAAACTCGATAGATAAATAAATAAATAAATAAAAAAGAAATAGAGAATAGTGAATACTTCAATGAAGAAACAAAATGGACAGTATAACAAATAACAAATTAAAATATAAAAGTCCTCTAAATATTATAATAATCCCCAAAATAGTGATTTAATCAAATCAACAAAATGTAGTGACTTCTGTGACTTCCTCACTGCACCTCCACAATAATGCACTCACCAGAAGTAAGTAGCGAGCAAGTCCAGAGCAGAATGACACTAAGGGGTGTTTCTGCTTGTTCCTCCTGCCGGTAACTCGGTTGAAGGTGGGATCTCTCCAGAAGCCAGCGATACACCAAATGAACAATCAAAAGTAGAGTAGCCAAGTCTCCATCTCCAGCCAACAGTGAACCAAGGAAAGGGATTCCTCCTAGAGGGCAAGCTCATAGACCAAGCCCGAAGACAGTATCATATAGTGTAGTATATTATATTAAAACGATAGCAACCACATGGAGCATAAAATCATCAATGGATAAATAGAACTTACAAAGATGGCCACTGGACCATCACGTGGACGCGACGGCGTGATGTCAGCATGTAGGCTCCTCTCTGACGCGTTTCGTGAGCATTCAAGTTCTCAAAGGGATCCACCTAGGGAGATGGGGATGGAGACCTGGCTACTCTACTTTTGATTGTTCATTTGGTGTATCACTGGCTTCTGGAGAGATCCCATCTTCAACCGAGTCACCGGCAGGAGGAACAAGCAGGAACACCCCTTAGTGTCATTCCGTTCTAGACTTGCTTTCTACTTACTTCTGGTGAGTGCATTATGGTGGAGGTGCAGTGAGGAAGTCACAGAAGTCACTACATTTTGTTGATTTGATCACATCACTATTTTTGGGACTATTATGATATTTAGAGAACTTTTATATTTTCATTTGTTATTTGTTATACTGTCTATTTTGTTTCCTCATTGAAGTATTCACTATTTTCTATTTTTTTTCATGATGTTTCCTTTCTCTTTTTACTATGGTCATCATTAATTATAACACACATTTTTATTTGTGCTGCACATTGATATTATCGTGTTTTGTTTTGGTGGAGACAGAGGGTTTGCCACGTGTGCTAGCTGCTTTACTTTTTCCTTTTTTGTCTTGCGCTCACCTTTTATTCTTTGATTATACATTCATATTTCCATAGACTGTGGCTTAGCTCTGTGCTTACCTTCACCGTATCATTTAAACATAAAAACATAAAATCCTCTGGCCATAAATTTGTCAGCAGGGGTCTGAGCCTGAAGATCATAAAATGACTCAGAGGACATGGTATGTCTGGAGCCTACATACTGTCTTTTGATAGACCTTAATTAACAGTGGTGGATGACAACTTGGAGCTAACAGAACATTATTTTGAGCAGTACTGAAAGTGAAATAGTTGACTCTTATCTGGAATGAAAGAAAATAGAATCTTTTTAAGTTTTCTTCTCCTGAATCCTGCTGGAACAGAGCCAGAGACTTCTGATCAAACTTCAGAAACTTAAGCAGGCCTTACATGACCTGATTATGCAAATGATGCTCTCGTTTGTAACATAGCAGGGGGCAATAATAATGAACTCCTCTACAGTTTTTTTAGAAAATGTCCTGCAACATTCTTTTTTATAGGGACAAGTACAGGATTAAAAGTATCCTGTGAAAACTGCTAGGGATTGATCTCTCAGGTCCAAGTGCTGGATGAATTAATTTAAAATATATCCAAAGTCAAAACCTTTTTTTTTTTTTTTTTAGATGGTGTAGAGAATGATTAAAACCCCTCTGAGTTTTTTTTCCCCATCTGTGTCTAATTGGAGACATTCTTCTCCACTTCCTTTTCTGTAGACCAAAAGACCCAACATAAAGTAATTCTCTCCACAATGGGAGGATTGCTTATTTGCAGCATTTGTTGGTTGCATAAACTTTTTTTATTGACTTGGAATGTGTCTCTAAACTGTCAAGGGAATTGACACCCCAAAACGTGTCAATTCCCTTTCACATACACCTTTTCTCCTTGCGCATCATAACCCTCCCATATTCTGGGAGTGTCTAATTACAGTCTGTGCTGTCCCACCTCTCCCATCCCTACCTCCCCATATAACCTTTTATGTAGCTTCTGGGGGAAGAACAAAGGGGAATACTATAGTATGTCAATTGATTAGTATGCCTTTTTTGGGGGAAGGGGGCTCCCCTGGGTAGATACTGTGGATGGGGCTAGCTTAGTCTCATATGGGGTCCTGGAGAGCCTGGGGCAGAGGTCGATGGGGAATGGTCTACAGAAGCTGTCATGTAGAGTTGCAGTTCTAGAAAGTAGCCCTTGGCGTAGGCCAAAGTAGGCCCTATTGGAGAACCTGTCATAGGGAAACTACAGTGAGGACTAGAAGTTCTGGTCTCCATCTTTATGTAAAAAGTAAAATTTTAACTGGGCAGTGTTAATGATGTTGGTTGCTTTGACAAAGAGTGGTACACTCTGTTACATTGCTACAGTAAAACATTCAAAAGCACCTAACAATAATGCTGTTGGTCCTGCTAGCAGAGAGGTATTTATGTAGAATGTATACTATTCCACTGGGTGGAGATCTGCTCACAGAATACTAATGGTATACAGTAACTGGGCTTGCTGTCAGAATGATGTGATATAACTGGGTGCATGGCCCTCACTCTCTCACCAATCCTCAGATGTGATGGTACTGTAGTCCTGATAAGTCCTGGGCTGGTGATGATGGGCATTGTGCAACTGAAGGCATACGCTGGTGTGATGACTGCTGCACCACTGAAGGTATTAATTGATGCAAGACCACTGTGTCACTGGAGAACTGCTGCCGAGAAGGGACAGCTTCTGTGTAACTGAGGGCCTTCCCCTCTTGAAGATGCTGATACACTCTGATGTGCTCATTATGGTGTATGCTGCCAAGATAGCAAACCCGCCCACAGCCCACTATTGACCCTCCTTCTGCCAGAAGGCTTCCTGGGGGTTGCACACAAGGCTTCCTGGGGTTTTCCATTTACCCAAGCCATAATTCAATGTTAGAAGGTGGTTTCAGAAGTCCCATGATTCTCTACCTCTTATTCAGTGGTTATCCCCCCCTTTAGTGATCAAGAAAGGGCACTAGAATATTGCAGCATTACAGCAAAGTGAACATGGACAAAGTACGCACAGTAGTGGGCACTGCACACATTACTGGCACAACACTGGGCACAGTAGTGTTTCCTCTCCTCCATACTTGCGTAGCCCAATCAGGGGCGGACTGACAACTCATGGGGCCCCCGGACAATAGGGGATCATGAGGCCCCTGTGTCCTTGTACAAACTCAAAAAAGCCTATGAAAAAGGTACCAGGGGCATCTCATGGGGCCCCCTTCTGACCCTCGGCCCTCTGGCAGTGCCCGAGTTTCCAAATGGTCAGTCCGCCCCTGAGCCCAATACTTGGCTGCAGTATTGTGATTGGTGCCTCAAAAAACATAAAATGTTACACAGCACAGCATAGGCTTCAGGAAGTACACATTCAGTAACCCTGTGAGGGGCTATAGATTCCAATGAACTCAGGCTAAATATTTTCAAAGTGAAAAATAGGGGGATGCCATTGGCAGCCAACCTCAGAAAATGTTATATGTCTGGCTAGCACAATAAACAGATACAGTTTACCCACTCACATCTATACACCTAGAACTGTTTATGAAATGAGAAAAACTAGTAATACATGGTGCATGATAGACCCAGGTAGGGGGAACTGTAAGTACACAGGACGCAATTTTACTCCTGAAAATACACAAACTGTGCGGATACAACTAAAATGAGCTTTACCTGCCCAGATGGCACTGACAAGCAGTAGCCAGGAACTTTTTATTATGTACAGAAATGTGTTACTGGCAGCCAGCAATATTATGGGTAGGTAGCTATGTGCCGACCCTGAAAGTTCTACCACCCTAGGCTATGATCAATGTTGACTAAAAACCAGCACCAACCCCCACTCATACTGTATACTTTGGTGCTTTCTATGGTCCTATGTTTCCTTGGTTTCCACCATCCAGTCCATGCAGCTTCTACAGACGCTTGACCGGCCAGAGAGAAACTATCAATCTCACTTTGAGGCTCCATGCACACGGGGCGTTTTAATAATGCTGGTAACCTTAGCTATGTAAAGTCACATTAAAAACGTGAGTTTTTCAGCTTTTTTTAGCATTTGTGCATTAGCATTTAGCAGCGTTTCGTCGCGATTAGCTGCATTTTCCAGTGTTTGCGTTTTTTAGTGGTTTTTTTTAACAAAAAAACATTTTTTTGTAAAAAAAAAAGTCCAAAATCTCTGGTTTGCAGTGGTTTACCACGTTTTGCCACATTCAGCATTAGAGCGTTTTTACAGCTAAAAAAACTCCTCTAGAAACTCACTATTCCTGGGTTTTTTTTCCAGCCAAAAAACGTTGATTACAGTCTATGGGTGCATGCACACATAGGATAACATGCTGGGGGGTTTTACTAGCTGTAGAAAAAAAAAACGTCAAAAGCCAAAAACAGCCGCTGTAAAAACATCCAGTGTGCATGAGAATTGAATATTTGCATCCACTTCTCAGCTGCTAACAACACAAACTTAAGTATTTTACTTGTGAGGGGAGGGAGTACATTAGGCACTAGGCTTGAATTTGGGTTCATTTAGTTCTATCCAAGTGCAAAATTTGTGCTCATTTTAATTCCCCAAACGTGTATTCAGCCATAGATATTAGGCCTCTAGGGGTGCTTTTCCTGTCTCTGATATTAAAGCTGAACACCATGCAGATAACTAAAACACTAAGGGGTTTATTAAAAAAAATTGCATAGCAATTCATCCAGTGAAGGTGCTTGTATATGTGTTCTGTATGAGTGGGGAAAAAATGTTTTTAGGCTATTTTCTGTGTTCGTCAAATGTTTTTCATTGATTTAAAATGGAAAATATCCCATCTGGCCACAATATGGTGCAAAGTATTATAGAAAATTTGTAAGATACTTAGTACCATCTAATGGCCAGATGTATTGGTTTTTAATTTAAATCAATGAAAAGCTTTCATCTAGAGCAGTGTTTCTTAACCTTTTTTCAGTCAAGGCACCCTTTGAAATTATGAACAGTCCCAAAGCACCCTTTAAAATTATGGACTGTCTTGAGGCACCCCATTCTAAAATGGGGTGCTTCTAGATTGTCCATAATTTTAAAAGGGCACCCCGTTCTAAAATGTGAAAAACTATTCTAATTGTTTAATATAACGCAGCAACATCCACACATGTAGGACACTCAACATTAGAGATGATTTATTCTTCCAAAGCAAAATACACTTTTGCACACTGGTACTGACTAGTATTCCAATGTTTCTCTTCTCCCTCAGTTTTTCTCCATCACTGAGCTAATGTGACCCCAGCACTGATGAAGAGGGGCAGGAGAGGGTTAAACAAGGATGCTGTGTAGGAAACCAACATCCTCCTTTTCAACTGATGATGTCATTGGTAGTCAGGTTTCAGTGGCTAGAAGGTCATAATGGTGCACAATGAAAATCTGTGGCTTTGTGTAACTAAAAGGCAGGCTTGTTCCACCCACTGGCTTGTATACAAGTTTTGGGCAATTTTTAGACATTTTCTCAATAGAAGAAACCTCAAGGCATCCTTGGTTGAGAAAGGCAGCTCTAGCACAGGAAAAAGCCACCCTATTGCTCTCTGATTGCATCCAACAATAGATCAGTATTAGAAGTGATTTGTTGCTGCACAACTGCATGAAGATAGGTCAGGTAAGTCTCCAATGGCCATATCCAGATCCAAATGCTCTAAAAAACATAAAGTATACAAATTTAAAAATATGTTATACATAAATTACATTTTAAAAAATCCCTCCACAAATGTATGCTGACTTCCGAACAATGATGTAGGATGATCTGAATGACATTTGCCTTTAATGCATAAGGTCCAAATACTCACGTAAGCAAAATATAATTTCATTAGAATTTTAGTGATCCCAAACCTGTAAGAAATGTTGTTGCTGTACTAATTTGTGTCTTCACCATCCTTGATCTTATCTTGTTCCACTATGGAACAATAAAATCACACTTATGTGGTGGCCTTTTATTTATCAGATTTTGACACGTATAACTGGGGTGAAGGTTGCCTAGAAATACTGGAAAATACTTTTTTTCAATGGCTTCACCATTTCTTCTTATTAAAACCTAGAAAATAAAGTAAGTGTATTTAAATTTGTTAACAAATTAAAGCCCTATCTGACCCAAGAAACAGCCCTATGGACACTAAAAGATATAATGTGTGAAACTGAGACATCATCAAAATGCATAAAAGCTCTGGAACACTGGAACTGTTAAAGGGAATAAAGGTCTTGGAACTCAAGTGGATCATTTGAAAAGTGAATCTGAAACATCATGACGACTTCTTTGTCACCACGATTGTTAGTCAGCTCTATTGTACACTGACAATTGTAAACAGGTCTTCAACAGAGGGCTCAAACAGATTATTGACAACTGAGACCACATTGTGGATATTTAAATGACTTCTCATTAAGCATAGACGTGTCCTTCCTTCTCCTCAGTAATCATGGAAAGGCAATCATCAGGAGTGGTGTATATGCAGCTAGCGCCAGCAAAGTAGCAAGTGTCAGTTTTGTCAACATACTATTAGATCTTCAAGTCATGCACACTGTGGACCAGCTCATGATAAGGATTTGATTAAATGCATTTCACTTTCTAGATCTGTAAAAATAACCTCTCACGACTTATTACTTTAGCATTCACACTTTCAAAGGCATTCATTTAAAGAGGGCTAATTCATTGAACGTTTGGAAAAAAAAGAGAAAAAGAGCCAGGATTTTTGTGTTGGAAATGGTGGGGACCCCTGCACAAACTGAAAGAATCCAATATATATATATATATACACTGTATAAATATGTTTGAGTGTGTTGGAGGGTCTATTGATGCTGGCTGCTGGGGGATCTATTGTTGCTGGCAAGGGTCTATTATTGCTTGGATGGATTTATTGTTGCGGGGGTGGTAATTTGTGCAGTGAATCCATTGTTGTTTGGGGGGATCTATTGTTATTGGGGGTCTATGTTGCTGGGGGAGTCTTATGTTCCTTGGGAGTCAATTGTCACTAGGACGCATCTACTGTTGAGGGAATGGGTCTATCATTGCTGGCTGCTGGAGGGTCTATTGATGCTGGCTGCTGGGAGATCTATTGTCACTGGCAAGGGTCTATTGTTTCAGGGGGGAGTATTTTGTTGCAAGGAATCCATTGTTAGTGGGGGGGGGGGGGGTCTATTGCTGACTGCAGAGGATCAATTTTACTGCTTTTCTTGTTAGCATTGACCAATTCCATACAAATTACTTGGCACCACAAATGGATACTTTCTATATTCTCTAAAAGGGGCAGTTTTAGGAGGTGGGTAGGAAGTGGAACCAGGAGAAGGTAGGGAGTGGAACCAAGAGGTGGGTAAGTGTCAGAGACAAGGGGTGACTTGGAAGGGGGGTGTACCTGCACCTCTTCTCTGAGAATAGGTGAAGGTACTTTATTAGGTACACCTTGCTAGTAACAGGTTGGACCCCCTTTTGCCTTCAGAACTGCTTAATTTTTCATGGCATAGCTTCAACGAGGTGTTTGGAAACATTCCTCAGAGATTTTGGTCCATATTGACATGAGTTACTGTTGCCTTTCTATCATCTCAAACCAGTCTGCCCATTCTCCTCTGACTTCTGACATTAACAAGGCATTTTTGTCCGCACAACTGCCGTTCGCTGGATTTTTTCTCTTTTTCGGACCATTCTCTGTAAAGACGAGATAGTTGTGTGTGAAAATTCCAGTAGATCAGCAATTTATGAAACACTCAGAGCAGCCCGCCTGGCACCAACAACCATGCCATGTTCAAAGCCACTTAAATCCCCTTTCTTTCCCATTCTGATGCTCGGTTTGAACTTCAGGAAGTCATCTTCACCATGTTTAGATGGCTAAATGCACTGAATTGCTGCCATGTGATTGGCTAATTAGCTATCTGTGTTACCAAGCAATTGATGGGTGTACCTAATAAAGTAGCCAGTGAGTGTATATATATTTTATTGCCAACCCCTCAATTATTCCTGCACAGCAGCTGGACTCAATAAACTGACCTGAATTTTTCCCTCAGTTACAGGCTGATAATCTAATAAATCCTTTACAGCAATCTAGGGAATTAAGGCCACAATATACCATGAAATGATGCTCCAATTTTTCCACCACTCCTACAGTATATATCTGCATACTAATCATATCTCATGGATTGTAACTGTTACTAAACCCCAGACCCTGCATTCACTATAACTGGTCTCCCACAGTACACAGAACATGGAAATGCAATTATTATTTAGTAAATATAAATAGCAAAATACCTTTTCTCATCAGCAGTATATAGCAGTCTTGTGACTTCTATCAGTGTCCAGCCTAGCACATGTTAAAGCTTGTAGGAGGAGTTTTCTTTCTACTCTAGGATGATGCAGGGCCCCTGACCTCTGTCTGGACAGTGCTGATTGGCTCTGTGCTGATCACATGCACTCTCCCCAAAAAAAAAAAACCTCTCTAGCAATACACACTAAACTGAGCATGTGCAGAGTGACTCCACACGATATCTCTTATCAGGAGAGAGGAGGGGAACACTGGAAAAAGGGGAGGATCAGAGAAGACAGGATCAAACATTCTTTTTACACAATACAGAGAATTAACCCCTTAGGTTACACAGTGAGAATAGCATGCTTTACTGCATATAAGGACTGATTTTACTGTTGTGGGTTTAGAAACACTTTAAGGTTTTCATCCCACTGTCCTAAATGTGGACACTCTAGGATCAGACAATTCTGCATAACAGTGAAGTGCTATGCTGCTTCATATATAGTTAGCTACCTGCCTTTCTTTCTGGTATGAACACTTTTTTTCCTAACAGACATTCCCTGAGTTAAAAATTCCAAAGGCTGCAAAGAACTGCATATCATTAGCTCACTTATGGTAAAAAAGTCCCCTAGCATAAATAGATCTACCCTGACTATTTATGTATGCTGCATGGGTGGAAGCCTCTTTAAATAAAGAAACAGAGGTCCAAAACTTTTTTGACAATTGGAAGTCTTTAATTCAAACCTCAGATATAGACACACAGTAGTCAATAGCACAACGCTTTTGATATATCAAACCAGATTACTTACCAATGACCCTCCAACTAAAGTTCAACTCAATCTAAATTTGCGGCCATTCCTATTGTTATTGCATTCTTGCTTAAAAAAAAAAATGGAGTTCAAGTGATACGTGAAGAAGGGATCTAAGTTATTCTGAAAGCTTGCATCTTTAACCCCTTGACGCGAGCAGCCACATATTTGTGTGCAATTAGAAAATAGATATGTGCTGAGAGCGCACGCCCTGCGCGCTCCCAGCACATACAGTTGTGTTCAAAATTATAGCAGTCAGACATCACTAACCTGATCAATCACTGTTTTTGGTAGAAATGATATTTCTACATGGCAAATAATTTACTAGCAGGTGTAGTAGAGTAACAGAAATCCAACAGACCCAACAGTCATGACATGCATGCTGCTGATTCTGTGTAATTGAATCACTAATTGAAAGGGGCATGTTCAAAATAATAGCAGTGTGGAGTTCTATTAGTGAGGTCATTCATTCTTTGAGAAACAGGTGTCAATTATTGCCCTTATTTAAGGAAGAAAGGCAGCAAATGTTGTACATGCTGGTTACAGTGCATTTCTCTCTGAAATTCTGAGGAAAATGGGTGATTCCAGACATTGTTCAGAAGAACAGCGTACCTTGATTAAAAAATTGATTGGAGAGGGGAAAACATATAAAGAAGTGCAGAAAATGATAGGCTGCTCAGCTAAAATGATTGCAAATGCTTTAAAATGGCAACCAAAACCTGAAAGACGTGGAAGAAAGCGAAAAACTACCATTCGCATGGATAGAAGAATAGCCAAAATGGCAAGGACTCAGCCAACACTCAGCTCCAGGAAGATCAAAGAAGGTCTAATGTTACCTGTGAGTATTGTTACAATTAGAAGATGCCTACGTGAAGCCAAGCTATCTGCAAGAAGCCCCCGCAAAGTCCCACTGTTGAAAAAAAGACATGTGCTGAAGAGGTTACAATTTGCCAAAGAGCACATTGACTGGCCTAAAGAGAAATGGCGCAACATTTTGTGGACTGATGAAAGTAAGATTGTTCTTTTTGGGTCTAGTGGCCGGAGACAGTTTGTCAGACGACCCCCAAACACTGAATTCAAGCCACAGTACACTGTGAAGACAGTGAAGCATGGTGGTGCAAGCATCATGATATGGGGATGTTTCTTATACTACGGTGTTGGGCCTATTTATCGCATACCAGGGATCATGGATCAGTTTGAATACATCAGAATACTTGAAGAGGTCATGCTGCCTTATGCTGAAGAGGAAATGTCCTTGAAATGGGTGTTCCAACAAGACAACGACCCCAAACACACCAGTAAATGTGCAACATCTTGGTTCCAGACCAACAAGATTGACGTTATGGAGTGGCCAGCCCAATCCCCGGATCTTAATCCAATAGAAAACTTGTGGGGTGACATCAAAAATGCAGTTTCTGAGGCAAAACCAAGAAATAGAGAAGAACTGTGGAATGTAGTCCAATCATCCTGGGCTGGAATACCTGTTCACAGGTGCCAGAAGTTGGTTGACTCCATGCAACACAGATGTACAGCAGTTCTCAGAAACAGTGCTTATACAACGAAATATTCATTAAGTGATTCAAAGGAAAGCAAAATCTTCAAACATTTTTCAGTTTATATAGTGAATGTTTGAGTTTGTAAAGAAGAATACAAACACTGCTATTTTTTTGAACAGTCTAATATTCACTTTTCTTCAATTTTGTTAGAGGAACAACACAAATTTGATATATTTTTCTTCATGTTTTGATTTGGAATAGAATGTGTAGTGTTCCCAATGCATTTGTGTGTATGGAAATAAAAGCTATTAGAAGGATTTTGAGCTTTATTCACTTTTTTCAACACACTGCTATTATTTTGAATACAACTGTATATCCGTGACTCACGGAAAGGTCCCGATTTCCCCTTTCGATCGGGACCTTTTCCAATCATGTGACCACCGTGACGGCAAATCACAGCGTTTACATGACCCTAAAACCCTGCCTGCCTCCCGGCATCTAAAACTCTTAAAGGGGCGGGAGGCGCTGACGCGAAGTGGTTAATAACTTAAGGTAGCGCATAAAGGGTATCACTTAAACCCCAAACTTTCTGCAAAAAACAATGGCAAACCTTTTACAATACATATACAGGGGTTAGACAAATGATGGACACATTGTATGATTTGCAGGTGTGAAAGTGACGACATGCTCTGCGTTGAAAGTGGAAGTGATGTAATATTATTTTTCTTCCACTGTGTGATGAGACACCTAGCTAACAGGTGAGAAGCCTCGCTTTTGTCATTCATTGTGTCAGAATTTACTGAGCTTCAAAGAGGGCAAATTGTTGGTGCCCGCTTAGCTGGTGTCTCTGTGGCTGAAGTTGTCAATTTATTTGCCATGTCACGATGTACAGTATCAAAGGTTATGACGGCATATACAGTTTCAGGGAAAACATTGTTTGAGGAGCATTAGTGCGATCAACATGGTCAACTGACCGAAAGAGACAAAAGGACATTGCGCAGAATTGTGACCTGGGAATTGGAAAACAACTGCTGCAAAAGTGACTGCAGAGCTCAATCTCAGTCCTGAGAGCACACTGCCTGAGTTTTGGGGGTCTTCTTATTCATGTTTTACCCCAAGATTCACCCAACTTTCACCAAAGATATATCAATTTTCCCATAAAATGCAATTAGAAAATGTGTGAATTTTGAGTGACAGTCTTACAGTGTTAAAGCTAATTACTTGGCACCTTCTCAGTTCCAAATTTAGGATGCAATCTAGAAGCTTAATACATCATTGAGCTGATTAGTTAGAGCAGCTACTGCTAATTTCATTGCCCTTTAGTAAGCAAGACTTTCTCTGTGAATTCTATTTCTGGTTTTAGTGCAACACAAACTAATACAGTATCTGAAGATTATATATTGACCCACAACAGTGGAGGAGAAAGGATAGAGTGACCTGTGTAAGGGTGGTTTTGCAGGAGGAGAGGAAGAATTAAATGTTTGGCACAAGGTCAATAGCTATGACTGATTAGGAAGTACTGGGATAAGGACAAAATAATGAATAGGGGAAACAGAATTACAGATAGAAGATTGATTTTTTTGTCTGACATTTCCTTTTGCCATGTGCTACAAGAGAACAAAATAGCGATTCAAAGAGATCATCATACAAAGACAAATCAGACAAAGCATTTGAAATTGATATTCAAATTTATACCGCCTTTGTCTGTGCAAGGTGTTCCACCATCCAGGGGGCTTTTGTTGTACAGTATGTCTTCCTCTTGATGCATAATTGATATTTTATGATTACTTGTTGGAAAGAACATTTGTTCCTTAACAAGGCTAAAGATAAAAATGGAAAAGTTAGTAAAAGTGGCAGTTTTTGTTACGCTAGAGCAGGGGCGGACTGACAACTCATGGGGCCCCCGGGCAATAGGAGATCATGGGGCCCCTGTGTCCTCGCCCACACTCAAATCACACCCAAAAAAGCCTATGAAAGGTACCAGGGACATCTTATGGGGCCCCCTACTGACCCCGGGCCCTCGGGCAGTGCCCGAGTTCCCCAATGGTCAGTCCGCCCCTGCGCTAGAGTCATCTTTAAGGAACCAAGTGTGAAGCATCTTTATTTTCTATATGTAACCCGTAATTTCTGTTTTATAAAAATGTGTAGTAGTAGCGAAGATTTTAAAGTGCAACTGAACTGGCAGCTGTGGGTAGGTGGGTGGGTGGGTAAGGACTGTCTTGGTATGTATGCATAGTGTACAGAGGGAGGACTAGCCTGGGTATTTGCCCCTGTGCCAGTACTAATAGGATATGCTGGGTTGGTGTCACCATTCAGACATCATGGTGGAACCTTCAGTCAGTGACAAATGTTGGATTTTACACTCACTGGCTGCTTTATTAGGTACACCTGTTCAATTGCTTGGTAACACAAATTGCTAATCAGCCAATCACATGGCAGCAACTTAATGCATTTAGGCATCTAAACGTGGTGAAAATGACTTGCTGAAGTTCCAACCGAGCATCAGAATGGTCTTTCCCAGGATTTAAAGGGATTTAAGTGGCTTTGAACATGGCATGGTTGTTGGTGCCAGGCGAGCTGGTCTGAGTGTTTCAAAAATTGCTGATCTACTGGAATTTTCACACACAACTATCTTGCCTTTACAGAGAATGGTCCGAAAAAGAGAAAAAATCCAGCAAACGGCAGTTGTGCGGACAAAAATGCCTTGTTAATCTCAGAAGTCAGAGAAGAATGGGCAGACTGGTTTGGGATGATAGAAAGGCAACAGTAACTCATGTCAATATGGACCAAAATCTCTGAGGAACACCTCATTGAAGGTATGCCACAAAAAATTAAGCAGTTCTGAAGGCAAAAGGGGGTCCAACCCGGTACTAGCAAGGTGTACCTAATAAAATACCTTCTCCTATTCTCAGAGAATAGGTGCAGGTACTCCCCCTTTCCAATTCACCCCTTGTCTCCAACACTTACCCACCTCTGAGCACCGTCTCTTGGTTCCACTCCCTACCCACCTCCTAAAACTGCCCCTTATAGAGGATATAGAAGCAAGTATCCATTTGTGGTGCCAAGTAATTTGTACGGAATTGGTCGATGATAACAAGAAAATCTAGATGTGGTGACGATGACTTGCTGAAGGTCAAACCGAGCATCAGAATGGGGAAGAAAGGGGATTTAAGTGACTTTGACTGTGGCATGGTTGTTGGTGCCAGACGGTCTGGTTTGAGTATTTCAAAAACTGCTAATCTACTGGGATTTTTATGCACAACCATCTCTAGGGTTTACTGAGAATGGGCAGAAAAAAGAGAAAATATCCAGTGAGCAGCAGTTGTGTGGATGAAAATGTTGATGCCGGAGGTCAGAGGAGAATGGGTAGACTGATTTGAGATGATAGAAAGTCAACAGTAACTCATGTCAATATAGAACAAAATCTCTAAGGAATGTTTCCAACGCCTTGTTGAATCTATGCCATGAAGAATTATGGCAGTTCTGAAGGCAAAAGGGGGTCCAACCCGGTACTAGCAAGGTGTACCTAATAAAGTGGCTGGTAAGTGTATATAGCTGCTTGCTCCCCACTTGGAGCTACAGTCACAGCATCTAGCAGAAGGTATTCTTCTGGCACCAATTTTCTCTGTGGTTCTGAGGTTTCATGTGACTAAATGGCAAAAGCCACAAAGTTGTTTCCTGAAGTTAGGAAAAGGTTTGTCACAATCAACCATGCCCTTTAGGAACACCAATATTTCATTATCATCAACAACAAACAATGAGGCACCATAGCACACCTTGTCTAGCTTGAGTCAGCTGCTTCCACCCCCTCCCCAGCCCAGAGCCACAGTGAGCTCTGGAGGGGCAGTCACCACAGTCACCACTCTCTGCTCAGAGTGGATCGAGAACTGAGCAATCAGCAGTCATGTGATCACTCAGTTCAGCAGGGAATAGCTGCAGCATCACACTGTCAGTATGCGTATTTATTTTTTATGTACCTGAGAATAATTGCTCTTTCAAATAAATTATTTAAACCCTAACTGTGAACTTCCCTTTGGTATGTTAAATATATAATTTAAAGTGTTTTCTTATTTTTTTTTTTATAAGTGCAAAGAAATTACTTGTTGATTCTACCTGAAATTCAGTGAGCTCATAACGTACTTTACTCTTTACCTCTGTTGACTGTTATCAATTTAGAGTCTTATGATTTCTCATTGTGTACAGCAGAACTTCACCCCCCATGTTAGGGAAACGGGGAGAGGGAGGTATTCTGTAGGATGAGGTATTCTGTGGTCCTATGATGATAAAGGGAGAGAGCAGGGTGACAGATGAATTTGTCAGTGTGCTGCTTCTACTTTCGCTGTCCAGTCAGAAGCTGGGGGAATGACAAGACCTGTATATGCTAATTAAATTATTATTAAACCCAGACTATGAAAAACTCTCATTACATGTGTAGCACTACCCACTTAGGAGTCACTGAGTTATTTCCAACGTCAATCTGGACCCTTCTTTAAAAGCCCAGCCCCTGCTGACATCACATCACTCTTCTGACCAGAGTAAATTATCACCAAAAAATAGACTTAAAGACAGAATAGAGTGAACTGATATGATGTTTATATTAAACTTGGATGTAAGCATAAAGTGGTATATGTGTAGGTAATGGCAATTACCACTCTTAGTAACTCTAAACAAAGAAAACAACACATACAGCAAAACCTCAATCAGTGTTGGCAGGCCTGATATTCAGAAGTTAACCCAAAACCACAAACCTGAGGTGCTTCTACTCCCCAGTGATCAAGGAAAACTAGCAAAGGTGGAACTAGCTCACTTTGGGCCCCCAGGATCTGATGGCAAGGTTAAAATCTGAAAAAGAAAGGAGCTCCTTTAATTAGGATAGTCAACGTCCCTGCAGTAAGGAATCTCCTGTGCACTTCTTGGGGCCCAGTTGGCGCATTACAACAATCCAGACCTTTCAAGTGGGAAAAGAGGAAAGTGGCAGTCTCTCAAAGGATCAAACAAGGGAAAAAAGAAGGAAACAAGAGGTACTATCCCTTTAAGTGGCATTTGACTTGGGTGGTGTCCCTTTAATGCACTAAGCAAGTTGCAAACTTTAGGCAAAATGGTGTCAGAAGTTAGCAGAAGCACTTGCGGGCAAAGGGCAACTCTTCTCTGGGCTGCAGTAACTAATGGCAATGGTGGCAAATGTTCCTTTAAAAGGGAAGGCAGATGGTTAAGGGAAAAATTATGTGGTTTGGTCTGCCGAAGGCGTACACTGCGGTCAGCTCTGAAGACTGAATTATGCTGAAAATGTGTTCAGTAGTAGTAGCCGAGGGAAGTAGGCCGCAACACGTTAACTATAACAATGTCTGCAACTGTGTGCAGGAAAGTGGCAGATTTGAAAAGAATGTCAGTGTTCTCATTTTTGGCTGGTGTATGGGACTCTCTCACTCGATCCGTGGCATCACTCAGGTTCCAGCGGTCTCTCACTCTCTGTAGATGGGGGCCCCCACAGGTTCTCTGGTCCCACCTGCAATGTTCCATCTGGCACAGTGCTCCATGTCACCTGCTGGCAGAATGTCTCACTGGACAGGTTGGCAAGGCTAGCGGTCAGTAACTCCTCCTTGCCTCTCTCCTCTCTAGCTCTGTGGCCTGGTCCGGTACTCCAGAAGTTTGCATAACTCTCTCCTCCACACATTTCCAGTCCAGTCTCCTGGGCATCTGTATATAAATGTCCCTGCCCACATGCCCGCTCCTCTGGGAAATGTAGTCCTCTGATACGCTGCTTCCCAAAAAAGTCCTGTGGTTCAGCATACAAGGTCCATTAGGCTGTTCTTCAGAGTGTAAGTGCCACTGACTTGCATGACTTTGCCATCTTTTGTTTCTCTTAACATCCTGCAACTTGCATTATAGAATGGTGTTACACCTGCAATATGCAAATAATCAAAATCCTCCTGCGCTTTGAAAATGGAACACCTAAACCTATTCCTTAAGCTGCCAGCACTCAAAAACTGATACCAAATAACAGTGTCAATGAATAATAAGTGAACAGTGCAGCGCTCTAAAAAACTACAATTCAATATAAAAAACTACAATTCAATAAAAAATGACAATAGTGATATAAATAAAAAATTAGTGCCAACCCATATTAAAAATAAGAAATTAGGTGCAAAACCATGACCATAAAAATAATGTGCCCACCATTCAGTATGATATTTGACACTCCAAACATCATCCAATTAAAAACTTTAACAGTGCTCACACAGTGCCACAAAAATAAATAAACATAATATATGTAACAAAAAAACAATTCCTATTAGTGTAATACCAAACAGATCATGCGATGTGCAGCAGTGATATAAATCAGCATATATATCACCAAAATGAATCAACATAAATATAAACAATATTATGAACAATGTCCTTTAGGTGAAAAATAAAGCAAATCATGCGATGTGCAACAGTGATAATAGATGAAAAAACGTGACTGTGCAAAAATCCTCTTTCGTTAATGGCTAGATTGCCTCCTCACCTCCTCCTACTGACCCCTAAGGGCCAACAGGCTTGCAGGATCACCCTGGATCCTTAGTATGTAATGGCCAGCAGCTTCCTTCCTTCCCTGGAGCTCCTTTGCAGGGTTCCAAATACCCTTATTCAGTCAGGGCGGTCCTGAAGAGTAATAGCTCACCAATCCAGTGAGCCAAAAAAACACCCACACATCAGTGAGGAGGGAAGTTTGACTGCAATGTGAGTGTTAAACCTTTTTACTCTATATTTAATAAATGAAGTTGACTCAATACTGCACTTAGAGAGTTTTTTTTTGGCTCACTGGATTGGTGAGCTATTACTCTTCAGGACCGCCCTGACTGAATAAGGGTATTTGGAACCCTGCAAAGGAGCTCCAGGGAAGGAAGGAAGCTGCTGGCCATTACATACTAAGGATCCAGGGTGATCCTGCAAGCCTGTTGGCCCTTAGGGGTCAGTAGGAGGAGGTGAGGAGGCAATCTAGCCATTAACGAAAGAGGATTTTTGCACAGTCACGTTTTTTCATCTATTATCACTGTTGCACATCGCATGATTTGCTTTATTTTTCACCTAAAGGACATTGTTCATAATATTGTTTATATTTATGTTGATTCATTTTGGTGATATATATGCTGATTTATATCACTGCTGCACATCGCATGATCTGTTTGGTATTACACTAATAGGAATTGTTTTTTTGTTACATATATTATGTTTATTTATTTTTGTGGCACTGTGTGAGCACTGTTAAAGTTTTTAATTGGATGATGTTTGGAGTGTCAAATATCATACTGAATGGTGGGCACATTATTTTTATGGTCATGGTTTTGCACCTAATTTCTTATTTTTAATATGGGTTGCCACTAATTTTTTATTTATATCACTATTGTCATTTTTTATTGAATTGTAGTTTTTTATATTGAATTGTAGTTTTTTAGAGCGCTGCACTGTTCACTTATTATACACCTGCAATATGACTGCTGTTCATACTCACAAAGCCACTAAAATAATAACTTTGTGTCCATCTAGTTGATCCTGCTTTCAGAGGTCCATCTAATCTTTTCTGGGCCTCACAGTAGGCTGAGATTGTGTAGACCAGATGGCCAATCATCTTCTAACCTCAGCTTGTTCAAGTAAGCTTTGGCAATAAAACCCGGAAGCTGATTGGTTTCAGACATGAGCCTGATTTTGCACTCTCCAGCTTCAGTATATAATCCCCACTGTGCCGTGTACATTGCCTATTTCACTCAGTGACCTCAGACACTCACTATTCCCCTGTAGCCCTGATGTGAGCTTATTTGTGTACCACCCCATTATGTACTTTGCAGGAATCAGGTGTTACATAATCAACTAAATAGTCAATGTAGTAATTTTCTAAATGTCTGCTCATATGTAGCTAAATATGGTTTTTCCCTTATGAGGCTATCAATTATATTAGGTTATATCTCAAAACTAGCAAGATGGGGGCGTGTCCAAGATGGCAACCGGAGCGGCCGCATAATCCTGAGCTTCGTCGCCTCTCCACCTAATTTGCTGCCATCCTGGTGGCAGCGGACTGACAGAGCTTGCCGGAGGTCCCTGCTGCTACTCGACGGAGGGGTGCCGAGTGGCTTTGGCTCCTCTCTGTGGCAGCGGACCATCGCGGCCTGTTGCGGCTTAGTGAGGCCTCGTTTGATGCTGGTCTCACGCCTATCCAGGAAACACATGAGTGCGGTCTGCGGTGGGGGAGGGTGTTTGACGGCCATTGGGCCCCCCGACCTGGACCATCGGGCCCCCCCACCTGGATCATCAGGCCCCCCCAGGGGACTGCGGCCTATAATTAGGGCCTCAAGGGCCCTCCCTTAAAGGGAGATGTAAAACGGCCCCTGCTGGGCCTGAAGGCCTGTTGAGGCAGATGAACAGCCACTTGGGGGATAAAGAAGTGTTTCCTGCACCCCCCTGGAGGGCTCTGGAGCCAGCACCCCAGGGAGTTTATATTATTACAGCCCCTGTGCCTGTCGGCCTCCCCACACAGTCTGAGGCCTACATCTGGGCCCGTGGCCTTTATTGGGATCATATACTTAACCATTAGCCGCCCGGCCTATAGCCGTTTGGCGGCCGCAAAAATGCTGTAGCTTTCCGGGGTGTACGCCATTTGGCGTCCTCCCGCACATGCGCAGTTCGTGTGGTTGCAGAGCCGCGCAGCGGCGCGATCTGTCACCGGCCGTGTACCTCGGACCTGCTGTGACCAATCACAGCAGGTCACATGACAGTTGTATACAATGGATGGCTTCATTCATGCCATCCATTTTATACAAGTGCCTAGCTGTGAATGGTCACAGCAGGTCACATGCACATTTCATGTGATTAGCTGTGGCCAAATCACAGCTAAGCACAAAAAAAAAAAAAAAAAAAACCTGAATGAATCGATGTCATTCAGGTAAATGCTTGCTTATAGCAAAGTAATTCTTTGCTATAAGCAAATTGTGTAAAAAAAAAAAAAAAAAAAAAAAAAAAAAAAAGGATCACTTCCCCAAAGTAGTACAATGTTACTATGGTAACATTGTACTACTTTGGTCATAGTGAAATATTAAAAAAAATCTTAAAAAAAAAAATGTAATAAAAAACTAAAAATAATAAAAAAATAAAAAAATATATATATATATATTTTTTTCATGCTGTCACCAGTCAGTGTCCCTGTTCACCACCATGCCAGTTATATGATGACGCTGTACTGCACTGGTGACAGTATGTAAAAAAAAAAATAGTGAAAATATTTTTTTTAATTTTTTAATTTTCTGAAAAATTAAGACAAAAAAAATACAACTTCAAAAAACTCGCCATTCCTCTTATGAAGTACGTCCAACTGTCTACTCTGCAAAAAGGGGCCATTTGGGGATATCTGTACTAATCTGACATTCTTGGACCTCAAGAAATTAGATTGGCTGTCAGTACTTCAGGATTGATCAATTTTCAGATCTATACCATAGTTTGTGAACTCTATAACTTTCCTACAAACTAAATAATACATCCTAATTTGGGTTATTTTCACCAACGACATGTAGTAGAATACATCTTGGCCTAAATTTATGAAGAACAATTATTTATTTGTAAACTTTTATAACAGAAACAAAAAAAACGTGTTTTTTCAAAATTTTTGGTCTTTTTTTGTTAATTTAGCAAAAAATAAAAACCCCGGCGGTGATTAACCCCTTCCCGCCGATGCCTCCCGGCCCTTTAAGAGATTCAGACCCGGGAGGCGGGGCGGTTGGGGCGTGGCTTAGGAATCATGTGACGCGTCATCACGGCGGTCACATGATCGGGAAAGGTCCCGTTCGAAAGAGCGGCCCGGGACCTTTCCGTGAGTACCACACATGTGTGCTGGGAGCGCGCAGGGCGCGCGCTCTCAGCACATATGTATTTAGTTACATGGACGCAAATGTGCGGCCGCTCGGCGTCTAGGCCCAGGCGCCGGGAGGCCGCACATTTGTGTGCGGCCAGCGCAAAGGGGTTAAATACCACCAAAAGAAAGCTCTAGTTGTGTGAAGAAAATGATAAAATTTTAGTTTGGGTACAATGTTGTATGACCGCAATTGTCATTCAAAGTGTGAGAGCACTGAAACGTGAAAAATGGCCTGGGCAGGAAGGTGTAAAATTGCCCGGTATTGAAATGGTTATAGTTTATAGCTGCTATCTCCACCAATATGGTGACATTCATTTTTACAATATGTGCTGTGCTGTTGTATTTAATCACACCTATGTAGCCACATCCTTATATCTGCATAGGGCTGTATAGGTCCCCTGGGGCTTTTCGCACTTTAGGCTATACAAGTTTCAGTTGATCACCCCAGGAGACTTCCTGCATGCAGTCCACTAAGAAAAAAAGTAAGGGTAATGCTCAAAAATCCCTTACAACATATTTACTGAAGTCGCAGGAGATTTTCAACATGTCTCAAGATAATTCCGACTGAGCATCCCCTTCCCACCTCGTGCAGGATACTGCAGCTCATCCATCTGCACAGGACAGTGAGTGTGCACAGCAACTTACAAAAGAGGACTTAGAATCTTGTTTGGAGACAATGTATACCTAGTTGGCAGCTAAGTTCCAATCAGAACTCCACAAGAGTACAAACGTCCTCTCTCAGGAAATAGCTGCATTGGGCTCCAGAACCGACTGTTTAGAAACCAAACACGATGAGCTCAGCTTGGCTTATGGTGAGCTCTCCAGAGATCATGACCATTTACAAACAACATTTACACAGTTGCAGGCACAGGTGAAGGATCTCGATAATTGCAATCGCAGGAATAATCTGCGCATTTGGGGAATTCCGGAAAATGTGACTGATCCCTCACAAGCTATATCTAAATTGTTTAAGTCTCTTCTTCCAGACCATGAGCCTAGATCCTTTACCTGCGACCGTATCCATAGAGCTCTACGCCCAAAACCCCCTAACGATAAACCACCTCGGGACATTATTCTGTGTATGAATGATTTCCTGATGAAAGAAGATATACTCAGTGCTGCTCGTAATATCACCACAATTTCTTTTGAAGGTTCAACTCTGCAAGTCTTTCCAGATATCTCACCTGCTACATTGGAGAAGCGCAGGAAAATTAAGGAAATCACATCTGCCCTTTTTTCTGCACACATCTGCTACAAGTGGGGCTTTCCCTTTAAGTTGATAGTTCCACACAATGGCAGCACATACACAGCCACATCCCTTCTTGATGGACGAGAAATTCTGGCTAAATTAGGCCTGGCTGCCGCTCCTTCACCTCTTACCCCTCGGGCATCTCCTAGTTGGAATACTCCATCTTCACGAAGGGAAAGAAGGAGAGTCAGACAAGATCCGAGTTAACAGGGTCTTTGCTCATTTGCATATATCTCATTAAATAGATAAGATGTTGAGGCATGCTACAGCGTTATCATATTCATATGTGTTTGTTAACTTTGATTAATCCGTTGTCATTGGGACATGCAAAAATTTTCTTGACATGGGTCTTAGGACTCTTTATTTACAGCCCGCATACTGATTTCATGTGATTTCTTGACACGTGACCCCACCCTGTCACCGAGATGTCACTGACCAGAAGTGAAGTGGCCACTCTGCTTTCCATGTTTTCCGGTGGCGTGGCTTGGGCCCAGATGGCCCTTTGAAGTTAAGTTTCTATGTCTTTTCAGGAAAGGCAGCTAGCCTACCTGATCCATGGTCTACTGTGTTTTTTTTGGTTATAGTAGCTCCTAGAGCCCTACTTCTACTGTTTTATGTTTTTGTTTTTCTGATAACTTTGATACATGATGGTAATCTTACACAATCTTGTGAACATCCCAGCCTGAACTTTGGGACTGGGTTGTTTCATAAACTGATACTGACAGATTTTTTTCTTATACGATGCTGATCTAGATGTTCTACTGATTAGTCAATCTTATTTTGATAATTATCAGATGGTTATATTTATGCTGACTGATACTATTTTTTTCGACATGGTGGTTCACTGTATCTCACATAATGTCCAGGGTTTTAATTCCCCAAACAAGCGTAAAACGGCCTTCCTCCAGTATAGACGCCTAGAGGCAAAGATTATTTTGTTGCAGGAAACCCATTTCACAGCTGCTAAACACCCCAAATATTTCCATAGATCCTACAAGCAGGGGTTTTACACCTTACACTCTACTAAAAGTAGAGGTGCAGCTATTTTCCTCCACAACTCGTTCCCCTTTGACGTTCAACATGTTTATAGGGATGTTGACAATCATGTTGACAATCCTTCTCTCCTTAACAAAAAACTGATATCGCAAAAGAGGCTAGAACTGAATACTTTATTATCCCAGAGAATTGCAAAGGCTTTATGATGGTCTAAGGCTTCTTTTTTATTACATAGTAATTCAGCTTCTACTATGTTTGCACGGAAACTGAACCATTCTATACAGCCCACACATATATATATAGGTTGCGCACTAAGAATGGTTCTATCTCCTCTTTACCTCATGAAATATTGGGTATTTTTGAACAATTTTATTCCACCCTATTAGCTCCCCCACAAACAACCTCCACCCCTACAGATGGCTCGTGGCTTGATTCTTTGCCCCCCCCTGCTCTCACACCCTCCCAGATAAGCTCCCTTAATGCCCCATGTACCCTGGAGGACATAACCTGTGCGATTAGGGCACTGCAAAATTCCACGGCACCAGGCCCAGATGGGTTTATGGCTAGCTATTATAAACATGTTGCCCCTGTGCTAGCTCTCTATTTGCTGTTATTGTTTAATAACACTTTGCAGGGCGGAAAGCTCCCTGAGGAGATGCTGTTGGCTAACATGTCCCTACTACCAAAACTGCTAAAAGATCATCATCTACCTCAAAACTATAGACCCATCTCAGTGATGAACAGCGACCTTAAAATATTTAGTCGTATTTTAGCAAACAGACTGGACCCTATTATTTCCTCTTTGGTCTCACCTGACCAATCATGCTTTATTCCAGATTGACTTATCACAGATAATATACGTCTCACACTATTATTCAAGATGCTAACTTACATTCTAAAAGAAGTGTTGTTACTAAGCCTGGACATTAATAAAGCCTTCGATAGTGTTCTCTGGCCATATATGTTCTCACTGTTACAGAAGATGGGCTTCCACGATGAATTTCTGTCTGGGGTACATGCTTTGTATGCCTCCCCTCAAACAAGAATTAGACTTCCAGGCTGCAATTCCAAATTTTTTACGCTGGGCAGGGGCACCCGTCAGGGATGTCCACTGTCACCTTTACTATTTGCACTAATTTTGGAACCCTTGGCGATTGCTATTAGAACACACCTGAACATCTCGGGGAATCCTCTTTTGGTATCGCAGTTTAAGTTATGTATGTATGCAGATGATGTCATGCTTTTCCTTACTAACCCATTAGTATCACTTCCGAATTTATGTACTTTATTGAATAAGTTTGCATCCATATCAGGCCTAACTGTAAATTTTACCAAATCAGTTGTTATGCCTATTAATGTTACTAGTTCCCTGGGCGAATCTCTCCGCAGCTCCTTCTCATTTCATTGGGCCACAGATCGGATCTCCTATCTGGGTGTATATCTTACTCCCAGCTATTCGAGATTATTTGCAGTTAATTACCCACCATGTGTATCACGCCTCTCTACTTTGTTAAAGATCTGGCATGGGTACCCTATCTCATTTTTAGGCACAGTCACGGCAGTGAAGATGAATGTTTTGCCGAAATTATTGTACTTGTTTCTAGCACTCCCAATCTCAGTCTCGAAAATGTTTCTAAATCATTTGCAACGTGTGATTAATAATTTCATTTGGCGTAACAAACGTCCTTGTTTCACTTCATCAATCCTTTACCAATCGCAAAGGATGGGAGGCCTAGATCTTCCAAATTTCTGGCTCTATTACCTGTCGGCCCACTTCGTACAACTATCGAAATGGGCGACTATTAACTCCCAAGAGTCCCTTGGATCAGATTTGAATCTCAATCTATACGTCCGTTCTATTTACCGGGTATTTTATGGACAAAAATTCCCCCTCGCATGTTGATATCCCATAATTCTATTGTTGCCCACTCATTGATGCTTTGGTCCCGTTATAAATTTAAATGAAATCTTATTTCTTCTGTCCCACCGGGTTCATCATTTTTTGGAAACCCGAAATTCATCACAGCATTCTCGTCTCCACAGGCGTTTCGTTGGTGGAATGAACATTCTTTTATCAGATTATCTGATTTTCAAAGAGGAGGGTCTTATATCACTTTTGAGATGCTACGCGCACTTTTTGATATCCCGCTCTGAGAATACTTTAGTTACAGGCAAATTAGACATTTTTTTCATGCACATTTTGATTTGACACCTTTGTCTCCGATTACTTTTTTTGAACGTAGTAGCCGTGACTCTCTTAGGGGCAGGGGTCTTATTTTGGATTTGTATCGTGTTTTTTTGGTAACTATCTATTCCTCTCCCCCCTTATACAGAAATGGGAGGTGGAGAGTGGTGTCATTTTTTTCTGAAGAGGATTAGATCTCCATGGTGGATAGTATACACAAAAGCTTTTTTTCTCTTTCTGTTTTGGAGACGGCCCTCAAAGTACTAACCCGCTGGTATTATACCCCTTCTAGGCTGAGTGTCATGTTCCCGGGGATGTCCCACCTGTGTTTCCGAGGTTGTGGCCTAGCTGGTACCTTGGTGCACACATTTTGGGCTTGCCAAAACCTTTCGTTGGTGTGGCGCAAGGTCTCCGAAGTGGCCTCTGCTGTGGCAGATGATCCTGTGCATCTGTCTATACCGTCTTGCCTGTTGGGAGCTCACATCGTGGGAATACGGATGGGGGATATGAGGCTAATCCCTACCGTCTGTGTTTCTGTCCTGTGGGCCATTGCCCTGCACTGTAGGTCACCCACGATGCCATTGCCCTCAGTTTTGCGGAGAGTTGATGTTCATGGAGAGAATTCATTACATGTTACTGGATAGGATGCAGTTATTCGACAGAAAGTGGGAGGTTTGGAAAACGCATAGACATTTACTATCTGAATAATGAATATTTATGATTTCATTGATCGTGTTTTTCTGTTGGTGTCATTATTGTTCTGCCTACCCTCTTACCTATCTTGCTCATACACTTAACTTTTTGCCTTACATGATTGTACCTTTTTGGAATGTATATAACAGATGTGCCTTGTTTCTGTTCTATATGTTACTTGATTCTGTAATGTTGTCTTTGCAGCCTATTTCATAAAAACTAATAAAATCGTTTGTAAACAAAAAAAAAACTAGCATGATGTTCTCTCGTGAAGCATTGCAGTGGAACCAAATCCTAAAAAAAAATTCCACAAGGTTTGTAAGCTTTGTGTGTTTACAAACTTCTTGTCCAAAAAAAAAAATATATATATATATATATATATGTGTGTGTGTGTGTTTTGTGTATATTCACGCAGTGCACACACAGTCAAGTCTACATTCCCAGTTCCCTTCAGGCACCTGAAAATGCCAAGAGTGGAGCTGGATGCCTGGGCAATTTAATGCCATAATTAGTGGCAGCCCAATGACTGGATAGGAAAAAGGCCTGGAAGAAGTGGCGGAGAAGATGGTGGTGGAGGTGAGCAGACTAGGTCTACACTAAAGTATATGTATGCTTTCAGGGGAGGACAGAACTTTTGGCTTGGGGGGGCAATCACAAATAACCAACTAGCCCTCTGATCATTCCTGTGGGCTAAAGAAAGTGTACCACACAAAGTGTGATATGGTGCCTCATTGAATGTTGGTCATGGTGAAAGGTGGGTGTTAAAGGGTTAGTTCACCTCTACAGAGAAAATGAACTTACACCGTACCCCCCTCCCCAGTTGTACTTACCTCTGGTGTTGCCAAGCTTTCATCACCCCCCGCAGCCACTCCAGCAGTCTGGGGATTTGAAATTCCCACTTTTCTCCCTCTCCTCCATGCAGCACATCTCAGATGGACCAGATGGATTCAACTTTTACAACACTGGCCAATCAGAATCAATCTGGTCCATCCCGGAAGCTCTGCATAGAGAAGAGGGAGAAGCACAGTGATTTCAAATCCCTGGAGCCACTGTAGGGGTGGTGACAGCTCATTAACCCCAGAGATAAAAACAGTGGGGATCTTGATAGGGAAGATGTCTGCTCTTAGCTCACCTTTACATGTTTTTCTGTAAAGGTGAGCTAACACGTTTTCATTAACATGCTTTTTGTGACACACCTTTTCACATCTTCTACCAACAGCCACTTTATGGCTTGTAGCATTTGTTCACATGACATCTCAGAGGCGGTTGTTGTGGGAAGACCTCCCTTTGCTTGATGTTGTGATCGCAGGCCTTAATGGGGAGCATGTAGCTATGTAATGTCCAACATGTGTCACTGACTGCAGGTCCAAATCATGATGTCTGAATGGTGATGTATGTCCACTCAGGAGCACCAGCCCAAGATATCTTATTAGTACTGCCCCCCCCCCCCCCCCCCAGCCCGGTCCTCCCCCTGTATATTGTGCATATGTATCATGGCAGAAAACCCCTCCCTTCCCACAGCTGGAACTTCAATGTTACTTTAACAGTTTTTCCACTATGACTACACACCTTTAAAAACAAGCAATGACAGCTTACCCAGTTCTATGCTGAAAGGTTCCCCTGAAAGAAAATAAAGATGCTTCACACACAATTCCCTAAAGATGACACCCCACTAAGAAAAACTGAAAAGTGCCAATTTTAATGACAAAAATATTCTGTATATCAGGTAATCATAAAAAATACAATATGCACTAAGAGGAAGGCATATAAAAAAGACTCTCTGGATGGTGATACACTTCACACAGAAAACTGTGACTGTATAAATTTGAATTTTGATGTAAAACTCTTTGTCTGATGATACAAAGTATGATGATTTCTTTAAAACTCTTTCTTTTGTAGTTGATGTGTGGCCGAAGGGAGTAGAATGTGTTTTAAATAGGATAAAAAAGAAAAGTGTGCACAATCACTGATCGTCAGCAGCAGGAACATTTATTTTGGGTTGCTCTTTGATGGTAGGTTATAGTAACAACATTTAAAAACATATATTTTTGTACTATTTTGGGCCAGTTTTCATTTGATGCTAAAAAAAATAAATAAATCTGGATATATCTTTTATCATTTACCACCAAACGAATGCCCAACTTGTCCTGAAAAAAAAAAAACAAGGTACAGGTGTGCACACAAAACATGTTCATATTTACTTTTAATGTGTACTGAACAGGAAACTGGACTTCTATTTTATGACCAGGGTAGTTTAGAGGTCTTCTTTGTTCTCTCTCTCAAAGAAGGCAGATTAAAGTGGAGTTAAATTGGCAATTGCAGCCTTTTATTATAAATATCACAAAGAATTTAAATACAATTCATGTAACTAAACATAATAGATCAAATAAGGTTGCAGGTCCTTGGAGGCATCATATAACAGTACCAAAAACCTCTTGCTTGTGGCACTAGTTACAGTAGATATGTTATGCCCATAGATACAAAATACCACCTCAGGAATTATCTCAGCTGACTTCAAACATGTACTGGTCTACAATTGAGTTGACCAGACCAACTATAGGACATCACACCAAAGATAGGTCCCCATCTTTTTTCTCCAAAAACACCAGATGAAACCACTTGCAAGGACACAAAATAACCACAATCTGCTAAGACCAAAATCCAGACCATCCAAAGTCAATAAGCAGGACAGGAGGGTGCAATGATCACTTGACTTCAAATCCACAACTGACGTTCGCCTACACCTCCCCACAGTCTATCCTTCAGAACTTCTCCATGCTTCTTTAGACCAGTCCAGTAAGTCCCACTACTTTACATTATTTGTTTAATTCAAAAATGGTTAAATCTGCATTGCTTGGCTCCTCTTCCACCCAATCATGTAGGCCCTGTGCTTATTTCCCTTCTTTCATAGCTACAAACTTTTCAGTGTGATCCTTGCCCCTGTCCTTTGTAGCTTAGTTGTGCTATGTCTGGGCTGTAAGATGCTCATTTCAGATGCATGTACATCTGAATAGCAGTGATCCAAACTTTCCTGGGTTCAGTTTTGGGCAGGTTTGGCAAACATTACAAAAGTCTGGGTGTCACATCCAAACCCCATTGAGGTCAATGGTGTCCAAAAGTTAAAAAACACTAATGGCCATTTTCTAGGCTAGTAGGCAAGGAATTGGCAAACAAATGATATGAGAGTATGGGCACTGCCTTGGGGAATATGTACCAAAGCAAAAAAATGTTTTTAAAAAATGTGTTTGATTTTAGTAAGTGAAACATAAAAATTCAAAATTTCATTAGAAGTCCATTAAATAACATGCCAGGGGGATATACCCTGACCCTACCTGTGAAGTGGTGAATTTATGAGATGAATACAACCTACAACCATTTACAAAGAAAAAAGTGTCTTTATATTGCTGGCAAAATGAAATCTCCCAGCTGCTTCATTCTGTTTGGAAATAAAGTGGCCAGGGATTCCATTCGTATATATCAGAAAATTATCCTAGATGAAGGTGTGATACACAAAATATCATTTTAATTTATTAATGAACAATACCTTCTTCGATTGGTTTATGTCCCTATTATGATAAATCTTCTGGTGTCAGTTGGGATTCTTTTCAAAACTACTGCAGATATGAGGTGTGACAATTTACATTCAGGAATGCCATGCTAGCACTATGGTAGTGAGTCACACAGCCATTGGCACTCAAGTGTGTTCTGACATGTTCTAGCTTGCACTCGCCAGGGTCGCAGACCAGTTGACTTCACAGACTAGTAGAAGAAATAATATGTGTGGGCAAAAATTGTGCGAGTGAAACTTTAGCTCTGTTACAACAGGCTTATGGTGAATATCCCATGAAGAAATCAAGGGTTTTAAAATGGTGTAGGTGGTTTAAGGAGGGGCAGGAAGATGTCCACAAAAATGCAAGAAGCGGGAAGCCAAAAAAAGTAAAAGACTGATGCAAATGTGGACAGAGTGTGAATCCTCTTACGCTCAGATTGAAGTCTGAGTGTGCGAATGATGGCAGAAGAATTGAACATGAACATGGAAAACAGTGCAGCAGATTCTAACGGAGGATTTGGGAATGGGAAAGGTTTCCACAAAGATGGTGCTTTGAATCTTCACAGATGATCTGAAAAAACATAGTCTTCCAGTTTCATCCAATCTTTTGAAGAATGCAGAAGTGCTTGATAGAATTATTGGTCCATTCCACTTGAGGTGATTGTAGCCGTATTAGTGCATTTGCGACAGAAACAATTGAGTACTGTCCGTGATACTTTTTTTATTTGCACTCACATACAATTTTGAGGACAAGCTTTTCGGGTATGTCCCCTTCTTCAAAGTCCAAGAGTACTGCTTGGACTTTGAAGAAGGGGACATACCCCGAAAGCCTGTCCTCAAAATGGTATGTTAGTGCAAATAAAAAAAGTATCACGGACAGTACTCGATTGTTTCTGGTCCATTCCAGGAACACAAGAGTGGGAGAGCAAAGATCAAACAGTGCATTCTACACCAGTATCAGGTGGAATACATAATTTTTTGGCATCGTTTATCTATGGTGGAGTGGGACCATTTGAGCCATCCCTGTATGCTGTGAGAGGCCAGTGGTTGAGTTCTGGTGTCTTCCCTGTATGCTGTAAGAAGCCAGTGGAGTTCCTTGCCTGTGTCCATATTTCATCACTTCCACCGCAAAGGAGTTGGATATAATTTTATGTGCATAATATATACGCTTCTGGTGAGTGCATTCATACAGCAATCCCTTAGCACGGAGGCACTTGCGTGGATTTTTCACGGAGCATATTTGGACTTTGTATATTATTTTTCTTGCATTACATATATGATGGACTATTCACTATTGTCACTTTTATATATATTCATATATATTTATAATCACCATTCTCACTATTGCTTGGCGAGACACTTTATTGAATACTGTTCACATTAGTGCTTAATCATATGCGCTTCACTTCCGTTTTAGTCACTTTTGTCACTTTATTTGCTCATTTGTTTATTATACAGCGCTGCATTTTACATTTCATTCATATTTGAGGATATAGGAGTTCAACATTTCATGCTAGCTGCTTCATATTTTATCGTGCGCTCGCTTGTTCCCTTCTTGTATGAAATGTAATCATGATAAATCATGATAAAGGCATGTGACAAAGGCCCTTTGGATGGTGGTACACTTCACACAGATGAGTGAAGCTGTATAAATTTGAATCTTGATGTAAAATGCTTTGTCTGACAGGAAAATGGATGATAATTTATTCGAAACTCAAGTTTTCTGCTGTAGCTGACACTTGGCAGAAGGACATAAAAGCAGAGGATGGATCTTTGCAGGCAGGGTTAAATGTAATTCACCCTAGTTATTAAAAAATTATGAGACATTATCCCTCTTGCGGCTCTTTGGGCAAGATGTGAAATGAGCAGCAAGAAGACACAAGTAAGTCTCCTACATATGAAAGAAAGTTCTGTTTGGAAAGCATGTTCGTAAGACCAATTCAAGTCCTACAAAGTTAGCCTAGAAGCCCAAATAACACAATCGGCTAGTAGTGTACTGTAAAAGGTTTATAATACTTTTCACAGAAATAATAATAATGAAAAAAAAACCACAAAAAATAATCTTACAGTACAGTACTGTGAAAAGTATGGTAGTGCAGTACAGGACAACAGCTGGCGTAAAGGGTGACATGTGAAATAACGTGATTGGATTGAACGTTTCTATGTGTGGGACTTACTGTATTTAAAAACATTAATCTATGTCTGGCATAGATGATTAATTTTTCCTTGTTCAAACATTTTATTGCTTTTTCCAGTGCCAAAAAAAAACAAGCATAAGACATTTCAGATACATGAGATGATTAATTTTTAAATTATAATACCTAATACCCAGCTTTCAGTGACACCCCTGAAAGGTCCTGTAGACTTGTGTGCAGAAACCGGTACACCTATCCACTGACGTAACTACAGGAGTTGCAGAAATCGCAATTGCAACCTAGCCCCTGCTCCAGCGGGGCCCTGGGGACTCCTTGTCATCTCCTGTTCTTTAAAGCGGAAGCAGAGATTCCTCCCTAGTATCACAACATGCTGTTTTCCTTGTACTTTGCTGAAAGAGTTAACATTCACCCCTTAGTCCAGGGGCGGACTGACAACTCATGGGGCCCCCCGGGCAATAGGAGATCATGGGGCCCCTGTGTCCTTGCCCAAACTCAAAAAAGCCTATGAAACAGGTACCAGGGGCATCTCACGGGGCCCCCTACTGACCCCGGGCCCTTGGGCAGTGCCCGAGTTTCCAAATGGTCAGTCCACCCCTGCCTTAGTCATGCCCTCAAGAAGGCTTGTCCAATGAAATATATTATCTCCCTCAACCCAGCCCCTTCCTCACATGCCCTGTGATGTCTTATCTGGAACTGGACACAAGATGAATAGAGAACAGGACAAGTTGCAGCTGTCTGGGGGAGGCTGAGACCCTCAGCAGGCTCTGTAGTCCAAACTTTGTACAGCCAGGTAAAATGTGTTAATGTGTCCAATGTTCACCAGGCAGAAGCATTCACTTTCACTTTATGCATACTAAAGTCTTGCCTGCACAGTGATCTGGGAATGGTTAGGGTTCATGTACACTGCAGCTGATAAACTCACATTCAGGAGCTTTTCTGCGTTTTTTTTCAGCAGCCCCTGAACTCTCCCTAATGTTTTCCTATGTGTCCATGTACACATCGTCGTTTACAGTCGTTTACAGTCGTTTACAGTCAGTTGAGTTTACAGTTGTTTTTTTTAACACATCAAACTTGCGTTCAGGAGTAGATTTTCAAACACCAAATGCTTTAAATGCGTGTAAACCCAGCTGTTTTTAAGCGTTTGCGTTTCAAAGCGTTTTTTAACTGTTCCATATCCAAATGCTCTCCAGATCCTTTTTTCATCATCAGAAATGCATGTAAAGTGTTTTCCATGTATTCAAATGGACCCGGTACACCAGCGCAGTCAGTTCCAGGTTTTGTATGAAGGAAAAAATGGTAGAACGTGCCGCATTATCCTCATGATGGGATCCATAGTGAATACAACCAGAAAACATAGGTAATCTCAACACATACTGCTCTCTCTGCTTCTGCTCTCTCTATTTCTGCTCTCTCTATGTCTGAAATAGTTAATTTTTTACTGTTTTTTTAGTGCATTCTGGGCATTTAGGAAGGTCCTGATATTATCTCTAAAAAACACTTCTAAATGTAAACGCACGTAAACGCGGTATGCCAACCTATATTTTCCAGCAGTCAGTTTCCATCGTTCAGAAGTGTTTTCCAAACGTCCCGTGTACACGGAGCCTTAGGACACTGACTGCCGGTATTATTTGAACATGTGTACGACAAACTTTTTTTTTTTTTTTTTGCATACAGATAAAAGAGAGAGATGAACACATAGAGAAACCACGAGGGCTGGTTCATAAGAGGCCCCCAGAAGAATTGCGCAGGAACATGCTGTGCGTTCCTGTGAAATTCACACTGCATGCAAAACAAACTCCATTTGCGATCTGCAGTGGGTGTCAATAATAGGTTAAAATGGTAGTAAAGTCTGTTTTTTTTTACTTGTACCTACAGGTAAGCTCATAAATGGCCCCTCTTCCACTAACAGGTCTCATCGAAACTAAATGGGCTGCTTTGGCTATTATTAACCCACTGATCTACACAATATAGAGGTAGCTGCTATTCTAAAAACAACAGATGAAATAAGACAAAAAACATTGGCCTTTGTGTGTGATGTTAAGTCCAGTGACAATGGTAGTGGAGCATCCCATTCAATTCCAGCTCCAGGAAAAACTTTTTCGTTTTTAAAGTAGGGAGGGGTTAGTGCCTCTGTTATGTTAGTTTTTTGACTGTCCGTGTCCCTATTTGGGGAACTTTCACCTTTCTTCCTGCAAGGAAAGGAACTGATGGGAAAGTTCTTCAGCCAAGACATAGAAAAATAAAAACAAAAACACTTTTTTAGAAGTTTCTCTTCCAGTGACAACTGTACTTCCATTTGGTGTACACAGGGACAGGGAAAATCTTCTAAATCGCTCAGACAGAAATTGTATCTTCTCTTTGCCCCATTCAGAATTAGAAAAATAGAATTGTCTGGAGTCAGGCTTTACCTGTTGCAGCCTGTGTAACACATATGTGCGGCGGCAAGAGGGTGGGTGTTAACGCCTACATGGCGCACACATAATCCTTCAATGATAAGAGTGTGCTCACTGAATGCGCCAAGCACATAGACCAAGCTTTCAGTGACAGCTTTCGGTCCCCATTACCTTCATACACTCATTTCATTATGTTACGGCCCATAGTGTTCACAGACATCTTGGCTCCCGTCAGTTCTTTATTCTGAAGGGAAAGTTGACAATTTCCCTCTGTCACTGTCACTGTTGAAAGTAACAACTTGTATCACTTACACACAGATCATTTATTTGCTATCACCACAAGTGATATAAATTGTTGTGGATGGCAGACTCTGTCTGGAATCTGATTATTGTTTTTTATCGTCCTTTTCAGTTTGATAGACAAATTCCAATTTGTTAGATTGTTGTCAGGCCTAGATTCCTGCATAGAGTTTACTGGATCTAAGAACAAATGATGGATGGAAAAAGCATAGTGTTTTATTATTGTTACCAACATTCCAAGTGAGGAAGCATTATATAATTTGTTGGCCAATAATTGCCAGTTTTTAAAGTAAAAAACAAGACTACTTTCATAGTTACATAGTTGCATAGTTAGTCTGGCTGAAAAAAGACAAAAGCCCATCCAGTTCAACCATTAAAACAAAAAAAAAAGTTATAATCCTATACCCACAGTTGATCCAGAGGAAGGCAAAAAAAACCCAGCAAAGCATGATCCAATTTGCTCCTGCAGAGAAAAAATTCCTTCCTGATCCCTTGAGAGGCATTTGGATATTCCCTGGATCAACTTTACCTATAAATGTTAGTATCCAGTTATATTCTGTATATCTAAGAAAGAATCCAGACCTTTTTTAAAGCAATCCAGTGAGCTGGCAACTCTTGAGGGAGTCTATTCCACATTTTCACAGCTCTTACTGTAAAGAAACCTTTCCGTGTTTGGAGAATAAATTTGAAGAGTGCCCCCTTGTCTTCTGTGATGAGCTCAGGGTGAATAGCTCTACACCGAGTTCACTATATGAACCACTGATGTATTATACATGTTGATCATATCCCCCCTTAATCTCCTCTTCTCAAGAGAGAATACATTCAGTTCCTCTAATCTTTCCTCATAGCTGATCTCCTCCATGCCTCTTATCAGTTTGGTTGCCCTTCTCTGTACTTTCTCCAGTTTCCCAATGTTCTTTTTGTGAATTGGTGCCCAAAACTGAACTGCATATTCCAGATGAGGTCTTACTAATGATTTGTACCGGGGTAATATGATATCTCTCTCTCTGGAGTCTATACCTCTTTTAATACAAGAGAGGATTTTGCTCGCTTTAGAAACTGCAGGTGGGCATTGCATGCCATTATTAAGCTTGTGATCTATCAGAACTCCTAGATCCTTCTCCACCATTGATTCCCCCAGTTGTACCCCCCCCCCCCAGTATGTATGATGCATGCATATTCTTAGCCCCCAAGTGCAGAACCTTACATTTATCAACATTAAACCTCATTTGCCACATAGTTGCCCAATTATACAGTGCATTGAGGTCAGCTTGTAAGTTGGAGAGATCCTGTAAGGACGTTATTCCACTGCACAGCTTGGTGTCATCTGCAAAGACTGAAATTATTATTATTATTACATCGAGTTTATATAGCGCCAAAGGGTTTGCTCAGCGCTGTACAATAGAGGGGGGGACAATACATGAAACACTACAGCAACAACAAACAGCACACGAGGCGTTAGAGGGCCCTACTCTTTCGAGCTTACAATCTAGGAGGGACGGGGTAGTGGTACAGGAGGAAGTGGCTGTGGGGGATGGAGTGGTAGGAGGAATGAAGGAGAACGGCTGTTAGGTGAGGGAGGGGTAGGCTTCCCTGAAGAGGTGGGTTTTCAGGGAGCGCCTGAAGGTGAGGAGGGAAGGTGACAGTCTGATGGATTGGGGTAGTGAGTTCCAGAGGATGGGGGAGGACCTGGAAAAGTCCTGCAGTCGTGCGTGGGAGGAGGAGATCAGGGAGCAAGATAGAAGGAGGTCCTGTGAGGAGCGAAGGGTATGGGTAGGGTGGTACTTGGGAATCAGGTTGGTGAGGTAGTTAGGGGCAGTGTTGTGAATGGCTTTGTAGGTCAGAGTTAGTAGTTTGAATTTGATGCATTGGGCAATCGGGAGCCAGTGGAGGGATAGGCAGAGGGGGGTGGCAGAGGTGGAGCGGTTGGTGAGGTGGATGAGTCTAGCCAATGAGTTCAGGATGGTCTGAAGCGGAGAGCCTGCACTGGTGTAGGCTGGTGAGAAGGGAGTTGCAGTAGTCAAGGCGTGAGATAATCAGGGAGTGTACGAGTAGTTTAGAGGTGTCTGGGGTAAGGAAGGTACGTATCTTGGCGATGTTGCGGAGGTGGAGCCTGCATGGGTTTGTAAGTGATTTGACATGAGGTTGGAAGGAAAGGTTTGAGTCCAGAATGACGCCAAGGACTTTGGCTTGCGGGGCGGGATTGATGGTGGTGTTGTTGGTAGTGATGGATAGGGTGGGGGAGGGGGGGGGGCTTGGGCAGGGGGAAAGACGAGGAGCTCGGTTTTGGAGAGATTAAGCTTGAGGAAATGGAGCGACATCCAGTCTGAGATGTCGTTTAGGAGGTGAGTGATGCGGGTGGAGAATGTGGGGGTGAGGTGAGGGGTGGAGAGGTAAATTTGAGTGTCATCAGCGTAGAGGTGATAGTTGAAGCCGTGGGAGTGTATGAGTTTGCCAAGGGAGGAGGTGTAGATGGAGAAGAGAAGGGGTCCAAGGACAGAGCCTTGGGGGACCCCAACAGAGAGGGGGAGGGAACGGGAGGTGGCACCGTTGTAGGAAACGCTGAAGGAGCGTCGGGATAGGTAAGAGGAGAACCAGGAGAGAGCGGTGTCTCTGGTGCCAAGGGAGAGTAGTTTATTAAGGAGGAGGGGGTGATCAACTGTGTCGAAGGGCTTTTTGAGGAAGGGCTTTTTGAGTATGGGGGTGATGTGTGCATGCTTTAGAGGGGAGGGGAATGCACCAGTAGAGAGGAAGAGATTGAAAATGTGAGTGAGGGAGCGGGTGAGGGAAGAGGGGGGTGACCGGTGGAGTTGAGAGGGGATAGGGTCCAGGGGGCAGGTAGTGAGGCAGGCTTCTGAGAAGACCCTGGTGACTTCCTCAGTGGTAGCAGGGCTGAAGGAGTACAATGCTGGGGGGTTACGGTAAGCGGGGCCTTGGGTGTGGCGGGGGGCAGTGCGGTTGCGAGGTCAGAGGAGGGGAGAGATGAGAGGGTGATGGGGGGGGCTAGGTGGGGAGGTAGATTGCAAGTTGACTATGTCCTTACGGATTGTGTCAATCTTGTTGTGGAAATGAGTGGCAATCTCGTGGGCAGTGAGTGAGGTACTGAGTGGAGAAGGGGGGGGGAGAGAGCAGGGAGTTGAAGGTGGAGAAGAGTCGGCGAGGGCAGGTGGAGAGGGTGTTGATCAGGTTTACGAAGTAGGCCTGCTTGGCGGCGTGGAGGGAGGAGGTGTAAGTGAAGAAGGCAGATTTGTAGAGGGAGAACGAACGAGGGGACCTGGTTTTGCGCCATAGTCTCTCCAGCGCGCGACTGCGACGTTTGAGGCATTTAGTGTGGTCGTTCTGCCATGGTTGAAGCGGTCTAGGTTTGATGTTGCGTGTGGTTAGGGGTGCCAGAGAGGCTAGGGCAGCTGACAGTGAGTCGTTGTACGTGGTGGTGGCTAGGTCAGGACATGACAGTGGAAGGATGCTGTCGTGTAGGCGGTTGACAGCCGAGTGGAGGGGGACCGGGTTCAGGTTGTGGAGGTTGCGGCTGGTGATGGTTTGTCGCTTTGGGGGGGGGAGTTAGGGGAAGAGGAGACGGAGAACGTGAGGAGGTGGTGGTCGGAGAGAGAGAAAGGGGTGTTTGTAAACTGGTTGAGGGTACAGAGCTGGGAGAAGACGAGGTCCAGGGTGTTCCCATCGATGTGGGTGGAGGATTGAGTGTACTGTGTGAGAGCGAAGGAGGAGGTTAGGTGGAGGAGTTGGAAAGTAGCTGAGTTGTTGTGGTTGATGGGGATATTGAAATCCCCAAGGATGATGGTCGGTAGCTCAGAGGAGAGGAAGAAGGGAAGCCAGGGAGCAAGTCATCCAGGAAGCGGGGTATGGATCCGGGAGGCCTGTAGATCACTGCGATCCTTAGGGAGGTGGGGGAGAAGAGCCGGATGCAGTGAGCGTCGAAGGAGGAGAAGGATAGAGAGGGGGGGTTAGGGAGGACCTGGAAGGTGCTCAGTGGTGATAGGAGCAAGCCGACACCACCACCTCTGCGACCGCTCGGTCTAGGTGAATGGGACCAGACGAGACCTCCATAGGAGAGTGCCGCAGGGGAGGTAGAGTCAGTGGCCTGTACCCAGGTTTCGGTGACTGCTAGGAGGTTGAGGGAGTGGAAGATAAAGAGGTCATGGATGGCGGTAAGCTTGTTGCAAACCGAGCGGGCGTTCAGGAGTGCAACCGAGAGAGGGGGGATGGATGCGGGGAGGAGGGGCACAGGTATGAGGTTGAGGGGGTTGCAGCGGCTGGCGGGAGCAGGGGGGTCCCTGGGGGGGGTGAGGTGGTGAGGGGCCAGGGTTCGAGAGATGATAGGAGAAGGGTGAGGCAGGTGGCATGGGAATGGGAAGTGCAGGAGCGTGTGGGTCTGATAGTGGTGGCACATGGGTCGGCGGGGGAGTGGAGTAGCAGGAGGAGGTGGTGAGTGCCCTAGTGGGGAGAGGGGAGAAGTGAAGGGGCAATGTAGAGCTGTTTTGGGGGGTAGGCGGGTAGAGGGAGGCGATTTTTGGGATAGAGGAGATGCAGGGTGCTGGGTGGTCTGAAGCAGTCCCTAGGCTGGGGCAGGGTGCTGGGTGCAGGTAGCTGGGTGCCGGTAGCTGGGTGCTGGGTGTCCTGAGGTGGTAGCTAGGTGCCGATAGCTGGGTGTTGGGTGGCCTGAGGTGGACCCTGAGCCGATGGGGAGGGCTCTAGGGAGACGGGCAGGTCAGCGGGCTGGGTGGTGGAGCAGCGATCCGCAGTCGGTTTGAGCTGGTTCCTGGTAGTCAGGGATGGACCCAGGGCCGATGGGGAGGGCCCTGGGGAGGCAGGCAGGTCGACGGGGGCCGGGGGACGGAGTGGCGGCAGTCTGGGCCGATGTCCAGCGATCCGAGTCGGCCGCGGCAAAAATCGAGGCCGCGGCTTCGGGTGCGTGGTAGGCCGCAAGTCCCGGAGCTTCGAGAAAAAGGTCCAGTGGCCTTCTCTGGTTGCTGAGCAGGGACCAGAGAGTTGTCGGGGCCCCGCCAGGGTCCGCTGCCGCCCAGATGACATCAATACATCTCTGTCTAAACAAGAAAAGTAAGTTGGAATTCCTGTGCCATTGTGTAACCTTCTTTTATATTAAAGCAACCATGTGGTTCTGACTACTTTCCCTTTCTTTGTTTATTTGGTATAATCCCAGACCCTATAACGTTCATAAATATATTAAAAAGTAAGGGTCCCAACACTGAACCTTGGGGTACACCAGTGACAACCCTAGACCATTCAGAGTATGAATCATTAACCACTACTCTCTGAATACGATCTTTTAGCCAGTTTTCTATCCATTTTCATACAGATTTTTCCAAGCCCATAGACTTTACTTTACACATTAGCCGTGTGTGGGGAACTGTGTCAAACGCTTTTGCAAAATCCAAGTATACCACGTCCACCGCCACCCCTCTGTCCAAGTTTTTGCTCACCTCCTAATAAAAAGAAATCAGATTTGTTTGACAACTTCTGTCTTTCATGAATCCATGCTGTCTGTTGCTTAAAATATTTTTTTCCAGCAAGAACTCATCTATGTGGTCTTTTATTAAACTCTCCAGTATCTTCCCAACTATAGAAGTTAAACTAACAGGTCTATAATTACTTGGTAAAGATTTTGAACCCTTTTTAAATATTGGCACCACATTGGCCTTATGCCAATCCAGTGGTACTATGCCAGTCATTAAAGAGTCCCTAAAAATTAGAAACAATGGCTTTGAAATGACAGAGCTCAATTCTTTAAGGACCCGTGGGTGTATGTGTCAAGGTCCTACCTTTCCTCAGACCTTGTGCTGCTCCATGTGCTGGCATCCATCTTAGGTGTCTGCAAAGCATTGTGGGATCCTTTATGCTTTCAGCCCTCTGTGGCTCCTCCCCCAGGAGGTGGTGGCTTATCACATATAAGTCTGCTGTTTATGGCTGTCCATTGCATTCGTGTCCTGTCTGTTGCACAACAGCAAGCTCCTGTTTAGCTACTCATGGCTTTCCTGGATACCGACTCGGCTTTGGCTAAGACTCCTCCTGGCTCCTGACCCCGGCTCTGGCGACGATTCTTCCTGGCTCCTGATCCTGACTCTGGCGACGATTCTTCCTGGTTCTTGATCCCGGCTCTGGCGACGATTCTTCCTGGCTCTTGACCCCAGCTTTGGCTACGATTTCCGCTGTTGGACTTGCATAGACTCTTGTCTTATTTTTATATTAATAAACCTACCTTTAATTGCACCTCCTTGTGTGTCTGGCTACTCGCTCCCTGACAGTATGCCATCTGGTCCAGGTGCTTTATTCACCTTTATACTGTCTAAATATTTTTGGATCATATCAATTGTGAGTCAATGTAGAACATCTGGAGCTTTGTCAATACCATGCCTATTATGGACAAGAGCTCCCCCATGCTCCGTTGTATACACAGAGCTGAAGAAGGTATTTAATAAATTTGCCTTCTCTTTGTCCCCAGTCACCCACTCTAGATTATTTTGTAAAGGGCCTACATGCTCGGACTGAACCTTTTTACTATTAATGTATCTGAAGAATTTTTTGGGGGTTGGTCCTGCTATCTTTTGCAATCTGTTGTTCATTTTCAATTTCTGTGGCCTTTATTTCCTTTTTGCATATTTTGTTGTATTCTTTGTAATGTTTAAACAATGATAGCGTTCCTTCATTTTTATATTTAATAAAAGCTCTTTTCTTATTATCTATAGCTTTTTTAACCAGTTGCCACCCGGCCTATAGCCAGATGGGTACAAATGGTACCAATTCCACTGGTTGTTTGTAACATGGGAACCTTCTTATCAACTGCCATAGCCCTCCCCCCATCTTTCCCCATTCCACCCACCAATAAGTACTCACCCCTGTCTGATCTGTCTACCCGGTTATAATCTAATTCTGCCTTCCCCCTCGATCCTAGTTTAAATATTGCTCCAGCCTTTCCATAAACCTCTTCCCCAGCACATCAGACCTCCTTCCATTTAGGTGCAAACCATCTCTAGCATATAGGTTGCACCCCAATGAAAAGGCAGCCCAGTGCTCTAGAAACCCAAATCCTTCCCTCTTACACCAGGTCTTCAGCCACGCATTGAGTTCTCTAATCTCCCCCTGTCTTTCCTGAGTTGCGCATGGCACAGATAATATTTCAGATAATATCACCTTGGAGGTCATTTCACTTCTAGAACTGTATGTGAGAGTTTTCTGGTAAGCACTGAAAAACATTATTATAGTACTTTTTCAGCATTTTACAACACAATTTTTAAGGGATCTGTTTTTTTAAATGCGGTACAATTGTGATTCACATTTGATGATGATAAAATAACATGTTCTTGGTATAACTGATGAATAAATGAGCATATGAAGGACTGGGTGGGTGGACCAGTAAAAGAGTAACTCGTATATTTTTTAATAAGTTTTATATTAAATGGAAGGCCCAAAAAGATCTTGAACTCCTCCACTCTTAATGGTTTCCATTCATAGGGACAGGCATAATATGAAGTTGGGTTGTTGGCTATAAATTGTTGGGCACACAGGTTGCACTGGTCCACAACCAAACATAATAAATCATTGGTGAAAACTACATTTAAATAATCAATAGGTGCAATATTTTCCGTGTTGATCTAGACTCCTGGCTGTGCAGTAAAAGGGGGGATATTAGCTACTCCTGAGTTAGGTGGAAGCCATACAGGGTTTTCAAGGGCATATGGAAGACTGACAGGGGTCCTAACCTTTTGTGGCTGATATGACACCCCATTAGCACCTGGCCTTTCATGCAGAGGTACTCTGCTTCTGGTGGTTGCCATTACACTACTAGTGGTAGCCACTGAACTACTGGTAGCTGCCTGCTTCTCTTCAGAATGCCTTCATTTGGTGGGCACACTTTACTCCTCCTCTGATTCTGTTACAGACCCACTACTTAAAACTGGTTCACATTCAGAACCAGAATCAGACACAGACAGCTCTCATTGGTCATATTTAGGATTTAGTATGCCACCTCATTGATAAAAACTTTTTTAGACATAGTGGTGATTGTGGGCTGTGGTGACACACTGCTGTGATAGGGGTACTGGTACAGAAGTGGCTGCACTGACGTGCACTATTAAGACTGCACTGATGGCTGCTGATCAGGCTACATCAGGTGCTGATGAGGGTGCACTGATGGGTGCTGATGAGGCTGCTCTGATGGGTGTTGATGCTGCACTGATATCCCCATATATTATATCAGAGACATCCCCATATAGCAAAGAGACATCCCCATATAGAAAAGAGACATCCCTATCCACCCCTCACACCGCTGATACAGTGGGACTGTTTGGCTGTGACACTGGATTAGTGTAGGGTTCAGTGCGCTCACCTTCCTCTCAGTGTGTGATGCCTCTGTGCAGCTGTCACAGTGTGTCGGTCTGTGTTTTGAAGGAGGGAGCCTGCCGTTGTCCCTTCAGTGCAGCTGTATCTCCAGCAGCTAGCCCAGGAGGTGTGAGGGTCCCCTGTACTTCCTGTGTGTCACTGGAGCCATCTCTCCCACCTTCTTCTGCACCTCCTAGTTTGCTGGTGCCGGCCCTGTTTAGGCATGGCTGCATAGCTAGAGGTGAGTATCTGCCGCAATCTATGTTAGAACTGTCTGGACAGTGGTGACCTCTTACCTCCAGCTGTGCAACCCGTTTATCAACAGGCCGCTCTTAGGACATGCAGCCCAGCGGCCCTGGCCCACTGGGCAAATGCCCGGTGGCCTATGGCCTGATTATAAGCACCCCTGGCAGTGCTACAGTTTATAATTTTCACTTCTTCTAGACAGCTTGTCAAGCATGTAAATGTGGAAAAAAATAAAGACATAATAGAAAAAAAATTTCATCTCCTGATCACTATCATTATACATATCATGTAGTGTTATAAGAATAAAATATCTTCTTCCGCAGATTTCTTTTAACGACTGAGTGTGACAATTTCATAAAAAGTGAATGAGCACATCATAATATGATGGCTTCTATTGAATGCACTGAGTAATATAATAGCTATAAATGCTATTCTATCATTTCCAGGATGCCATGGTTGATACTTCGCTTCTCCATGCAAGTTCTGTGCATTTTGGGGAAAAAGGAAATAATAAAAGATAGGAGAGGAAGAATAAAGAAAGGAACTGAACCATAAGGAATCAAGGTTGAGGGACTTTATTTAAATGTTAGCAAATCTGTCAATGTAAGGTCTTGCTTACATTTGCAGGAGCCCTCTGAAGAGTGTTCTGGAGTTGATTGCTTTTCAGAGGGTGTATAACAGGTGGTGAGGAGATGTTATGTTGCCTCCTTGCCACCTGTTTTAACTCTTCAAAGCCTACACCGCTGTGTCGCAACCACACCACCATGCTTCAACCATGTGCATTTTGACTGCGGAATGTGTATATCAGTAGCAGTAAAATAATAATAATAATGTAAATAATATGATACCAGGAAGCATATGCATAGGTCGCAACTGTCCATGATTTTGAGGGACTGTCTGTCATTTGGAACAAAGTCCCTTTGTCCTTCTTTCCTCCTCATTTGTCCTTCATTTTGTTCTTACAGTATGTACAGCAGATATAAAAAGTCTACACTCCCCTGTTAAAATGTCAGGTTTCTGTGATGTAAAGAAAATTAGACAAAGATAATTATTTCAGAACTATTCCATCTTTAATGTGGCCTATAAATTGTACAATTCAATAAAAAAATAAACTGAAATCTTTTAGTGGGGGAAGTAAACATAAAAAAACTAAAATAATGTGGTTTCTTTTAACTGGGGATGTAGCTGTGTTCAGAATTAAGCACATTCAAAATCATGTTAAATAGGAGTCAGTACACACCTGCTATCATTTAAAGTGCCTCTGATTAACCCCCAAATAAAGTTCAGCTGTTCTAGTAGGTCTTTCCTGACATTTTCTTAGTCGCATCCTACGGCAAAGGCCATGGCCTGCCGAGAGCTTCCAAAGCATCAGAGAGATCTTATTGTTAAAAGATATCAATTAAAAGATATCAATCAGGAGAAGGGTAAAAATGAATTTCCAAGGCAATAGATATACCATGAAACACAGTGAAGTCATCATCAAGTGGAGAAAATATGGTGCAACAGGGACATTACCAAGAACTCCAAAGTTGATGAAAAGACAAGAACAAAACTGGTTTGGTAGGCTGCCAAGAGGCCTATAGCAACATTAAAGGAGCTGCAGGAATATCTGGCAAGTACTGGCTGTGTAGTATATGTTACAATAATCTCCCGTATTCTTCATATGTCTGGGCTATGGGGTAGAGTGGAAAGACGGAAGCCTTTTCTTAGGAGAAAAACATCCAAGCCTGGTTGAATTTTGCAAAACACGTCTGAAGTCTCCCAAAAGCGTAAGGGAAAATGTGTTCTGGTCTGATGAAACCAAGGTTGAACTTTTTGGCCATAATTCCAAAGGATGTGTTTGGTGCAAAACAACACTGCACATCACCAAAAGAACACCATACCCACAGTGAAGCATGGTGGTGGCAGCATCATGCTTTGGGACTGTTTTTCTTCAGCTGGAACTGGGGCCTAGTCAAGGTAGAGATAATTATGAACAGTTCCAAATACCAGTCAATATTACCACTTTCAGGCTTCTGCTTGAAAGCTGAACATGAAGAGGAACCTAATTTTTAGCATGAAAAAAATCCAAAGCATACATCCAAATCAAGAAAGGAATGGCTTCACCAGAAGAAGCTCAAAGTTTTGGAATGGCTCTGCCAGAGCCCAGACCTGAATCCGATCGAAAATCTGTGGGGTGATCTGAAGAGGGCTGTGCACAGGAGATGCCCTCGTAGTCTGACAGATTTGGAGTGTTTTTGCAAGGAAGACTGGGCAAATATTGCCAAGTCAAAATGTGCCATGCTGATAGACTCATACCCAAAAAAGACTGAGTGCTGGAATCAAATCAAAAGGTGCTTCAACAAAGTATTAGTTTAAGGATGTGCACACTTATGCAACCATATTATTTTAGTTTTTTATATATATATATATATATATATATATATATATATATATATATATTTACTTCCCTCCACCTAAAAGATTTCAGTTTGTTGTTCAACTGAGTTGTACAGTTTATAAGTTACATTAAAGGTGGAAAAAGTTCTGAAATTTTTTTACATCACAGAAACCTAACATTTTAACAGGGGTGTGTAGGCTTTTTATATCCACTGTATATAATTGTATAGAAAATGCACTATTTATCTATCAAAAAGTATTTTACAGTGCTAAACCTTTCATCCAATTTCTAAATTGGTGTATTTGGACATTTCCAAAGCCAATACAAAGGAATAGTAGTAGTCAAAAAACTATTTGTGAGTTTACCCAACAACTTTTTGGTGCAGTTCTCCTTTAAGGAGGTGTGGCAGGGGGAGTGTCCTATGCCTACATACTTTTGCTAAGAGGTGTCCCTCGTTCCCATCTCAAAAATTTGGGAGGTATGCATATACACGAGAGACATGCAAAGAGTATGGCAAAGAGTAGGGCACTATGTGCAGGAAAGAAGTGCAGAGGGTAAGACAGTGGGCAGTATGTGCAGAGGTGTGGAATAACTTTGTATACCTTTTGTCACAAGTGCCTAAGATTTGGGATAGAGCATGATGGGCAGCACAGTGGCATAGTGGATGGCACATCTTTCTTGAAGCCCTGGAGTCTTCAGTCCAAGTCCTGGTCAGAACACTATCTGCATAGGATTTGCATGTGCTCCCTGTGCCTGCATGGGTGTACTCCCACACTCCAAAAGCATGCTAGTAGGTTTATTGGCCCTGGTATGATATTCTGCTGAGCACACCCAAGATGGCTGTTCCAACAGCAAATAAAGTGTTTTTAGTCTAATGGAGAAAGCCATACAAACATATTAATTTTTATAAACGGAACGGATTGTTGCGTATGATCCTCAGTTGATGTACCCCTTTGCTTGCTGTTATCAGGTCATGTCAGTCATCAGTCCATGGCAGAGATCTAAAATTAAAAAAACTCATAGAAACAAAGAGTGACAGCAGAAAAAGTGGTACATCAAGTGTGCCCCATATATATATATATATATATATTACTCAAAAAAATTAAAGGAAAACTTTTTGATCAGAGTATAGCATCAAATCAATTAAACTCCTGGGATATTGATCTGGTCAGTTAGGTAGCAGAGGTGGTTGTTAATCAGATTCAGCTGCTTTGGTGGTAATGTTTTGCAGGTGGCGGCCACTGACATTTTTTTCCCTACTCATCTTTTCTGACTCTTTTTAACTAGTTTTGCATTTGGCTAGGGTCACTGTCACTACTGGTAGCATGAGGCGATACCTGGACTACAGAGGTTGCACAGGAAGTCCAACTCCTCCAATAGGGAACATCAATATGGAAAGGCATAAACCTGTCTATATAAGGTCCCACAGTTAACAGTGCATGCCAGAGCACAAACCAAGCCATGAAGTCCAAGGAATTGTCCATAGACCTCAGAGACAGGATTGTATCAAGACACAGATCTGGGGAAGGGTACAGAAAATTTTCTGCAGCATTGAAGGTCCCAATGAGCACAGTGGCCTTCATCATTTGTAAATGGAAGACGTTTGGAACCACAAGGAATTTTCCTAGAGCGGGCCGCCAGGCCAAAATAAGCAATAGAGAGAGAAGGGCCTTAGCCAGGGAGGTAACCAAGCACCCAATGGTCACTCTGAAAGAGCTCCAGCATTTCTCTGTGGAGAGAGGATAACCTTTCAGAAGAACAGCCATCTCTGCAGCACTCCACCAATCAGGCCTGTATGGTAGAGTGGCCAGACGGAAACCACTCCTCAGTAAAAGGCAAATGGCAGCCTGTCTGGAGTTTGCCAAAAGGCACGGGAGGGACTCCCCGACCATGAGAAACAAACTTCTCTGGTCTGATGAAACAAATATTTAACTCTTTGGCCTGAATGCCAAGCACCATGTCTGGAGGAAACCAGGCACAGCTCACCACCTGGCCAATACCATCCCTGCAGTAAAACATGTTAGTGGGAGCATCATGCTGTGGGGATGTTTTTCAGCGGCAGGAACTGGGAGACTAGTCAGGGTAGAAGGAAAGATGAATGCAGCAATGTACAGAGACATCCTTGATGAAAACATGTTCCAGAGCGCTCTGGACTTTAGACTGGGGTGACGGTTCAGCTTTCAACAGGACAACACACAGCCCACATAACAAAGGAGTGGCTACAGGCAAACTCTGTGAATGTCCTGGAGTGGCCCAGCCAGAGCCTTGACTTGAACCCGATTGAACATCTTTGAAGAGATCTGAAATTGGCTGTACCTCAGACACGGCCGATGACAGATCTGTGTGCCGGCCCCATTTCCAGTACCATGTGACCTGCTGTGACCAAGCAGGTCACATGACAGTTGTATACAATGGATGGCTTCCTTTCATGCTATCCATTGTATACTAGTGTGTCTAGCTGTGAATGGTCACAGCGATCACATGCACAAGCTGGGCCAATCACAGCCCAGCTGTGCCATGTGATTAGCCGTGGCCAAATCACAGCTAAGCACAAAAAAAAACCCTGAATGAACTGATGTCATTCAGGTAAATGCTTGCTTATAGCAAAGAAATTATTTGCTATAAGCAAATTGTGTAAAAAAAAAACCAAATACTGATCACTTCCCCAAAGTAGTACAATGTTACTATGGTAACATTATACTACTTTGGTCATAGTGAAATATGAAAAAAAAAATCTTAAAAAAAGAGAATAAAATGTAATAAAAAATTAAAACTAATAAAAATATAAGAAAAATGTAAAAAAAATGTTGTGCCCCTCCCCCGACTTCTCCATCAAGATCAATAACACAATCATCAGTCCCTCCCCTCATGCCAGGGTACTAGGTGTAATCCTAGACTCCCATCTGTCCTTTCAGTCCCAAATCCAATCACTGTCCAAATCTTGTAGACTTCACCTCTGCAACATCTCCAAGATACGCCCTTGACTATTGTAACTCCCTCCTCATTGGCCTACCTCATCGCAGGCTATCCCCTCTTCAGTCTATCATGAATGCTGCTTCCAGACTCATCCACCTTACTAACTGTTCCATATCTGCCACCCCCTCTGCCAATTCCTCCACTGGCTTCCCATTGCCCAATGGATACAATTCAAAACATTAACAATAACATATAAAGCCATTTATAACTCTGCCCCCAATTACATCACCAATCTTGTCTCCAAATATCAGCCAAACCGTCCTCTCCGCTCCTCGCATGACCTCCTGCTCTCTAGCTCCCTTGTCTCCTCCTCCCATGCTCATCCCCAGGACTTCTCCAGAGCTTCCCCATCCTCTGGAACTCTCTACCCCAATTTATCAGACTACCGCCTACTCTGCTCACTTTTAGGTGATCTCTGAAAAACAATCTCTTCAGGGAAGCCTATCTTGCCCTCAGCTAATAATAGAATCTTCTACTCCTCCTACCAGTCCATCCCCCACAGTTTCTACCTTTTGTACCACCAGCCCCTCCCTCTTAGATTGTAAACTCCAAGGAGCAGAGCCCTCCTATCCCTCTTGTATTGAACTGTATTGTTGCTGTATTGTCTCCTGTTATGTGAGCAAACTGTTGGCGCTATATAAATCTTGTATAATAATAATATCTTTGTTTTTTAGTTTAGTGTATAATTGAATGAGCTTCCTGCCAATATCCTTTCAATCTAATTCCTGTTTCCTCAGTCTTAGAAATGAACAGAATAAAATAGAACATGATGTTTCTTTTAGAGTGCTGAAAATTTTATTCTGCTTAATGTCTGCTTATGACTACCTCTGTTCAGTCATCCTGTATGATCCATTTCCAACAAGCTCATTAAAACTGTAGACTAAATATATTTTTGCATTCATTGTCTTCATGATTCAGGAGCTACATTAACTTTGTAAGTAGATACATTTTATGTCAAAGTTTGTAATCTATTAATATTAAAGTTGAAAAGTGTAATATTGTATTCTGGTATCTGTATGTGGTTACCTGCAAATCCAAATGACACCGCTGGGAGTGCTTACAATGATCAGCTTCTAATTATATGGGTTAAATAATTTCCTTTTTCTGTTTTTCTGTAATTGCTTAGAAAGTATTATCTAGTGTTGGTCTTACATATGTTTGCCTTAAAGTGGCTGTAAGCCTCTGAAATGAAAAATTAATAAAGCATATCACTCTATAGTGTGTACTAGCCTAATTCCAAAGCACCTAGTGTGGCTCATACCTGCTCTCTCTGCTCTATGCTATCTGCATGAGTCACTACTGTCAACAAATTTTATTTTATTTTTTTTCAGGTACTTATATAGCGCCATCAATTTACACAGTGCTTTACATATATATATTGTGCATTCACATCAGTCCCTAACCCTCAAGGGGCGTACAATCTAAGATCCCTAACTTACATTCATACATACATATACTAGGTCCAATTTAGACAGAATCCAATTAACTTGCTAGCATGTCTTTGGAGTGTGGGAGGAAACTGGAGTACCCGGAGGAAACCCACACAGGCACAGGGAGAACATGCGAACTCCAGGCAGATGGTGCCGTGGCTGGGATTCGAACAAACAACCCTAGCACTGCCAGGCGGAAGTGCTAACCATTTAGCCACTGTGCTGCCCACAAATGCCGACAACACAGAATCCCTGGAGACAACATCCCTCCCCTCAGGACACGAGGGTGAATGACAGCCTCAGCTGTACATGTTTTCCTTTTTAGAGGGACTATGTCCTTTCCCTCCACTCAGGTCTCAGATTACACTCAGCTCACTGCTCTGTGCTGTGTGATGCCCCCCCCCCCCCCCCCAGCCCACTTTATTGTTTTGTAATGCATTCTAAGTATATTATTCTTTTATTTCATATTCTCTCATTTTATATTATTTCATTTGATATTATATTCTAATGTATTCCATTCTATTCAAATTCATTCTTTTTGAAATTTGAATTTCAGAAGACAGTTATATTCTTTCTATTTTACTTTGCTCTATTCTTTTGTTTTTCTGTTCTTTTCTTTGATTTTTTATTCTAATCTTTTCTATACTATTTTTGGATATTCTATTCTAATCTTTTCCATTCTATTCAAATTGATTCTATTCCTTTCTATTCTATTCCTGTTTTCACATCAGTGAAGGAAAAAAATTATCTGTTTGCAAAATTTTATAATAGAAAAAAAGAAAACTTATTTTTCAAAATTTTTGCTATTTTTTTTGTTTATAGGGCAAAAAAATAAAACACCCAGTGGTGACTAAATACCACCAAAAGAAAGCTCTATGTGTGTGAAACAAATTATACAAATTTCATATGGATACAATGTTGCATAACCGTGCAATTGTCATTCAAAGTGTGACAGCACTGAAAGCTGAAAATTGGCCTGGGCAGGAAAGGGGTGAAAGTGTCCAGTAGGCAAGTAGTTAAAGTCTTTTTTTCTGAGGTATGTGAAGTCAGACCATTAAGAAGGGCAACAGTTCTCCAACATGACCTGTGATTCCATGACTCAGGCTGAAGAGTCAGGAAGAAAGGCAAAAGAAGTAAACCTAAATTAGACATGTGTAAGGACCAAATCACACCCATGTGTTGATCTGTGCTTTACTGCAGCTGTAAAATGCACATCAATGGAAGGACATCTGAAAAACAATCATTTCCAATGTGTCCTATTCACACCGTAATGATGCGCTGACCTGCGTTGCGCTAAAATGCAACATTTTAGCGCAACACAACGGATGTGAGCAGATGTCAACAGAATGCACAGGATATCCTTTGAAAATGCAGTGCACTTTAACGTGTGCTAAAATGCATGTCAACTGATGGCAAAATGCATGTCAACTGACGGCAAAATGCATGTCAACGGACATCAGAACATTACTAAAAGGAATGGAAATATAAATCCATTTCCCATACATTTTAGCGCAAGTCAGTGTGAATTGGTGAAGTGTTTGCGCACTTATAATAACCGAAGACTGCATATTTACACTCTTCCATGACCCATTCAATGAGATTTTACTTAACCCACATCCCCTTCAAATATTAATGCAAAGTAGGTATATCTGGGAAAAGAAGTGAAAAAATTTGAAAAGGTCACCATGTGATTCAGTCACCATCACATATAAAAGTGAACACAATTGTGAAATATCAGTATTAACCATTTGAGTACCGGGCACTTTCACCCCCTTCCTGGCCAGGCCAATTTCAGCTTTCAATAAATGACCCCTTTATGGAAAGTAGATAGTCTGAGGTATTTAGTAATTTAGTAAGGAGCATTGTGAGTTTTCTCAAGTTATTTTTTTCATAATTTTTTGAAAAATGAAGAAAAATAAAAAAAAAAGTTTTTTTTTCAAAATTTTTTTTCATATTGTCACCAGCGCAGTACAGCGTCATCACATAACTGGTGTGGCAGTGATCTGGGATACTCACTGGTGACAGTATTTAAAAATAAACAAATAATTGTTTTCAATTTTAATTTTTTTTTTTATAAATTTGTTTTCTTTTTTTTTTTAATACTGTGACTAGAACAATACATTGTTACCATAGTAATTACACTGTACCACTCTGGGAACGTATTCAGGATTTTTTTTTACACACTATGATTGCTTATACCAGTGGATTTCACTGTTATAAGCAACCATTTTTACTAAATAAAATTGATTCATTCAGTGTTTACTATTGTGGTTAGTTGTGATTGGCCACAGCTAATCATATGTACAGATGGGCTGTGTTGGCCCTGTCTGTAGCATGTGATCACTGTAACCAATCACAGAGATCAACACAGTGTTACACAATAGATTGCATGAATGAACGCCATCCATTGTGTACAATTGTCATGTGATCTGCTGTGATTGGTCACAGCGATCACATAGTACCGGCAGCAGCTGGTACACTGATTGGTCATCCACTGTGTCATATGACGTCCACCCGGAATGATGCATGTCCCACCCGGCCATCATTTGTCTATAGGCCAACTGGTTAAAACACATGTTCCAATGGGAGGATGATCTTGCTTACGTTTATACTGAGGAACAATGGCTTCACGCATTTCAATCAATTTACCGAGCCACCTGCTGCTTGACACTTTGGGAATTTACACAAAAAATATCCCTTAGATGGTATCTCACTCCCGGCCATGTATCGCCTTTGTGCTGGAGGAACTGGGGGAACCCTGGGAGCTTTATTTACATCAAGGAAGGAAGGGTGGGTGGAAGGAAAGAAACGAGGGGTGGTTGGAAGGAAGGAAGAAATGGGTGGGTGGGTGGAAGGAAGGAAGGGATGGGTGAGTGTAAGGAAGGAAGGGATCAGTAGAAGGAAGGAGAGGAGGGAGGGGTGGGTGGAAGGAAGGGGTGGATGGATAGAAGTAAAGGAGGGATGGGTGGAAGGAAGGGGTACGTGAAGGAAGGAAGGAAAGAAGAGGTGAATGGAAGGGAGGGGTGGGCAAAAGGAAGGAAGGAAGGAAGGAAGGGTGGGTGGAAGGAAGGAAGGGTGGTAGGGAGGGGTGGATGGAAGGAAGGAGGGGAGGAATGGAGGGGTGGGTGGAAGGAAGGAAGGGAGAGGTGGAAGGAAGGGAGGGGTGGGTGGAAGAAAGGAAGGGGTGGATGGATAGATGGAAGGAAGGGAGGGGTGGGTGAAAGGAAGGGGTGGGTAGAAGGAAGGAAGTTAGGGGTGGGAGGATGGAAGGAAGGGAGGGGGGAGGTGGAAGGAAGGTTGGGTGGAAGGATGGAAGTAAGGGGGGTAGAAGGAAGGGGGAAGGTGGAAGGGTGGAAGGAAGGGAGGGGGGTGGAAGGGAGGGTGGGTGGGTGGAAGGAAGGAAGGTTAGGTCAAACTCACCATGACTGCTTCAGAAGCATCAGAGCTGTGACTGTCAGCTGCTGTGTTCAGTTTCCCTCCCATACCTCCTCTGAAGCTGCACGGATTGGAGTGTGGGCGGGCACATGGGAAGACAGAGCAGATCCTGCCTCTCTCCCCTCTGCTCCTATTGGTGCAGAGGCTTGAGGGAGGGGCTGGGCAGTGAGAAGAACACAGCGGCGGGAACACAGCGGCAGTGGAAGGGAGGGGGATCAGAAAGAAAATCATTCTGTGCACAAATGGTTATAAGGTGGAGAGGCAAGCAGCGCTGAGGCTAGGGGTGTGGGAGGGGCGGCAGTGGTTGTGGTGACAAACAGCGATCTCCTGCATGGCTTTTAATGAAGCAGCTGGAAGCCGCCTCTCCTCTCCCTCCTGCGGTTTCAGCTGCTTCATTGAAAGCCATACAGGAGATCGCTGCATGTCACCACACCACCACCGCCCCTCCCACACCCTTAGTCCTGGGGCTGCTCGCCAACTCCACCTTATAACCATTTGTGGGCAAGTGTAAATTTCGAGGGCTGCAGCCTGCAGGGATGGTTGGCAACTCTCCTCTGGGAGGATTTCAGACCCCGCTTACCTCCCCCTTATCTACGCCCCTGAGTGCAACACAGAGCTCAGTTGTCTCTTTGGGGTTGATTTACTAAAACTGGAGAGTGCAAAATTAGGTGCAGCTCTGCATGGTAGCCAAGATTTGACAATATAACCTGGAAGCTGATTGGCTACAGCTGCACCAGATTTTGCACTCTCCAGTTTTAGTAAATCACCCCCATTGTGACTATGGGATGGACATTCAGTTCTGCTATAAAGGTCATATGTGGCTCTTGGCAGGTGCAGGTGACTAATGCAGCCCTTTTTATTGTTGAAAAGTTAGATTGTGTAAGCCAGAAACTTCATTTCAGCAGAATAATACAGCTGAGAATGTTTAGCAAATTTTCATTTAGAAGAGATGACGAGCTTCAAACAAGCAAAAAACTGAGAATGCATCGTCTTCAAATAACTAAATGATTTTCTATTGTTCGGTTAGTGCTTTTCAAATATGTTGTCAGCATGACATGTTTTCTTCTAGTGTTACCATGGAACCTGGGCAAGATCATAAATTGCCAAATACTAGATGCTTCCAGCTTAACTCCAGCCTTGCCTATTATTCTCCCACACCTTTACAAAGTCCTATCCTGTGTAGAAACATTTTAGTCTCTTCCCTATAAACTTTCATCTCCAAAATTGAACACTTTGAAGCTGCAGAAGCTATCCTGACCCTTCCTATCACCTCTTCTCCTGATCTGTACTGTTGTTGCCCATCTCCCACAACTATCGGCTTTCTCTTCCATCAATCATTTTGTTCCCAAGCATTATAACAAAGAACACATCCCTGGCTCCCTTTAGTTGTGAATACTTCCATGGTGGTGCAGACTTTAGCTGTGCAATCTACTGATAAGTTGCTTTAATACAAATCAAGTTCAGACATAAATTGAAGGAATTACTAACCAAACCACTGATCAGCAGTTAAAGTATCTGTAGCACCCAGTTTCCAGCAAGAAAACCATGCACGTTTAAAAGGATGTCAGGAATGTGTTTTTTCATTTAACACTCCAGCTTGTAAAGCTAGGCTCACATACACTCTCCGGCCACTTTGTTAGGTACACCTGTTCAATTGCTTGGTAACACAAATTGCTAATCAGCCAATCACATGGCAGCAACTTAATGAATTTAGGCATCTAGACATGGTGAAGATGACTTGCTGAAATTCAAACTGAGCATCAGAATGGGGAAGAAAGGGGATTTAGGTGACTTTAAACATGGCATGATTGCTGGTGCCAGACGGGCTGGTCTGAGTATTTCAAAAACTGCTGATCTACTGGGATTTTCACACACAACCATCGCTAAGGTTTATAGAGAATGGTCCAAAAAAGAGAAAATATCCAGTGAGCGGCAGATGTTAGAGAAGAATGGGCAGACTGGTTCGAGATGATAGAAAGGCAACAGTAACTCATGTGAATATGGATCAATATCTCCAACACCTTGTTGAATCTATGCCATGAAGAATTAAGGCAGTTCTGACGGCAAAAGGGGTCCAACCCGGTACTAGCAAGGTGCACCTAATAAAGTGGGTGTATGTGTAGGTTGGAAAATGGGTGCATATTCGTGTGCGTTCCAGACCCACAGGCAAAAAGCAATGCTCTTGAGCAGATGCCTGGGGGTGGCATTAATTCCTAACGGCACCCATACGCATTGGCAAAATACCTGCATTTTCATAGCACATCACCATGCGGTTCCATACAGCGCATTTTAAAAAAAGAACTTGATTACTTATTTCCTTGTGCTTCTTTTGGTTACAGCAACTCATTTAAATGCCGCAGACTGAACCACACTTCAAATTGTGCTGTATCTTACCCAACTCTGAAACATTGCTTCATATTACATACTACAGACTATTCAACTCTGTATGCTCTGGATAAAAAAAAAAAAAAATTATATATATATATATATATATATATATACACACACACACATATACATACACTTCCGCCTGGCAGTACTAGGGTCGTCAGTTCGAATCCCAGTCACAGCACCACCTGCCTGGAGTTTGCATGTTCTCCCTGTGCCTGCGTGGGTTTCCTCTGGGTACTCCGGTTTCCTCCCACACTCCAAAGACATGCTGGTAGGTGAATTGGATCCGGTCTAAAATGTCCATAGTATGTGTATGTATGAATGTGAGTTAGGGACCTTAGACTGTACGCCCCCTGAGGGTTAGGGACTGATGTGAATGTACAATATATATGTAAAGCGCTGCGTAAATTGACGACGCTATATATACAGTTGCAAGAAAAAGTATGTGAACCCCTTGGGATTACGTGGAGTTTTGCATGAATTGGGCATAAAATGTGCTCTGAATGTCATCTAAGTCACAACAATAGAAGAACACAGTCTGCTGAACATAATACTACACAAACATTAGATGTTGCCATGGTTTAATTGCACATAACATGTAAACATTCACAGTGCAGGGAGGAAAAAGTATGTGAGGCCCTAGCTTAATGACTTCTCCCAGAGCTAATTGTAGCCAGGAGTGAGCCAACCTTGACTCCAATCAGTGTGAAGATATTGGATGTGTTGCTGACAGCTGTCCTGCCCTTAAAAAACACACACCTGTTTTGGGTTTACTGGATTCAAGAAGCACTGTCTGATGTGAACCATGCCTCGCAGAAAAGAGCTCTCAGAAGACCTACGATCAAGAATTGTTGACTTTCATGAAGCTGGAAAGGGTTACAAAAGTATCTCCAAAAGCCTTGATGTTCATGTGTCCACGGTAAGACAGACTGTCTACAAATGGAGAAAGTTTAGCCCTGTTGCTACTCTCCCTAGGCGCGGTCGTCCTGTAAAAATGACTGAAAGAGCACAGCGCAGAATGCTGCATGAGGTAAAGAAGAATCCCAGAGTGTCAGCTAAAGACCTACAGAAATCTCTGGCACATGCTAACATTTTTGTTGACACATCTACAATAAGGAAAACATTAAACAAGAATGGAGTACATGGGAGGACACCACGGAGGAAGCCATTGCTGTCCAAAAAGAATATTGCAGCATGTTTGAAGTTTGCAAAAGAGCACCTGGATGTTCCACAGCACTACTGGCAAAATATACTGTGGACAGATGAAACCAAGATTGAGTTGTTTGGGAAGAACACACAACACTATGTGTGGAGAAAAAAAGGCACAGCACACCAACATCAAAACCTCATCCCCACTGTAAAGCATGGCGGAGGGAGCATCATGGTTTGGGGCTGCTTTGCTGCCTCAGGGCCTGGACGCATTGTTGTCATTGATGGGAAAATGAATTCCAGGGTTTATTAAGACATTTTGCAGGAAAACGTACGACCATCTGTCCGCCAACTGAAGCTCCGCAGAGGATGGGTGATGCAACAGGACAATGACCCAAAGCATACAAGTAACTCAACAAAACAATGGCTGCAACAGCACAGAATACGCCTTCTGGAGTGGCCCAGTCAGAGTCCTGACCTCAACCCGATTGAAATGCTGTGGCATGACCTTAAGAGAGCGATTCACACCAGACATCCCAAGAATATTGCTACACTGAAACAGTTTTGTGAAGAGGAGTGGTCCAAAATGACTCCAGATCGTTGTGCAGGTCTGATCTGCAACTACAGGAAACGTTTGGTTGAGGTTATTGCTGCCAAAGGAGGGTCAACCAGTTATTAAGTCCAAAGGTTCACATACTTTTTCCTTCCTGCGCTGTGAATGTTTACATGTTATGTGCAATTAAACCATGGCAACATCTAATGTTTGTGTAGTATTATGTTCAGCAGACTGTGTTCTTCTATTGTTGTGACTTAGATGACGTTCAGAGCACATTTTATGCCCAATTCATGCAAAACTCCACGTACTCCCAAGGGGTTCACATACTTTTTCTTGCAACTGTATATATATATATTTATATATATATATATATATATATAGTACACACACGTACTTTATTGCCAAAAGTATTGGAACGCCTGCCTTTACACACACATGAACTTTAATGTCCTCCCAGTCTTAGTCTGTAGGGTTCAATATTGAGTTGGCCCACCCTTTGCAGATATAACATCTTCAACTCTTCTGGGAAGGCTGTCCATAAGATTTAGGAGTGTGTCTATGGGAATATTTGACCATTCTTCCAGAAGCACATTTGTGAGGCCAGGGAATGATGTCGTACAAGAAGGCCTGGCTCACAGTCTCCACTCTAATTCATCCCAAAGGAGTTCTATCAGGTTGAGGTCAGGACTCTGTGCAGGCCAATCAAGTTCTTCCACCCTAAACTCGCTCATCCATGTCTTTATGAATCTTGCTTTGTGCACTGGTGCGCAGTCATGTTGGAACAGGAAGGGGCCATCCCCAAACTGTTCCCACAAAGTTGGGAGCGTGAAATTGTTCAAAATGTCTTGGTATGCTGACACCTTAAGAATTCCCTTCACTGGAACAAAGGGGCCAAGCCCAACCCCTGAAGAACAACCCCACACCATAACCCCCCCTCCACCAAAAACTTTACACTTGGCACAATGCAGTCAGGCAAGTACCGTCCTCCTGGTAACTGCCAAACCCAGACATGTGCATTGGATTGACAGACAGAGAAGCATGATTCGTCACTCCAGAGAACACATCTCCACTGTTCTAGAGTCCAGTGGTGGCGTGCTTTACACCGCTGCATCTGACGCTTTTCATTGCACTGGGTGATGTAAGGTTTGGATGCCAGTCATGTTCCTCCACCCCAAACTCCCTCACCCATGTCTTTATGGACCTTGCTTTGTACACTGGTGCGCAGTCATGTTGGAACAGTAAGGGTTCCGTCCCCAAACTGTTCCCACAAAGTTGGGAGCATGAAATTGTCCAAAATGTCTTGGTATGCTGATGCCTTAAGAGTTCCCTTCGCTGGAACTAAGGGACCAAGCCCAACACCTGAAAAATAACCCCGCACCATAATCTCCTGTCCCCTGAACTTTACACAATGCAGTCAGGCAAGTACCATTCTCCTGGCAACTGCCAAACCCAGACACATCCACCGGATTGCCAGACAGAGAAGTGTGATTCATTACTCTAGAAAACACATCTCTACTGCTCCAGTGGTGGTGTGCTTTACAGCACTGCATCCAACATTTTGCAATTCACTTGGTGATGTGAGGCTTGGATGCAGCTGAACATCCATGGAAACCCATTCCATGAAGCTCTCTACTCACTGTAGTTGTGCTAATCTGAAGGCCACATGAAGTTTGGAGGTCTTTAGCCTTCCAAAGGAAGACTCTGCAGACAGTTGGTGACTTCTGCCAACTATGCGCTTCAGCATGCGCTGACCCTGCTCTGTCATTTTAAGTGGTCTACCACTTTGTGACTGAGTTGCTGTTGTTCCCAGTTGCTTCCACTTTATTATAATAACACTAACAGTTGACCGTGGAATATTTAGTAGCAAGGAAATGTCACGGATGGACTTATTGCACATGTGGCAGCCTATCACGGTACCACGCTTGAATTCACCGAGCTCCTGAGAGCGACCCATTCTTTCACAAATGTTTGTAGAAGCAGTCTGCATGCCTAGGTGTTTGATTTTACACATCTGTGGCCATGGAGGTGATTGGAACACCTGAATCCAATGATTTGGAGGGGTGTCCCAATATGTTTGGCAACATAATGTGTATATACAGTATATATGTAGGGGTGTGCAAAATCACATAAATATACATGGGTTGGATAGAGTAAGTGTTAAAACCCCTGCCACGTTTTTATTGCTATGTGAGAGATTTACCCTTGCTATTTGTCCCAGTGACCATTGTCCACATTACAGAAAGTGAGAAAAAATTGAAAATGTTTTCACAGGACCTGGATATGAGGGAAAATCTTCCATTGAGATCACATGTTTTAGATGTTCTCATGGGAAGGAATGTATCTTTGATTTTGAGAGATTTTCCGGTTGTGTTTGAGACACAATATAAAAGGTAACCCTGCTGACAACAAAAAAAAAAAACCTGATGTAACACTCTGCTATAACTCAGATTGCAGAATGATAAAAGAGACACAAAGTGTCTGTAAAAGGGTCCTGTAACTCAGTGCTACAATGGTGAAAAGCTTTATGGACTTTGTAGGCTGAACTTCTGGACTTTGCTGGGAATCAGCGAATTATGAGACTACATTTCCCAGAGGAGCTGGCATGTGGACGGAGGCAGAGATATAAAGAAGCCTGGGAAGCCAGGGGCAGGAGGTGAGCTGGAAGAGTTAAAAGGCGGGTGTGAGGAGAAGACTGTGCGGAATGCCAGGGGACTGGACCGGGCCACAGAGTGTGAGGGTGGAGAAAAAGGGAGGGATAGCTGACCGTTGCCACCGCCAATGAGTCTGGAGAACTCCCCTGACAGCTGGTGATCTAGAGTTCTGCTGTGAGGAATGAACTCTGTAGGAGGGACCGAAGGACCACTGGGGGCCCCCATTTACAGAGAGACCACCCAGGACCTGAATGATGCCACAGATCAGGTGAGAGTGTCCCATTCTCCAGCAAATTAAGTTAACACTGACGTCTTCTCAAACCAGCCATTCTCTATCTAGTTTCTGACATTGTTTACATGTTACACATGTTGAGGCCCAGTTCACCTGGCCTATGGCAAACATATCTTCAGCATAATCCAGTGATCAAAGCCTACTGCAGAGTCTGCCCTCTGCAAGCCAAGCCACACCACTGCTTCTCTTGCAATTGGCCCACATTTATCAAGGGACACTTTTCATTATTGCCATTTGCTACTGCGGCCTAGAGAGGAATTAACCCTTACCAACAAGTGTGCCAGGGCCTGGACTTGAACCTGGGACTTCTACTGTGTCAGGCAGTAACTCTACTCACTGAGCTACCTGGGATGCTGGACAACACTTTGCCTCATCTATTGGATAATCCTGCCTTGTGCCTTGTTTGCTCTTGAACCTTGAACTCCTTGCTCCTCCCATGAACTTCCTATATAAGCCATGTCCTTGGACTTCCTCCTTGCCAGATTATTGTGCCTTTCCAGCCAATATCCTGCTACTGTTCCTGCTGCTGTCTACACCTCCGCTACTGACCTTTGACTTGTTCCTGACCACGATTGATCTGCTACCATTTGTGACCGACCCTTGGCTTGTGACCAACTCTGCTTTCGTCTGATCCCTAACCTGTTGATCCGCTATTGGTTCCCAGTCTGCTCATTCCCTGGTGGGGTGATCCTGAGATCTGCGACCTGGTATTAACACGCAGCCCAATCTATCTCCACCATTAGGAGCTCTGGTGAATACCGGTTAATACTTAGACCCCGCACCTCAGGTGAGCCTGCGTCATTCCCAGGGGGATCCGCTGGTGTACCTATCCTGCTGGTTCCAGGTAAGCCTTTTACTGCTATAGCAACTGGTCTCTGAACCTGACCTTACACCGTGACAGAATAATCTGGCCCACACATGGAGGCCGCTATTGCAAATGCCATGGCTCCTGTCGGGCAGCAAATTTCAGAGCTACAAGAGTTTGGTGTTACCTACCAAAAGAAATTTGCTGAACTTCAAAGTGTAGTAGAGGGGCAACAGGAAGAGATCCATGCTCTGCAGACACGATTGCTGGACATGTGCTCCCGCGATGTTGCTAATACACGCATGCCTCTGCCACTCAAGTTCAATGGAGACCGCCGCCACTACAGGGGTTTCCTTAACCAGTGCCGCATTTATTTCCAGATGCAACCTGCTGCATTTAATACTGAGAGGCAGAAGGTATTGTTTGTTATAAACCTCCTGACTGAGGAAGCCCTAGCTTGGGCCTCTCCCTATATAGAGCAAAACAATGCAATGTTAAACAGTTTTGCGACTTTTGTGACTGCAATGAACCAGGTCTTTGATGATCCCAACCGCTGCGCTACCGCTGAAGCCAAGCTGCATAGTTTGAGGCAGGGTAGACGCCCTGTTGCGGAGTATACAACTGAATTTCGACTCTGGATCTCAGACACCACCTGGAACCCAGCAGCGCAAAAGAGTCAGTTCCGGCAGGGGCTCTCTGAACAGGTGAAGGATGAGCTCGCCAGAGGAGAGACTCCTAACGATCTTGAGGAGTTCATCCAATTATGAATTCGGATTGACCAAAGACTGACAGAAAGAAGAAAGGAGAGATTGGGAAGTAATGGTGGCATGCGTTTTTCTGCTAATCAGTTCAGTCAGAAGGATTTAAACATTTCTTCAGATTATAACACACCTGAACCTATGCAAGTAGATACTGTTAAAAGATCAATTTCTACTCAAGAGAAGGAGAGAAGACGTTTGGAGAATTTATGTTTATACTGTGGGGACTCTGGGCATTACGCAGTCAATTGTCCTAATAAAGCCAAAAGAACAATTGCTGCGACTGATGTTATCCTGCCTGAACGCATAAATTCAATTACCCAGTCTATCTCCCCATTGATCGATGAAGAAAATAAAGTTGGTCCTAAACAGTCTCATTTTGTTGTCCCTATCAAACTTTTTACTGAGGGCCATGAAATTCCTTGTTCTGCTATGCTGGACTCTGGGGCTGGGGGAAACTTTATGGACATAGAGTTTGCCCACAATAATAATATTCTCAGGAGAAACAAATCTGCCCCTATTGATATGGAGACAGTTGATGGTTCACCTTTATCATCAGGACCAGTTACTCATGAAACAGTTCCTCTAGCACTCCAATTTCAGGCTGACCATTTTGAGACCATCAGCTTTCAGCTGATTACATCACCTGAATTTCCTGTCATCCTGGGCATCCCTTGGTTTACTACCCATAATCCCTTCATCAACTGGGGAGCACGGACCATAAATTTTACATCCCCCCATTGTGAGGAACATTGTAGGAAACCATGTGCTACAAGTTGTCTACCAATCAGGAAATCACAGGCTGATATGGTAACTACTAGAGATGAGCGAATCGAAGTAGGCGAAGTGGAATTCGAGTCGAATATTGGAAAATTTTCGATTCACGCCGAATCCGAAAAATAGCCTACTTCGGACGCGCGAATCTAAATTTTTCCTAAAATGGCGGCGGACATGTGCGGTGACGGAGCGGGGATGTCTGGGAAGGCGCGCAGACAAGGCGCGCTGACCCATAATGCATTCCTTAATGACGTGATCGCATTAGCCAATCAGCAGCCAGCCAGCCAGCACTGTGTAATGGTCGAGCTATAAATAGCGGCCGTTTTAGAATTCTTCATTTGCCTCCAGTCATTCAAGAGAGGCAGACCGCTCTGTATTAGGGACAGAGTTAGGGCCACAGAAACGTTACTTGGGGACAGAGAAACGTTACTTAGGGACAGAGAAGCATTACTCAGGGACACAGAATTGTTAATGAGGGCCACAGAATCGTTACTTAGGGCCAAAGAAACGCTAGTTAGGGCCACAGAATTGTTACTTAGGGCCACAGAAACATTATTAGGGCCACAGAATTGTTACTCAGGGACAGACAGAATTGTTACTGAGTGCCAGAGAATTGTTACTTAGGGCCACAGAAACGTTAGTTAGGGCCACAGAATTGTTACTCAGGGACAGACACAGAATTGTTACTGAGGGCCACAGAACTGTTACTTAGGGCCACAGAAACGTTAGTTAGGGCCACAGAATTGTTACTCAGGGACAGACAGAATTGCTACTGAGTGCCAGAGAATTGTTACTTAGGGCCACAGAAACGTTAGATAGGGCCACAGAATTGTTACTCAGGGACAGACACAGAATTGTTACTGAGGGCCACAGAACTGTTACTTAGGGCCACAGAAACGTTAGTTAGGGCCACAGAATTGTTACTCAGGGACAGACAGAATTGTTACTGAGGGCCACAGAACTGTTACTTAGGGCCACAGAAACGTTAGTTAGGGCCACAGAATTGTTACTCGGACAGACACAGAATTGTTACTGAGGGCCACAGAATTGTTACTGAGGGCCACAGAACCGTTACTTAGGGCCACAGAATTGTTACTCAGGGACACAGAATTGTTACTGAGGGCCACAGAACCGTTACTTAGGGCCACAGAATTGTTACTCAGGGACAGACACAGAATTGTTACTCAGGGACACAGAATTGTTACTGAGGGCCACAGAACCGTTACTTAGGGCAACAGAATTGTTACTCAGGGACACAGAATTGTTACTGAGGGCCACAGAACCGTTACTTAGGGCCACAGAATTGTTACTCAGGGACACAGAATTGTTACTTAGGGCCACAGAAACGTTACTCAGGGACACAGAATTGTTACTGAGGGCCACAGAACTGTTACTTAGGGCCACAGAAACGTTAGTTAGGGACACAGAATTGTTACTCAGGGACAGACACAGAATTGTTAATGAGGGCCACAGAATTGTTACTTAGGGCCACAGAAACGTTACTCAGGGACACAGAATTGTTACTTAGGGCCACAGAACCGTTACTTAGGGCCACAGAATTGTTACTCAGGGACAGACACAGAATTGTTACTCAGGGACACAGAATTGTTACTGAGGGCCACAGAACCGTTACTTAGGGCCACAGAAACGTTACTCAGGGACACAGAATTGTTACTGAGGGCCACAGAACCGTTACTTAGGGCCACAGAATTGTTACTCAGGGACAGACACATAATTGTTACTCAGGGACACAGAATTATTACTGAGGGCCACAGAACCGTTACTTAGGGCCACAGAATTGTTACTCAGGGACACAGAATTGTTACTGAGGGCCACAGAATTGTTACTCAGGGACACAGAATTGTTACTGAGGGCCACAGAACCATTACTTAGGGCCACAGAAACGTTACTCAGGGACACAGAATTGTTACTGAGGGCCACAGAACCGTTACTTAGGGCCACAGAATTGTTACTCAGGGACAGACACATAATTGTTACTCAGGGACACAGAATTGTTACTGAGGGCCACAGAACCGTTACTTAGGGCCACAGAATTGTTACTCAGGGACACAGAACTGTTACTGAGGGACACAGAACTGTTACTTAGGGCCACAGAATTGTTACTCAGGGACAGACACAGAATTGTTACTCAGGGACACAGAATTGTTACTGAGGGCCACAGAACCGTTACTTAGGGCCACAGAAACGTTACTCAGGGACAGACACAGAATTGTTACTCAGGGACAGACACAGAATTGTTACTCAGGGACACAGAATTGTTACTGAGGGACACAGAATTGTTACTGAGGGACACAGAATTGTTACTGAGGGACACAGAATTGTTACTCAGGGACAGACACAGAATTGTTACTCAGGGACAGACACTGAATTGTTACTCAGGGACAGACAGAATTGTTACTGAGGGCCACAGAAATGTTACTTAGGGCCACAGAAACGTTACTCAGGGACACAGAATTGTTACTCAGGGACAGACACAGAATTGTTACTCAGGGACAGACACAGAATTGTTACTCAGGGACAGACACAGAATTGTTACTGAGGGACACAGAATTGTTACTGAGGGACACAGAATTGTTACTGAGGGACACAGAATTGTTACTCAGGGACACAGAATTGTTACTGAGGGCCACAGAACCGTTACTTAGGGCCACAGAATTGTTACTCAGGGACAGCCACAGAATTGTTACTCAGGGACACAGAATTGTTACTGAGGGCCACAGAACCGTTACTTAGGGCCACAGAATTCTTACTCAGGGACAGACACAGAATTGTTACTCAGGGACACAGAATTGTTACTGAGGGCCACAGAATTGTTACTCAGGGCCACAGAAATGTTACTTAGGGCCACAGAAACGTTACTCAGGGACACAGAATTGTTACTCAGGGACAGACACAGAATTGTTACTCAGGGACAGACACAGAATTGTTACTCAGGGACAGACACAGAATTGTTACTGAGGGACACAGAATTTTTACTGAGGGACACAGAATTGTTACTGAGGGACACAGAATTGTTACTCAGGGACACAGAATTGTTACTGAGGGCCACAGAACCGTTACTTAGGGCCACAGAATTGTTACTCAGGGACAGACACAGAATTGTTACTCAGGGACACAGAATTGTTACTGAGGGCCACAGAACCGTTACTGAGGGCCACAGAATTGTTACCAAGGGCCACAGAACTGTTACTTAGGGCCACAGAACTGTTACTTAGGGCCACAGAACTGTTACTTAGGGCCACAGAACTGTTACTTAGGGCCACAGAAACGTTACTGAGGGCCACAGAATTGTTACTGAGGGACACAGAATTGTTACTCAGGGACAGACACAGAATTGTTACTGAGGGCCACAGAACTGTTACTTAGGGCCACAGAACTGTTACTCAGGGCCACAGAATTGTTACTCAGGGCCACAGAATTGTTACTGAGGGACACAGAATTGTTACTCAGGGACAGACACAGAATTGTTACTGAGGGCCACAGAACCGTTACTTAGGGCCACAGAATTGTTACTCAGGGACAGACACAGAATTGTTACTCAGGGACACAGAATTGTTACTGAGGGCCACAGAACCGTTACTTAGGGCCACAGAAACGTTACTCAGGGACACAGAATTGTTACTGAGGGCCACAGAACCGTTACTTAGGGCCACAGAATTGTTACTCAGGGACAGACACATAATTGTTACTCAGGGACACAGAATTGTTACTGAGGGCCACAGAACCGTTACTTAGGGCCACAGAATTGTTACTCAGGGACACAGAATTGTTACTGAGGGCCACAGAACCATTACTTAGGGCCACAGAAACGTTACTCAGGGACACAGAATTGTTACTGAGGGCCACAGAACCGTTACTTAGGGCCACAGAATTGTTACTCAGGGACAGACACATAATTGTTACTCAGGGACACAGAATTGTTACTGAGGGCCACAGAACCGTTACTTAGGGCCACAGAATTGTTACTCAGGGACACAGAACTGTTACTGAGGGACACAGAACTGTTACTTAGGGCCACAGAATTGTTACTCAGGGACAGACACAGAATTGTTACTCAGGGACACAGAATTGTTACTGAGGGCCACAGAACCGTTACTTAGGGCCACAGAAACGTTACTCAGGGACAGACACAGAATTGTTACTCAGGGACAGACACAGAATTGTTACTCAGGGACACAGAATTGTTACTGAGGGACACAGAATTGTTACTCAGGGACACAGAATTGTTACTGAGGGACACAGAATTGTTACTGAGGGACACAGAATTGTTACTCAGGGACAGACACAGAATTGTTACTCAGGGACAGACACTGAATTGTTACTCAGGGACAGACAGAATTGTTACTGAGGGCCACAGAAATGTTACTTAGGGCCACAGAAACGTTACTCAGGGACACAGAATTGTTACTCAGGGACAGACACAGAATTGTTACTCAGGGACAGACACAGAATTGTTACTCAGGGACAGACACAGAATTGTTACTGAGGGACACAGAATTGTTACTGAGGGACACAGAATTGTTACTGAGGGACACAGAATTGTTACTGAGGGACACAGAATTGTTACTCAGGGACACAGAATTGTTACTGAGGGCCACAGAATTGTTACTCAGGGCCACAGAAATGTTACTTAGGGCCACAGAAACGTTACTCAGGGACACAGAATTGTTACTCAGGGACAGACACAGAATTGTTACTCAGGGACAGACACAGAATTGTTACTCAGGGACAGACACAGAATTGTTACTGAGGGACACAGAATTGTTACTCAGGGACACAGAATTGTTACTGAGGGCCACAGAACCGTTACTTAGGGCCACAGAATTGTTACTCAGGGACAGACACAGAATTGTTACTCAGGGACACAGAATTGTTACTGAGGGCCACAGAACCGTTACTTAGGGCCACAGAATTCTTACTCAGGGACAGACACAGAATTGTTACTCAGGGACACAGAATTGTTACTGAGGGCCACAGAATTGTTACTCAGGGCCACAGAATTGTTACTGAGGGACACAGAATTGTTACTGAGGGCCACAGAATTGTTACCGAGGGCCACAGAACTGTTACTTAGGGCCACAGAACTGTTACTTAGGGCCACAGAACTGTTACTTAGGGCCACAGAAACGTTACTGAGGGACACAGAATTGTTACTGAGGGACACAGAATTGTTACTGAGGGACACAGAATTGTTACTCAGGGACAGACACAGAATTGTTACTGAGGGCCACAGAACTGTTACTTAGGGCCACAGAACTGTTACTCAGGGCCACAGAATTGTTACTCAGGGCCACAGAATTGTTACTGAGGGACACAGAATTGTTACTCAGGGACAGACACAGAATTGTTACTGAGGGCCACAGAACCGTTACTTAGGGCCACAGAATTGTTACTCAGGGACAGACACAGAATTGTTACTCAGGGACACAGAATTGTTACTGAGGGCCACAGAACCGTTACTTAGGGCCACAGAAACGTTACTCAGGGACACAGAATTGTTACTGAGGGCCACAGAACCGTTACTTAGGGCCACAGAATTGTTACTCAGGGACAGACACATAATTGTTACTCAGGGACACAGAATTGTTACTGAGGGCCACAGAACCGTTACTTAGGGCCACAGAATTGTTACTGAGGGCCACAGAATTGTTACTGAGGGCCACAGAATTGTTACTCAGGGACACAGAATTGTTACTGAGGGCCACAGAACCGTTACTTAGGGCCACAGAAACGTTACTCAGGGACACAGAATTGTTACTGAGGGCCACAGAACCATTACTTAGGGCCACAGAATTGTTACTCAGGGACAGACACATAATTGTTACTCAGGGACACAGAATTGTTACTGAGGGCCACAGAACCGTTACTTAGGGCCACAGAATTGTTACTCAGGGACACAGAACTGTTACTGAGGGACACAGAACTGTTACTTAGGGCCACAGAATTGTTACTCAGGGACAGACACAGAATTCTTACTCAGGGACAGACACAGAATTCTTACTCAGGGACAGACACAGAATTGTTACTCAGGGACACAGAATTGTTACTGAGGGACACAGAATTGTTACTCAGGGACACAGAATTGTTACTCAGGGACACAGAATTGTTACTGAGGGCCACAGAACCGTTACTTAGGGCCACAGAATTCTTACTCAGGGACAGACACAGAATTGTTACTCAGGGACACAGAATTGTTACTGAGGGCCACATAATTGTTACTCAGGGACACAGAATTGTTACTGAGGGACACAGAATTGTTACTGAGGGCCACAGAATTGTTACCGAGAGCCACAGAACTGTTACTTAGGGCCACAGAACTGTTACTTAGGGCCACAGAACTGTTACTTAGGGCCACAGAAACGTTACTGAGGGACACAGAATTGTTACTGAGGGACACAGAATTGTTACTGAGGGACACAGAATTGTTACTGAGGGACACAGAATTGTTACTCAGGGACAGACACAGAATTGTTACTGAGGGCCACAGAACTGTTACTCAGGGCCACAGAATTGTTACTCAGGGCCACAGAATTGTTACTCAGGGCCACAGAATTGTTACTCAGGGCCACAGAATTGTTACTGAGGGACACAGAATTGTTACTCAGGGACAGACACAGAATTGTTACTGAGGGCCACAGAACCGTTACTTAGGGCCACAGAATTGTTACTCAGAGACAGACACAGAATTGTTACTCAGGGACACAGAATTGTTACTGAGGGCCACAGAACCGTTACTTAGGGCCACAGAAACGTTACTCAGGGACACAGAATTGTTACTGAGGGCCACAGAACCGTTACTTAGGGCCACAGAATTGTTACTCAGGGACAGACACAGAATTGTTACTCAGGGACACAGAATTGTTACTGAGGGCCACAGAACCGTTACTTAGGGCCACAGAATTCTTACTCAGGGACAGACACAGAATTGTTACTCAGGGACACAGAATTGTTACTGAGGGCCACAGAATTGTTACTGAGGGACACAGAATTGTTACTGAGGGACACAGAATTGTTACTCAGGGACAGACACAGAATTGTTACTGAGGGCCACAGAACTGTTACTTAGGGCCACAGAACTGTTACTCAGGGCCACAGAATTGTTACTCAGGGCCACAGAATTGTTACTGAGGGACACAGAATTGTTACTCAGGGACAGACACAGAATTGTTACTGAGGGCCACAGAACCGTTACTTAGGGCCACAGAATTGTTACTCAGGGACAGACACAGAATTGTTACTCAGGGACACAGAATTGTTACTGAGGGCCACAGAACCGTTACTTAGGGCCACAGAAACGTTACTCAGGGACACAGAATTGTTACTGAGGGCCACAGAACCGTTACTTAGGGCCACAGAATTGTTACTCAGGGACAGACACATAATTGTTACTCAGGGACACAGAATTGTTACTGAGGGCCACAGAACCGTTACTTAGGGCCACAGAATTGTTACTGAGGGCCACAGAATTGTTACTGAGGGCCACAGAATTGTTACTCAGGGACACAGAATTGTTACTGAGGGCCACAGAACCGTTACTTAGGGCCACAGAAACGTTACTCAGGGACACAGAATTGTTACTGAGGGCCACAGAACCATTACTTAGGGCCACAGAATTGTTACTCAGGGACAGACACATAATTGTTACTCAGGGACACAGAATTGTTACTGAGGGCCACAGAACCGTTACTTAGGGCCACAGAATTGTTACTCAGGGACACAGAACTGTTACTGAGGGACACAGAACTGTTACTTAGGGCCACAGAATTGTTACTCAGGGACAGACACAGAATTCTTACTCAGGGACAGACACAGAATTCTTACTCAGGGACAGACACAGAATTGTTACTCAGGGACACAGAATTGTTACTGAGGGACACAGAATTGTTACTCAGGGACACAGAATTGTTACTCAGGGACACAGAATTGTTACTGAGGGCCACAGAACCGTTACTTAGGGCCACAGAATTCTTACTCAGGGACAGACACAGAATTGTTACTGAGGGACACAGAATTGTTACTGAGGGCCACATAATTGTTACTCAGGGACACAGAATTGTTACTGAGGGACACAGAATTGTTACTGAGGGCCACAGAATTGTTACCGAGAGCCACAGAACTGTTACTTAGGGCCACAGAACTGTTACTTAGGGCCACAGAACTGTTACTTAGGGCCACAGAAACGTTACTGAGGGACACAGAATTGTTACTGAGGGACACAGAATTGTTACTGAGGGACACAGAATTGTTACTGAGGGACACAGAATTGTTACTCAGGGACAGACACAGAATTGTTACTGAGGGCCACAGAACTGTTACTCAGGGCCACAGAATTGTTACTCAGGGCCACAGAATTGTTACTCAGGGCCACAGAATTGTTACTCAGGGCCACAGAATTGTTACTGAGGGACACAGAATTGTTACTCAGGGACAGACACAGAATTGTTACTGAGGGCCACAGAACCGTTACTTAGGGCCACAGAATTGTTACTCAGGGACAGACACAGAATTGTTACTCAGGGACACAGAATTGTTACTGAGGGCCACAGAACCGTTACTTAGGGCCACAGAAACGTTACTCAGGGACACAGAATTGTTACTGAGGGCCACAGAACCGTTACTTAGGGCCACAGAATTGTTACTCAGGGACAGACACATAATTGTTACTCAGGGACACAGAATTGTTACTGAGGGCCACAGAACCGTTACTTAGTGCCACAGAATTGTTACTCAGGGACACAGAATTGTTACTGAGGGCCACAGAATTGTTACTCAGGGACACAGAATTGTTACTGAGGGCCACAGAACCGTTACTTAGGGCCACAGAAACGTTACTCAGGGACACAGAATTGTTACTGAGGGCCACAGAACCATTACTTAGGGCCACAGAATTGTTACTCAGGTACAGACACATAATTGTTACTCAGGGACACAGAATTGTTACTGAGGGCCACAGAACCGTTACTTAGGGCCACAGAATTGTTACTCAGGGACACAGAACTGTTACTGAGGGACACAGAACTGTTACTTAGGGCCACAGAATTGTTACTCAGGGACAGACACAGAATTCTTACTCAGGGACAGACACAGAATTCTTACTCAGGGACAGACACAGAATTGTTACTCAGGGACACAGAATTGTTACTGAGGGACACAGAATTGTTACTCAGGGACACAGAATTGTTACTCAGGGACACAGAATTGTTACTCAGGGACACAGAATTGTTACTCAGGGACACAGAATTGTTACTGAGGGCCACAGAACCGTTACTTAGGGCCACAGAATTGTTACTCAGGGACAGACACAGAATTGTTACTCAGGGACACAGAATTGTTACTGAGGGCCACAGAACCGTTACTTAGGGCCACAGAATTCTTACTCAGGGACAGACACAGAATTGTTACTCAGGGACACAGAATTGTTACTGAGGGCCACAGAATTGTTACTCAGGGCCACAGAATTGTTACTGAGGGACACAGAATTGTTACTGAGGGCCACAGAATTGTTACCGAGGGCCACAGAACTGTTACTTAGGGCCACAGAACTGTTACTTAGGGCCACAGAACTGTTACTTAGGGCCACAGAACTGTTACTTAGGGCCACAGAAACGTTACTGAGGGACACAGAATTGTTACTGAGGGACACAGAATTGTTACTGAGGGACACAGAATTGTTACTCAGGGACAGACACAGAATTGTTACTGAGGGCCACAGAACTGTTACTTAGGGCCACAGAACTGTTACTCAGGGCCACAGAATTGTTACTCAGGGCCACAGAATTGTTACTGAGGGACACAGAATTGTTACTCAGGGACAGACACAGAATTGTTACTGAGGGCCACAGAACCGTTACTTAGGGCCACAGAATTGTTACTCAGGGACAGACACAGAATTGTTACTCAGGGACACAGAATTGTTACTGAGGGCCACAGAACCGTTACTTAGGGCCACAGAAACGTTACTCAGGGACACAGAATTGTTACTGAGGGCCACAGAACCGTTACTTAGGGCCACAGAATTGTTACTCAGGGACAGACACATAATTGTTACTCAGGGACACATAATTGTTACTGAGGGCCACAGAACCGTTACTTAGGGCCACAGAATTGTTACTGAGGGCCACAGAATTGTTACTGAGGGCCACAGAATTGTTACTCAGGGACACAGAATTGTTACTGAGGGCCACAGAACCGTTACTTAGGGCCACAGAAACGTTACTCAGGGACACAGAATTGTTACTGAGGGCCACAGAACCATTACTTAGGGCCACAGAATTGTTACTCAGGGACAGACACATAATTGTTACTCAGGGACACAGAATTGTTACTGAGGGCCACAGAACCGTTACTTAGGGCCACAGAATTGTTACTCAGGGACACAGAACTGTTACTGAGGGACACAGAACTGTTACTTAGGGCGACAGAATTGTTACTCAGGGACAGACACAGAATTCTTACTCAGGGACAGACACAGAATTCTTACTCAGGGACAGACACAGAATTGTTACTCAGGGACACAGAATTGTTACTGAGGGACACAGAATTGTTACTCAGGGACACAGAATTGTTACTCAGGGACACAGAATTGTTACTGAGGGCCACAGAACCGTTACTTAGGGCCACAGAATTCTTACTCAGGGACAGACACAGAATTGTTACTCAGGGACACAGAATTGTTACTGAGGGCCACATAATTGTTACTCAGGGACACAGAATTGTTACTGAGGGACACAGAATTGTTACTGAGGGCCACAGAATTGTTACCGAGAGCCACAGAACTGTTACTTAGGGCCACAGAACTGTTACTTAGGGCCACAGAACTGTTACTTAGGGCCACAGAAACGTTACTGAGGGACACAGAATTGTTACTGAGGGCCACAGAACCGTTACTTAGGGCCACAGAAACGTTACTCAGGGACACAGAATTGTTACTGAGGGCCACAGAACCATTACTTAGGGCCACAGAATTGTTACTCAGGGACAGACACATAATTGTTACTCAGGGACACAGAATTGTTACTGAGGGCCACAGAACCGTTACTTAGGGCCACAGAATTGTTACTCAGGGACACAGAACTGTTACTGAGGGACACAGAACTGTTACTTAGGGCGACAGAATTGTTACTCAGGGACAGACACAGAATTCTTACTCAGGGACAGACACAGAATTCTTACTCAGGGACAGACACAGAATTGTTACTCAGGGACACAGAATTGTTACTGAGGGACACAGAATTGTTACTCAGGGACACAGAATTGTTACTCAGGGACACAGAATTGTTACTGAGGGCCACAGAACCGTTACTTAGGGCCACAGAATTCTTACTCAGGGACAGACACAGAATTGTTACTCAGGGACACAGAATTGTTACTGAGGGCCACATAATTGTTACTCAGGGACACAGAATTGTTACTGAGGGACACAGAATTGTTACTGAGGGCCACAGAATTGTTACCGAGAGCCACAGAACTGTTACTTAGGGCCACAGAACTGTTACTTAGGGCCACAGAACTGTTACTTAGGGCCACAGAAACGTTACTGAGGGACACAGAATTGTTACTGAGGGACACAGAATTGTTACTGAGGGACACAGAATTGTTACTGAGGGACACAGAATTGTTACTCAGGGACAGACACAGAATTGTTACTGAGGGCCACAGAACTGTTACTCAGGGCCACAGAATTGTTACTCAGGGCCACAGAATTGTTACTCAGGGCCACAGAATTGTTACTGAGGGACACAGAATTGTTACTCAGGGACAGACACAGAATTGTTACTGAGGGCCACAGAACCGTTACTTAGGGCCACAGAATTGTTACTCAGGGACAGACACAGAATTGTTACTCAGGGACACAGAATTGTTACTGAGGGCCACAGAACCGTTACTTAGGGCCACAGAATTGTTACTCAGGGACAGACACATAATTGTTACTCAGGGACACAGAATTGTTACTGAGGGCCACAGAACCGTTACTTAGGGCCACAGAATTGTTACTCAGGGACACAGAATTGTTACTGAGGGCCACAGAATTGTTACTCAGGGACACAGAATTGTTACTGAGGGCCACAGAACCGTTACTTAGGGCCACAGAAACGTTACTCAGGGACACAGAATTGTTACTGAGGGCCACAGAACCATTACTTAGGGCCACAGAATTGTTACTCAGGTACAGACACATAATTGTTACTCAGGGACACAGAATTGTTACTGAGGGCCACAGAACCGTTACTTAGGGCCACAGAATTGTTACTCAGGGACACAGAACTGTTACTGAGGGACACAGAACTGTTACTTAGGGCCACAGAATTGTTACTCAGGGACAGACACAGAATTCTTACTCAGGGACAGACACAGAATTCTTACTCAGGGACAGACACAGAATTGTTACTCAGGGACACAGAATTGTTACTGAGGGACACAGAATTGTTACTCAGGGACACAGAATTGTTACTCAGGGACACAGAATTGTTACTCAGGGACACAGAATTGTTACTCAGGGACACAGAATTGTTACTCAGGGACAGACACAGAATTGTTACTCAGGGACAGACACTGAATTGTTACTCAGGGACAGACAAAATTGTTACTGAGGGCCACAGAAATGTTACTTAGGGCCACAGAAACGTTACTCAGGGACACAGAATTGTTACTCAGGGACAGACACATAATTGTTACTCAGGGACAGACACAGAATTGTTACTCAGGGACAGACACAGAATTGTTACTGAGGGACACAGAATTGTTACTGAGGGACACAGAATTGTTACTGAGGGACACAGAATTGTTACTGAGGGACACAGAATTGTTACTCAGGGACACAGAATTGTTACTGAGGGCCACAGAACCGTTACTTAGGGCCACAGAATTGTTACTCAGGGACAGACACAGAATTGTTACTCAGGGACACAGAATTGTTACTGAGGGCCACAGAACCGTTACTTAGGGCCACAGAATTCTTACTCAGGGACAGACACAGAATTGTTACTCAGGGACACAGAATTGTTACTGAGGGCCACAGAATTGTTACTCAGGGCCACAGAATTGTTACTGAGGGACACAGAATTGTTACTGAGGGCCACAGAATTGTTACTGAGGGCCACAGAACTGTTACTTAGGGCCACAGAACTGTTACTTAGGGCCACAGAACTGTTACTTAGGGCCACAGAAACGTTACTGAGGGCCACAGAAACGTTACTGAGGGCCACAGAAACGTTACTGAGGGCCACAGAATTGTTACTGAGGGACACAGAATTGTTACTGAGGGACACAGAATTGTTACTGAGGGACAGACACAGAATTGTTACTGAGGGCCACAGAACTGTTACTTAGGGCCACAGAACTGTTACTCAGGGCCACAGAATTGTTACTCAGGGACACAGAATTGTTACTGAGGGACACAGAATTGTTACTCAGGGACAGACACAGAATTGTTACTGAGGGCCACAGAACTGTTACTTAGGGCCACAGAACTGTTACTTAGGGCCACAGAACTGTTACTTAGGGCCACAGAAACGTTACTCAGGGACACAGAATTGTTACTCAAGGACACAGAATCGTTTAATTAAAGAGTATGTCGGACAACATGCAGAGGAGTGGCAGAGGAGGCAATGTTTTAGGAGCGAGCAGACGTGGCAGGAGAGGAAGGGGTCGAGGCAGCACTATTCGCAGCCAGAGGCTAGTGCTCCCGGTGTCATCCAGTACAGTGAGGAAGAGCTAACAGAGGGCGGTCAGGAACGGGGGGAGACATCCGCCTCTTCAGCAGCCAGGCGAAGAAGTAGTGGCGAGGAGAGTGGCTCGGTAGCCGGTGTAGAGACAGGTCTGTCTCCTGACCCACACGCAGCCGAGGGGGCTAGTAGTGAGGCGGAGACCCTAATTGATGATGATGAGGCTGATCGCACTTGGCAGCCTCGTCGTCATCAGGCTATTGCTTCCGCATCATCAGGAGAAGAGGGTGGCAGCTTGGCAGCGAGCAAAACAGTCGGTGGGTTGTCTCCATCGCCACACTCTGCCATGTGCCACTTTCAGATCTCCTCACACACTGCTGGTGTGTTGAATTTTTTGACATAGGGTGCTGGCAGATTACGGGCCTCCCATAGCTGCTGCCAGGCCCCTAATCTGCCATGGGCCCCTATATACCGCCTCCTCATGCTGCTGCCAGGTCCAGAGTCTGTCATGGGTCCCTGTACGGCCTCCCATTGCTGCTGTCTCCATCGCCACACTCTGCCATGTGCCACTTTCAGGTCTCCTCACACACTGCTGGTGTGTTGAATTTTTTGACATAGGGTGCTGGCAGATTACGGGCCTCCCATAGCTGCTGCCAGGCCCCTAATCTGCCATGGGCCCCTATATACCGCCTCCTCATGCTGCTGCCAAGTCCAGAGTCTGTCATGGGTCCCTGTACGGCCTCCCATTGCTGCTGTCTCCATCGCCACACTCTGCCATGTGCCACTTTCAGGTCTCCTCACACTGCTGGTGTGTTGAATTTTTTGACATAGGGTGCTGGCAGATAACGGGCCTCCTATAGCTGCTGCCAGGCCCCTAATCTGCCATAGGCCCCTATATACCGCCTCCTCATGCTGCTGCCAGGTCCAGAGTCTGTCATGGGTCCCTGTACGGCCTCCCATTGCTGCTGTCTCTATCGCCACACTCTGCCATGTGCCACTTTCAGGTCTCCTCACACACTGCTGTTGTGTTCAATTTTTTGACATAGGGTGCTGGCAGATTACGGGCCTCCCATAGCTGCTGCCAGGCCCCTAATCTGCCATGGGCCCCTATATACCGCCTCCTCATGCTGCTGCCAAGTCCAGAGTCTGTCATGGGTCCCTGTACGGCCTCCCATTGCTGCTGTCTCCATCGCCACACTCTGCCATGTGCCACTTTCAGGTCTCCTCACACACTGCTGGTGTGTTGAATTTTTTGACATAGGGTGCTGGCAGATTACGGGCCTCCCATAGCTGCTGCCAGGCCCCTAATCTGCCATGGGCCCCTATACCACCTCCTCATGCTGCTGCCAGGTCCAGGCGAACGTAGTCACACAGGGGAGGAACTTCTCAGTGTAATGAACAGAGAAATCGACAGATGGCTGTCTCCGCACAAACTGAAAATCGGAACCATGTTGACCGACAACGGAAAGAACATGGTGTCTGCTCTGCGTCAAGTAAGGTTGTGCCATGCGCCATGCATGGCTCACGTGTTCAATCTGGTTGTCAAGCGGTTCCTAAAATCCACCATCCCACTGCAAGACATCCTTAAAATGTCACGTAAACTTTGCATGCATTTCAGCCATTCCTACACCGCAAAGCACACCCTCCTTGAGCTGCAGCGGCAGAACGGAATTGCACAGCATCGCCTGATCTGCGACGTTGCAACAAGGTGGAATTCAACCCTACACATGTTAGACCGCCTTTACGAACAGCGAAAGGCCATCACCGATTTCCTGATGTTACAAGCGGATAAAGGTACTCCCCTGTGTAACTTCGATGTCAGCCATTGGCAGCTCATGCGTGACACCTGCCGCTTGCTCAGGCCCTTTGAGGAGGCCACGCTATTCGTGAGTCGGCAGGACTATGGGATGAACGACGTCATTCCTCTGTTGCACGTCCTGGAACAAATGCTGTTAACAATGGCTGGTCAGGGTGCGGTAGACGTGGCGCACAGATCTCAACGCCACATGACCCCTGTGGGGGCAGGACAGGAAGAAGAGGAGGAGGTAGAGGAGGACATTTGTGCTCAGGAATTATTGAGTGAAATGGGTGGTTTTTCCACTCAGCGGACAGGAGTGGAGGAGCAGGAGCATGTGGTAGAGGAGGAGGAGGAGGAGACAGAGGACCCAGACGCACCGTGGCAGTATGCTGTGGAGATGGAGGCAGGGAGTCCCTCGCATTCCTTGGCACAAATGGCCCATAGCATGCTCGGTTGCTTGCGTAGCAACAGCCGAATAATAACCATCAGACAGAGGGATGACTTTTGGCTGTCCACCTTGTTGGACCCTCGCTACCGTTCAAAAATGGTGGCCTTTTTCACACCTGCTGAGAGGGAGGCCAAAATAACGTACTATAAAAACCACCTATGTAGTCAGTTGGTCTCTGCCTTTCTGCGCCAATGTTTATCCTCAGACACTGTGGGCCCTGTGCGCTCGCGTTCCACTGCCATGGCAGCAGGGGAGGGGTGGGGTGGTAGGAGCAGTGGCAGCTCCACCAGCAGCGGCTGCCTCAGTCTGCAGTCAATGATGAGTAGCTTTCTTCACCAGCGCAGTGAGGAAACTAATAACCAGCCGCAGCAGCAGCAGCATCAGGTGGACCTGGAGCAGGAGCTCAAACAACAGGCTTGGGCCTACTTGGACAGCACCCTGCCAACCGAGGTAGACAATCCCCTTGACTACTGGGCAACGAAACTTGACCTTTGGCCCCAACTAGCTGAATTTGCCCTTGAAAGGCTGTCATGCCCGGCCAGTAGCGTGGCATCGGAGCGCGTGTTTAGTGCGGCAGGAGGTATTGTAACTCCGCGGAGGACACGACTGTCCACCCAAAGTGTGGAGAGACTCACGTTTGTGAAAATGAATCAGGCGTGGATTAGTCTGGATTTCAAACCACCAGTTCCTGACACAACTGACTAAATCCGCCATGAATCATGCCCCAAACATGTGCCACTTTCAGGTCTCCTCACACTGCTGGTGTGCTGAATTTTTTGACATAGGGTGCTGGCAGATTACGGGCCTCCCATAGCTGCTGCCAGGCCCCTAATCTGCCATGGGCCCCTATATACCGCCTCCTCATGCTGCTGCCAGGTCCAGAGTCTGTCATGGGTCCCTGTACGGCCTCCCATTGCTGCTGTCTCCATCGCCACACTCTGCCATGCGCCACTTTCAGGTCTCCTCACACACTGCTGGTGTGTTGAATTTTTTGACATAGGGTGCTGGCAGATTACGGGCCTCCCATAGCTGCTGCCAGGCCCCTAATCTGCCATGGGCCCCTATATACCGCCTCCTCATGCTGCTGCCAAGTCCAGAGTCTGTCATGGGTCCCTGTACGGCCTCCCATTGCTGCTGTCTCCATCGCCACACTCTGCCATGTGCCACTTTCAGGTCTCCTCACACTGCTGGTGTGTTGAATTTTTTGACATAGGGTGCTGTCAGATAACGGGCCTCCTATAGCTGCTGCCAGGCCCCTAATCTGCCATAGGCCCCTATATACCGCCTCCTCATGCTGCTGCCAGGTCCAGAGTCTGTCATGGGTCCCTGTACGGCCTCCCATTGCTGCTGTCTCCATCGCCACACTCTGCCATGTGCCACTTTCAGGTCTCCTCACACTGCTGGTGTGTTGAATTTTTTGACATAGGGTGCTGGCAGATTACGGGCCTCCTATAGCTGCTGCCAGGCCCCTAATCTGCCATAGGCCCCTATATACCACCTCCTCATGCTGCAGCCAGGTCCAGAGTCTCTCATGGGTCCCTGTACGGCCTCCCATTGCTGCTGTCTCCATCGCCACACTCTGCTATGTGCCACTTTCAGGTCTCCTCACACTGCTGGTGTGTTCCATTTTTTGACATAGGGTGCTGGCAGATTACGGGCCTCCCATTGCTGCTGCCAGGCCCGTAATCTGCCATGGGCCCCTGTACCGCCTCTTCATGCTGCTGCCAGGTCCAGAGTGTGTCATGGGTCCCTGTACGGCCTCCCATTGCTGCTGCCAGGAGGCAGCAGTGTCGCAGCAGTGTCAGTGGAGGCAAACGGCCACAGAGTAGAGCACCAGCTCCACTGCAGCCTACCACCACGGCCAGTAGTGGTGCCGGTGTGCACGGAGGAAGTAGCAGTCAGCCAGTGAGGAGTAGCGGGGGCAAAGTTTCCTACTCGGCGGTTTGGCAATTTTTCGTCAAGCCGCCCGAGGAAGTAAACGTAGCCGTATGTCGACTATGTGGCCAGAAAGTCAAGCGTGGCCAGGGGGCCCATGTTGGGACTACAGCGTTGCGTCAGCATATGCAGCGTCGCCATTCGGTGGCCTGGGAAAACCGTGATAAAGATACGGCGTTTCTGCCTGCCCCAGCCCAGGGTTCCATTTTGTCATAGGGTGCTGGCAGATTACGGGCCTCCTATAGCTGCTGCCAGGCCCCTAATCTGCCATGGGCCCCTATACCGCCTCCTCATGCTGCTGCCAGGTCCAGAGTCTCTCATGGGTCCCTGTACGGCCTCCCATTGCTGCTGTCTCCATCGCCACACTCTGCCATGTGCCACTTTCAGGTCTCCTCACACACTGCTGGTGTGTTGAATTTTTTGACATAGGGTGCTGGCAGATTACGGGCCTCCCATTGCTGCTGCCAGGCCCGTAATCTGCCATGGGCCCCCGTACCGACTCCTCATGCTTTGACGTTGCAACAAGGTGGAATTCAACCCTACATATGTTAGACCGCCTTTACGAACAGCAAAAGGCCATCACAGATTTCCTGATGTTAAAAGCGGATAAAGGTACTCCCTGTGTAACTTAGATGTCAACCATTGGCAGCTCATGCCTGACACCTGCGCTTGCTCAGGCCCTTTGAGGAGGCCACGCTATTCGTGAGTCGGCAGGACTATGGGATGAACGACGTCATTCCTCTGTTGCACGTCCTGGAACAAATGCTGTTAATAATGGCTGGTCAGGGTGCGGTAGACGTGGCGCACAGATCTCAACGCCACATGACCCATGTGGGGGCAGGACAGGAAGAAGAGGAGGAGGTAGAGGAGGACATTGGTGCTCAGGAATTATTGAGTGAAATGGGTGGTTTTTCCACTCAGCGGACAGGAGTGGAGGAGCAGGAGCATCTGGTAGAGGAGGAGGAAGAGGAGACAGAGGACCCAGACGCACCGTGGCAGTATGCTGTGGAGATGGAGGCAGGGAGTCCCTCGCATTCCTTGGCACAAATGGCCCATAGCATGCTCGCTTGCTTGCGTAGCGACAGCCGAATAATAACCATCAGACAGAGGGATGACTTTTGGCTGTCCACCTTGTTTGACCCTCGCTACCGTTCCAAAATGGTGGCCTTTTTCACACCTGCTGAGAGGGAGGCCAAAATAACGTACTATAAAAACCACCTATGTAGTCAGCTGGTCTCTGCCTGTCTGCGCCAACGTCCATCCTCAGACACTGTGGGCCCTGTGCGCTCGCGTTACGCTGCCATGGCAGCAGGGGAGGGATGGAGTGGTAGGAGCAGTGGCAGCTCCACCAGCAGCAGCTGCCTCAGTCTGCAGTCGATGATGAGTAGCTTTCTTCACCAGCGCAGTGAGGAAACTAATAACCAGCCGCAGCAGCAGCAGCATCAGGTGGACCTGGAGCAGGACCTCAAACAACAGGCTTAGGCCTACTTGGACAGCACCCTGCCAACCGAGGTAGACAATCCCCTTGACTACTGGGCAACGAAACTTGACCTTTGGCCCCAACTAGATGAATTTGCCCTTGAAAGGCTGTCATGCCCGGCCAGTAGCGTGGCATCGGAGCGCGTGTTTAGTGCGGCAGGAGGTATTGCAACTTCGCGGAGGACACGACTGTCCACCCAAAGTGTGGAGAGACTCACGTTTGTGAAAATGAATCAGGCGTGGATTAGTCTGGATTTCAAACCACCAGTTCCTGACACAACTGACTAAATCCGCCATGAATCATGCCCCAACCATGTGCCACTTTCAGGTCTCCTCACACTGCTGGTGTGTTCCATTTTTTGTCATAGGGTGCTGGCAGATTACGGGCCTCCTATTGCTGCTGCCAGGCCCCTAATCTGCCATGGGCCCCTATACCGCCTCCTCATGCTGCTGCCAAGTCCAGAGTCTGTCATGGGTCCCTGTACGGCCTCCCATTGCTGCTGTCTCCATCGCCACACTCTGCCATGTGCCACTTTCAGGTCTCCTCACACTGCTGGTGTGTTGAATTTTTTGACATAGGGTGCTGGCAGATTACGGGCCTCCCATAGCTGCTGCCAGGCCCCTAATCTGCCATAGGCCCTTATATACCGCCTCCTCATGCTGCTGCCAAGTCCAGAGTCTGTCATGGGTCCCTGTACGGCCTCCCATTGCTGCTGTCTCCATCGCCACACTCTGCCATGTGCCACTTTCAGGTCTCCTCACACTGCTGGTGTGTTGAATTTTTTGACATAGGGTGCTGTCAGATAACGGGCCTCCTATAGCTGCTGCCAGGCCCCTAATCTGCCATGGGCCCCTATACCGCCTCCTCATGCTGCTGCCAGGTCCAGAGTCTCTCATGTGTCCCTGTACGGCCTCCCATTGCTGCTGTCTCCATCGCCACACTCTGCCATGTGCCACTTTCAGGTCTCCTCACACTGCTGGTGGGTTCCATTTTGTCATAGGGTGCTGACAGATTACGGGCCTCCCATTGCTGCTGCCAGGCCTGTAATCTGCCATGGGCCTCCGTACCGCCTGGTCACGCTGCTGCTGGGTCCACAGTGTGACATGGGTCCCTGTACCGCCTCCCATTGCTCCCACTCTGCCATGTGCCACTTTGAGGTCTCCTCACACTCCTGCTGGTTTCCATTTTGTCATAGGTTGCTGTATGGCCTCCCATTGCTGCTGCCTCCACCGCCACACTGTGGCTCCAAACACTGGTTTTGGCCCCGTGACTGGCCAAATGAGTGAAGTGTGCGGTGATTCTAAGATCGACGGCACTCATCTGCATGTCATACTGACTGACAGTATTATTTCTCTTCCCCAGCAGACTCCAAGGGCATTTAAATTAAAGGTACAGTGTTCTGCACTAATATTAAGTCTCTCTGAAGCCTAGAAACACCCTTTTTTAAGTTAAATTCACAGCGAATATATTCGACTCGAATCGCATATTGTCCACGAATTCGCCGAATCAGTCGAAACGAATTTTTGAATACTTCGCTCATCTCTAGTAACTACACAGTCATATGACAATCTGCCTCCACAATACCATGAGTTTCGAGACGTCTGTGATAAGAAAAATGCGGATCAACTACCTCCTCATCGTCCATATGATTGTCCCATTGAACTGCTTCCAGAAGCAGAAATACCATTCAGCCGCATTTTCAATTTATCAGAACCTGAGTTAAAGGTGCTAAGGGAGTGGCTTGATGAGAATTTGGAGAAGGGCTTTATCAGACCCTCAACATCTCCTGCAGGAGCAGCCCTGTTCTTTGTTGAGAAAAAGGACTCCACCTTGCGTCCATGCATTGATTTTAGGGGCTTGAATAAAATCACTGTTAAAAACCGTTACCCACTCCCTTTAATCGCAGAGATGTTGGAAAGACTCCGCTCTGCCAAAGTCTTCACAAAACTTGACTTACGGGGGGCATATAACCTGGTACGCATGCGTCAAGGCGACGAATGGAAGACTGCCTTTAGAACCAGATATGGACACTTTGAGTCCCTAGTTATGCCTTTTGGCCTATGTAATGCTCCCTCGACTTTTCAGCACTTCATAAATGATGTGTTTCGAGATTTGTTGGACCAGTTTGTTATTGCTTATCTGGACGATATCCTCATCTTTTCGGACAACCTGGTGGAGCATCGCAAGCATGTCTGCACTGTATTCAAAAGGTTAAGGATGAACCGACTCTACATCAAACTGGAGAAGTGTGAGTTTGAACGAGCCCAGATCCAGTTCTTGGGATATATCGTTTCTTCAGAAGGAGTGGGCATGGATCCTGAAAAGATCAAGGCAGTGGTGGATTGGACTGCCCCTGGAAACGTTAAGGAAATACAACGATTTATTGGATTTGCAAACTTTTACAGGAAATTCATAAGAAACTTCTCTAAGGTAATAGCACCAATTACACAGCTGACAAAGAAAGGAGTGCCCTTTGCATGGTCAACTGAGGCACAAACTGCTTTTAGTAAGCTAAAGACTCTCTTCACATCTGCACCAATATTGGTACATCCTGATCCTGAGCTACCTTTTATTGTGGAAGTGGATGCCTCAGACTCCGCCGTGGGAGCTATCATTTCTCAGCGACAAGGAGAAAAAATGCAGCTTCATCCCTGTGCTTATTTTTCTCGTTTGATGTCATCTGCTGAAAGGAATTATGACATTGGGAATAAGGAGTTGCTGGCAATTAGGGAAGCCTTTTCCGAATGGAGGCATCTGTTGGAAGGGGCTAAGCATCCTGTGACTGTCTTCACGGATCATAAAAATCTAGAATTCATCCGTTCTGCCAAGAGATTGTCTTCTAGACAAGCACGTTGGTCACTGTTCTTTTCCAGGTTCAATTTTATTATCTCATATCGACCTGGGTCAAGAAACGGAAAGGCTGATGCCTTATCACGAATGTCGTCTGGGCCTCTCCAGGAGGACACTTCTGAATGCACAATCCTGCCTCAAAAGAACTTTCTAGGGGCCACAAGTCCTAAGGCATTCTTGAATCTTCTTAAAGAGGGGTATGAGAATGACCCACTTCTCAATCATCCACCTACGGACATTAACCTGACTTATAAGAATGGCTTTTGGATTCAAGGACATCATCTTTATGTACCTGAATCTGTTCGGGTGGAAGCTCTCAAGTTGGTTCATGATTCCAAACTTGCTGGGCATTTTGGAGTCGCTAAGACCGAAGAACTATTATCACGTTCCTTTTGGTGGCCGGGGTACAAGGAAGATGTCAAACGCTATGTGACCTCATGCTTGACCTGTGCACGCAATAAGATTCCCCGAGCCTCCCCTTTGGGGTTGCTTCAGCCACTCCCTGTTCCATCAAGACCATGGGGGTCTATTTCTATGGATTTTGTGGTGGATTTACCTCCCTCAAAAGGAATGACCACCATTTTGGTAGTGGTTGACCGTCTCACTAAAATGGCCCATTTTGTTCCAGTTAAGGGGGTGCCCACTGCTGAACAGACTGCTGAATTGATGGTTCGAGAAATTTTTAAACTGCATGGAATCCCTGATGATGTGGTGTCTGACAGAGGTGTGCAGTTTACTTCGAAATTCTGGAGAAGTTTTTGCTCAGCCTTAGGTGTTACAATTAATCTGTCCTCTGCTTTTCATCCCCAGTCTAATGGTCAGACTGAGAGAACTAATCAAACAATGGAACAGTATCTTCGATGCTTTGTCACTTATCTTCAGGATGACTGGGTGGACTGTCTTCCCACTGCAGAGTTTGCATACAACAATTCTAAACATAGTTCCACCTCTCAAAGTCCTTTTTATTTAAACGCCGGTTACCATCCAGTTTTTATTCCTGATCCCCCTATCACAACTCCAATCCCTGCTGTTACCGATAGACTAACTACATTGCAGGAGATTCAAGAGAAATTGATTGAGACTTTGAGGGAAGCTCAGGAGTATTACAAAAAGTCTGCAGACAGACACCGGAGAACACTTCCTACGTTTCATGTGGGTGAAAAAGTTTGGTTATCAACAAAGAATTTGAAGGTCCAGGTGCCATCTGCTAAGTTGGGTCAAAAGTTTGTGGGTCCTTTTCAGATTTCTGCCCAAATCAACCCAGTCACCTTTCGCTTACAGCTTCCGGATAGTATGAGGATTCACCCTGTTTTTCATATATCACTACTCAAACCGTTTCAGGAAAATCCTTTCCCTGGAAGAATTTTTTCACCTCCTCCACCTGTTGAGGTACAGGGTGAAGAAGAATTTGTGGTGGAGAAAATCCTTGATTCCAGGATCTTTAAGAATAAGTTACAGTATCTGGTTCAATGGGAAGGATATGGACCAGAAGAAAATTCTTGGGAGCCTGAGGAGAATGTTCATGCTCCTAGACTAACAAGAGAATTCCACCAGAGGTTTCCACGCAAGCCTAGTCCTAAGACGTCCAGAGGACGTCCTGGGAGGAGGGGAGTACTGTCAGGGCCTGGACTTGAACCTGGGACTTCTACTGTGTCAGGCAGTAACTCTACTCACTGAGCTACCTGGGATGCTGGACAACACTTTGCCTCATCTATTGGATAATCCTGCCTTGTGCCTTGTTTGCTCTTGAACCTTGAACTCCTTGCTCCTCCCATGAACTTCCTATATAAGCCATGTCCTTGGACTTCCTCCTTGCCAGATTATTGTGCCTTTCCAGCCAATATCCTGCTACTGTTCCTGCTGCTGTCTACACCTCCGCTACTGACCTTTGGCTTGTTCCTGACCACGATTGATCTGCTACCATTTGTGACCGACCCTTGGCTTGTGACCGACTCTGCTTTCGTCTGATCCCTAACCTGTTGATCCGCTATTGGTTCCCAGTCTGCTCATTCCCTGGTGGGGTGATCCTGAGATCTGCGACCTGGTATTAACACGCAGCCCAATCCATCTCCACCATTAGGAGCTCTGGTGAATACCGGTTAATACTTAGACCCCGCACCTCAGGTGAGCCTGCGTCATTCCCAGGGGGATCCGCTGGTGTACCTATCCTGCTGGTTCCAGGTAAGCCTTTTACTGCTATAGCAACTGGTCTCTGAACCTGACCTTACACCGTGACAAAGTGCTTCCACCCACCCTTCAAACCTCTTGTTTAAAATCTGCATCTCATATGTATTAAAAGGGGAACTGCACAAGTTGAAAACCACTTAAAGGAGTAGTGCCTGTTCTTGCATTAACCTTTGAGGGACTTCCACCTATTGCATGCAAGGAGATCTGAATTCTTTTAGTGCACCAACTTGGGCCCCAACAAGTGTGCAGAAGATCTTTCACTGCAGTTAAAAGGGACATTAACCTCACTGATTAACCTCACTGTTTAAATAGCTCTTTCTTTGCCTCAGACTTGAATCTTGTCATCAGATTCTGAGGGCCCAAAGTGAGTTAGCCTTACTTTTTGGTATCTGTCCTCTGCTCACTGGGAACAGGAGCATCTCAGAGCTGGGGCTCTTGGTTACATTCTGAATTGCAGGACATCTAGAACTGATTGAGATTTTTGCTGTGTGTTGACTTTTGCTTATAGCTACTAAGTGTGATAGCGGTTATTATTCACACAGCTATTACATTATGCTGCTTTACTGTGCTTACATTCAACTCCAATATAAACAAAATATCAGTTCTCTCTAACTTGTGTGTGAGTCTATTACTGCTAATATTCAGAGATTTTACTGTGGCCAGAAGTGCACGGTGGTGTCACCAGGGGTTGGGCTTTCAGAGTGGGGTCAAGAGTGGCAGGGAGACTGAAAAAAATTAATTGACCCCTAAGGGGGTAGGGCTACACTTACAAGGTTCTTAAAGTGGTTGTGAACCTTTACATATACCCAGTGAAGTGACTGGCCTCAGGTGATATACAAAGATAAAACAAATCCTACTACATGGGTTGCACCTGTATATCTGTAGTCCTCTCTCCTCTATATCTGTTTAAAGTTTAGAATTTACACAGCATCTCCGAGTTTCAGAATGCAGGGTGCAGGGATCTGATGGCACACACTGCACAGCACAGAGCAGAGAGCTGAGTGTAAGCTGTGACCTGAGTGGAGGGAAACGACACACGCCCCCTACACAGTCTGCACTAATGAGGCTGTTAATCACCTGCCATGTGCTGGAGGGGGTGGGACCTAGACTGTCAGAAGTGACTCATGCACATAGCAAAGGAATGAGAGAGAAGACAGAAATCACACTGGATACTTTGGAGTGAGGCAAGTACACACTATAGAAGGATATGCTGTGTGTATTTTTCACTTCCGACGGTTAAAACACTTTTACTGTCCCATATGCTATACAAACCTGAAAAAAGTTTAGACTTTACATGCACTCTAAAGTAGGGGTGCCAGTTTTAAATAATATTTTTGGGGGGCTTATATTTTCTGTTGTAGAGTCATAAATCAAAATGACATTTTTCAGCTGCTCTTTACATAGAGATGGCAGAAAGAATTTGAAAATTAAAACAGATTATATAATTCTGCTTTAAAATAACGTGGTCTATCTTCACAGCGGACAGATTTGCTTTTGAAGCAAATTTTACATTAGGTGTCTTGACAGCTTCTGTAATTATACAGCAGAAAAAGAAAATGACACAGTAATAATCACTAACGTCAGAGATGTCCAGACACACAGGTTACTCAGATGGCTGATCTTACATCTACAGTATATGATTTCTCTCCTCAGACTGGATATGAGAAATAATATGCTGAAATAACGGAGACACATCGACTAATCTGAAATCAGAATGCAGGAGCCACATTTATATAAACAGAGGTCCAAGTGCAGCTATAGCCACAGCATTAAGGAACGTTCAAACTAAAAACTGACCGAGTAAGGCAAATCAAATTAAAAAGAGAAATATCCTGATGTTAAAAAGACAAATTGATCAATAAATTCACAGTTACATAATATCTGGGCTTGCATGGTATTTCTCATTTAAAGTGAAAGCTAAACTAAACGTACAACTGAAACACATGTTAGATATGAACCCAGTTACCTATAACTTTGTATATATGATTTAATATGGTAATTAGAGATGAGCGAATCGAACTTGGCGAAGTGGAATTCGTTTCAAATATTAGAAAAAATTCGATTCGCGCCGAATCCGAAAATTAGCAGACTTCGGATGCGCGAATCGAAATTTTTCCAAAAATGGCGGCGACATGTGTGGCGACGGAGCGGGGATCTCTGGGAAGGCGCGCAGACAAGGCGCGCTGACCCATAATGCATTCATTCATGACATGTGATCGCATTAGCCAATCAGCAGCCAGCCAGCACTGTGTAATGGTGGAGCTATAAATTGTGGCCATCTTACAATTCTCCATTTGCCTCCGGTCATTCAAGAGAGACAGACCTCTCTGTATTAGGGACAGAGTTAGGGCCACAGATACTTTAGGGACACAGAATCGTTACTTAGGGACACAGAATTGTTACTCAGGGACACAGAACTGTTACTCAGGGACAGACACAGAATTGTTACTGAGGGACACAGAATTGTTACTGAGGGACACAGAATTGTTACTGAGGGACACAGAATTGATACTCAGGGACACAGAATTGTTACTCAGGGACACAGAATTGTTACTGAGGGACACAGAACTGTTACTCAGGGACACAGAATTGTTACTCAGGGACAGACACAGAATTGTTACTGAGGGACACAGAATTGTTACTGAGGGACACAGAATTGTTACTGAGGGACACAGAATTGTTACTCAGGGACACAGAACTGTTACTCAGGGACACAGAATTGTTACTCAGGGACAGACACAGAATTGTTACTGAGGGACACAGAATTGTTACTGAGGGACACAGAATTGTTACTGAGGGACACAGAATTGTTACTCAGGGACACAGAACTGTTACTCAGGGACACAGAATTGTTACTCAGGGAAAGACACAGAATTGTTACTGAGGGACACAGAATTGTTACTCAGGGACACAGAATTGTTACTCAGGGACACAGAATTGTTATTCAGGGATACAGAATTGTTACTCAGAGACACAGAACTGTTACTAGGGACACAGAATTGTTACTCAGGGACAGACACAGAATTGTTACTGAGGGACACAGAATTGTTACTGAGGGACACAGAATTGTTACTCAGGGACACAGAATTGTTACTCAGGGACACAGAATTGTTACTCAGGGACACAGAACTGTTACTCAGGGACACAGAACTGTTACTGAGGGACACAGAACTGTTACTGAGGGACACAGAACTGTTACTGAGGGACACAGCATTGTTACTGAGGGACACAGAACTGTTACTGAGGGACACAGAACTGTTACTCAGGGACACAGAACTGTTACTCAGGGACACAGAACTGTTACTCAGGGACACAGAACTGTTACTCAGGGACACAGAACTGTTACTCAGGGACACAGAACCGTTACTCAGGGACACAGAATTGTTGAATTAAAGCGTATGTCAGACAACACGCAGAGGAGTGTCAGAGGAGGCCATGTTTTAGGAGCGAGCAGACGTGGCAGCAGAGGAAGGGGTCGAGGCAGCACTAGTCGCAGCCAGAGGCCAGTGCTCCCGGTATCATCCAGCGGTCGTGTCTCCACCGACAACCCTGCCGTCATCGATTGGTTGGCTTGGTTGTCTTCCTCTTCCCAGGTCACCTCTGACACCTACAGCCAACGGTCGGTGGGTACGTCAGACACAACCGTTAGTTGGCATGGCCCGGGAGCAAGCCCACTGAAATCACGTGTCCTCTACCTGCCCCTGTCCTTTGGTGTTCCCTCACCAAGCGAAGTATCGCATGCTGTGGGCTCGGCCCCACTGTACAGTGAGGAAGAGCTAACAGAGGGCGGTCAGGAACGGGGGGAGACATCCGCCTCTTCAGCAGCCAGGCGAAGAAGTACTGGCGAGGAGAGTGGCTCGGTAGCCGGTCTAGAGACAGGTCTGTCTCCTGACCCACACGCAGCCGAGGGGGCTAGTAGTGAGGCGGAGACCCTAATTGATGATGATGAGGCTGATCGCACTTGGCAGCCTCGTCGTCATCAGGCTATTGCTTCCGCATCATCAGGAGAAGAGGGTGCCAGCTTGGCAGCGAGCAAAATAGTCGGTGGGTTGTCCAGGAGGCAGCAGGGTCGCAGCAGTGTCAGTGGAGGCAAACGGCCACGGAGTAGAGCACCAGCTCCACTGCAGCCTACCACCACGGCCAGTAGTGGTGCCGGTTTGCACGGAGGAAGTAGCAGTCAGCCAGTGAGGAGTAGCGGGGGCAAAGTTTCCTACTCGGCGGTGTGGCAATTTTTCGTCAAGCCGCCCGAGGAAGTAAACGTAGCCGTATGTCGACTATGTGGCCAGAAAGTCAAGCGTGGCCAGGGGGCCCATGTCTCCATCGCCACACTCTGCCATGTGCCACTTTCAGGTCTCCTCACACTGCTGGTGGGTTCCATTTTGTCATAGGGTGCTGGCAGATTACGGGCCTCCTATTGCTGCTGCCAGGCCCGTAATCTGCCATGGGCCCCCGTACCGCCTCCTCATGCTGCTGCCAGGTCCAGAGTGTCTCATGGGTCCCTGTACGGCCTCCCATTGCTGCTGTCTCCATCGCCACACTCTGCCATGTGCCACTTTCAGGTCTCTTCACACTGCTGGTGGGTTCCATTTTGTCATAGGGGGCTGGCAGATTACGGGCCTCCCATTGCTGCTGCCAGGCCCGTAATCTGTCATGGGCCCCTGTACCGCCTCCTCATGCTGCTGCCAGGCCCGTAATCTGTCATGGGTCCCTGTACGGCCTCCCATTGCTGCTATCTCCATCGCCACACTCTGCCATGTGCCACTTTCAGGTCTCCTCACACTGTTGGTGGGTTCCATTTTGTCATAGGGTGCTGGCAGATTACGGGCCTCCCATTGCTGCTGCCAGGCCCGTAATCTGCCATGGGCCCCTGTACCGCCTCCTCATGCTGCTGCCAGGTCCAGAGTGTCTCATGGGACCCTGTACGGCCTCCCATTGCTGCTGTCTCCATCGCCACACTCTGCCATGTGCCACTTTCAGGTCTCCTCACACTGCTGTTGGTTTCCATTTTGTCATAGGGTGCTGGCAGATTACGGGCCTCCCATTGCTGCTGCCAGGCCCGTAATCTGCCATGGGCCCCCGTACCGCCTCCTCATGCTGCTGCCAGGCCCGTAGTGTGTCATGGGTCCCTGTACGGCCTCCCATTGCTGCTGTCTCTATCGCCACACTCTGCCATGTGCCACTTTCAGGTCTCCTCACACTGCTGGTGGGTTCCATTTTGTCATAGGGTGCTGGCAGATTACGGGCCTCCCATTGCTGCTGCCAGGCCCGTAATCTGCCATGGGCCCCCGTACCGACTCCTCATGCTGTGACGTTGCAACAAGGTGGAATTCAACCCTACATATGTTAACCGCCTTTACGAACAGCGAAAGGTCATCACTGATTTCCTGATGTTACAAGCGGATAAAGGTACTCCCCTGTGTAACTTAGATGTCAGCCATTGGCAGCTCATGCGTGACACCTGCCGCTTGCTCAGGCCCTTTGAGGAGGCCACGCTATTCGTGAGTCGGCAGGACTATGGGATGAACGACGTCATTCCTCTGTTGCACGTCCTGGAACAAATGCTGTTAACAATGGCTGGTCAGGGTGCGGTAGACGTGGCGCACAGATCTCAACGCCACATGAACCCTGTGGGGGCAGGACAGGAAGAAGAGGAGGAGGTAGAGGAGGACATTGGTGCTCAGGAATTATTGAGTGAAATGGGTGGTTTTTCCACTCAGCGGACAGGAGTGGAGGAGCAGGAGCATGTGGTAGAGGAGGAGGAGGAGGAGGAGACAGAGGACCCAGACGCACCGTGGCAGTATGCTGTGGAGATGGAGGCAGGGAGTCCCTCGCATTCCTTGGCTCAAATGGCCCATAGCATGCTCGGTTGCTTGCGTAGCGACAGTCGAATAATAACCATCAGACAGAGGGATGACTTTTGGCTGTCCACCTTGTTGCACCCTCGCTACCGTTCAAAAATGGTGGCCTTTTTCACACCTGCTGAGAGGGAGGCCAAAATAACGTACTATAAAAACCACCTATGTAGTCAGTTGGTCTCTGCCTTTCTGCGCCAACGTCCATCCTCAGACACTGTGGGCCCTGTGCGCTCGCGTTCCGTTGCCATGGCAGCAGGGGAGGGGTGGGGTGGTAGGAGCAGTGGCAGCTCCACCAGCAGCGGCTGCCTCAGTCTGCAGTCGATGATGAGTAGCTTTCTTCACCAGCAGCAGCATCAGGTGGACCTGGAGCAGGACCTCAAACAGGCTTGGGCCTACTTGGACAGCACCCTGCCAACCGAGGTAGACAATCCCCTTGACTACTGGGCAACGAAACTTGACCTTTGGCCCCAACTAGCTGAATTTGCCCTTGAAAGGCTGTCATGCCCGGCCAGTAGCGTGGCATCGGAGCACGTGTTTAGTGCGGCAGGAGGTATTGTAACTCCGCGGAGGACACGACTGTCCACCCAAAGTGTGGAGAGACTCACGTTTGTGAAAATGAATCAGGCGTGGATTAGTCTGGATTTCAAACCACCAGTTCCTGACACAACTGACTAAATCCGCCATGAATCATGCCCCAAACATGTTATTATTTTTAACATAGGCCTCTGTATGGCCTTCAATTTAAGCTGCTTACGCTTCGCCACTCTGCCATGGGCCCCTGTACCGCCTCCTCTTGCTGCTGCCAGGTCCAGAGTGTGTCATGGGTCCCTGTACGGCCTCCCATTGCTGCTGTCTCCATCGCCACACTCTGCCATGTGCCACTTTCAGGTCTCCTCACACTGCTGGTGGGTTCCATTTTGTCATAGGGTGCTGGCAGATTACGGGCCTCCCATTGCTGCTGCCAGGCCCGTAATCTGCCATGGGCCCCCGTACCGCCTCCTCATGCTGCTGCCAGGCCCGTAGTGTGTCATGGGTCCCTGTACGGCCTCCCATTGCTGCTGTCTCCATCGCCACACTCTGCCATTTGCCACTTTCAGGTCTCCTCACACTGCTGGTGGGTTCCATTTTGTCATAGGGTGCTGGCAGATTACGGGCCTCCCATTGCTGCTGCCAGGCCCGTAATCTGCCATGGGCCCCTGTACCGCCTCCTCATGCTGCTGCCAGGTCCAGAATGTCTCATGGGTCCCTGTACGGCCTCCCATTGCTGCTGTCTCCATCGCCACACTCTGCCATGTGCCACTTTCAGGTCTCCACACACTGCTGGTGGGTTCCATTTTGTCATAGGGTGCTGGCAGATTACGGGCCTCCCATTGCTGCTGCCAGGCCCGTAATCTGCCATGGGCCCCCGTACCGACTCCTCATGCTGCTGCCAGGCCCGTAATCTGTCATGGGCCCCTGTACCGCCTCCTCAAGCTGCTGCCAGGTCCAGAGTGTGTCATGGGTCCCTGTATGGCCTCCCATTGCTGCTGTCTCCATCGCCACACTCTGCCATGTGCCACTTTCAGGTCTCCTCACACTGCTGGTGGGTTCCATTTTGTCATAGGGTGCTGTATGGCCTCCCATTGCTGCTGCCTCCACCGCCACACTGTGGCTCCACACTCTGGTTTTGGCCCCGTGACTGCCCAAATGAGTGAAGTGTGCGGTGATTCTAAGATCGACGGCACTCATCTGCATGTCATACTGACTGACAGTATTATTTCTCTTCCCCAGCAGACTCCAAGGGCATTTAAATTAAAGGTACAGTGTTCTGCACTAATATAAAGGCTCTCTGAAGCCTAGAAACACCCTTTTTAAAGTTAAATTCGCAGCGAATATATTCGCCTCGAATCAAATTTATTCCTCGAATTCGCCGAATCGAATTTTTGAATACTTCGCTCATCTCTAATGGTAATGTCATTTACAATATTTTTAAATATTAAATATTTAGATTTAATTAAAACTAAGGAGAAGCTGAACTGCCCTTGGGTCGGTCTATTGCCAACCTCCCGAAATGAAATTTACTGACAGAACACCAAAATGTAACTGACAGGACAGCACAAATTTACTGACAACACTTCTTTTACTGCCACAATGCATGAAATGTATTGACAGAGCCACATTTTTTACTAACACTTCAAAAAGTACATAGCATGACCGTTTTTAGTGCTAAACAATGCAAATATCAATATTTAAGCTACAAAAATGTAGCTAGTGCTATAAGCAATATATTTAAGGGATAACAATAGGCAAAAACCATATTTTTCTTTTTACATGAAGGTCAGAGTAATATAACCCAGCACAGAGTTTCCTTTTATATCACAGTCTGCAGGGTTTCCGTTTACAGTGCAAGGGAGGATTCGAATGTAGATCCTAATGTAAAAGGGAACACTGTGGACTGGGATGTAAAGAAGAAATTCGTGGAGTCTGATATAAGGGGCAATGCTACGGTGAAAAGGGAAACTATGCTGTAAGGGGGTCTCTGGTCACCAGAGCCCCCTCCTTACACAACAGTCCACACAGTTCCCCTTTACATCCCAGTCCACAAAGTTCTCCCTTACCTTACACTTTCCCTTTACATCAGAGTCTGCAGGGTTTCCCCATACAGTGTAAGGGGGACTCTGCAGACCCTAATGTAAAAGGGAACTGTGATGTAAAGGGGAACTCTATAGACCCTAATGTCCTGATGTAAAGAAGAAATCTGATGTAAATTGGGAATGCTGTGGACCATGATGTAAGGGGGATGCTGTGGACTCTGGTATAAGGGGGAACTCTGATGTAAGGTGGTCTCTGGTCACCAGAGCCCCCCTCTTGCATCAGAGTCAGCAGCATTCCCCCCAATAACATGGTCCACACTGTAAGGGGGAATCCTACAAACTCTGATGTAAAGGGGAATGCTAAAAACACTGATTTAAAGGGGAATTCTGATATGGGGTAGGGGGACTCTGGTGACCATAGACCATCTTCCATACAGTGAATACACTAAGGTAAGAGGGCTTACTGATATAAGGGGGAACCTTTATAAAACTTTGAGTCCCCCCTTACATCAGTGATTCCCCCCCACAAACACACACTGACTTTGCGAGAACTGCTCAGGTGCAGGGCAGTGAAGGCAATCAGAGCAGGTTCATTCAGGCCATGGTCCTCTTCTGCTTGTTCATCCTTTCGTCCTCCAGCTCAACCTTTTCCCCATCCCGCTCCTACCACTGAGGCCCGTTGGATCCTTCCTCTCAATTTCGTACAGTCCCCCCCCATCCCACACTCCCACTCTTGGCTCCCCCCCCACTCCTACAATTTTTGTAAGAGACTGCAAGCAGGCACTATAAAGTCACTCACCACGTGCCTGCCAGGCTGCCCCCCGCCTAAGCTTGCCTGAGCCCACCCAAGCCCAGCCGTCTTCGGAGCTGCTCATGCACAGTTCTGAAGTTGGTCAGCTGTCTGTAACAGAAATTTACAGACAGTGTAATAATTGCCTGATTTTTACAAACTGTCCCTAAATTGGCAACCCTGTTGAGTAGGGTTCAGCAAACTTCAAAGAGCTTCAGACGCCAAACCTGAACCTCTTTGAAATCAATGGGAGCCAATCTGTCAAATCAAATAATCCCATTTTCTGGGATAATAGGCAAAAGGGTTGCCAAAAATTTTCTAGGGGGTGGGAACTGCCATGTGGAACATTACCAATACAAAACATTTTTTTTTAATTCTATTCAGCTGGGATCAGTGATTTTTCAAAGTACTGATATTTACAAAGGTAAGAATGTGTGTTAAATTGCTGGCAAATTACATTTCCCTGCTGGCTTTAAAAATGCACACAGACCCCTCCAAAGGTTCCCCAGAATACATAACATTCTGCTACGTATTTTGGGGGATCTTTGGAGGGGTCTGTGTGCATTTTGTCACACTTAAATGATTCAGATAATCAAACAGATTTTAATATTACAAAGATAACCCGAGTAAATACAAAATGCAGTTTTTAGATGATGATTTCAAAAAGCTGTCCTAACCTGTCTGACATGTAAAAAAGTAATTGCCCCCCCCCCCCCCCGCTAAATCATTAATTAACCACTTGCCTACCAGGCACTTATACCCCCTTCGTGCCCAGGCCAATTTTCAGCTTTCAGCGCTGTCACATTTTGAATAACAATTGCACGGTCATGCAACATTGTACCCATATAACATTTTTAGCATTTTTTCACACAAACAGAGCTTTCTTTTGGTGGTATTTAATCGCCGCTGGGTGTTTTATTTTTTTGTGCCATAAACAAAAAAAGAGCAAAAATTGTGAAAAAAATAAGTTTTTCTTTGTTTTTATTATAAAAGTTTGCAAACAGGTAATTTTTCTCCTTCACTGATGTGCATTGATGAACCTGCACTGATAGGCAGCACTGATGGGCACTGATGAGGTGGCACTGATAGGCGGCACTGATAAGCTGGCACTGATATGCAACAATGATGGGCACTAATAGGCAGCACTGATGGGCACTGAGACAGCACTGATAGGCAGCACTCATAGGCGGCACTGATGAGCTGGCACTGATATGCAATGATGGGCACTGATAGGTGGAACTGATGGGCACTGATAGGCGGCACTGCCTGGTGGCACTGACTGATGGCACTGCCTGGTGGCACTGCTGGGCACTGCCTGGTGGCACTGCTGGGCACTGAAGGGTGTTACTGTTGGGCAGCACTGATGGGCGGCACTAATGGGTGGCACTAATGGACACTGGGTGGCACTGCTGTGCACAGGTGGGTGGCACTGCTGAGCACTGATGGGCACAGGTGGGTGGCATGGATGGCTACAGGTGGGTGGCACTGCTGGGCACTTGTGGGTGGAACTGTTGGGCACTTGTGGGCGGCACTGCTGGGCACTTGTGGGCAGCACTGGTGGGTGGCACTGCTTGGCACTGATCATCAGGGCACTGATCATCAGTACCCTGATGATCAGTGCCGATCCGTCCTCTGACAATTGCCGGTTTTCGGCAGTACTTTCCTCGCGCTGTGACAGTGTGAGGAAAGTGCAGCCGATAACCGGCAACTGCATTTACTGGTGATCTGCTGTGTCATTGGACACAGCTGATCACATGGTAAAAGGCTGCTGTGATTGGCCTACCACATCACATGATCAGCTGTGTCCGTAGGACACAGCAAACACAGAGATCGCTGTGGGCGTGCGGGAGGGCGCGTTCTGGGAGGACGTAATATGATGCCCTCCCAGAACTGGCCAGCCACAGTGAAGCTGTCATTCAGCTATCTGCGGTCGGCAAGTGGTTAACAATGATTAGTCACACTTGAGGGGGAAAACTCATTTCATTTGCCACACCCAGGCCTGATTACTGCCAGACCTGTTGAATGAAGAAATCACTTAAATTTAAGCTGCCTGACAAAGTGAAGCATGCTAAAAGATCTCAAAAAGCAACACATCATGCTGTAATCTAAAGAAATTCAAGAACAGATGAGAAACAAAGTGATTGATGTGTATCAGTCTGGAAAGTGTTGCAAAGCCATTTCTAAGGCTTTGGGACTCCAGCAAACCATGGTGAGGGCAATTATCCACAAATAGAGAAAACTTGGAACAGTGGTGAACATTCCCAGGAGTGGCCAGCCTACCAAAATTACTCCAAGAGCACAACAACCTCATCCAGGAAGTCATAAAAGAACACAGAACTACACCTAAAGAATTGAAGGCCTCACTTGCCTTAGTTAATGTAAGTGTTCATGATTCAGCAATAAGAAAGAGACTGGGCAAAAACGTCATCCATGGGAGAGTTCCAAGGCAAAAGTCACTGCTGACCAAAAAGAACACAAAGGCTCGTCTCACATTTGCCAAAAAACATGTTGATAATCCCCAAGACATTTGGACAAATATTCTGTGGACTGATGAGACAAAAGTTGATCTTTTTTTGGAAGGTGTGCGTCCTTTTACATCTGGCATAAAACTAACACAGCATTTCATAAAAAGAACATCATATCTACAATCAAACATGGTGGTGGTAGTGTGATGGTCTGGGGCTGCTTTGCAGCTTTAGGCCTTGGAAAACTTGCCATATTTGATGGAACCATGAATTCTGCTCTCTACCAGAAAATCCTAAAGAGAATATCTGGGCATCAGTTCGTGACCTCAAGCTCAAACGCACTTGGGTTATGCAGCAGGCCAATGAGCCAAAACACACCAGTAAGCCCATCTCTGAATGGCTAAAAAAAAAACAAAATTAATGTTTTGGAGTGGCCTAGTCAAAGTCTGGACTTAAATCTGATTGAGATGCTGTAGCATGACCTTAAACAGGCCATTCATGCTCGATAACCCTCCATTGTGGCTGACTTAAAACAATATTGCAAAGAAGAGTGGGCCAAAATTCCTCCAAAGCGATGTTAAAGACTCATTGCAAGATATCGCAAATGGTTGATTGCAGTTATTAGGTTTAGGGAACAATTACTTTTTCACATGGGGCCAGGCAAGTTTGGACAGCTTTTTTCCCTTATTAAATTATCATATAAAAACTGCCTATTTTGTTTACTCAGGTTATCATTATGTAGTAAGAAGATTTGTTTGATGATCTGAATCATATGTGTAACAAATATGCAAAAAAAAAAAATCAGGAAGGGGCAAATACTTTTTCACAGCACTGTATGCCGTTTGCCTGCAACTTAAACTGCATTTATTTTCTTTGGAAATGTCACTTTTGCTGGAGCACATCCTTTAGCATGAGTGAAAAAACATTAGTCCCCCCCAAAAAAAATTCATACTCAACCCTTCAAATCTGGTATGGATTTTAAAGGGAACCCCATGCAAAATAAATATATAGAAAGTCACCTTAAAAATCCATACCAGACCATTTGTTCAAGAAAGCAGTCTGGATGGCCAGGAAAAGGGGAGATGAGGGTGCAACTGCCCACCCTAAACCCTACCACACCACATGCCTTCAAAATAAAAAGGAGGGGGGTACCCCTGGCAAAAGCACCTTTCCCATATTGATGAGGACAAGGGCCTCTTGTCACACAACCATGGCCTAGTGGTTGTAGGGGTCTGCTGACAGGGAGATGATCAGAATCTGGAAGCCCCTATAAAATTAAGTGAACTCTAGATACTGCCCTCCCTACCCTATGTGAATGAGTATAGTACCCCTACTCATTCACACAAAAAATGTAACATTTAAAAAGGCTGTTTGGAAAAACAATAAAAATCCCCCAAAAAGGCTGTCATTGTAAATCCATTGTCAACCATGACACCCACTCAGCCTAATGCACACAACCGATCCCGTTGGTATTCCAGAGCAATAACAGCTCCCCAACCAATAAAAGTGAAGGGGAAGAGATAGTAGTGTCTCCATTTACCAATGTCTATGGCCATAATTGCCCAATGTCATTGCTCAATATGGGCACTGAGCATATTTAGGCAGTAATGTCACTGCTCTCCCTGCCCCTTTGCTTATATGGCCAGGGATTACCAGCCATGTAAACCAATGTGCTAGTGATGTCAGCAGTTGCTAGGGATGCAGTGGATGCCAGCTGCTGGAGTTACGTGGAATTGACTTCAGTGGGGTTCAGATTTGGCCCCTGATTTAACTGCAAACCTGCCTCGAACTGATCCCAGGTACTGCTGTTATAGACTATATAACATCTATTATGGGGAAATATATAATCCATCTTGGTTTATTTTCCCTTAACTTATGTGTCTAGTAAAAAGGAAGCACACTAAGATTTTTCTAAAGCTACAATTTATTTATTTGATGTTTTGCTGTATTTCTATATATAGCATCATACACATATATACAGTATTTTCCGGCGTATAAGACGACTTTTTATACTTAAAAACGTACCCCAACAATTGGGGGTCGTCTTATACATAGTGTTTAGAATGTCAGCCCGCTGGATGTGCGGTAATACTGTACGGTAGCTTCGGCTACATAATGTATACCGTGCTGAGCTAATCACGGCGAGCGATGTATTCTATTAATGAATACAGAGCCTGCTCGGATTGGCTGAAGTTGTGACATCATCAGCCCGCCTCTCTGACGCAGCCAATCTGAGCAGGCTCTGTATTCATTAATAGAATACATCACTTGCCGTGATTGGCTCATATGACATCCTCCCATTCTCCGCTCAGGGAGCACGCGGCGATCGGCGGTGCGCTGTGTCCGTCAGACACAGCGGATCACTGATCACGGAAAGAGCCAAAGATGTTAGCTCAGTCATGTGATCAGCTGTGTCCAATCACAGCTGATCACATGTAAACAGGGAAATGCCGGTTATCAGCATTTCTCTCCTCTCGAGCTGTCACGCTGACAGAGGAGAGGAGAGTCGGTAATCGGCTTTCTGCGGAGGGGACATGTACACTGATCATCAGGGCACTGATGATCAGTGTGCCCTGATGATCAGTGTAGCCCCAGCAGTGCCACGTGCCAGTGCCCATCAGTGCCACATCAATGCCACATATCAGTGCATACCAGTGCACATCAATGCCACATATCAGTGCCCATCTGAGCTGCCTTTCAGTGTCACCCATCAGTGCCAGTCAGTGCCACCTATCAATGCCAATCAGTGCTGCCAATCAGTGCCACCTATTAGTGCCAGTCAGTGCCGCATATCAGTGCCCATCAGTGATGCCTGTCAATGCCCATCAGTTCCACCTATCAGTGCTGTCAATCAGTGCCACCTATCAGTGCCAATCAGTGCCGTCTATCAGTGATCATCAGTGCCGCCTATTAGTGCCAGTCAGTGCCACCTAACAGTGCCAGTCAGTGCCACCTAACAGTGCCGCCTATCAGTGCCAGTCAGTGCCACCTAACAGTGCCAGTCAGTGCCGCCTAACAGTGCCATATATCAGTGCCATGTATCAGCGATGCCTTTCAGTGCCCATCAGTGATGCCTGTCAATGCCCATCAGTGGCACCTACCAGTGCCTCATCAGTGCCACCTAGAAGTATCCATCAGTGCAGCCTATCAGTGCCCATTACTGCAGCCTCACTAGCGCACATCAGTGAAGGAGAAAAATCACTTATTTACAAAATTTTAGAACAAAAACTAAGAAAAAAATTTTTTTTTCTAAATTTTCAGTGGTTTTTGGTTTGTTTAAGAAAAAAACCCAGAGTTGATTAAATACCACCAAAAGAAAGCTCTATCTGTTCCAAAAAAAAGATAAAAATTTCATATGGGTACAGTGTTGCATGACCGCGCAATTGTCATTCAAAGTGTGACAGTGCTGAAAGCTGAAAATTGGCCTGGGCAGGAAGGGGGTATAAGTGCCCTGTAGGCTTGTGGTTAAATGGTGTTGCATCGGAAGGGGGGTAGTCTTATATGGCGAGTATAGCCCAAAACCTATGTTTTAACTGGAAAATTAGGGGGTCGTCTTATACACCCAGTCGCCTTATACGCCGGCAAATACGGTATATCTTATTATGACAGCGTCTGTGATGTGGCTCCAGTGGTCCTTGCACGTCATTTGATGACCTCAGCTATGGAAGAAACTTATCTTCTAAACAGTGAAGCATTTCCTTTTAACTATTTTTGGTGGTTATGTAAGTTATGTATTCCGTACGGCTAATTTATTGTTGTTTAATTGTAAGGATGTGCATCAATTCTTGATTCATTGATAACAATTAATGTTATAGAGTGGTATCCTTTCCCTGAAGAAGAATCTGTAGTCATGTATTTGAAATGAGTTGGATCCCAGGCTGAATATATATCTGTAGTCAAACTTGAGGTTGCAAGATGGAAATCAGCTTTTGAGGGATACCACTGGATACATACTGCATAAACCACAAATCTGTGTAGTAAATACTTTGTTATAAACCATTGCTTTTGATATTGGTCAGGTATGCACTACCTATCTGATATACGTCAATGTGTCAAAACAAAAGCAATTTTTTGCTAAAATAAAATATTTATCTTTTTAACAAGTGATTTCTTTGTATATGTTTCAAGGGTGCCTTAAAAATCCCACAAATACGTATGGTAAAAATTCACCAGGTATGTTTGACTCATCCCTAGTGAGCAGCACTGACTGAAGGCTGGTCCATGTGGTCTGGTTCAATAGAAGAGCTACTGTAGCTCAGATTACTGAAAAGGTTAATCCTGCTTCCAATAGAAAGGGGTCAGAACACACAGTGCTTCACAGTTTGTTGTTTGTGGGGCTGTGTAGCCACAGATTGATCATGGCGCCCATGGTGACCAGCTAAAAGCGCCTACAATTGGCACTTAAACATCAGAACTGGACCACAGAGCAAAGGAAGAAGGTGGCCCGGTCTGATGAATCATGGTTTCTTTTAGATCATGTAGATGGCCGGGTGCATGTACGTCACTTACCTGGGGAAGAAAAGGCACCAGGATACATTATGGGAAGAAGGCAAGCCAGTGGAGGTAGTGTGATGCTTTGTCTAGTGGAGTCCATGCCTTGATGGGTCAGGGCTGTTTTCGGAGCAAAAAGGGGACCTACTCAATGTTAAGCGGGAGTTTAAAATGTTATGAATGTTATGGTGGGTGCTTATAATGTACGAATGATTGTTATGCGTATATACTGTATAAACATATATACACTCCCTTTAACCACTTCCCGACCTCCCTATAGCAATTTTACTGTACAGGGCTGCCGCTCTGCGCAAAATCACGTAAGTATGCGTGATTTTGCATTTCTGGGTAGGGGGCTCACGCGTACGCCACCCTACCCGCACTGTCATTGGCTCTCAAAGGTGGCAATCACCAGGTCCCGGCCAGCAATTCATGGCCAGGACCTGGTGATCGGTGGAGCTGTTGACAGGAGAGAGATCTGTGAGTGCAAACAACACAGATCCCTCTCCTGTCAGTGGGGACATGCTGTTTGTTTTATCTGCAAAGCAGAGAGATAAAAATCAGCACATCCCCTAGTAAAACACAACACATTAATCACACTCCCTATCACAAAGTTAACCCTTTGATTGCCCCAGATGTTAGACCCTTCCTGCCCAGTGTCATTAGTACAGTGTCAGTGCTTTTTATTAGCACTGATCACTGTATTAGTGTCACTGGGAATGTCAGTGGCAGTTTTTCAGTTCCCACCCAATGTCAGTTAGTGTCAAAATGCCCGCTGCAGTCCCACAATCCTGCAATAAGTCGCTGATCGCTGAGAATACTAGTATAAAAAAGAAGTAAAAATTCTGCCTTTTTTAGGTGCTATAGCTTTCATGCAAACCAATTATTATACACTTATTGGGATTTTTTTTGCCAGAGACATGTAGCAGAATACATAATTTATGAAGAAATGTTATTTTTTAATTTTCTTATTGGATAAAAAAATAATAAACCCAATGATGATCAAATACCACCTAAAGAAATATGTTTTTATGTGAAAAAAAAAATCTAAATTTCATTTGTATACAGTGATGCATGACCGAGCAATTGTCAGTTAAAGTAGTGCAGTGCTGTAAAGCAAAACATGGCCTGGTCATCGGGGGGGGGGGGGGTAAACCTTCTGGAGGGCAAGTGGTTAAACACAACCCCTTTGTAACCAGGAATGTTAAACACACAATGACATTTTGCATGGAATTTGACTTTAAGGTAAATTGAATGGACTTCCTGACATCAACATCTCTGCAGCCTTAATATGCAGTTAAATGAGTTCCTTTGTTGCCTGGAGATGCCAATTTTTCATGTATATTATATCTTTCACCTTCACTCACCCTATTATATCTTTTCATGGAATATTGGAGAGTGCAGCTGCATGTCACTCTGTGTGCCTAGTTGTTATTAACCTGTAGGGAAAACAGAACAATGTACACGGTAGATCACAACCCTATGTAGCAGCAGGTTCAGAGACGGTCACATAATAGAAATGGATGTGATAATTATCTTGCATTATTACAATACTCATTGCTTAATTAGACTGTGAGACATGAACTCTGAAATAAACTAAGAATATCAGACTGATGTGACAAAATAATCTATTTCCATTTCTGGGGACATTATGAACCCATGAAAATGTCTTTGCTCATGATGATCAGAACTAGGTGAAATTAAATTTACTGGATTGATGTTGTTCAATTGTTAAGAGGTTTATAAAATTTACTTGGGCCAGCTTGGCTGACACTATTTAGAGGTGAAATTAAACTTAAAGTTAGGCTTTAAGAAGTTTAAAGAACATAATAGAGATCTAGAAAAATGTAGAGGATTGCATTTAGCACTAAGGATGCCAATAAGTCTGCCTGTTCTATGGTTTGTCCATGGATTTTATAATATAACTCCTAATTAAATCCCTTCTAGATGTTAAAGTATATCTAAACACAAAAAACAAAGATGTATAATATTGCAGTTTACCAATCCTTAAATGTGGTGGCTGGTTATCAGGTCAGTAACACACTTTCCATCTTAAGGAGCCTCCAAACAGGATGGAGGCATAATGGAGCCACCCTTGGACAGCATCATTGTCAATCTGTGGAGAGAGTAGCATTAGATGCACTAGCAAATTTAGATGGATTTGACTAACAAATTAAAGCCGAATGCCTGCTAACACTTTCCAAACAGTCAACTCAATAGTTTTCCTTTTGAGATAAAGGATTTACATAAATGAATACTAAAAGCTGATCATTGTAAGCACTGTCACTGTCAGCGAAAAATGGTTTGCCTCAACCATCTTACCTTTTCTGAACAGGTTGGTCTGCGAAAGGATGTTGAAAAATAACAACTGTGCTGGCAGAATCACATAAAGGAAAGCAAGCCTAAAAAAAGAAAACTAAAGCAGTTGTTCTGCCTACAGCAGGGAAATTCATTATGTTGTCCTCCCTACAATATTAAATTTGCCCACTAGATGGAGCTCTGAAATTTACTGCTTGCAGAAGCTGGAGACTGTATAACTTTAATAAGAAAGTCCATCATCCCTCATTCTGAGAAAAGGAAACGGGTGCTTCGTGAGAGCCCAGACTCCATCCTAAAACTGAGGCAGAGAAAAACAGTCATCAACCAGCACATGTTGATGGATTAATTCTACATTTCCTACAGGAAGCCTTGCTGGTGAGCACGGACTTATTGGCATCTTCAGCCTAGTTATTGTATTGTGTTTTGCATGTTTCTTACATTGATTGTATGTATTTCTCATCTGTTTTTCCCACAGGTTCACCCCACCCTGTTTTCTCAATAAAGCAATAAAGCTTTAAGATTACACTCAGCCTGACTTTTGCAGAATAGGAGGATTTAGCTGCATGTTGAGTTACACATAGGAAAATGTGTAGCGAGACCAGAACAGCAATCATCATATTTAAGGACTGATAATCTGAAAAATCTTACATTTTTGCTTTTGGGTTTAGACCCTTTAACAGTTTCCTACCTGGCCTATAGTACAATAACTGCCAAGCAGGTGCTCTCTCAATCTGGGTTCATGTCAATTGATGTCCTCCCCAGAACACCCCTAGCGCTCACCTTCCCAAAGTAGTACTATGGTAACATTCCGTTGCTTTGGTCACAGTATCCAAAAAAGAAATCATAAAACATAGAACACAATGTAATAAAAAAAGAAAAACATCAAAAAAAGTTTAAAAAAAACATATTTTCACCAAAGAAATGTAGCAGAATACATTTTGGCCTAAGTGTATGAACAAAAGTATCTATTTGCAACACTTTATAACAGAAATGAAGAAAAATGCATATTTATTTTCAAGGTTTTCTTCTGTCCTTTTTTTGTTTATTTAGCAAACATAAAAAACCCAGTGGTGATAAAGTACCACCAAATTAAAGCTCTATTGGTGTGCAAACAAAATTATATAAATTTCATATGGGTACAGTGTTGCATGACCGTGTAATTGTCATTCAAAATGTGACAGCATTAAAAGCTGAAAATTGACCTAAGCAGGAAGGATGGGAAAACGCCAAGTATTGAAGTAGTTAAACTACTGGCTTGGCACTTTCACCTATAAAATCTAATATGAGATATGAGCCTTTTTGTGGCCATTATGCTATTTAGAGGTACCTAAAGGATATTCTCCTCCAAGATTGGACCTAGTATTCAACAAGGATGTCTACCTGGACTAACTGATCCAGGGACCCACACTCATTCATCCTTTTAAGTAGACTAAACGCCACTATTATGAAGATGCCAATCTTTGGAGTCCTCATCTCCATTTCTCTAGCTACTATCTTTGAAAAGAGCAGTAACACATCATTCTCACAAAACAAACAAAGGGGTCTTTGACATGCAACCTATGATTGACACTTTGGCCAGTGCAAGAGGCAAGATGGTGGCATGCAGTGGAGGACTAACTGGTTTCAAGTTTTTGTTCACTGATTATGCACTGTGGAGTTGTTTTATAAGCTGAAAAGTGTATATTTGTCAGTGGTTTCTGTAAGCATTAGTAAAGAAAAGGGTTACTTTTAGGTCAATTCCAGGAAAAGATAAATGTTCTGTAATAAATACCAAGAATGAAAGCCTGCTGAAAAAAAACAACATTCCAATACTGGTTTTCAGCCTATAACTAAAGTGCTATCATAATGAGGAAGTACAGTATAATGCTTTCCTTTTAGAGTAGTACTGTCACATAGGCATTGCCAAGAAAACATATTGTAGCTATATTTTATACCTAAATAAAAATTGTTTGTACTGTAGCCATTGTATGATTTGATGACTAGTTTGTCAGTATATATAAGGCTACTATTGTTCATCAGTTTGCTTTTTGCTTTTCAAGCCTGAACAGCACTGGAGGGGTAATGGTAAAAGGTGGCAGAGGTCGCTTTGTTGTTTGTTTGCATTAAAGATGAGTGAAATTAGAGTTCTCTGTTGGCTGCAACTCTAGTTATTTCACTGAAAGTAGACGAGTGACCTTCATCATTGCCATTGGAGCTTTTGGGAACTATGTGTGATTCAATAGAAAATAATAACCCATCAAAAATAGGGGGAAAAAGAAAGAAAACTGGGACTTGAAATGTACCCCTGGGGTTAATAATTCAAAAATATCATAACAAATAATTAAAACAAATAATAAAATTATCATTTATTATGAAAACGAAAAAATAAGTGTATAACACTGAAATAATGAATATATACAGGTATATAGTGTACATACATATAGTTATAACAAGACCCAAAAAATAAAAAAAAATAAAAAACAATCATGACAAATAGAATATCAATCATTACTCCCACAAACAAATACTGTTCCCGTTAAACATAATATGAGAAGAAAAAATAATCAGAACAGGTTCCCAGATGGGGTTTTTGGCCTGTGGGGTGGCTCATGGGTGCAGCAATATGTAATGAAAGAAACTCCTTCCACCTTAGGTCATCACATTTTGAGGTATGTAATTGTTTCAGGCACATATTTATCCAGGTTAGTGTATTATATATTTTTTGCAAGATTTGCTCCACCCATGGGCTTTTTTTTCTTTTTCTCATGTTTAACAGGGACAATTTTTTTTTGTGAGAGCAGTGATTGATATTCTATTTGTCATTATTATTTTTTAGATTTGTATAATGCTTTGGGTTTTGTAATAACTATATGTATGTACTATGAGCGAGAGCGAGCTGTAGTTTTGGAGTTGCTCTTACCCAATTGTCTTGCCTTTTCCAATTTGGCCCTTGTCAAAGTTGCTCCATTTCTTAAGCTTGACATTTTTTCTGCTTTCAACACACCAACTTCAGGGACAACATGTTCACTTGCTGTGTAATATATCCCACCCACTTTCAGATGCTGTGTTAAGAAGATAATCAATGGTATTCACATTACCTGTCAGTGGTCATAAAATTATGGTTGATCGGTGTATATATGGAGAGAGTCAGGGCTACCCAAGAACAGTCTAAAAAGGTTTGTCCTGCGCTTTTATTTAGCAAGGCAGCAAAGAAACACAGGTACAATGCAGAAGGGATTTGTACAGCAAGTCCACGGCATATAACAAGGAAATCATTTAACCTCAGGTAAATTCCTGACTAATAGAGTGACCCCTAATGGGTTCCCCAAAACAAACAGGCAGCACATTTTTAGTAGTACCTTTTTAATGATCTGTTAGCATTCAGCCTTTTCACTCAAGCAGCAAGCTCCCACAGCAGAGGCAGCAAGAGATAGACCTGAGCATCAATCAGCTAACCTAACAGGTCTGTGCACAGCGGTACCTAAAGCCCGGTACACGCAATGAGAATATTGGATGATCATCTTTTTTTTTTTTTTGCATGCCAGTCTCATATAGAAAACGAATAATGAAAATTCTTGTGAGACAAAATACAACATCCTGTGATGATGTATTATATTGTATTGTAATGTATTCTTTCATTTCCACGCAAGAGCGGTCTTGGTCACTCGATTTTTTACAGATGAATACTGTACTGATTAAACAAAAATCATTTGCTCTTTATTCTTAGCAGAAACATTTTCATGCTTGTCCCTTAGGATAATTTTGCATTAACTGTCGTGGTCGGGTCTCGAAAACCTGTGTACCAATGATCAGATTATCGGATGATCACTCTGCAAACATTTTTGTTATGGACTGATTTTCTCATTGTGTGTACTAGGCTTAATAGTAAGGTCTGGCTACCAGGTAGAATGTGGACCTAAGAATCAAGCCATTATCTCATTGAAAGCCCTGCAAAGCCTCCGGCTCCAGGACCCAGACTAAGACTTATTGATAATGTAAGAAAGCAACAAGTTTGCCCCTGGCAAGAGGTCTTGAACTTTGGGTCACAGTTGCTCATGCACCTCACAGTGGAACACAGGTGCACCTGAACATCCAGCAAAAGTGTTGGAATTAAACGACCTACTAAAGATTCAGCATGGTTTGAACCAATCGCAGACTGGTCTTTAGCTTCTGCTGTGACCTAACCTCTTGCCTCTGATCTCCTGGTATTTGATTCAATCCTCAAAATGAGGACTATCCAGGGAGATGGGCATGCATGGTAACCATGAATTACAATACCCAAAAGGTAGGAGATGCTTCTTCTGGCCAACAGTCCCTGGAGGGGTGCTCTGATTTACTACATGGATACAGAAACAAGACGCAAAGCAACAAACTGGTTGCAAATACAAAACAGTGGCTTCTATGTTTTCTCTGTGCCAAGATAATGGCTGCAGCATTCAGACTATTAGCGGTTCCTATGTATATTTTAGTGTCCCTAGCTCTTGTTTCCCCCTTGAATGAACAGCATGGGATTGGTCCACAAAGTTCAGATAATATTCGTCAAGCCCAGGGCTCAAGACTTAGGCAACAGCCTGCAGATAAGGACCCTTGCAGAGGCTTGTTCAAAACTGCCAGGTGGGAAGGAACAAAATTGGGAATTATGGCAGAGAGATTTTACTACTGATGCATGAAAAACATATAAGGACTGACTCAACCCATTAGACTCCACTTGTAACTAAAATATCTCTTTTGGGAGGACTAACCTTTTTATTAACACTACCACATGTCTAATTCTGTGTAATCTTCACAAAATTTTAGCAATTACTAGTTGCCAATAATGTGCCATTTTATAATGTCAAGATAGCGGGTGTGGTCATAAAAAAGATGGAAATTGTGGGAGGAAGATCTTGCTGGCTGGAGTATCCAAGACATACAGTATAAGAAGCAATGGTCTTCTTAGCTAGTACAGAGAATGCCTGCCACAGACACAGTTCCATGAACACTGACAATACAGGCTTAGTCTCTATTGAAACAGATGGGGATTCAGGGGTTCAGGATACTCCAAATCAATAGGAAGATAAACTTCTTGCACAAATACTTATAGCTGCAAACTCACATGAAAGTCCCACAGTAGGTCTTACTCACAATGTCCCAGTGAGGAAGATAAAAGATCCTTCTCTAGACCAGGACTCCAGGACACTACCCTCCAGCATTAAATCATTTAGTAATTTTCTCTGGGCCCTCAGTTCAGCACCAGCTGAAACCCAAATTGAAATTATTCAGCACACTCTAGCTGACTCCCAGTCGCAGCAGCTCCAGGAGAATAGAAATCCTCGTAGCAGAGGAATAGCATGCTGCTCCCAAACAATTTTCACCTCCCCAGCCACCTTCTGGATGCTATGCCCTATATTTTGGAAGCTTCTCCCAGAAGCAGGTAGGAGAAATCAAACACCCAACTTAGGAAGCCCTGACCAGACAGAAACGATAGATCACCACTCCACTGACTACAGTGAGGCCAAAAATTAAATTTAGCCTAGCAACCTAACCAGAGGAGGGCACTACAGAAGAGTAACCTTTTAATATAGGAAATATTTTTTTAAATTGTGTCCTAGAAGTTCCTTAACCTCCCTAGCGGTACGATTTTTTGTGCTGAAAGCGGTACCATTTTTTTGCATGGGAATATGTAGTTTTTTATTGTAGGCTGTAATTTTTAGGAATAACTCACTGAAATCTGTCCGAACAAGAGTCTATTCCGGATATGATAAAACTTGAAACACGAAATCATAAATTATAATAATTTAATAAATAATCATAAAAATAATAATATAATAATAATATATTTAATTCAATAATATAATCAAACCAAAAACACTGAAATTTGAAATACAGAGGCAAATTCGCACATCTCTGAGCAAAGTCGCAAAATCGTTTTCAGTGTCTGATGACGAATTTCCCCACAAATCATTACTCAATTCTGCAAGTGGTTGTGATTTACTATCGCTGTTCTCTAGCTGGTCTACAACCGCTTTTGACATAAAGGGACGCTTTTTGGACGCCATGGACTTTTCTAAGTTTCCAGGCAGAAAGAACAGTCAGCATGCAGGCAGGGCATAGGACAAAGCAGTAGGGACAAAATATATGTGAAATGCATTGAAACAGCAATGTTTTACTATATAATAATCATTGTTAAAAAAACTGACATTTTTTAAAAATTTCAAATTTGCCTCCGGTTCCATCGCCTGTACCGGAACACGGAAGCCGGATGCCGGCATCGGCCGGAGGAGATGGCCGGGGACGCTGCAGGGGACACATCGCGGGAGCAAAGGACAAGGTAAGTGCTGCAGGGACTCCCTGAGCAACGCCGCATGGTATTCCCAAGTGTAGCTCGGGGTTACCGCTCTTGGTACTGAAATTTTACCCCGAGCTACACTCGGGAATACTGCCAAGGAGGTTAAGGCTACTGTCTCAATGATCAGCGTTTTTACTGTGTCTGTGGTGTGTTTTTAAAGGACTTGTGACTCAAAAACTGCACCGAAAATACAATGCAGGTCCATTTGTTATGCTTTTTTTTATACTCTTTGCCGCATTTTACATTTATTTCAAACCTGCATCAAAAATGCAGCAATAAGGACTTTGAAAAATGCACCGGACCTGCAATGGATCAATGTGAAGAGTTCCATAGGAATACACAATCACACGTTTTGCTTCCGCTTTTTTTAACGCAAGAGGAAGAAAGACGAATCAGTGTGAAAGCAGCCTAATGTGTGCAGTATTAGCTACTTAGAATTCTCGGCTGCTAGTTCTAATGGTATAGCCATATTTCCAGCAGATTGCTGTAATACTTACATATGTTTCATATTTATTCATTTTGCCAGCAGCAGAATTGTAGGTTGTCCAGAGGTCAGTTTTGATGAAAACAGATAATCTGACTTAAAAATGTCGCTGTTTAATTAAATTTACTTCCGATAGCTATACTTTTATTAATAGCTCCCATAATAACTATATTTCATGGATAACTTATGTTGCAATCTAATCTAATAATCTACAATAATTTTTCAGATGCTTCCCTACACCAAAACCAGGAAAACACATAAATATATCAATGTAAATAATACGCCCCCGGTTGTCCCATATAGTTAAGCACTGCTGGAGATCTCATTTATGGTTTATGAGGTAAATAAGGACGTTTACATCACTAGATAAAGCCTTATTGTTTCATAAAAGAAACTACGTATTAACATGCTAGCATGCGCAAATACTGCAGTAATTGTAACACCCGGAGAACCGAGCCATACATAAGATGTTCAGAAAACTTAAGCTGTAGGAAGCACTTAACTGACATCTGTAAAGAGAAACGAAACAAAAGACACAAAATGGACAAAAGCTTTCAAATCATTAAATCTATATAAAATCACTTATACTTACTGGCAGGAAAAAGGTTTTTAAATATTTCTCCAAAATTGGATTAAACATGTAATTTATTAACCCTAAACAGCAATACCAAGGAATGATGAGGTTCGGGTTCACCACCAACATGGGTTCGCAGTACCGCCATATTTAAGTGGAGATTCATCAAGGAGAATTTTTTTTTTTAACTATAATATATTGCATGAGCTTTGAACAATGGTCAGCAGACCAATAAGGGAGCTTTTGGTTAAGCCAGCCCCTCAATGTAAAAGTGAGGGGGCACATAGGGGTTTATTTACTAAACCTGGTTGACTCAGAATCTTGTCCACTTCTGCATAAAAACCAATCAGCTTCCAGGTTTTATTGCTGAAGCTTAACTGAACAATCTGAGGTTAGAAGCTGATTGGCTACCATGCACAGGTGCCCAAGATTCTGAGTCAACCAGGTTTAGTAAATAAACCCCATAGTGTCATAGGAAACAAGAAATGGTTAAAACTGCCCTGCAACTAACCAGTTTAACACTGCTATGTTCTGTAAAGTGTCCTAACTCTTGCGGTAAAACCACTGCCTGTGCTCTTTAGTAAATTTGGGCCTAGTCGTGTTTATTCAAATGGAACTTTTCTCAACCAATAAAAATTTGCGAACAAGCAGGGTTTTAATACACAAGAGACATACTGGGGTTTATTTACTAAAGCTGGAGAGTCCAAAATCAGACTCCCTTCTGCATAGAAACCAATCAGCTTCTAACCTCAGCTTGTTCAATGAAGCTTTGGCAATGAAACCTGGAAGCTGATTGGTTTCTATGCAGAAGGGAGTCTGATTTTGGACTCTCCAGCTTTAGTAAATAAACCCCACTATGTCTGTTCTGTCTTAAAATATTCTTACCACAGGACATAAACCACATATTAATTGCATTGCGGTGCTCCTGTAATCTACTCTACATGGGACATACTAAGCTTACCATGTGCAAAAGGGTGTGTAGAGCTTCCCCCATGAGGTCCGCTTTGTTTCTAAGTCCCCCTAAGATCTGCACAACCAAACAACATGCATTTTCTACACTTTCATCCACAGTCAGTGAACAGTCCATGAGCTTGGTGTTTGTTATTTTATTAGGGGAATAATACTTGGATAGGGTAATAGGGTTTATGGTATGCCTAACTTAATTGAATCAAAGCACAGTGACAACTTTCTTCCTATATACAGAAACAGTCCTGGACTGTTCTTTTCCTGGAAAGCCATCAATGATTGCAGATCAGTAGCAACAGCCCCTTACGGGCGAGGAACTCACACTCCCTCTGAAATCAACTTAGCTTCTTGTAACTACATGCAGAGATGCTTCCTCTCCCCTGTAGAACTGTACCCATATCCACAGCCGGCAGACACTCCCAGGCCTCCTGGCTGCTCTGAAGATCTCCCAGGATAAGGATAAAGGATTAAGCATAGTGCTGTCCTTTGAAAGCTTGTTACATGTGGCAGTCTCTCCTCTTGTAGAACCCTGGGTGTGATGATGTACTTCCTCTGTCCTCCCTGCTCCCAGGCCTAGATTCTGTTCATGCCGTACTGCTGTATGGATCCTCCTGAGACAGCCCAAGCCCAGTCTAGAAATCAGCCCCCCCCCAGACCTAGGGAAACCCTCCCAGGCCACCAACATTCTCCTCAGCACTCCATCTTCCACCTGACTCCCCAGCCTGACTATTCCATATTTATGGACTGGTCCACCACTCTACCAGGGCCTTCCACAAACATGCAGATTATGTCTCCACCTCTTCTGCCTACTAACTTCTGAAAGGTTCCCATGGTCCTCCAGAACCAGGTGGAGGCGATAGAGTCCCAACTTGTCAAGTCATTCAGCTTAACCTGCAGTAACCCGACCTTAATCACTGACTCACACAGTTGCCATGAATCTTACACAATAGATTTGCCTACACTATTCTAGGCGCAAACCAGAGGGTGCCACAGGTGGGGTAGCACCACAGGCCTATAGAGAAAGGGAAGGATAAACACAGCATCTCACATTAGTTTGCGTTATGTCACGGGAATAACGCTAAGGTTCTGTCAGTATTGGCGATAGAACATATACCCAAGGAGTCTCTCACTGACAGTGAAAGATTTTTGTTGCTGTGTAAAAGAGACATTTGGATTTATAAGTTAGGTACACTATCTCCCCATGGATTAACTACCCTCACAAGAGCCACAGAGTTTTTGGTCCCCTAAATTCTGCAGTCAGCCAACATGCATTTTCCACTCTTACATCCAAAGTCAGTAAACAGTCCATGAGCTTGGTTTTGTTGTTTTATTAGGGGTTACAACTTGGATGGGGTCTAGGGGTATATGGGATGCCCTCTCCCTTGTAGGCCTGTTCCTGTAGCTTTGACGGTGAAGCTGCTTTCAGGCCTTACACTGGACTGGCTTCTTCCCCTGCTGATAGGCTGTCCCTTCCTTTAGACTATAGAACAGTGAAGGTTCCTCTTTCCAGCTCTCAGCCTGTAGGTAGACTCCCCTTCTCTAGGGACCCTCCCAGATTCTTCACCAGCACCACTTCCTCACGCCATCTTTCACCCAACTCCCCTGCTGACCAGGCTCTGTCATGTTTAAGGAATGACCTAGTCACTATGCTAGGCCTCCTGCCTATGGGATTAGCCAGATTCCCCTAGGTATGCAGATCAGCCCCTCCAATGTAGTTGATGCTAAATAGTTTATACAGAGCTGACAGCCGACTGTATATGAAGGAAATTTTTTGTTGGCCCAAACTAACTAATTAAAGTTGTAGTTAGGCTTTAATTCTTGTAATGAAAAACCTGCCTGTACTCTTTGGAGCCTACTTATAAAACATTCACATTGCAAATGTCTCAATTTCTGCAAGTGTAGCAAACAATACCCATAATGTTTGCAACATATGTGTAAGAGTTTCCTAGTTAGTTTTTGCTGGGTGAATGTAGCATTTCCTAACATTTGGTAGTAACTAAAAAATAGCTATAAAACCATTCAGGCATGAACGTTAACATTCACCAATAAACTAATACTATAGGGTACAAGAAAATTTGATCAGCTGGGAAAATAACGAGGGAGCTCTTTGCACTGTGTGCATCTATAGATAGCTTCCTCCTGGTTGTTAGGGAGTCGGTCACAAACAAAAGATATCCCAGCACACTTACCAGCCAGTCTGCAAAATAACCAAAGTGATCCTGTCTAACAATTCAAGGTAAAAAAAGAGGGGTTTGTTTGCAAACATTTGCAAATATATGCGTAAGCAGAGGTGCCTATGTCAATGCTCCTTTGTATACTTCGGTCCTAACTCTATACATTTCAGAGTCTTCCAAGTTGGAGCACATACTGTATAGCAATGGATAGATTATGGGCAGGTGTTCCTGGAGGGAGCCAACCCTTCCTTAAAGGCTTCAAAACATTAATAGAAGAAGAGGGAGAAGGAGGCCTGTAGTAAAGCTCTCACCCCTTGTTAGTGGATTTTACTGGTGCCACACCCCTTATTTACAAGACACTGAAAAATATAGGGACCTTAACTAGAAAAAGCTAATGGGGCTTAATAATAAAGATATATTACTCAAAATATAAAATATTTCAGCTTTATTGAACAATGTTAAAACCACAGCTGTGGTGGAGATGTTCAGCATTCACATAGCTCATATTAAAAAGCCTGTATACTTCCGGTTCTGGCGCCATATGGAGCTCCACTGCAGCTGTACAAAGCCCTGCTGAAGTTCAGGGAGACCCCCCCCTCTCTGCCCTCGGCCCCTTGAAGACGACTCATTGGCTGTTTCTGCGGCAGTAGCCTGTCTCACCACGGTCCAAAGAGATCTTCAGGATAAGGTGGACGATCTAGAAAACCACTCATGGCGGAACAATTTGTACATTATAGGCCTGCCCGAGTCATATTCTCCCTCCATGCTGATTACCATATGTGCTACATCCATTCCGGAGCACTTAGGCCTGCGACACCCCTGTGTGGTTGAAAGAGCCAACTGTATTAGACCGCCGTCCAATTCTTGCACTTAACCTAGGCCGGTGATTGTTCGCTATCTGAACTACGCTGACAAACAGGTCATCCTTCAGAACTTCCAGCGCACACATGCTTTATCAGTGGATGGTAACTAATTGCTCCTGTTAGCGGACTACTCAATGGAGGTTATGCGACAACGTAAGGCCTTCTCTGCGATCTGCTCCACTCTTTATAGCAGGCAGGTTAAGTTCACCTTGGTTTATCCCACTGTTCTTCATATCCAACCATCGGATCGAGAAAGGCTATCCTTCACCTCACCGTTGGAAGTGAAGCAATACTTCAAACAGTATCCCTGAAGCAGCCATGGATCAAAGTCCATCTTCTGCACCGTCTTCCTCCTCTCCCTCCAAGGGGAAATTCCTTCCCTTCCAGAATCAACCGAGTCCTCGAAAGCCACCAGCCACCACACAAACTGGTGCGCTTTGGTCGGGTTGAAGGTCACTACGTTACCTGCTGACTTGTTTCATCAGAAGATATGTAATGGTTTACCTTGTTTTTCTATGCTTTCTAAGGGACTGATATAATTTGTTTTATAACGGCTAATGTTTGGTGTTTATCTGTCTTGTTCATGCCTCCCCTGTGGCGATCCGTCCTGCACACCTGTCTCCTTGGATGGATGAAGAGAGTCTTCAGGTACTTTTGTTCCCCCTTTTGCCATTCTCCCTCTTTCCTCCATCCCCACTCCCTCCCCTCCCCTCCCCCCCATATACGTTGGTGTCCAAGACAGTAGTGGAGTGTTGAGTGCGGGAGCTTCACTGGATTGCTCTATGCGGAAAAAAGTGAAGTTCCCAATCAACCTGGGGAGCTTCTCCCCATTTATTAGAAAAGTACTGCATTTATTGTTTTGCATTGTTTTTAAGTGCTGCATTTCCCTAGGTAACGAATATTGCTCTGATCAACCTGGACTCGTTGGGGTGATGCCTGGCGTGGTTCTGCCCTATTGTAGGCCTTATCCAACTTTTGTAGTACAACAGACATGGCTCCACCTGATGACAGGGATCACTTGAAGGTAGTCTCGTGGAATGTTAAGGGGCTATGCTCACCGAACAAGTGTAAGTACTATGTCATTTGAAAACGTTTAGGGACAGATGTGGCTCTTTTTCAGGAGACTCATCTCTCCGCCAGAGATCTTTCTCATCTTTCAAGACTTTGGGCGGGTCAGGTGTTTGGTTCTCCAGCTGTGGGCCGTAAGGTGGGAGTAGCTATACTATTCCACACAAATTTGCATTACAATGTTCGTTCTGTCAACTCTGATTCTGGAGTGTCCCAGACTCACTGTCCATATTACTATCACCTCTTGTGACATTGCTATCTCTACTCTATATGCTCCCAATTCTCCAGGACAAAACTTTTACCAGGTTCTGACTTCATGGGCCTTACAAATTCTGTAATCCTGTCATAGCCTGGGCAGAGACTTTAACGCAGTTATGCAGAATGATATTGATCGAAACAGAGAACATCCCATGCAACGTCCTAGGCAATCTATGGATATGCTTAATCTGCATGATGTATGGCGTCTCCAACACCCGACAAACCGGGAATACACATTCTATTCATCCCCTCATGACTCTTTCGCTCGCAGCATCTCTGTGTAGAATTACTATTTCCTATATGGCCATTTACGAACATTGTTCCATCCTATTACAGCTGTCTGGATTGAAAACTCCAAAATCCCAGAGCCGCTGGTGCTTCACTGCTTATTTAGCCAATAACGAAGACTTCAAATCTTTATTACTGGTGGCATTGCAGGAATTTGCAGACATGAACGGAGCACATTTAACCACTCCTAACCTATTCTGGGAAGCTGGAAAGGTGTTCTTTAGAGGGTGCATAATCTCCTATACCACTCAATTTAATAAAAGGTCCCAACTGCTTTACCAACAGGCAAGCAAATCTCTTTGTTAGGCACATATTGAGCTCTCCCTTAATCGCACACACGAGAATAGGCAGAATTGGCAATCTGCCAAACGTGCCTTTAATTACTAAGCTGAACACTAGGAAGCAGCCAAATCAGCCTTTTCCACTTTAAAATTTTATAGATATGGCAATAAGGCGGGAAAGCTGTAGGCACGGCTTAGTGCGGGCCCTCGTACCCCCACTCATATCTCTGCGCTCTGTTCACCCACGGGAAATGTCATAACGCTGTCATCTGATATGAATGACCTTCCTATTATACTTCCTTGTATTCAGAGGACCCAACCGATTCTAGAACTGCCAAGTACTTTCTAGCCTTTATTAATCTTCCTGAGCTTTCTGGATCCTAGCTAACCACCTTAAATGCTCCCATTACACAAGACTACATTTGTGCCACTATCAAACACCTACCCTCGGCTAAAGCTCCTGGGCTCGATGGTCTTAGTGCGGAATTCTACAAATTAACTTCGGAATTCATCCCAGACACTCTCTATCATGTCTATAAGGCAATGTGGGAAGATGGCCTATATCTTCCGACTGGCTCCCAAGCTCATAGCTAAGAAAGGGAAAGATCCACTTCTCCCAGGATCATACCGACCCATCTCTTTGCTCAATGTAGACGCCAATATACTTTCCAAAACCGTGGCATCCAGGTTGGCTCTACTGCTTCCCGAAGTACTACATCCAGCCCAATCCAGGTTCGAGCAAGCAATGCTTAACATACTCAGAGTACTATTAGCCCTGGAACCTGCTAAAAAACCCACAGATGGACCTAGCACTTATATCTTTAGATGCTGAAAAAGCCTTCGATAACATCAGCTTTGCTTGGCTCTTCACAGTTATGAAGAGGATTGTTTTTTTTCAGACATTCTACGATGCATGTACTCTTGATTGGATTACTGGGAAATCCCATTATTCAAACTACTCCCTAGAAGAGGCCCTGGTATCTCCGCTACACCTTCCAGCCATTCTACATTCTAACCTCAAGGCCTTACCTTGACCCCTCCGATCGAACCTCCTGATTAGAGACACAGTATTGGCCTGGAAGGAAATGCGAAAATTACTTGACCAAGGATATCCTCTCATCTGCCTATTCTTGGAAACCCTATGTTCCCTCCAGAGAGTGAATATGCAGCATTCAACCAATCTTCTCATAGTGGATTTACTAAAGTCAAAAGCTATCTTTGATGATACCAAACGTACATTCCAGGCTTTTTCAGTACTAGCTGCCAAATACTCCCTACCAGGATCTCATATCTTTCACTCCCATCAGCTGGTGACCTTCCTCAGGACTTGTTATTCTCCAAAACAATATCCCTTCCAGTGCACCTTTATAGAAAAACTCTACTACGTCAGGATGGTTATTCCATCTCAGCAATTTACTCCCATCTAATCTCACATCTGTCTGCAAAGTACCATCTTACTCCTTTTAAGCCATGGACTCCCATACTGTCTACTGATGATGCTCCAGACAAAATAATGTCAGGATACTGGAGAATCTATTCACTCATCCTCAGCAAAACATGCTGGTAAACTCAATTTAAAATCATCCACAGAGCTTACTATCCTTTCTCAGAGAACCCAGCAGTCACTCCCTGTCCTACATGTCCTTGGTGCGACCACACCTGACCTAGTTTGTTTCATCGCCTTTGGGAATGTGCCTGAGTCTCCACCTTCTGGGACCGAGTTTTCCGTTACACTAATCATCTGTATAACAACACTCTCACCAAAGACCCTGTCAGGAATGGACTTGCCAGTAATGGTGGGACTCACCTGCCTTGTGGGCTGCAGTACCAGGGCTGGCCAGCGGGTGCTCTCAGCAATCAGAGACTCAACCCTGCAGCCAGCCAAACACCTGAAGCTGATTACGGAGGTGTATTTAAGGGATGGCCAGACCTGCAGTCTGTGCCTTGGTGTGTGGTTTTCTATGGGCCCCTGTATCCTGCATTCCTGTTCCTGTTCCTGTTCCTGTCTGACTGATTCATTGCCGACCCTGCCTGATCTGGACCTCTGCTGACTTCTCCTGTTTTGATCCCTGGCTTGTGACCCTGACCATTCTCTCCGCCTGCTCCTCCTGTACCTACCTGCCCGATAGTTATCGACCTGGCCTGCCTGATTACGTTGTGCTCTATATGTGTATGTACCTGTGTATCTGTATCAGTTTAGGTTTGGGTTTGTTTCACCTTGTTGTATGTATTTGTGTTAGCTTGGGGTTTGGTGCACTGCATTTATGTTTGTATTGTTAGTCTTTAATAAATTGTCTTATTTATAACATATCTGAAGCTTGCGTTTCCCTGTGTCAGTCCACACACTTCTGGTCACACCCTGGAGCCCTGACAGACCCTATGTTCTCTCTCTTCAATTATCAAGATCCCGCGATGTCAGCAAGTCCAAATGCTCTGCCTCAGTGGATTCATATTTGTTTGTTGGTGGCTCGCAGAGCACTCATGCAAGCATGGATACAGCCAAACCCTCTGCAGCTTAAATTGGTAATACAGGCAATAACTGCCCTATTTAATCTGGAGAAGATGGACACCATTACCCAGAATTTTAAATCTTTACTTCACTTCTTCTCTTGATGGTGGAGCTTCATGGAACACTCCTTTACTCCTGAGAAACTGGCCACCCATATGGAACCTTTTCAATATTCGGTTTGGTATCTCAAAGGTCAACTTACCAATACACTGGGTAAACTTTGATTGCCTAACTCCTCTCATAGTCCCATTCCACAGCTTGATACTTCCCAGTCACGTAATGGAGCCCATGCTCCTCCACATGTTTCTAAGCCCATATGACGCTCTTTCCCACTTGTCTTTTTGATAGAGATGTAATTGTGCAGGTATGCATAACCAAACTTCCGTTCCTAGGGGATTGCTCAAAAAATTTAGTTTTTTCTTTCTTGGAATTCAGCCTATGTTATAATGATTTGTTGTGACATTGATGTCTAGTTAGATACTGTATGTACTCTCCAGCGCCTCAGGGTATGCACAGCCAAAAGGGAAGCCAAGGGTACCAGGACAGCGACAACCAAAAGGAAATGTTCCAGGGGTGCAGCCCTCCTCAGACGGGGAAATCAGCCACTGGATAGAGAGAAAACAGGTGGCGCACACACCTAGTGCATTATCCAAGGTTTATTGTAGGAATTAAATCATAAAAACATACTCACAGACGAAGCATGTATCTAAAAAGCATAGAAAAATGACAATGGCCACAAAGGCGGGCAAGGTGTTCTCACTGTCAGTGCGGTCAAATGTCTGACGCATTTCGGGGACAAATCCCTTTCCTCAGAGCTGATGACCAACCTCTGAGGCATCAACAGCGAGGCTCTTACTTTACTTTCCATTCATCATACATCAGCATCAGAGGTTGGTCATCGGCTCTGAGGAAAGGGATTTGTCCCCGAAACGCGTCAGCAATTTGACCGCACTGACAGTGAGAACACCTTGCCCGCCGTTGTAGCCATTGTCATTTTTCTATGTGTAAGAGGTGTAGAAAATAGGCAGCCCCATCAAATTTAAATCTAAAGCCTAATACCTAATATAACAGTAATCTATCTTTGTCAATAGAAGATACTAGTGATTGCATTTTTATTGTACCATCACAAGAGGGCAGAACTACTTCCTGTGATAATAGGAAGACACAGAAGTAGGAACTAAAAAGCTATCACTTTGTTTCCTACAGGCCAGTGATTATAGTGAACATATCCAGTCACATGTAATTAAGGGTTTTCTGTGTTTGCTACAGGTAAGCAAGAGGCTGTTTAACATGATAAATAGGACAAAATGACTTAACATGCCCTGGTGGTTAGTAAATGTCGCTGTTACTATTATACAATCAGATTACTTGTAGCATAAATGTGAATATATATTGCAGCTATGTGATTTGGCGCTAAGATACAGGGAATGTGATTTCTCTATTGTAATACGCTATTGTTATGCAGAATAGGTCACTAGCATATCTGAAGAGGTCTAGATATTCAGTATTGCAATTAAAGATGTTTATTAATGTATATGAAAATACTTATTAATGTATATGGAAATATTTAGTAATGTATAGAGGACAGTGATTACAGTGAAAATATCCAGTCACATGTAATTCAGGGTTTTCTGTGTTTGTTACAGCCATTCCTAATAAAACACTTCTGGTTTCACCCGACCCATCCTTCGCAGAGTTGAATTATTTACCGTATGTGCAACAAAATTGGCGCCCAACGTGGGGCCGGGTGAAAGGAACGCCAAAAGGTCCGGAAGTGAAAAGGAGTGACTACGCTTTCCGTGGTGAAGTTACAGAAAAACATTAGGAGTATGGATATCGAACAGTTGCAAGATGAAATCAGTGAACATCTGATTCACATGACAGTCGATGATCTCATGGAGACTTGCCAGTTTATAAAGGCCTCCGAAGCAAGTATGGCAAAAGGAAAAACCCGGCGCCATTACATGTGGATAGTGAATGAGGTGTTAGATGAACTGGTAGAGACTGAAAGTGAAGAAGTGGTGACACAATTTCTGCAGGCAACTAAGAAATTCATTGGTGAGTTAGAGAAGAGAGATAACATGGAAGCACCAAGCGATAGTGGCAAAGACCCTCAAGCAGAACAACAGTTAAAGGATTTAAAACAGCAATACTACAGTATACAGGAAAAACTTCAAGAAACGGCCAAGATGATAGAGGGACAGATGAAAGAACTTAGCACTAAAGACAAAGACTCAAAAGGAAGTCTTGCAAATCAAGACCCTAATCTAGTTGCTCAGAGACTTTCCCATACTAACTTGCCAGAAGTTGCAATCAGAAAGGACTTTAAAATTGCTGGTCAGATAGGTGAAAAGGAACAGAAAGATAAGCTGTCCTATACTAACCTCATGCACCAGATTGACATGGGACTGCAAAAGGGATATCCCGAGTCAGAGCTTGTAGAAGCTGTGGTGAAAGCCATTAGTCCTAGGTCAAGTCTCAGAGGCATGCTAGAGCTGAAGAGTGGATTGACCCTAGTGCCACTCAAGAGAATTCTAAAAAGCCATTATAAAGCGGAAAATGCTTCCGAACTATACCAACAATTGATCAATATATCACAGAATAGTAAAGAGACTCCCCAGAACTTCCTATTTAGGGCCATTGCATTGAAGGACCGTTTGCTGTTCGTTTCACAAGGGGAAGGTTCAGATGAATACTTCGTCACTGAATTTATACAAAAGAAATTCTTAAGGTCAGTCGGCACTGGACTGAGAAGTGACCATATCAAGTTTCAACTAAAACAACACTTGGACGATCCTACAGTCTCAGATGAGTTGCTCATAGAGAAGATGAATGAGGCTACAAACATGGAGATGGAAAGGGAGCAGAAACAAAAGAAATCTGAGCACAGTAACCTGACAAAGGGAAGAGAGTGCCAGGCCAACATCCTCCATTGTTCTCAGGTACCAGGCACCCTCCCTTTGCTTCCATCACAAACAAGTAGTCTGGCAATCCAACAGCCTTCAAAGAGTAACTCTGACCTTGAAAAGATAGTAATACAGTTGCAACAAGAAATATTCAATATGAAAACACTTCTCCAAGATTTGAGAACTCGACAAGAGCATGGCTTTGGAGGACCTAGAACAACTGTTGGACGAAGGACAGGGACTTGTCAATCTTGTGAAAAGACTGATCAGAGAACTGCATGTGACCATTGCTTTAACTGTGGTCGAGCTGGACATAGGGCGAGACAATGCAGAGCGGCCAAACAAAATCAGTTAAACGGGAGAAGGTTGCTGTTAAGGGACTGACAGTAACCTGTGCCAGAACCAAACCTGCATCCCAAAGTGCAAATGTCAGTAGTAAAGAAACCAGTCCCCAACCTACCATCAGAGCCCTGGCTGGAAAGTTAAACACAGACTACTGGAGGAAAACACCAACCTGCCCTGCTCAAAGGCTATCCCCGACAGCTGAAAACTTGCCAACCAATGTGAATGGCATCACTTTGAAAAAGCACAACAAGCTACTGGATTTAATTGGAAAGAAATGCCTTGTGAACTGTGAAATAGACAACACTCCTGTCCAGGCTTTATGGGATACTGGATCTCAGGTTAGCATTATCAATGAGGGCTGGAGACAGCGAGTACTGCCACACACTGTGCTCCGATCGTTTGAAGAACTGCTGGGAACAGGGGTACTCCAAGGGAAAGCAGCAAGTGAGACAGAGATTCCGTTCTCAGGTTGGATTGAGGTAACCTTTCAGCTTACATCGAGCAGTAATACTACCAAACAGTTATTAGTACCACTAGTAGTCTCTGAGGATGAGAAAGTAGCTGAGAAGCCAATTATCGGCTATATAATTAAAGAAACATTCAAAGAGACAGTTGCTGATGGGAAGAAAGTTATCCCAGGTTTTGTGGACATATTAAGAACAGCTTTAGAACTGCCAACCCCCAAAGCAGAAGTCCTTGTAAGCTTACTACAAGCCAACTGTAGGGAAACCAGTGGTGCTATCGTAAAGACTGGTACTAAGAACCAAAGAATCCCTGCAAATACTGTAACATACATCCGGTGTAGTGCTCACACCAAACCGTCCTTGCAGGCTCAGACAGCTTTGTTTACACCGAGTGAGGCTTATCACCTGCCGGATGGACTGCATATTGGTGAGACACTAGTCTCATTTCAAAGAGGACAATTCTCCAAACTGACCATTCCAGTTTGGAATGCAACTAAACGGGACATTGTGTTACCAGGTCAAACAAAGATTGGAGGTGTAGAGCCCATAAAAACAACATATCCGGCTCAAGTACAATTGAAACAATCAGCAAATGTGTTTACTAATTCGGTGACCTCTGAACCACAGACACTCAAGGTAGGACCAAAAGGGAAAATTGGAAATCCAAATGAGACTTATCCGCGGGGGGGGGATGACAATCAGGAGTGCTGGGACCCGCCAGTGCCTTTGAAACACCTCCCTCCTGAAGATCAACAAATCGTCAAAGAAATGTTAAGGGAAGAATGCAATGCTTTTGCCAAAGATGACTCTGATGTAGGATGTATTCCTTCTTTACAGTTACAGATTCGTCTCAAAGACAGTACACCGGTCACGAGAACTTACATGTCTGTGCCGAAACCACTGCACCAAGAAGTTAAGGAATATCTGCAGGATCTGATAAATCGAGGATGGATTGCAGAATCAAAATCATTATATTCCTCACCCATTGTGTGCGTAAGAAAGAAAGATGGCAGTTTAAGACTGTGTTGCGATTACACTGTTCAACAAATTTTTATTTTTTGCCAGTTTTGGAAACAAAAGGATCCATTTCTTAATGAATTTCACATTCTGAGTTCAAATATAACAATGAAATTTGTCAATTGGCTCTAGTTTTTCTGTAAACGGAAAGTTTTCTACTATAGGCGTAATGACTACATAATGCACAATAATTATATAGATAGATGTCTTTCCACAAATATAAAGCAAGTGATATTGACTACATAACAAAGCCTAAATGGCATAATATATTGCATAGGATTACCAAGAAAAATTATAGCCATAAGCTAAGTTGAATCATTTTAATACCTAGGATTCTCACTAGTTTTGTCTTCAGTTTGTGTCGGTTTTGCTTCTCTTGGCTTTTCTCTTGTATTCGAGGAAAGGGCTATCTGTTACAACTGCACGTGACTACACGCTTCAGGTTCTTCCTCACTTGACTCAACCACGAAGGATTCTGGTGCTTTAGAAATTGGTAGCCCCTCTCCATGAGGAACTGGACGTATTGCCGATGGAATATTTGGATAGTGCACAGATAACTTTTTCTTCTTATTTAGCCCTTTTACAATTGGAGGCACCATACAAAAGTAACAATTACTAACATGATCTGTTGGTTCTCTCCAAATCATTGGCACAGCGAAAGGCATAGATGCCTTTTTTCCATTCAACCATTGCTCCAGTGCCGTCCCACAAGAATTGCAGCATATATGTGGTGCCCAGCTCTTGTCCTGGTCTCCTATCTTGCAGCCAAAATACAAGTTGTAGGCTTTCTTAATCATTCCTGTTATCCTCCTTTTTTGTGAGATAAAAGTTATTTCACCGCAGATATAGCAGAAATTATCTGCTTTATTCACACAAGTTCGAGGCATTACTGAGTAGCCTATATAAGCATAAAACGAAATGTAAAAACGCTGTCGAACTACAATCAGCTACAGATACTGCAGCTTTTATGCAGTGAAGTGATGCAATTAAAGGCTAATTTTGCATCATCTCAGTATACATGCAATTTTCTATTGGTCACCAGTATCAATTGCGCAATATGCAGCTGAAGTTGCATCATAATTTTGAATGGCTTACGTTATTAGATGGGTGAATATATCATGGAAACTAGAGCCAATCAACATTTTTTAGGGTCATTTTCGTTTTCAGCACCCCAAAATTATGTAAGATTAGCTAATTTTATGCCCAAAACTTTTTACCTGATGAACAGTGTTATAGAGAGTTGAACCAGAAGTCCATTCCTGACCGTCATCCAATTCCTAGAATCCAAGACATGCTGGACAGTCTAGGAGGAAGTTCATGGTTTTCTGTGCTAGACCAGGGGAAAGCATTCCATCAAGGATTTATGGAAGAAGCCAGTCGACCATTGACAGCATTCATTACACCTTGGGGTTTGTATGAATGGATCAGAATACCCTTTGGTCTGAGCTCTGCACCAGCCGAATTCCAACGCAGTATGGAGACATGTTTAAAAGGACTGAGAGATGAGATTTGCCTGCCATACTTAGATGACAACCTAGTCCATAGTAAATCATTCCAGGAGCATGTGGAGCATGTCCGGTCAGTACTCCAACGTTACCAACAACATGGAATCAAGTTAACAGCCAGGAAGTGTGAACTTTTTCAAAATAAAGTCAGATTCCTGGGCAAGATTGTGTCAAAAGAAGGCCACTCTATGGACCCGGCCGACACGGCACCTGTTCTTGCCTTAAGAAACAACCAACCAAAGACTGTCGGAGAACTCAGGAAATTATTAGGATTTATTTCCTACTATCGCCCTTACGTTCAAAACTTCTCCAGAATTGCCAAACCTCTCTATGAACTATTGTCAGCAGGTTTGACACCTACCACAACCTCAACACCAGATAAACAGACAAAGAAGAGGAGGAAACCAATCCCAAAGTCAAAAGGTCAACTTCCATCCTATCAGTCTATAGCCTGGACTGACCATCATCAGGTAGTACTGAACCAGCTCATTGAAGTGTTAACTCATCCTCCAGTTATGGGTTACCCCGATTATTCCAAACCCTTTGTTCTTCATTGTGATGCCTCACAAGAAGGACTAGGAGCCGTATTATACCAAGAGCAAGAGGAGAAACTAAAGGTGATTGCTTATGGGTCTAGAACTCTCACACCTGCTGAGAAAAACTACCACATGCATTCAGGGAAGCTCGAGTTTCTAGCAATGAAGTGGGCAATATGTGATAGATTCCGAGATTACCTATATTACTGTCCATCATTTGTTGTATATACTGACAACAATCCACTAACCTATGTCCTCCCTACAGCAAAATTGAATGCTACAGGACATTGATGGGTTGCAGAACTAGCTGACTTCAACTTCACTATTAAATATCGTCCTGGGAGAAGGAATGCTGATGCAGATGTACTTTCTCGTATGCCATTGAGTCCTGAACAATACATGCAACAATGTTCACAAGAAGTAGACCCCAAAGTCATCACGTGCATAACCCAAGCAATTCAAGCACATCAAAAAGAAAGGATACCTTGGCTATGTCCAATGACGATTGCCAATACAACCGATGCAACACCAAAGAAGGTAACTCAAATACCAAAAGAGACAATAAGAACCGCACAGAAGGAAGACTCTGTGATTGGAAAAGTATGGAAGTATAAAAGCCAAAACAAGTTTCCATCCAAACAGGAACGACAAGGTGAACCTGTTGATCTTTTCATACTTATGAAACAGTGGACCAAACTCTACCTCGACGACAATAAAATTTTCAGACGGAAAACATCATCTGGTTCTCAACTAGTGTTGCCCAAGTTGTACCATCACTTAGTATGGAAAGAGTTACATGAAGAGATGGGACACTTAGGAGTAGAAAGGACTGTAAATTTAATCAGAGATTCTTTTGGCCACATATGCAAAGGGACACTGAGCATTATATCACACGTCAATGTACTTGTCTGAAAGACAAACGGCCAAATAAGCTTGTTCGGGCCCCGTTGAACAATATTGTGACAACTTATCCTTTTGAGATGGTCTCCATTGACTTTCTTCATCTCGAGAAATGTAAAGGTGGATATGAGTATATCTTAGTGGTTATAGATCATTTTACAAGATTTGCTCAGGCATATGCAACCAAGAACAAGTCCGCAAAAACTGTCGCTGACAAAATATTCAATGATTTTGTCTTGAAATTCGGATTTCCTACCAGAATTCACCATGATATGGGTAGAGAGTTTGAAAATCACTTGTTTTTGACATTAGGGAAGCACTGCCACATCCAAAATTCTCACACAACGCCATATCACCCAGAAGGTAATGGGCAAGTTGAAAGATTTAATCGTACCCTGCTATCCATACTTCGTACCCTGTCACCAGATTCCAAAAAGGACTGGAAAAATTCACTAGCAAAGGTAGTTCATGCATATAATTGTACTCGAAGTGAAGCTACAGGACAATCTCCATTCTTCCTACTGTTTGGAAGGTCTCCAAGACTACCCATTGATAGTATGTTTGACACTCCAGTAACTGAAAAATACAAGACCTACTCTGAATATGCGAACATATAGACAGATAGAATGTCTGAGGCCTATAAGGTTGGTTCAAAAATAGCTATTCAAGCTGCACAGAGAGGAAAAGAACACTATGACAAGAAAATTCATGGAGCTGAACTTCTACCAGGTAGCAAAGTTCTAGTCAGAAATCTTACCGAAAGAGGAGGTCCAGGAAAATTGAGATCATTTTGGGAAGATACCATACATGTTGTTCTTAAAAAGAAGTGTGCAGACAGTCCAGTGTATGAAATCAAACCAGAAACTGGAAAAGGCCGAACAAGGATTTTACATCACAACTTACTATTGCCATGTGATTATCTACCTAGCGACCAAGGTCAACAGATACCCAAAAGAACCAGTGCAAGGAAGCAAGGGAAGGATCGAAATACAACTCAACAACCTACACAGATATCTGAGGGAGAATCAGAAAATGAATCAGATCACGAACTAAGACACTGGAGATCTTTCATCCCAGTCACCCAGCATGACCACCCAGAGGAAAGTACAGAGCTAAATCCAGAAGCTATTGAGTTCTATCCACGTCAGCTGGAAGTGAGTATGATATAGAAGGAGTCAGAGAGACTGAGCCTACAGATCAAATTGAACAAACTGAGTATACATTTGGAGGTATAGAAGAAGAATGCCCAGCAACAGAGAACACAGAACAACTTGTTGAAAGTGATATAGAGGAGAATGAGGACCTTTCAGATTCACTTCCTCAATGTAGAATACAACCCTACAGGAACAGGAGACAACCAAAGATTTTGACATATGACACTTTAGGTCAACCCAGTAGTGTTACCAGAGTTTCATCTATACAGGTTATAGACAGTATTCCTACATTACCTGTTGACTCTAGCTGGTATTTCAGTTCAGAATGTTTTGCTGAAGACTAGAGATGAGCGAATCGAAGTAGGCGAAGTGGAATTCGAGTCGAATATTGGAAAATATTCGCCGAATCCGAAAAATAGCCTACTTCGGACGCGCGAATCGAAATTTTTCCTAAAATGGCGGCGGACATGTGCGGCGACAGAGTGGGGATGTCTGGGAAGGCGCGCAGACAAGGCGCGCTGACCCATAATGCATTCCTTAATGACATGTGATCGCATTAGCCAATCAGCAGCCAGCCAGCCAGCACTGTGTAATGGTCGAGCTATAAATAGCGGCCATTTTAGAATTCTTCATTTGCCTCCAGTCATTCAAGAGAGGCAGACCGCTCTGTATTAGGGACAGAGTTAGGGCCACAGAAACGTTACTTGGGGACAGAGAAACGTTACTTAGGGACAGAGAAGCATTACTCAGGGACACAGAATTGTTAATGAGGGCCACAGAATCGTTACTTAGGGCCAAAGAAATGCTAGTTAGGGCCACAGAATTGTTACTCAGGGACAGACAGAATTGTTACTGAGTGCCAGAGAATTGTTACTTAGGGCCACAGAAACGTTAGTTAGGGCCACAGAATTGTTACTCAGGGACAGACACAGAATTGTTACTGAGGGCCACAGAACTGTTACTTAGGGCCACAGAAACGTTATTAGGGCCACAGAATTGTTACTCAGGGACAGACAGAATTGTTACTGAGTGCCAGAGAATTGTTACTTAGGGCCACAGAAACGTTAGTTAGGGCCACAGAATTGTTACTCAGGGACAGACAGAATTGTTACTGAGTGCCAGAGAATTGTTACTTAGGGCCACAGAAACGTTAGATAGGGCCACAGAATTGTTACTCAGGGACAGACACAGAATTGTTACTGAGGGCCACAGAACTGTTACTTAGGGCCACAGAAACGTTAGTTAGGGCCACAGAATTGTTACTCAGGGACAGACAGAATTGTTACTGAGGGCCACAGAACTGTTACTTAGGGCCACAGAAACGTTAGTTAGGGCCACAGAATTGTTACTCGGACAGACACAGAATTGTTACTGAGGGCCACAGAATTGTTACTGAGGGCCACAGAACCGTTACTTAGGGCCACAGAATTGTTACTCGGGGACACAGAATTGTTACTGAGGGCCACAGAACCGTTACTTAGGGCCACAGAATTGTTACTCAGGGACAGACACAGAATTGTTACTCAGGGACACAGAATTGTTACTGAGGGCCACAGAACTGTTACTTAGGGCCACAGAATTGTTACTCAGGGACACAGAATTGTTACTGAGGGCCACAGAACCGTTACTTAGGGCCACAGAATTGTTACTCAGGGACACAGAATTGTTACTTAGGGCCACAGAAACGTTACTCAGGGACACAGAATTGTTACTGAGGGCCACAGAACTGTTACTTAGGGCCACAGAAACGTTAGTTAGGGACACAGAATTGTTACTCAGGGACAGACACAGAATTGTTACTGAGGGCCACAGAATTGTTACTTAGGGCCACAGAAACGTTACTCAGGGACACAGAATTGTTACTGAGGGCCACAGAACCGTTACTTAGGGCCACAGAATTGTTACTCAGGGACAGACACAGAATTGTTACTCAGGGACACAGAATTGTTACTGAGGGCCACAGAACCGTTACTTAGGGCCAAAGAATTGTTACTCAGGGACAGACACAGAATTGTTACTGAGGGACACAGAATTGTTACTGAGGGCCACAGAACCGTTACTTAGGGCCACAGAAAAGTTACTCAGGGACACAGAATTGTTACTGAGGGCAACAGAACCGTTACTTAGGGCCACGTAAACGTTAATCAGGGACAGACACAGAATTGTTACTGAGGGACACAGAATTGTTACTGAGGGCCACAGAACCGTTACTTAGGGCCACAGAATTGTTACTCAGGGACAGACACATAATTGTTACTCAGGGACACAGAATTGTTACTGAGGGCCACAGAACCGTTACTTAGGGCCACAGAATTGTTACTAAGGGACACAGAACTGTTACTGAGGGACACAGAACCGTTACTTAGGGCCACAGAATTGTTACTCAGGGACAGACACAGAATTGTTACTCAGGGACACAGAATTGTTACTGAGGGCCACAGAACCGTTACTTAGGGCCACAGAAACGTTACTCAGGGACAGACACAGAATTCTTACTCAGGGACAGACACAGAATTGTTACTCAGGGACACAGAATTGTTACTGAGGGACACAGAATTGTTACTGAGGGACAAAGAATTGTTACTCAGGGACACAGAATTGTTACTGAGGGACACAGAATTGTTACTGAGGGACACAGAATTGTTACTCAGGGACAGACACAGAATTGTTACTCAGGGACAGACACTGAATTGTTACTCAGGGCCACAGAACTGTTACTTAGGGCCACAGAAACGTTACTCAGGGACACAGAATTGTTACTGAGGGACACAGAATTGTTACTGAGGGACACAGAATTGTTACTCAGGGACAGACACAGAATTGTTACTGAGGGCCACAGAACTGTTACTTAGGGCCACAGAACTGTTACTTAGGGCCACAGAAACGTTACTCAGGGACACAGAATTGTTACTCAGGGACACAGAATTGTTACTGAGGGACACAGAATTGTTACTGAGGGACACAGAATTGTTACTCAGGGACAGACACAGAATTGTTACTGAGGGCCACAGAACTGTTACTTAGGGCCACAGAACTGTTACTTAGGGCCACAGAAACGTTACTCAGGGACACAGAATTGTTACTCAGGGACACAGAATCGTTTAATTAAAGAGTATGTCAGACAACATGCAGAGGAGTGGCAGAGGAGGCAATGTTTTAGGAGCGAGCAGACGTGGCAGCAGAGGAAGGGGTCGAGGCAGCACTATTCGCAGCCAGAGGCTAGTGCTCCCGGTGTCATCCAGTACAGTGAGGAAGAGCTAACAGAGGGCGGTCAGGAACGGGGGGAGACATCCGCCTCTTCAGCAGCCAGGCGAAGAAGTAGTGGCGAGGAGAGTGGCTCGGTAGCCGGTGTAGAGACAGGTCTGTCTCCTGACCCACACGCAGCCGAGGGGGCTAGTAGTGAGGCGGAGACCCTAATTGATGATGATGAGGCTGATCGCACTTGGCAGCCTCGTCGTCATCAGGCTATTGCTTCCGCATCATCAGGAGAAGAGGGTGGCAGCTTGGCAGCGAGCAAAACAGTCGGTGGGTTGTCTCCATCGCCACACTCTGCCATGTGCCACTTTCAGATCTCCTCACACACTGCTGGTGTGTTGAATTTTTTGACATAGGGTGCTGGCAGATTATGGGCCTCCCATAGCTGCTGCCAGGCCCCTAATCTGCCATGGGCCCCTATACCGCCTCCTCATGCTGCTGCCAGGTCCACAGTCTCTCATGCCATGTGCCACTTTCAGGTCTCCTCACACTGCTGGTGTGTTCAATTTTTTGACATAGGGTGCTGGCAGATTACGGGCCTCCCATAGCTGCTGCCAGGCCCCTAATCTGCCATGGGCCCCTATATACCGCCTCCTCATGCTGCTGCCAGGTCCAGAGTCTGTCATGGGTCCCTGTACGGCCTCCCATTGCTGCTGTCTCCATCGCCACACTCTGCCATGTGCCACTTTCAGGTCTCCTCACACACTGCTGGTGTGTTGAATTTTTTGACATAGGGTGCTGGCAGATTACGGGCCTCCCATAGCTGCTGCCAGGCCCCTAATCTGCCATGGGCCCCTATATACCGCCTCCTCATGCTGCTGCCAGGTCCACAGTCTCTCATACCATGTGCCACTTTCAGGTCTCCTCACCCTGCTGGTGTGTTGAATTTTTTGACATAGGGTGCTGGCAGATTACGGGCCTCCCATAGCTGCTGCCAGGCCCCTAATCTGCCATGGGCCCCTATATACCGCCTCCTCATGCTGCTGCCAGGTCCAGAGTCTGTCATGGGTCCCTGTACGGCCTCCCATTGCTGCTGTCTCCATCGCCACACTCTGCCATGTGCCACTTTCAGGTCTCCTCACACACTGCTGGTGTGTTGAATTTTTTGACATAGGGTGCTGGCAGATTACGGGCCTCCCATAGCTGCTGCCAGGCCCCTAATCTGCCATGGGCCCCTATATACCGCCTCCTCATGCTGCTGCCAGGTCCAGAGTCTCTCATGGGTCCCTGTACGGCCTCCCATTGCTGCTGTCTCCATCGCCACACTCTGCCATGTGCCACTTTCAGGTCTCCTCACACACTGCTGTTGTGTTCAATTTTTTGACATAGGGTGCTGGCAGATTACGGGCCTCCCATAGCTGCTGCCAGGCCCCTAATCTGCCATGGGCCCCTATATACCGCCTCCTCATGCTGCTGCCAAGTCCAGAGTCTGTCATGGGTCCCTGTACGGCCTCCCATTGCTGCTGTCTCCATCGCCACACTCTGCCATGTGCCACTTTCAGGTCTCCTCACACACTGCTGGTGTGTTGAATTTTTTGACATAGGGTGCTGGCAGATTACGGGCCTCCCATAGCTGCTGCCAGGCCCCTAATCTGCCATGGGCCCCTATATACCGCCTCCTCATGCTGCTGCCAAGTCCAGAGTCTGTCATGGGTCCCTGTATGGCCTCCCATTGCTGCTGTCTCCATCGCCACACTCTGCCATGTGCCACTTTCAGGTCTCCTCACACACTGCTGGTGTGTTGAATTTTTTGACATAGGGTGCTGGCAGATTACGGGCCTCCTATAGCTGCTGCCAGGCCCCTAATCTGCCATAGGCCCCTATATACCGCCTCCTCATGCTGCTGCCAAGTCCAGAGTCTCTCATGGGTCCCTGTACGGCCTCCCATTGCTGCTGTCTCCATCGCCACACTCTGCCATGTGCCACTTTCAGGTCTCCTCACACACTGCTGGTGTGTTGAATTTTTTGACATAGGGTGCTGGCAGATTACGGGCCTCCTATAGCTGCTGCCAGGCCCCTAATCTGCCATAGGCCCCTATATACCGCCTCCTCATGCTGCTGCCAAGTCCAGAGTCTCTCATGGGTCCCTGTACGGCCTCCCATTGCTGCTGTCTCCATCGCCACACTCTGCCATGTGCCACTTTCAGGTCTCCTCACACACTGCTGTTGTGTTCAATTTTTTGACATAGGGTGCTGGCAGATTACGAGCCTCCCATAGCTGCTGCCAGGCCCCTAATCTGCCATGGGCCCCTATATACCGCCTCCTCATGCTGCTGCCAAGTCCAGAGTCTGTCATGGGTCCCTGTACGGCCTCCCATTGCTGCTGTCTCCATCGCCACACTCTGCCATGTGCCACTTTCAGGTCTCCTCACACACTGCTGGTGTGTTGAATTTTTTGACATAGGGTGCTGGCAGATTACGGGCCTCCCATAGCTGCTGCCAGGCCCCTAATCTGCCATGGGCCCCTATACCGCCTCCTCATGCTGCTGCCAGGTCCACAGTCTCTCATGCCATGTGCCACTTTCAGGTCTCCTCACACTGCTGGTGTGTTCAATTTTTTGACATAGGGTGCTGGCAGATTACGGGCCTCCCATAGCTGCTGCCAGGCCCCTAATCTGCCATGGGCCCCTATATACCGCCTCCTCATGCTGCTGCCAGGTCCAGAGTCTGTCATGGGTCCCTGTACGGCCTCCCATTGCTGCTGTCTCCATCGCCACACTCTGCCATGTGCCACTTTCAGGTCTCCTCACACACTGCTGGTGTGTTGAATTTTTTGACATAGGGTGCTGGCAGATTACGGGCCTCCCATAGCTGCTGCCAGGCCCCTAATCTGCCATGGGCCCCTATATACCGCCTCCTCATGCTGCTGCCAGGTCCACAGTCTCTCATGCCATGTGCCACTTTCAGGTCTCCTCACCCTGCTGGTGTGTTCAATTTTTTGACATAGGGTGCTGGCAGATTACGGGCCTCCCATAGCTGCTGCCAGGCCCCTAATCTGCCATGGGCCCCTATATACCGCCTCCTCATGCTGCTGCCAGGTCCAGAGTCTGTCATGGGTCCCTGTACGGCCTCCCATTGCTGCTGTCTCCATCGCCACACTCTGCCATGTGCCACTTTCAGGTCTCCTCACACACTGCTGGTGTGTTGAATTTTTTGACATAGGGTGCTGGCAGATTACGGGCCTCCCATAGCTGCTGCCAGGCCCCTAATCTGCCATGGGCCCCTATATACCGCCTCCTCATGCTGCTGCCAGGTCCAGAGTCTGTCATGGGTCCCTGTACGGCCTCCCATTGCTGCTGTCTCCATCGCCACACTCTGCCATGTGCCACTTTCAGGTCTCCTCACACACTGCTGTTGTGTTCAATTTTTTGTCATAGGGTGCTGGCAGATTACGGGCCTCCCATAGCTGCTGCCAGGCCCCTAATCTGCCATGGGCCCCTATATACCGCCTCCTCATGCTGCTGCCAAATCCAGAGTCTGTCATGGGTCCCTGTACGGCCTCCCATTGCTGCTGTCTCCATCGCCACACTCTGCCATGTGCCACTTTCAGGTCTCCTCACACACTGCTGTTGTGTTCAATTTTTTGACATAGGGTGCTGGCAGATTACGGGCCTCCCATAGCTGCTGCCAGGCCCCTAATCTGCCATGGGCCCCTATATACCGCCTCCTCATGCTGCTGCCAGGTCCAGAGTCTGTCATGGGTCCCTGTACGGCCTCCCATTGCTGCTGTCTCCATCGCCACACTCTGCCATGTGCCACTTTCAGGTCTCCTCACACACTGCTGGTGTGTTGAATTTTTTGACATAGGGTGCTGGCAGATTACGGGCCTCCCATAGCTGCTGCCAGGCCCTTAATCTGCCATGGGCCCCTATATACCGCCTCCTCATGCTGCTGCCAAGTCCAGAGTCTGTCATGGGTCCCTGTACGGCCTCCCATTGCTGCTGTCTCCATCGCCACACTCTGCCATGTGCCACTTTCAGGTCTCCTCACACACTGCTGGTGTGTTGAATTTTTTGACATAGGGTGCTGGCAGATTACGGGCCTCCTATAGCTGCTGCCAGGCCCCTAATCTGCCATAGGCCCCTATATACCGCCTCCTCATGCTGCTGCCAAGTCCAGAGTCTCTCATGGGTCCCTGTACGGCCTCCCATTGCTGCTGTCTCCATCGCCACACTCTGCCATGTGCCACTTTCAGGTCTCCTCACACACTGCTGGTGTGTTGAATTTTTTGACATAGGGTGCTGGCAGATTACGGGCCTCCTATAGCTGCTGCCAGGCCCCTAATCTGCCATGGGCCCCTATATACCGCCTCCTCATGCTGCTGCCAAGTCCAGAGTCTGTCATGGGTCCCTGTACGGCCTCCCATTGCTGCTGTCTCCATCGCCACACTCTGCCATGTGCCACTTTCAGGTCTCCTCACACACTGCTGTTGTGTTCAATTTTTTGACATAGGGTGCTGGCAGATTACGAGCCTCCCATAGCTGCTGCCAGGCCCCTAATCTGCCATGGGCCCCTATATACCGCCTCCTCATGCTGCTGCCAAGTCCAGAGTCTGTCATGGGTCCCTGTACGGCCTCCCATTGCTGCTGTCTCCATCGCCACACTCTGCCATGTGCCACTTTCAGGTCTCCTCACACACTGCTGGTGTGTTGAATTTTTTGACATAGGGTGCTGGCAGATTACGGGCCTCCCATAGCTGCTGCCAGGCCCCTAATCTGCCATGGGCCCCTATACCGCCTCCTCATGCTGCTGCCAGGTCCACAGTCTCTCATGCCATGTGCCACTTTCAGGTCTCCTCACACTGCTGGTGTGTTCAATTTTTTGACATAGGGTGCTGGCAGATTACGGGCCTCCTATAGCTGCTGCCAGGCCCCTAATCTGCCATAGGCCCCTATATACCGCCTCCTCATGCTGCTGCCAGGTCCAGAGTCTCTCATGGGTCCCTGTACGGCCTCCCATTGCTGCTGTCTCCATCGCCACACTCTGCCATGTGCCACTTTCAGGTCTCCTCACACACTGCTGGTGTGTTGAATTTTTTGACATAGGGTGCTGGCAGATTACGGGCCTCCCATAGCTGCTGCCAGGCCTCTAATCTGCCATGGGCCCCTATATACCGCCTCCTCATGCTGCTGCCAAGTCCAGAGTCTGTCATGGGTCCCTGTACGGCCTCCCATTGCTGCTGTCTCCATCGCCACACTCTGCCATGTGCCACTTTCAGGTCTCCTCACACTGCTGGTGTGTTGAATTTTTTGACATAGGGTGCTGGCAGATTACTGGCCTCCTATAGCTGCTGCCAGGCCCCTAATCTGCCATAGGCCCCTATATACCGCCTCCTCATGCTGCTGCCAGGTCCAGAGTCTCTCATGGGTCCCTGTACGGCCTCCCATTGCTGCTGTCTCCATCGCTACACTCTGCTATGTGCCACTTTCAGGTCTCCTCACACTGCTGGTGTGTTCCATTTTTTGTCATAGGGTGCTGGCAGATTACGGGCCTCCCATTGCTGCTGCCAGGCCCGTAATCTGCCATGGGCCCCTGTACCGCCTCTTCATGCTGCTGCCAGGTCCAGAGTGTGTCATGGGTCCCTGTACGGCCTCCCATTGCTGCTGCCAGGAGGCAGCAGGGTCGCAGCAGTGTCAGTGGAGGCAAACGGCCACGGAGTAGAGCACCAGCTCCACTGCAGCCTACCACCACGGCCAGTAGTGGTGCCGGTGTGCACGGAGGAAGTAGCAGTCAGCCAGTGAGGAGTAGCGGGGGCAAAGTTTCCTACTCGGCGGTGTGGCAATTTTTCGTCAAGCCGCCCGAGGAAGTAAACGTAGCCGTATGTCGACTATGTGGCCAGAAAGTCAAGCGTGGCCAGGGGGCCCATGTTGGGACTACAGCGTTGCGTCAGCATATGCAGCGTCGCCATTCGGTGGCCTGGGAAAACCGTGATAAAGATACGGCGGTTCTGCCTGCCCCAGCCCAGGGTTCCATTTTGTCATAGGGTGCTGGCAGATTACGGGCATCCCATTGCTGCTGCCAGGCCTTAATCTGCCATGGGCCCCTGTACCGCCTCCTCATGCTGCTGCCAGGTCCAGAGTCTGTCATGGGTCCCTGTACGGCCTCCCATTGCTGCTGTCTCCATCGCCACACTCTGCCATGTGCCACTTTCAGGTCTCCTCACACACTGCTGGTGTGTTGAATTTTTTGACATAGGGTGCTGGCAGATTACGGGCCTCCCATAGCTGCTGCCAGGCCCCTAATCTGCCATGGGCCCCTATATACCGCCTCCTCATGCTGCTGCCAAGTCCAGAGTCTGTCATGGGTCCCTGTACGGTCTCCCATTGCTGCTGTCTCCATCGCCACACTCTGCCATGTGCCACTTTCAGGTCTCCTCACACTGCTGGTGTGTTGAATTTTTTGACATAGGGTGCTGGCAGATTACGGGCCTCCTATAGCTGCTGCCAGGCCCCTAATCTGCCATAGGCCCCTATATACCGCCTCCTCATGCTGCTGTCAGGTCCAGAGTCTGTCATGGGTCCCTGTACGGCCTCCCATTGCTGCTGTCTCCATCGCCACACTCTGCCATGTGCCACTTTCAGGTCTCCTCACACTGCTGGTGTGTTGAATTTTTTGACATAGGGTGCTGGCAGATTACTGGCCTCCTATAGCTGCTGCCAGGCCCCTAATCTGCCATAGGCCCCTATATACCGCCTCCTCATGCTGCTGCCAGATCCAGAGTCTCTCATGGGTCCCTGTACGGCCTCCCATTGCTGCTGTCTCCATCGCCACACTCTGCTATGTGCCACTTTCAGGTCTCCTCACACTGCTGGTGTGTTCCATTTTTTGTCATAGGGTGCTGGCAGATTACGGGCCTCCCATTGCTGCTGCCAGGCCCGTAATCTGCCATGGGCCCCTGTACCGCCTCTTCATGCTGCTGCCAGGTCCAGAGTGTGTCATGGGTCCCTGTACGGCCTCCCATTGCTGCTGCCAGGAGGCAGCAGGGTCGCAGCAGTGTCAGTGGAGGCAAACGGCCACGGAGTAGAGCACCAGCTCCACTGCAGCCTACCACCACGGCCAGTAGTGGTGCCGGTGTGCACGGAGGAAGTAGCAGTCAGCCAGTGAGGAGTAGCGGGGGCAAAGTTTCCTACTCGGCGGTGTGGCAATTTTTCGTCAAGCCGCCCGAGGAAGTAAACATAGCCGTATGTCGACTATGTGGCCAGAAAGTCAAGCGTGGCCAGGGGGCCCATGTTGGGACTACAGCGTTGCGTCAGCATATGCAGCGTCGCCATTCGGTGGCCTGGGAAAACCGTGATAAAGATACGGCGGTTCTGCCTGCCCCAGCCCAGGGTTCCATTTTGTCATAGGGTGCTGGCAGATTACGGGCATCCCATTGCTGCTGCCAGGCCTTAATCTGCCATGGGCCCCTGTACCGCCTCCTCATGCTGCTGCCAGGTCCAGAGTCTGTCATGGGTCCCTGTACGGCCTCCCATTGCTGCTGTCTCCATCGCCACACTCTGCCATGTGCCACTTTCAGGTCTCCTGACACACTGCTGGTGTGTTGAATTTTTTGACATAGGGTGCTGGCAGATTACGGGCCTCCCATAGCTGCTGCCAGGCCCCTAATCTGCCATGGGCCCCTATACTGCCTCCTCATGCTGCTGCCAGGTCCACAGTCTCTCATGCCATGTGCCACTTTCAGGTCTCCTCACACTGCTGGTGTGTTGAATTTTTTGACATAGGGTGCTGGCAGATTACGGGCCTCCCATAGCTGCTGCCAGGCCCCTAATCTGCCATAGGCCCCTATATACCGCCTCCTCATGCTGCTGCCAGGTCCAGAGTCTCTCATGGGTCCCTGTACGGCCTCCCATTGATGCTGTCTCCATCGCCACACTCTGCCATGTGCCACTTTCAGGTCTCCTCACACTCCTGCTGGTTTCCATTTTGTCATAGGTTGCTGTATGGCCTCCCATTGCTGCAGCCTCCACCGCCACACTGTGGCTCCAAACACTGGTTTTGGCCCCGTGACTGGCCAAATGAGTGAAGTGTGCGGTGATTCTAAGATCGACGGCACTCATCTGCATGTCATACTGACTGACAGTATTATTTCTCTTCCCCAGCAGACTCCAAGGGCATTTAAATTAAAGGTACAGTGTTCTGCACTAATATTAAGTCTCTCTGAAGCCTAGAAACACCCTTTTTTAAGTTAAATTCACAGCGAATATATTCGACTCGAATCGAATATTGTCCACGAATTCGCCGAATCAGTCGAATCGAATTTTTGAATACTTCGCTCATCTCTACTGAAGACTATAGAAGTTGGTAGAAGTGATTATGTTTATTGATCCACTGTTTACTATTTGGGACACTATACCAAAGTTAATTACCAAAACCAGAATAATTATATGTTACTTTTCTTTGGTTCAAGTAAGGAAAAATGTACTTGCATTTGTATTGCAGATATTGTAGGTCAGGCAGAAACAGTTTTAGGTGAGAGAACTAGATGTTACAAAGAGACAGAGTCGGCCGATAAAAGTACAGAGCAGTAGATGGCAACGTTATGCTGCATTGTTGATGTACAATGGGTATTCCGCCATTATGATAAAAAGGTATAAAAGTAATAAGATGTTCCCTAGTTTCTCATCACCTTTGTCTAAACTTAGTAACCTATACAAATATGTATAGAAAGGGGTTTTACTAAATAGTTGGTTACACGCAACTATATCTTGCCAGGTACTATAGCGCTGTCGGCCTGGTGGGACGCTGTGATGTAATAGGGAGTAGATGTCACAGGGAGGATGTTTCCTCAAGTAACTTGGTTACTACTTACCATTGGCTTCCTATGGTTACTACTAGACAAGTAAAAGAATGTTTTCTTAAAAAAATTCTGCGTATGTCAGGGACGACATAACAAATTTTTGGGGAAGAGTGTAAGAGGTGTAGAAAATAGGCAGCCCCATCAAATTTAAATCTAAAGCCTAATACCTAATATAACTGTAATCTATCTTTGTCAATAGAAGATACTAGTGATTGCATTTTTATTGTACCATCACAAGAGGGCAGAACTACTTCCTGTGATAATAGGAAGACACAGAAGTAGGAACTAAAAAGCTATCAATTTGTTTCCTACAGGCCAGTGATTACAGTGAACATATCCAGTCACATGTAATTAAGGGTTTTCTGTGTTTGTTACAGGTAAGCAGGAGGCTGTTTAACATGATAAATAGGACAAAATGACTAGAGATGAGCGAATCGAACATGGCGAAGTGGAATTCGTTTTGAAGATTAGGAAAAATTCGATTCGCGCCGAATCCGAAAATTAGCAAACTTCGGATGCACGAACCGAATTTTCCCAAAAATGCCGGCGACATGTGTGGCGACGGAGCGGGGATCTCTGGGAAGGCGCGCAGACAAGGCGCGCTGACCCATAATGCATTCATTCATGACATGTGATCGCATTAGCCAATCAGCAGCCAGCCAGCCAGCACTGTGTAATGGTGGAGCTATAAATCGCGGCCATCTTAGAATTCTCCATTAGCCTCCGGTCATTAAAGAGAGACAGACCTGTCTGTATTAGGGACAGAGTTAGGGCCACAGAGACTTTAGGGCCACAGAATCGTTACTCAGGGACACAGAATCGTTACTCAAGGACACAGAATTGTTACTCAGGGACACAGAATCGTTACTCAGGGACAGACACAGAATTGTTACTCAGGGACACAGAATCGTTACTCAGGGACACAGAATCGTTACTCAGGGACACAGAATCGTTACTGAGGGACACAGAATCGTTACTGAGGGACACAGAATTGTTACTCAGGGACACAGAATTTTTACTCAGGGACACAGAATTGTTACTCAGGGACACAGAATTGTTACTCAGGGACACAGAATCGTTACTGAGGGACACAGAATCGTTACTGAGGGACACAGAATCGTTACTCAGGGACACAGAATTGTTACTCAGGGACACAGAATCGTTACTCAGGGACACAGAATTGTTACTCAGGGACACAGAATCGTTACTCAGGGACACAAAATCGTTACTCAGGGACAGACACAGAATTGTTACTCAGGGACACAGAATTGTTACTCAGGGACACAGAATCGTTACTCAGGGACAGACACAGAATTGTTACTCAGGGACACAGAATTGTTACTCAGGGACACAGAATCGTTACTCAGGGACACAGAATCGTTACTGAGGGACACAGAATCGTTACTCAGGGACACAGAATCGTTACTCAGGGACACAGAATTGTTACTCAGGGACACAGAATTGTTACTCAGGGACACAGAATCGTTACTGAGGGACACAGAATCGTTACTGAGGGACACAGAATTGTTACTCAGGGACACAGAATTGTTACTCAGGGACACAGAATTGTTACTGAGGTACACAGAATCGTTACTGAGGGACACAGAATTGTTACTGAGGGACACAGAATTGTTACTCAGGGACACAGAATTGTTACTCAGGGACACAGTATTGTTACTCAGGGACACAGAATCGTTACTCAGGGACACAGAATCGTTACTCAGGGACACAGAATCGTTACTCAGGGACAGACACAGAATTGTTACTCAGGGACACAGAATCGTTACTCAGGGACACAGAATTGTTACTCAGGGACACAGAATTGTTACTCAGGGACACAGAATCGTTACTCAGGGACACAGAATTGTTACTCAGGGACACAGAATTGTTACTGAGGGACACAGAATCGTTACTCAGGGACACAGAATTGTTACTCAGGGACACAGAATTGTTACTCAGGGACACAGAATCGTTACTGAGGGACACAGAATCGTTACTCAGGGACACAGAATCGTTACTCAGGGACACAGAATTGTTACTCAGGGACACAGAATTGTTACTGAGGGACACAGAATCGTTACTGAGGGACACAGAATTGTTACTGAGGGACACAGAATTGTTACTCAGGGACACAGAATTGTTACTCAGGGACACAGTATTGTTACTCAGGGACACAGAATCGTTACTCAGGGACACAGAATTGTTACTCAGGGACACAGAATTGTTACTCAGGGACACAGTATTGTTACTCAGGGACACAGAATCGTTACTCAGGGACACAGAATTGTTACTCAGGGACACAGAATCGTTACTTTCTGCTTCACAACCACAATTGTATGTTCAAAGAGTTAAATCCTGTTTTATGTTTGGGGTGCTTATTGAATTAAAGAGTATGTCAGACAACACGCAGAGGAGTGGCAGAGGAGGCAATGTTTCAGGAGCGAGCAGACGTGGCAGCAGAGGATTGGGTCGAGGCAGCACTAGTCGCAGCCAGAGGCCAGTGCTCCCGGTGTCATTCAGCGGTCGTGTCTCCACCAACAACCCTGCCGTCATCGATTGGTTGACTCGGTCGTCTTCCTCTTCCCAGGTCACCTCTGACACCTACAGCCAACGGTCGGTGGGTACGTCAGACACAACCGTTAGTTGGCATGGCCCGGGAGCAAGCCCACTGAAATCACATGTCCTCTACCTGCCCCTGTCCTTTGGTGTTCCCTCACCAAGCGAAGTATCGCATGCTGTGGGCTCAGCCCCACTGTACAGTGAGGAAGAGCTAACAGAGGGCGGTCAGGAACGGGGGGAGACATCCGCCTCTTTAGCAGCCAGGCGAAGAAGTACTGGCGAGGAGAGTGGCTCGGTAGCCGGTCTAGAGACAGGTCTGTCTCCTGACCCACACGCAGCCGAGGGGGCTAGTAGTGACGCGGAGACCCTAATTGATGATGATGAGGCTGATCGCACTTGGCAGCCTCGTCGTCATCAGGCTATTGCTTCCGCATCATCAGGAGAAGAGGGTGGCAGCTTGCCAGCGAGCAAAACAGTCGGTGGGTTGCCCAGGAGGCAGCAGGGTCGCAGCAGTGTCAGTGGAGCCAAACGGCCACGGAGTAGAGCACCAGCTCCACTGCAGCCTACCACCACGGCCAGTAGTGGTGCCGGTGTGCACGGAGGAAGTAGCAGTCAGCCAGTGAGGAGTAGCGGGGGCAAAGTCTCCTACTCGGCGGTGTGGCAATTTTTCGTCAAGCCGCCCGAGGAAGTAAACGTAGCCATATGTCGACTATGTGGCCAGAAAGTCAAGCGTGGCCAGGGGGCCCATATTGGGACTACAGCGTTGCGTCAGCATATGCAGCGTCGCCATTCGGTGGCCTGGGAAAACCGTGATAAAGATACGGCGGTTCTGCCTGCCCCTGCCCCCGCTCCATCACCCGCTCCGTTACTTGCTCCGTCACCCGACGTCAATCGCCCTCTATCAGCCAGTCAAGGCTCCAACACCTCTGCTGAGGGGAGTTGTCGCTCGTTGGCATCTTCCGCTCGTTCAGATGCTCCTTCTCCTGCTACTCCTCTTCACGGATTCCGTCAGCAGTCTTTCTTGGAATCCGTTTCCAAGAGACAACAGTTTGCGAGCACGCACCCGACAGTGCAGAAGCTGAACGTCCTCCTGTCCAAGTTGCTGGTGCTGCAGTCCCTCTCTTTCCAAGTGGTGGACTCAGCACCTTTCCGAGAAATGATGGCTTGTGCCGAGCCGCGGTGGAGAGTGCCAAGCCGGCATTTCTTCGCCAAAAAGGCAGTGCCAGCCCTGCATTCACATGTAGAAGAGATGGTGGGTCAGTCTTTGAGCATGTCGGTCTCTGCCAAAGTGCACGGCAGCGCCGACGTGTGGAGCTGTAACTACGGTCAGGGACAGTACATGTCATTTACGGCCCACTGGGTGAACGTGGTGCCGGCACAGCCGCACCAGCAACTTGGACAGGTCACGCCGCTTTTGCCTCCACGTTTGCACGTCCTTGGTCCAGCAAAGATGTCCGCCTCTACCACCTCTTCTTCCGCCGTGTCCTCAGCCGCCACCCCCGTGCCAAGTCCCATTACCCGACCGGCATATCACATGTGCAGGGCGCAACGGTGTCACGCTGTGCTGCACCTGGTATGCCTTGGCGAACGTAGTCACACAGGGGAGGAACTTCTGAGTGTAATGAACAGAGAAATCGACAGATGGCTGTCTCCGCGCAAACTGAAAATCGGAACCATGTTGACCGACAACGGAAAGAACATGGTGTCTGCTCTGCGTCAAGGAAGGTTGTGCCATGCGCCATGCATGGCTCACGTGTTCAATCTGGTTGTCAAGCGGTTCCTAAAATCCACCATCCCACTGCAAAACATCCTTAAAATGTCACGTAAACTTTGCATGCATTTCAGCCATTCCTACACCGCAAAGCACACCCTCCTTGAGCTGCAGTGGCAGAACGGAATTCCACAGCATCGCCTGATCTGCGACGTTGCAACAAGGTGGAATTCAACCCTACATATGTTAGACCGCCTTTACGAACAGCGAAAGGCCATCACAGATTTCCTGATGTTACAAGCAGATAAAGGTACTCCCCTGTGTAACTTAGATGTCAGCCATTGGCAGCTCATGCGTGACACCTGCCGCTTGCTCAGGCCCTTTGAGGAGGCCACGCTATTCGTGAGTCGACAGGACTATGGGATGAACGACATCATTCCTCTGTTGCACGTCCTGGAACAAATGCTGTTAACAATGGCTGGTCAGGGTGCGGTAGACGTGGCGCACAGATCTCAACGCCACATGACCCCTGTGGGGGCAGGACAGGAAGAAGAGGAGGAGGTAGAGGAGGACATTGGTGCTCAGGAATTATTGAGTGAAATGGGTGGTTTTTCCACTCAGCGGACAGGAGTGGAGGAGCAGGAGCATCTGGTAGAGGAGGAGGAGGAGACAGAGGACCCAGACGCACCGTGGCAGTATGCTGTGGAGATGGAGGCAGGGAGTCCCTCGCATTCCTTGGCACAAATGGCCCATAGCATGCTCGCTTGCTTGCGTAGCGACAGCCGAATAATAACCATCAGACAGAGGGATGACTTTTGGCTGTCCACCTTGTTGGACCCTCGCTACCGTTCAAAAATGGTGGCCTTTTTCACACCTGCTGAGAGGGAGGCCAAAATAAAGTACTATAAAAACCACCTATGTAGTCAGTTGGTCTCTGCCTTTCTGCGCCAACGTCCATCCTCAGACACTGTGGGCCCTGTGCGCTCGCGTTACGCTGCCATGGCAGCAGGGGAGGGGTGGGGTGGTAGGAGCAGTGGCAGCTCCACCAGCAGCGGCTGCCTCAGTCTGCAGTCGATGATGAGTAGCTTTCTTCACCAGTGCAGTGAGGAAACTACTAACCAGCCGCAGCAGCAGCAGCATCAGGTGGACCTGGAGCAGGACCTCAAACAACAGGCTCGGGCCTACTTGGACAGCACCCTGCCAACCGAGGTAGACAATCCCCTTGACTACTGGGCAACGAAACTTGACCTTTGGCCCCAACTAGCTGAATTTGCCCTTGAAAGGCTGTCATGCCCGGCCAGTAGCGTGGCATCGGAGCGCGTGTTTAGTGCGGCAGGAGGTATTGTAACTCCGCGGAGGACACGACTGTCCACCCAAAGTGTGGAGAGACTCACGTTTGTGAAAATGAATCTGGCGTGGATTAGTCTGGATTTCAAACCACCAGTTCCTGACACAACTGACTAAATCCGCCATGAATCATGCCCCAAACATGTTATTATTTTTAACATAGGCCTCTGTATGGCCTTCAATTTAAGCTGCTTACGCTTCGCCACTCTGCCATGGGCCCCTGTACCGCCTCCTCTTGCTGCTGCCAGGTCCAGAGTGTGTCATGGGTCCCTGTACGGCCTCCCATTGCTGCTGACTTCATCGCCAGACTCTGCCATGTGCCACTTTCAGGTCTCCTTACACTGTTGGTGGGTTCCATTTTGTGATAGGGTGCTGTATGGCCTTCCATTGCTGCTGCCTCCACCGCCACCCTGCGCCATGTGCCTCTGTCGTCTGCTCACGCTGCTGACGGCTTCCGCTTTTTAACCGAGGCCTGTGTTTGGCTTCCGAATACTGCTGCATCCACCGCCACCCTGCGCCATGTGTCTCTGTCGTCTGCTCACGCTGCTGACGGCTTCCGCTTTTTAACCTAGGCCTGTGTATGGCTTCAGAATAATGCTGCCTACACCTCCACCCTGCGCCATGTGCCTCTGTCGTCTGCTCACGCTGCTGCCAGGTCCATACTGATTCATGGCCCCCTGTACCGGCTCCTCATGAACGTGGTTCAGCGGGTTTGCATCACTTAACGGCAAATCGTTGACAAACGCTGGGACGTTCAGTGTTGTGCGCATTAAGCCAGACACCAAAGGGCAGCACAGACCTGTTATTACTCGCTCAAGCATGGCTGAACAAAACCAGTCTCTACCACAAATTGGACCCAGACCTGCCCAGGGTCTGGTAAGTAGATTGCACGGAGGAGTAGAGTTCGTTATTGGAATTAACTGTGAGGGACTTTTAAACCTAGGCCTGTGTATGGCCTTCAATTGAAGCTGCTTCTGCTCCGCCACTCTGCCATTGGACTCTTGATAGTCGTCGACTATCAAGAGTCCAATGGCAGAGTGGCGGAGCAGAAGCAGCTTCAATTGAAGGCCATACACAGGCCTAGGTTTAAAAGTCCCTCACAGTTAATTCCAATAACGAACTCTACTCCTCCGTGCAATCTACTTACCAGACCCTGGGCAGGTCTGGGTCCAATTTGTGGTAGAGACTGGTTTTGTTCAGCCATGCTTGAGCGAGTAATAACAGGTCTGTGCTGCCCTTTGGTGTCTGGCTTAATGCGCACAACACTGAACGTCCCAGCGTTTGTCAACGATTTGCCGTTAAGTGATGCAAACCCGCTGAACCACGTTCATGAGGAGCCGGTACAGGGGGCCATGAATCAGTATGGACCTGGCAGCAGCATGAGCAGATGACAGAGGCACATGGCGCAGGGTGGCGGTGTAGGCAGCATTATTCTGAAGCCATACACAGGCCTAGGTTAAAAAGCGGAAGCCGTCAGCAGCGTGAGCAGACGACAGAGACACATGGCGCAGGGTGGCGATGGATGCAGCAGTATTCGGAAGCCAAACACAGGCCTCGGTTAAAAAGCGGAAGCCGTCAGCAGCATGAGCAGACGACAGAGGCACATGGCGCAGGGTGGCGGTGGAGGCAGCAGCAATGGAAGCCCATACAGCACCCTATCACAAAATGGAACCCACCAACAGTGTAAGGAGACCTGAAAGTGGCACATGGCAGAGTCTGGCGATGAAGTCAGCAGCAATGGGAGGCCGTACAGGGACCCATGACACACTCTGGACCTGGCAGCAGCAAGAGGAGGCGGTACAGGGGCCCATGGCAGAGTGGCGAAGCGTAAGCAGCTTAAATTGAAGGCCATACAGAGGCCTATGTTAAAAAGTCCCCCCAGCAGCAGCGTGGGGAGACGACTATTAGTCGTCTCCCCACGCTGCTGCTGGGGGAACTTTTTAACATAGGCCTCTGTATGGCCTTCAATTTTAGCTGCTTACGCTCCGCCACTCTGCCATGGGCCCCTGTACCGCCTCCTCATGCTGCTGCCAGGCCCGTAATCTGCCATGGGCCCCCGTACCGACTCCTCATGCTGCTGCCAGGCCCGTAATCTGTCATGGGCCCCTGTACCGCCTCCTCATGCTGCTGCCAGGTCCAGAGTGTGTCATGGGTCCCTGTACGGCCTCCCATTGCTGCTGTCTCCATCGCCACACTCTGCCATGTGACACTTTCAGGTCTCCTCACACTGCTGGTGGGTTCCATTTTGTCATAGGGTGCTGTATGGCCTCCCATTGCTGCTGCCTCCACCGCCACTCTGCGCCATGTGCCTGTCATCTGCTCACGCTGCTGACGGCTTCCGCTTTTTAACCTAGGCCTGTGTATGGCTTCCGAATACTGCTGCCTCCACCGCCACCCTCCGCCATGTGTCTCTGTCGTCTGCTCACGCTGCTGACGGCTTCTGCTTTTTAACCTAGGCCTGTGTATGGCTTCCGAATACTGCTGCCTCCACCGCCACCCTGCGCCATGTGCCTCTGTCGTCTGCTTACGCTGCTGACGGCTTCCGCTTTTTAAACTAGTCCTGTGTATGTCTTCCGAATACTGCTGCCTCCACCGCCACTCTGCGCCATGTGCCACTTTCAGGTCTCCTTACACTGTTGGTGGGTTCCATTTTGTGATAGGGTGCTTTATGGCCTTCCATTGCTGCTGCCTCCACCGCCACCCTGCGCCATGTGCCTCTATCGTCTGCTCACGCTGCTGACGGCTTCCGCTTTTTAACCGAGGCCTGTGTTTGGCTTCCGAATACTGCTGCATCCACCGCCACCCTGCGCCATGTGTCTCTGTTGTCTGCTCACGCTGCTGACGGCTTCCGCTTTTTAACCTAGGCCTGTGTATGGCTTCCGAATACTGCTGCCTCCACCGCCACCCTGCGCCATGTACCTCTGTCGTCTGCTCACGCTGCTGACGGCTTCCGCTTTTTAAACTAGTCCTTTGTATGTCTTCCGAATACTGCTGCCTCCACCGCCACCCTGCGCCATGTGCCACTTTCAGGTCTCCTTACACTGTTGGTGGGTTCCATTTTGTGATAGGGTGCTGTATGGGCTTCCATTGCTGCTGCCTCCACCGCCACCCTGCGCCATGTGCCTCTGTCGTCTGCTCACGCTGCTGACGGCTTCTGCTTTTTAACCTAGGCCTGTGTATGGCTTCCGAATACTGCTGCCTCCACCGCCACCCTGCGCCATGTGTCTCTGTCGTCTGCTCACGCTGCTGACGGCTTCCGCTTTTTAACCTAGGCCTGTGTATGGCTTCCGAATACTGCTGCCTCCACCGCCACCCTGCGCCATGTGTCTCTGTCGTCTGCTCACGCTGCTGACGGCTTCCGCTTTTTAACCTAGGCCTGTGTATGGCTTCCGAATACTGCTGCCTCCACCGCCACCCTGCGCCATGTGTCTCTGTCGTCTGCTCACGCTGCTGACGGCTTCCGCTTTTTAACCTAGGCCTGTGTATGGCTTCCGAATACTGCTGCCTCCACCGCCACCCTGCGCCATGTGCCTCTGTCGTCTGCTCACGCTGCTGACGGCTTCCGCTTTTTAAACTAGTCCTGTGTATGTCTTCCGAATATTGCTGCCTCCACCGCCACCCTGCGCCATGTGCCACTTTCAGGTCTCCTTACACTGTTGGTGGGTTCCATTTTGTGATAGGGTGCTGTATGGCCTTCCATTGCTGCTGCCTCCACCGCCACCCTGCGCCATGTGCCTCTGTCGTCTGCTCACGCTGCTGACGGCTTCCGCTTTTTAACCGAGGCCTGTGTTTGGCTTCCGAATACTGCTGCATCCACCGCCACCCTGCGCCATGTGTCTCTGTCGTCTGCTCACGCTGCTGACGGCTTCCGCTTTTTAACCTAGGCCTGTGTATGGCTTCCGAATACTGCTGCCTCCACCGCCACCCTGCGCCATGTGCCTCTGTCGTCTGCTCACGCTGCTGACGGCTTCCGCTTTTTAACCGAGGCCTGTGTTTGGCTTCCGAATACTGCTGCATCCACCGCCCGCCCACTGCTGCTGCCAGGCCCGTAATCTGTCATGGGCCCCTGTACCGCCTCCTCATGCTGCTGCCAGGTCCAGAGTGTGTCATGGGACCCTGTACGGCCTCCCATTGCTGCTGTCTCCATCGCCACACTCTGCCATGTGCCACTTTCAGGTCTCCTCACACTGCTGGTGGGTTCCATTTTGTCATAGGGTGCTGTATGGCCTCCCATTGCTGCTGCCTCCACCGCCACACTGTGGCTCCACACTCTGGTTTTGGCCCCGTGACTGCCCAAATGAGTGAAGTGTGCGGTGATTCTAAGATCGACGGCACTCATCTGCATGTCATACTGACTGACAGTATTAGTTCTCTTCCCCAGCAGACTCCAAGGGCATTTAAATTAAAGGTACAGTGTTCTGCACTAATATAAAGGCTCTCTGAAGCCTAGAAACACCCTTTTTATAAGTTAAATTCGCAGCGAATATATTCGCCTCGAATCGAATTTATTCCGCGAATTCGGCGAATCAGCCGAATCGAATTTTTGAATAATTCGCTCATCTCTAAAAATGACTTAACATGCCCTGGTGGTTAGCAAATGTCACTGTTACTATTATACAATCAGATTACTTGTAGCATAAATGTGAATATATATTGCAGCTATGTGATTTGGCGCTAAGATACAGGGAATGTGATTTCTCTATTGTAATACGCTATTGTTATGCAGATTAGGTCACTAGCATATCTGAAGAGGTCTAGATATTCAGTATTGCAATTAAAGATGTTTATAATGCATATGGAAATACTTATTAATGTATATGGAAATATTTAGTAATGTATAGAGGACAGTGATTATAGTGAACATATCCAGTCACATGTAATTCAGGGTTTTCTGTGTTTGTTACAGCCATTCCTAATAAAACACTTCTGGTTTCACCCGACCCATCCTTCGCACAGTTGAATTATTTACCGTATTTGCAACATATGCTTTTTAGATACATGCTTCGTCTGTGAGTATGTTTTTATGATTTAATTCCTACAATAAACCTTGGATAATGCACTAGGTGTGTGCGCCACCTGTTTTCTCTCTATCTAGTTAGATACTGTCTTTTTTTCCATTACAGAAGTTGTATAGACTTCTGTACTCACCACTGTTTTGTAAAAAAAAATGGTTTACAGAGTTGTATGTCAAGGTATTTTTATACCAAGTGTATAAAATTCAATAAATATTGTTTAAAAAAAAAAAAAAAGCATGTATAGCGTATAAAACAGGCTTATTGAATAACATTACAAAGCAAGTCCTTGGATACCATAAGAACATAATTGACATCATTGCTCCAAGATTTTACATCGATCTTTACTCAGAAGCATTTCACATGACAATAACCCACTTCCTGAGGGGAGATATAACATATGATTCTACAATTATATAAACAAAGCCATAATAAGCATACAACATGATGGCATCAAAAGGTTCATAAAAAGCCAACGGAAACCATGACCATTGGATCCAAAGGGGGAAGGTCCCTCCATCAAATGTGCATAGGTAGACCAAGTGGACAAAAATGCATATCTGTATTTAAAGCTGAGAAAATAAATCAAGTCATCTAAATATTCACTGTGTCCCAAAACATTCAAACCACACCCCTACTCCCCAAACGGAGTATAACACAAACAAATTAAAAATTCGGGACAACAGGAAGGCACAGGAACACTAATGACACCCAGCTATAGCACAATGGCAGCTGAAGGAGCCCAGTGTGTCCCCGCACCCAATTTAACCAATTGTACAAAAAAGTGGCAACCACCACAACTAATAACTAGCTTTTGCAGTAAGGTGCACATGGAAGGGCAATGCACATCACAAACAAACAAAAGATTTCTCAGCACACTTACCAGTCAGCCTGCAAAATAACCAAATTGATCCTGTCTAACATTTCACAGAGCCGGTACCTGTTGGCATCCTAACGACCAGAGACTGGTCCCCGCGAAGCACTTTTTACCTGCCAGGGATTCCCAATTGGCAGGTAAATGTAAACAGACAGCTGAAGGTCAGCTCCAATTTGTTGGGCCCTGTTCATGTTTGAGCAAAGTGTTTTCTGTGCATTTTTTGGAGCAGTACTATTAATCTGAATAGGCTTCCCTCCACTCCAAAAACATGCTACAGAAGCTCGTGTACCAAATTTTGAAGAGTGAAGGGCATTTTTTGAGCGTTCTTCACAAACCAATAGGAAAGATAAGTAAATGATAATAAAAAATAATAAATAGGAGTAAATAACACTGTTCAACAGGTAAAAAGTTTTGGGCATAAATTTAGCTAATCTTACATAATTTTGGGGTGCTGAAAACGAAAATGACCCTAAAAAATGTTGATTGGCTCTAGTTTCCATGATATATTCACCCATCTAATGACGTAAGCCATTCAAAATTATGATGCAACTTCAGCTGCATATTGCGCAATTGATACTGGTGACCAATAGAAAATTGCATGTATACTGAGATGATGCAATATTAGCCTTTAATTGCATCACTTCACTGCATAAAAGCTGCAGTATCTGTAGCTGATTGTAGTTCGACAGCGTCTTTACATTTCGTTTTATGCTTATATAGGCTACTCAGTAATGCCTCGAACTTGTGTGAATAAAGCAGATAATTTCTGCTATATCTGCGGTGAAATAACTTTTATCTCACAAAAAAGGAGGATAACAGGAATGATTAAGAAAGCCTACAACTTGTATTTTGGCTGCAAGATAGGAGACCAGGACAAGAGCTGGGCACCACATATATGCTGCAATTCTTGTGGGACGGCACTGGAGCAATGGTTGAATGGAAAAAAGGCATCTATGCCTTTCGCTGTGCCAATGATTTGGAGAGAGCCAACAGATAATGTTAGTAATTGTTACTTTTGTATGGTGCCTCCAATTGTAAAAGGGCTAAATAAGAAGAAAAAGTTATCTGTGCACTATCCAAATATTCCATCGGCAATACGTCCAATTCCTCATGGAGAGGGGCTACCAATTCCTAAAGCACCAGAATCCTTCGTGGTTGAGTCAAGTGAGGAAGAACCTGAAGCGTGTAGTCACGTGCAGTTGTAAGAGATAGCCCTTTCCTCGAATACAAGAGAAAAGCCAAGAGAAGCAAAACCGACACAAACTGAAGACAAAACTAGTGAGAATCCTAAGTATTAAAATGATTCAACTTAGCTTATGGCTATAATTTTTCTTGGTAATCCTATGCAATATATTATGCCATTTAGGCTTTGTTATGTAGTCAATATCACTTGCTTTATATTTGTGGAAAGACATCTATCTATATAATTATTGTGCATTATGTAGTCATTACGCCTATAGTAGAAAACTTTCCGTTTACAGAAAAACTAGAGCCAATTGACAAATTTCATTGTTATATTTGAACTCAGAATGTGAAATTCATTAAGAAATGGATCCTTTTGTTTCCAAAACTGGCAAAAAATAAAAATTTGTTGAACAGTGATTAGAAAACCATATACAGAATCCAGCGGGGGGGGGGAAAAAAATTCCTTCCTGATCCCCCAGAAGGCAATGGTTAATATGACTATAACTCTTTGACTAATTTGCCTACCTAAATACTTTTATAATTTATATGCATTTTTTGAGGTCATGCAGGGCTTTTATTTGGTACTGGCTGGCAGGATTGTGGATGTGAGTATCTGTGTACAGTATATACATGTTTTCTCAGAATATTAGTAAGTCCTATACTTGGTCCTAGAGCCCAGAGGCTTTAATGAGCTTTGGGTGAGATAAAGTCTCTATTCCTAGGACAACATTGTACCTGTAATACAAACCTCATTATTAATCTCAACTGTCTATAAGCCTTTCTATATGTGAGTTGACTGATACCAGCATCTCTCATTCTCTGATGTGGGACCCTGGAGTGCAGACAGAACGTTTTCTGCCGGTTTGTTTTAGTATCCTGTTAGTAAGTATTGACCTGGGTTTAGTTAATGGCTCGGACAAACAGATATTTTGTTTTTTTATACAATGGACTTGTTATACAAAGACTTCCTGCATTAAAACTGTGCTTGCTTCCTTGCTGAATAAAAAAGCAGGACAAACCTGCATGGACTATCCGAACATAAAACTCTTTTCCATGCAAGTCCATCCAAGCTTTATTATTTGTTGAGCCCTGATGAAGGGGGAGTGGTGTTGCCCCTGAAACGTGACGGTTTAGATAGTGAATTTTTAAAAAAAACATGTTGAATAATTATTTTTTTCTTTTTTTCTATGAATTTATTTCATCAACAATTGAAATTACTGTATCTTAGACACTTTCATCCAATTTTGGTCTGGTGCTCCTTTCTATATTGCTGTAGTGACCATATGATCATGGACTACTCTGATTGGTTGCCGATGGTCAGTGACAGCACCGTCTTGCAGCTAGCAGTTGCAAGCAGTGTTAACTACTAGCCCTCAAAGGGAGGACATTAATGGATTTTAATGTATTGTGTAAGGGATCAATAACCTACAGATTGTGGATGGGAAAGAGATAAAATAATTCCTGTACATGTAGAACTGCTGACCTAGTTCTGAAAATGCTATTTGCCTGGCTGTCTGACCTGGGAAAGCATGAAGATACAGTGTTGTAGAAAGCCATACTGCCATCACAGCTGATGTGTCTGTGATTTAGAAATTACTAGAACAGCATGACAGCTAGAAAATTGCTTCATTATAAAATGGTCAGCAGAGGCAGCCTAAAAACTCTAACATGGGGGAGAGGGGAGTTCAGTAGTCCTAGCATATCTCCAGATAATGTTTGATATAAAATTGCAGAGTGTACAGGACCACACTGGGTTTCTGGAAGTATCAGCAAGTATATATAGACTGCTTATACCAATTAAAGGAACACTTTGAAAACACATCAGATCTCAATGGGAAAAATATCATGCAGGATATCTATACTGATATGGACTGGGTAATGTGTTAGGAATGTAAGGATGCCCCATCGTTTGATGGAAATGAAAATGATCAACCTACAGAGGACCGCATTTAAAGACACCCCAAAAAGTAAAATTAACAAATTATGCAACAGACTAGTCCATTTTGGTGAAATTTCATTGCAGCAACTCAAAATGGTACGCAGTGGTTTGTATGGCCCCCACGTAATTGTATGCATGCCTGACAATGTCAGGGCATGCTCCTAATGAGACGACAGATGGTGTCCTGGGGTATTTCCTCCCAGATCTGGAGCAGGGCATCACTGAGCTCCTGGACAGTCTTAGGTGCTACCTGGCGGCTGGATTTAGGTCACATGAGCGTAGGGGGCCATTCAATAGTATCAATTCCTTCATCATCCAGGAACTGCCTGCATACTCTTGCCACATGAGGCTGGGCATTGTGGTGCACCAGGAGGAACCCAGGACCCACTACACCAGCGCAGAGTCTGACAATGGGTCCAAGGATTTCATCCCAATACCTGACAGCCAGGGTGCCATTGTCTAGCCTTTAGAGGTCTGTGTGTCTCTCCATGGATTCATAGATATGCCTCCCTAGACCATCACTGACCCACCAACAAAACAGTCACGCTGAATGATATTACAGGCAGCATAACTTTCTCCACGGCTTCTCCAGACCGTTTCACGTCTATCACATGTGCTCAGGGTGAACCTGCTCTCATATGTGAAAAGCACAGGGTGCCAGTGGTGGGCCTGACAATTCTGGTGTTCAATGGCAAATGCCAATTGAGCTCTATGATGCTGGGCCCAGGGCCCACTAGAGGATGTCGAGCCCTCAGGTCACCCTCATGAAGCCTGTTTCTGATTGTTTGGTCAGAGACATTCACACCAGTGGCCTGCTGGAGGTCATTTTGTAGGGTTCTGGCAGTGCTCATCCTTTTTCTCCTTGCACAAAGGAGCAGATACCAGTCCTGCTGATAGGTTAAGGACCTTCTGCGGCCCTGTCCAGCTTTCCTAGAGTAATTGCCTGTCTCCTGGAATCTCCTCCATGCTCTTGAGACTGTGCTGGGAAACACAGAAAACCTTCTGGCAATGGCATGTATTGATGTGCCATCCTGGAGGAGTTGGACTGCCTGTGCAACCTCTGTAGGGTCCAGGTATCGCCTCATGCTGCCAGTAGTGACACTGACCCTAGATAAATGCAAAACTAGTTAAAAACAGTCAGAAAAGATGAGTAGGGAAACAAATGGCAGTGGCCTCTACCTGTAAAACCATTCCTGTTTTAGGGGTTGTCTCATTGTTGCCCATCTAGTGCACCTGTTGTTAATTTCATTAACACCAAAGCAGCCGAAACTGACTAGCAACCCCCTCTGCTATTTAACTAACCAATTCAATATCCCAGGAGTTTAATTGACTTGATGCTATTCTCTGATTAAAAAGTTTTCTTTTGATTTTTTTGAGCAGTATGTATATATAAATAAACAAAAGGGGGTAAAACGAGCGCTGGATGATATTAGAACAGGATATAAAGCGGCTGGCATGAAAGGCAAACCTCAAAACGCCTCATAAAATAACAGTCACAAAGAGAAAAAGCATGCAGCGCTAGAATATTGAGATTACCTCGCAATGCAATATGACAAACTCAATGGAGATAAACGCAGCTAGCATATAAGTACTGGTATTTACAACCCATTACTGGAACACACTCTTAATCAAAATAAGGTGTACATGGTGACATAGGTGTCAAAGTCAATATATCAATGGAGTAACATAAGGAAATCTGTGACTTTTGTGGTAAGTAGTGTGGCTGTGGAATGCACTAACCAGATAGCGCATTTGATAGCGCATTGGAGTAAAATGACCTACTCCTGGTCACTGGATAGGGAACTCTGCCGGAGTGTTGGTCGTCTCTGCCACAGTCACCAGAATCATCTGTATCGATAAACGCTCATCCGATATGTTATGGAATCCTTTCTGACAGCAACCTCCAGGGGGTGCAGTGCACGCTCATAAGACAGGAGTCACCTTGAAGGCTCGGAAATAAACCCAAAAAAGAGGCCTCCGATAGTGTAGTAACTTTTATTAGGGGGTGTAAAAACAAACGAAGCACTTACATGATATATTCACAATTCCAGGTAGGTACAAGAATGGCCGCCCGTATCAAGGTGTGGACCATGTGGACAGTGGTGGTAAGTCAAATAGCATCTTTCTAACGCGTTTCGTGGCAATGGCACGTTGCCCTTTGACATATACATAACATATCGGATGAGCGTTTATCGATACAGATGATTCTGGTGACTGCAGCAGAGACCACCAACACTCCGGCAGAGTTCCCTATCCAGTGACCAGGAGTAGGTCATTTTACTCCAATGCGCTATCAAATGCGCTATCTGGTTAGTGCATTCCACAGCCACACTACTTACCACAAAAGTCACAGATTTCCTTATGTTACTCCATTGATATATTGACTTTGACACCTATGTCACCATGTACACCTTATTTTGATTAAGAGTGTGTTCCAGTAATGGGTTGTAAATACCAGTATGTATATATATTTATATTTTTTTTTTGTTTTTTTGCAGTTCCAAATAGATATTAAGAGAAATTCATTGTGAGGATTTACATAAAGTTTAATAAATTAATAAATGTATTAATGCATGTATTTTTATTACTCTTTATTTTTTAATATGCCCATATTTTGTGCTAAATAGTTCATCTGGCAATCAATTTTCTTTTTATATGTATCTGCATGCACATCTGTCTGCAATTTGCAATGTGTATTTCTGGTTTTCATTAATATGGCTCAGGACCAAATATGACGTCATTAAGATGGCACCCAAACAGGAAGTTGTTTTGCTGCATTCCACGTCCCCGGAAGTGATGTCATTAAGATGCCGCTGATCCCGGAAGTGACACCTGAATGCAATTTACACAGATTGCAGATGGACTATTTAAGATGAGAGAGTTGCACTCTTTTGTCTTTACTTCTCATGATGTGCGTTTGTGCGAAACAGCTGTAGATAAAGATTTGATATGCCAGAGGTCCTGCTGCCATTCCCTTGCATCTGACGGCTGAACATGTAAGTGAAATTCTTTGTGCTGGATATTTATACACCTGCCCATTATGTTTTGTGGCTGTAAATTTTAAAATAAACTACTACACTACAAGACTTTTTCTATTGTCGATGATCTTCTATGATTTCCGCGGGCTAAGAGAGTGTTTGAAGAGCTATTTGTTCACCTGCAGTATTTTTGTCTGGAGAAGAGCTTCATTGTCTATAAAAGTGCATTTGCTGTTCTATTTATTAAGACAGCAATTGGATCTCATGAGTGTGCATTAAATTAAGGTGGAGGTCAAACATCACTATTGCCAACATATGAAGATAAATCACAGAGAAGATTGTCCCTGAATTATTTTGATAATATTTGGACTGTTCATTCCTTTTGATTGACTTAATTGCTCTGAGTGTTGTGATTTATTTTCATCTATTGTATATTTTTATCTATATAAATATATATTTAATAAGCGCTGCAAACTATTATCATTGTATAAAGTTAAGTGCTACCCCTGAGGGAGCCATTGGTTAAAATGGGTCCTCCGTTCTCTGCCATGACCTCCCAAAGGCCTCACCCCTGTTGATACATCAGGACATAATACTTTTTTAATTGTTTCTTAAATAGGAGATTATACAATATCAGAAGGAGAACTAACACAACAGTTAATGTCATAAAATTACAAGTAATAATGATCTCAAGAACACATTGTAAAAAGTAAGAATTAGAAAACTATACATTCATTGCAGTGAAGGTATACAAAACCGAAAGTATTTGGAAAATCCTAACATTCCTTATGTAGTAGAGTATCAAAATATTTATATGAATAAGGTGTTAAAATATTTATATGATATATATTTTAATTAAAATTAAAAAAAAGGCCACCAAGGGTCTAAACATTTAGGGTAATAAAAAATCATTATGTATCATTTTTACAAAAATACCATATACAAAGTGTTAGATTTAAGCATTAATGTCTTAAATTGTAGTTATAAACCAATTAGACCAGGGTTTCCAAGCTCTATCAAAGATATTGATTTTAATATGTGAGTAAGCCAATGATCCTTCATAGATATAATTTGGAGTTTGGATTATTTCAATAGTTTCTTTTATAGTAGGAGCTAAATCTTTCTTCCAGTGTCTGGCAATAGTGAGTCGGGAATGTGAGCTAGAAATATACAATATTGGGTTGGGTATGAGTCTATATTTATGCTTAGAATAGCTAGAGGAGAGTTTGGCTGTTTTAGTATTCCAGTAATTTATGATATCATTTGGAAGATTCTGTGCCAATAGCTGTGGATGTTTTTACATGTCTACAATATGTGTAATAATGCACTTGTTTGTCCACAACCCTTCCAGCACTGAGAGCTATGTTGTGCTGAAAAGTTAGCCATTTTATATGAGGTTAGATACCATCTTGTAGACATTTTTTGTGTTAACTCCCATAAAATTAACATGATGAGTAGCTGTAAACACAGCTCGGAAGGCAGATATCCATTGTTTGGTAGAGAAGTTAGTTTCCTATTTAATGAGAGGATTAGATTTATTTAATTCTAATTTGTTTTGAAGAAGGTTATAAAAGCGGGTTATGCCTCTTGGCTTTGGGCTGGTGGAACAATAAAATTTGGATGTTTTGGGTATAGTTACTGTTTTATATGGGCATTTGGATAAATAGCAACTGATACATTGATATGTTTGTTTTTCAGAAGGAAGAATGTTAAATTCCTTCAGAAATTCTTAAAATGCTTTAATCCATAATTTGTGTAGATATTTTGTATTGTAGATATACCATTAGGCTACCAGTTAGATATAGCAATTAGAGATGAGCGAATTTCTCAAAAATTCGATTCGGCTGATTCGGCGAATTCCAGTGTGAAATTCGATTCGATGCGAATTTCTTCGCTACGAAGATGACTTATAAAAAGGGTTTCTAGGCTTCAGAGAGACTTTAAATTAGTGAAGAACACTGTACCTTTAATTTAAATGCCCTTGGAGATGAGGAAAGAGAAGGAGAAGGAGAAGGAGAAGGATGAGAAGAAGGAGAAGGATGAGAAGAAGGAGAAGGAGAAGGATGAGAAGAAGGAGAAGGAGAAGGATGAGAAGAAGGAGAAGGAGAAGGATGAGAAGAAGGAGAAGGAGAAGGATGAGGAGAAGGAGAAGGATGAGAAGAAGGAGAAGGATGAGAAGAAGGAGAAGGAGAAGGATGAGAAGAAGGAGAAGGATGAGAAGAAGGAGAAGGAGAAGGATGAGAAGATGGAGAAGGAGAAGGATGAGAAGAAGGAGAAGGAGAAGGATGAGAAGAAGGAGAAGGAGAAGGATGAGAAGAAGGAGAAGGATGAGGAGAAGGAGAAGGATGAGGAGAAGGAGAAGGATGAGAAGAAGGAGAAGGATGAGAAGAAGGAGAAGGATGAGAAGAAGGAGAAGGAGAAGGATGAGAAGAAGGAGAAGGATGAGAAGAAGGAGAAGGAGAAGGAGAAGGAGAAGCAGAAAGAGAAGGATGAGAAGAAGGAAAAGGAGAAGGATGAGAAGATGGAGAAGGAGAAGGATGAGAAGAAGGAGAAGGAGAAGGATGAGAAGAAGGAGAAGGATGAGAAGATGGAGAAGGAGAAGGATGAGAAGAAGGAGAAGGAGAAGGATGAAAAGAAGGAGAAGGAGAAGGATGAAAAGAAGGAGAAGGAGAAGGATGAGAAGAAGGAGAAGGAGAAGGATGAGAAGAAGGAGAAGGAGAAGGATGAGAAGAAGGAGAAGGAGAAGAAGGAGAAGGATGAGAAGAAGGAGAAGGATGAGAAGAAGGATGAGAAGAAGGATGAGAAGAAGGAGAAGGATGAGAAGAAGGACAGTTCTGTGACAGTTTCTGTCTATTTCTGACAGTTCTGGGACATTCACTCCATACAGCTGTTTCAACCGCTGTATGGAGGGAATGTCATGGAACTGTCAGAAATAGACTATTAATGACAGTTCTGGGACTGTCCTTCCATGCAGCGGTTGAAACATTGTATGTATTTGTTTCCATAAATGGATCCATGCAATGCAACATGTGTTCCTTCTGTCAGAGAACTGTCAGAAATAGCGGAGCTCACTGCAGGGACACTTTTGCCGGCTGATCGGGAAATGTTCGATTCGCGCACCCGAAGTAGGCAAAATTTCGGTTTCGCCGCGAATCGAATATTTCCTGAAATTCGACTCGAATTCCGGTTCGCCTGGTTCGATTCGCTCATCTCTAATAGCAATGTTAGGTACAACAGCCTTCAAAGGCTGCTAAAGGTATATGCAGAGAATGTGTTTGGAAGTTATCTATTGGTAGAGAACACAAGTATTTCCAAGCATTTATTGAGTCTTGGATCATCGGTGTTAAATGACGAGTCAGAAAATGTTGCCATGTACTGAGTAATAACGCAGCATATAAGTCATTAGTAGGAATTAAAGGTTTCTCAATATCACACCACAATGTATCAGTTGTAGGGATAAACCAATATTTGCATTGGTCCAGTAATGATGCCCTATAGTAGTCTCTTATAGCAACATATCCCATTCCACCAACCCTTTTATGTTTAGGGGAGACGTGGCCAGCGACTGTGCTGAATGACAGCTCCACTGCACAACAGGTGCTCGATCCCTACAGCAGCAGCTCTGCAGCGACTGACAGGTGCCCAGAGGAGGGCACACATCTGGGGATCCTCAGGACCATGGCAAGGAAGAGTAAGACTAAGAAAAAAAAAAACACCAGAGTTTCTCCCCCGGCCAAAGTACGGCACACACTCTTCTTCCCCTTCTGCAAGCAACCATGCAGTGGCTCTCCCCGTGACTCCTGCAGAAAAAAAAAAATCAATCAGCCATCATACAACCCTCCTCTCCTCAATATCATCCATAGTAAGCCCAGCCAAATCTAAACTCGTGATGGCAGCTGCTAATCTAGCTCAGGGTGAGGTAAGTGCCACAGTGGCACTGCACACTCTGAAAATAATTTCTCTGATCCCATTGCTGACTTTCCTACTACTAGCCAGCCCATTTCTGATACTTTGATGAAATAAATGTGTCTCTCTCTGAGGTCTTCCATTCAGATATCCATGCAACAAGTCAAATTAGAGATTAATGATCTTGGTGAAAAAGACCACATGGAGATAAAAATGGTTGAATTTGATACTTCTTTTAATATCCTAGTAAACGGACTAAAGATAAAGATGAAGAATTGGAATCGCTCCAAAATAAAGATGAAAATCTTGAAGATAGATCACAGCGCAATAATATCAAAATATGAGCTATTCCAGAAACTGTACAACTGCAATCTTATGTACAAGAACTGTTTCATGCCTTATTACCTAGTATAACAAATTCTGATCAGATCATAGATAGGATAGAGCTTTCTTTTGGTGGTATTTAATCACCACTGAGTTTTTTTATTTTTTGATAAACAAAAAAAAACCTGAAACTTTTGAAAAAAAAAAAAAAACCCAAATGTTTGTTTGTTATAATATTTTGCAAATAAATAGCATTTCCTCATAAATTTAGGTCAGAACATATGCTGCTACATTTCTTTGGTGAAAATACTACCCCAAATTAGTGTATATTATTTAGTCTGTAGGAAAGTTATAGAGTCCACAAACCAAGATATATACAGTATCTGACAACTGATCATTCCTCATGTACTTACGGCTCATCTCATTTCTTGAGGCCAGAAAATGCCAGAATAGTACAAATACCCCCCAAACAACCCATTTTTGGAAAATAGACAGAACAAGGTATTTAGTTAGAGGCATGGTGAGTTTTTTCAGGATGTCATTTTTTGGAAAATGTAGAAATTAAAAAATATAAAATCAAAATTTTTTTTTTTTTTTTTACATATTGTCACCAGTCCAGTACAGCATTATTATATAACTGGTGTGGTGGAGATCAGAGACACTGACTTGTGACCCTATGTAAAAAAATTACATTATTTTTTTCCTTTTTTTTTACAATTTTTTTTTTCAACACACTGTGACCAAAGCAATACAATGTTACCATAGTAACATTTAACTACTCTGGGCAAGTGATCAGGATTTTTTTTTTATAATACATTATGATTGCTAATCCCAATGTATTTTGTTGATATTTGCAATCATTGTTACTGAATGAAATTGATTGAGTCTTTTGTTGTGATTATCTCTGATTGGGAAAAGCTCATCACATGATACAGATGGGCTGTGATTGGCCCTGTCTGTATCATGTGACTGCTTTGACCAGTCACAGCTAACAACATAATTGTATACAATGGATGGCATGACAGGAAGCCATCCATTGTATACAATTGACATGTGATCTGCTGTGATTGATCACAGCAGTCACATGACACTGGCAACGGGCCGGTGTAGTGATATGTTATCGGCTGTGTCCCGTGGACACAGCCAGTGACAGATAGCGCCGCTGCACAGCCCCACGGCTGTGTGAATGGCTCGTTTTAACAGGACATCATATGACGACTAGTCACAACAAGGAGTGTCCCACCTGGCCGTCAATCTGCTATAGGACGGGCGGGAAGGTGTTAAAGAGAAAATCATGTAGGTAACTCGCAAAACCTCAAAAAAAACAAACAAAAAAAACTTACCTCTCCAATATTCCTCTCTTCAGTTCTTCACAGATCTCTCTAAACACACCCTGCAACTCAGGAACAATCTTATTCCAATAACGAAGGCATTATGCAACCACAGGATCATCTATCACTGGGGCAGTCTAACTACATTGACTGATTGTTGTCAAGAATGGCATGACTACTACAATCAAGAACCTGGAAGAATGTCTTCAATGACTCAGAGAATGAGATATTCTACCAGAAACTGAACACCAACATCCTACTTCCTTTTGAATAAATTCATAATGGAATCTTGTTACTAATAAACATCACACTAAACACTGACCGTCTAGTCACATCTTTTCCTATAGTTTCCACTCTCATGAGATCTAAATTCTAAGCTGGGCACCGAGTGTTCTACCTGCACTTGATTATTAAGGTAGAGCCACCTATTTTTTTCTAAGCCTGCAAGTATTATGCAATATTTCTTGCATTCTGATCTTCAACAAGATCTCATTTTTTATTGATTTATTATTTGTTCATATGTTCTTTTCACTTTTCTTTCACTATGTAATTCCTAACTGCTTGAACAAATTATCTACCATTACAAGGCTATATTACCAATACATAGGCCTTCTGTCTAGACCTCAATCATAATTTCTTACTCTTTCTTCATGGGACTAAAAATCATTTCAATTAATGTTAATGGATTGAACCATCCTGCCAAAACATACAAACATGTGGAAACAAGCACTAAAGACAAAATGTGACAATTTGCATCCAAGAGACTCATTTTATTGATTTAGCTACACCCACATGCTCACACAAAAGCTTTCCACATATTTATATGGCTAATGCTTCCGGAAAAAAAAGTGTACCTGCTGCTATCAAAAACTCAGTTAATTTTGTTTTATACAATAAGATTTCAGATCCTGAAGGTCGTTACTTGCTTCTTAGTTGTACTATAGACGATATCAAATACACCATTGTGACTTTATATGCACCCAATTTCCACCAAATACGATATCTTAAACTTTTCAAGGTAATCGACAATAATCATTCTGGTTCTCTTACAACATGTGGAGACTTCAACCTTACAGTAGATAGATCTTTAAACTCTACAACCTCGCCAAGAAAAAACTGACTTTATACATGACGTCTGGAGATGCCAACTGTCACGTACCTTACTCGTGAGCCTGACGGTAGAAGAAAGCCTCTCGTACAGCTCCAGGGCCACTGAAAGTGGGACAGGAACCACAAGAGCATGGCGGGGTATGAGTGCCTGGTCAGTCCTGTAGTCTGTGTGGGAATTGCTGGCACTTCACTGGCCGATGGGATGGCTGGATTGGCTGGAAGCAGAGCAGACTGGTAGCAGAGCAGGCAGGCAGTGGAGCAGGCTGGTAGCAGACTGTTTGCAGGGTCAGACAAGCCGAGTCGGTAACAGATAAACAGATCTGACATGAACGGCAGGCAGAAGAATGGTCAGGTCACAAGCCTGGGTCAGTGTTGGTGGGAGCAGATCAGGCAGAGTCAGAAGGCAGAGGCGGAGTCCAAGAAGCAAGCTAGGGTCAAATCACAGGAACAGACACAGGAATACAGGAGGGGGAGCTGCAGATCAGACAGCAATTCACTAGTGCAGCTGATGCAATAGGCCAGTGGGTACCAGAATTAGCCAATGCACATTCCTGTGTGTGTATGCCCATGCATGCGCATATGTGTATGGCCATGCACAACAGTACGAGCACACGCAGGCCCGCGCCTGCATGTTCGCGTGCGGCTACTTGCCTCAGCTATGCCATGGCCAACATTGCCCCCTCCGGATGCCCAATTGGCTTCTTTTCTATGGATGACTGTGGAAAAAGGCATGAATATTCTGTTTCCAAGAATTCTCCTCTGGACCATAACCCCTCCATTTAATAAGGTATTGCAACCGATTCCTCCTTTTTCTGCAGTCCACAGTGGCTTCCACCTCATATTCCTTATCCCCATTAACAATTACAGGTTCGGGTGGACCAGATCTATTTGGAAAAGGATCTGGGACTTCAGGTTTTAACAGCAATACATGAAATACCGGGTGGATCTTGAATGATTCAGGTAAAGATAATTCATAAGATGCTTCGTTGAGCTTCCTTCTTACCGGAAACTGGCCCACAAATTTAGGTGCAAGCTTTTTTGATGGACAAGCTAGCTTCAAATGTGCTGTAGACAGCCATACCCTATCACCAGGCTGAAGAACCAGTTCCCCCTTCTTTTGTCAAAAGCCCTTTCCTTGTCAGCTTGTGCTTTAGTCACCACTTCCTGTAGCAACTTGTTATTGCGGCTGAGGAAATCTACAATGCTCTGAACAGCTGGGACCATAGATTCTGGAACTAGATCAGGCAAGGATGGATGGAACCCATAGTTGGCAAAGAAATGGAGATTGTCCTGTGGCTGAGTGACTAGCGTTTTTATAGGCGAATTCCGCCAAAGGTAGCAGTGAAACCCAATCATCCTGGATGAACAAAGTAAAGCACCTAATATACTGTTTGAGAGTCTGATTGGTCCTCTCAGTTTGCCCATTAGTCTGTAGATGGTAGGCAGAGGATAAGGAAAGCTTGATTTTCAAGATCTCGCACAGGGCTCTCCAAAATCTTGAAGTAAATTGGGCTCCCCGATCTGAGACAGTATTCACAGGGACCCCATGAAGTCTCACGATTTCTTTGACAGACTCGAGCAGTCTCCATGGCAGAGGGTGTGTTCTTCAGAGGAAGAAAATTAGCCATCTTAGATAGCCGATCCACAATCACAAAGATGGCTGTGCACCCTTCAGATGGTGGGAGCTCCGCTATGAAGTCCATGGAGATCATTCTCCAAGGTCTATCCGGAACTGGCAAGGGTCGGAGTAGGCCCCAGGCTCGGCTCCCGGCACTCTTGTTTCGGGTACAGGTGGCACAAGAATTGACACACACTCTTTACAGTTCTTTTCCAGATCCGGCCACCAGAACATGCGTTTTACCAGATCAAGGGTCTTGTGGATCCCAAAGTGGCCTGCCAGGGGATGGTCATGACAAAGCCCCAGAACAGCTACTCAAATCTCTTCTGGCACAAAAATTTTATCTTCCTTCCACAACATTCCTTCCTTAGCTACCAAGGTAACTCCATGAGGACTGGGAATATTCACGGAAGCTTACTTCATTCTAGATAAAAGATCAGTTTGCAGTAACAGGAAGTTGCCAGCAGACAGAATAGTATCAGGCACTGATGTTTCCTTGGAATCCTCGAACATGCGGGAAAGGGCATCAGGCTTAACATTCTTTGATCCAGGCCTGTAGGAAACATGGAATGCAAATCTTGAGAAGAATAATGCCCATCTAGCTTGGCGTGGCTTCAAACGTTTGGCAGTCCTTAGATATTCAAGGTTTTTATGATCAGTGTAGATGAGTATTGGATGTGCTGCCCCCTCAAGCAAATATCTCCACTCAAGGTCAGCTTTGATGGCAAGAAGTTCCCGGTCCCCCACATCATAATTCTTTTCTGCTTGTGTGAGTTTACGGGAAAAGAATGCCACTGGGTGAATTAAGTCCTTAAGTCCCTGCTGCTGAGAAACCACAGCTCCTACTGCAGTCTCTGAAGCATCTACCTCCAGAATGTAAGGCAGAGCAGGATCCGGGTGACTTAAGATAGGGGCTGAGGTAAAAAGTCCTTTTAGGGTTTCAAAGGCAACTTGTGCTTCAGGAGTCCAATAGAATCGGGTACCTTGCTTGGTCAACTGTGTAACGGGGGAAATTATAGCAGAAAATCCCCTGATGAATCTCCTGTAGAAGTTGGCAAACCCCACAAAGCGCTGCACCCCATTTTTATCTGTGGGTGCAGGCCAATCCAGAATGGCAGAGACCTTCTGTGGGTCCCTTCTAATCCCTTCTGAAGAAATGACTAAACCCAGGAACTGAATGCTCTGTCGCTCAAATTTGCATTTCTCAGGTTTAGCATATAGTCCATGTTGACGGAGCCGGCAGAGAACGTTCTTGACATGCCCCCGATGTGAGTTAAGGGACACAGAGAAGATCAGGATATCATCCAGGTACACGATTATGAAAAGGTCTAGAATGTCCCTAAAGATATCGTTGATGAAGTGCTGGAATGTAGCAGGGGCATTGCAAAGGCCAAAGGGCATGACCAAATACTCAAAGTGACCGAACCTGGCGCGAAAGGCAGTTTTCCACTCATCCCCTTCTCTAATACGGATCAAGTTGTAAGCTCCCCACAGATCCAATTTGGTGAAAATGGTTGCAGATCTGAGTCTCTGAAAGAGTTCTGATACCAGGAGAAGAGGAAAGCGGTTTTTCACAGTGATTTTATTGAGCTCCCTGTAGTCCACGCATGGCCGAAGGGAATGATCTCTTTTCCACAAAGAAGATTCCTGCTGCTGCTAGGGAAGTGGATGGATGAATAAAGCCTCTTTAGGTTTTCATCAACATATTCCTTTAAGGCCTCCAGCTCACGGTCGGAAAAAGAGGAAAGATCCGCCCCAAAGGAATCTCAACCCCAGGCAGTAATTCAATCGCTCAATCGTAAGGACAATGTGGAGGAAGGATGTCTGCACCCCTTTTACTGAATACATCCAGGTATTCCCGGTAGGCCTCAGGCACCATCTGGTAAGCCTCATTGTCAGTGTCCATGCAGAATAGGGTCACTGGTGGAGTAAGGGGCTCGGACAGACAGTGTTCTTGGCAGTAAGTTGATTGGAACTTAAGGTTTCCAGAAATCCAATCAATTTGTGGCTTATGCGCCTGCAGCTATGGTAGCCCCAGAATGACAAGGAACAGGGGGGATGAAATAGCACCCAGACTTAACAGTTCCTTGTGTTTAGTAGGGGTGACAACAAGTAATGGTGGCGTCTCTTGAGTTACAAGTCCTGAGTTAATGCAAGAACCAATCGGCCAGGTATACCGAAAGTCCTCGAGTCTTTGGCTGTAGGGGAATATGCTGCTCTGCTGCAAAGGCCAGGTCAATAAAGCAACTGCAGGCCCCAGAGTCAATAATGGCAGTCACTGAAACTACACCTCCTGGGAGCTGAAAAGAGATTGGGAGAGCCAGGTGAGTTGCGCTAGAAGTCAGGAGCGGCTGGTTAGCAGGAGAGGTAGACAGGCACTTGCGCAACTTTGCAGGGCATGTGCGTAGGTAATGGCCAGACTTCCCACAGTACATGCAGAGATTGTTTTGCCGGCGATGAAGACGTTCTTCAGATGATAAAGCGGGACGCATCATCCCAAGCTGCGTTGCTTCTGGTATTTTAAATGTGGAAGCCTTAGGAACAACTGGAACAGAATGGGCAGAAGCCAGAGCTTTAGACATCATAGTAGTTTGTTCCAATCTGCGCTCACGGAGCCGACGGTCAGTATGGATAGTTAGTGAGATTAGGGCCTCCAATGTATCAGGTACTCCAACTCTGGCTAACTCATCTTTTAAGGCTTCTGAGAGACCAAGGCAAAATTGGAAATTCAGGGCTGCATTTTTCCAAAGAGTATCTGCGCTCCAGCGTCTGAAGTCTGTTACATAGTCCTCAGCTGCTCTGTGGCCTTGCTGTAGAGCATAAAGTGCAGTTTCTGCAGTAGCAGTTTGTTGAGGATCATCATACAACTGAGCCATTGCCTCAAAAAATTATGACATAGTGTGAAGCTGTGCATTATTTTTCTCTAGCAACTGATGGGCCCATGTCTGAGGTTCACCCTGGAGTAAAGAGATGATAAACCCTACTTTCGTGGATTCCAAAGAAAAAGATTGTGGCTGAAGGGAGAAGTATAACTGACATGCGTTTTGAAACGCTCTGAATTTACTTCGATCCCCTGAGAACCTTTCTGGTGTGGGAACCCTGGGTTCAGGAGGCCACATCACCATTCTGGGTGCATTGGCAGTCTCTGTTGGTGCTGTTTAAGGTGAAGAAGCAGATGAAGCAGCATTGGTCGATACAGCCAGGGACTGCACATGGTGTTCGAGGTGGACATAGCCTTCCTGCAGAGATGTGACAGCTTGAGTCAGGATGGCGAGGTGCTTGCAGATCTCATCCATAGGAGAGGTTCCTCTTGCAAGCTCAGATATGGCTGTCTGATACTGTCACGTACCTTACTCGTGAGCCTGATGGCAGAGGAAGGCCTCTCGTACGGCTCCGGCTCAAGGGCCACTGAAAGTGGGACAGCAACCACAAGAGCACAGTGGGATATGAGTGCCTGGTCAGTCCTGTAGTCTGTGCAGGAATTGCTGGCACTTCGCTGGCTGATGGGATGGCTGGATTGGCTGGAAGCAGAGCAGACTGGTAGCAGAGCAGGCAGGCAGTAGAGCAGGCTGGTAGCAGACTGTTTGCAGGGTCAGACAAGCCGGGTCGGTAACAGATAAGCAGATCAGACATGAACGGCAGGCAGAAGAATGGTCGGGTCACAAGCCAGGGTCAGTGTTGGTGGGCGCAGATCAGGCAGAATCAGAAGGCAGAGGCGGAGTCCAAGAAACAAGCTGGGGTCAATCACAGGAACAGACACAGGAATACAGGAGGGGGAGCTGCATATCAGACAGCAATTCACTAGTGCAGCTGATGCACCTTTATAGGCCAGTGGGTACCAGAATTAGCCACTGCACATTCCTGTGTGTGTACGCCCATGCATGCGCATATGTGTATGGCCATGCACAACAGTACGAGCACACGCAGGCCCGCGCCTGCGTGTTCGTATGCGGCTACTTGCCTCAGCTATGCCATGGCCAACATTGCCCCCTCCCTACGGGCAGCCTCCGGATGCCCAACAATCTGTCTGATCTAATACCCTCTGGCGTGCCCACAAAGCATATATAAGAGGTATCATTCTACAAATGTGTGCTAGAGTTAAAAAGAAAAGAAATCAAGAATTGGATGAAATATTATCTAACATTCAAATATTAGAAGCCCAAAACAAAACTAACCCAGACCAGGAAACTTGAAATATACTCTTTAAACTCAGGAATGAGCTCCGCCACTCCCTACTAATGACTCAATTTGATAAAAACACACAAAAGGTTAAAACTCAATTATTATTCAAAAATGGCAATAAGGAAGGGAAACACCTAGCAAACAGAATTAAAATATCCCAAGCTAAATCTAAAGTACCATACCTGAAAGATCAAAATAAAATCACTAATCTGCAAGAGATTGTGGATTCTTTTGCTGAATATCGTAAATCCCTTTACAACCACAGCATGATGTATCCACTCTTCAACCTTCGATAAACGCCATACAAGACTATCTATCCAAGATCCAGTTACTTAACCTTTCAGACACTCAACTAAAAAGTGTTAAATTCTCCTGTCACCTTGGATGAAATAAAATAATAGAGGCATTACCTAATGGTAAAAGTCCAGGACCAGATGTTTTCTCAAGTGAATACTATAAAATCTTTAAAACTGTCCCCACCTGAACTGACTTTGCAGCAAAGCGTTTTCCTCTGCCTCTTTACATTTAGAAGTGCTACAGGCAATAATGGTTTCTATTCCCAAACCAGGAAAGACGTTTAAACAGTTCACAAAATTTCCAGTCAATTTCAAAGCTGAATATTGACATAGAACTATATGCTAATATCATTTCTTATAGATTAACAGATATACTTCCTAAATTAATCCAGTATGATCAACTAGGCTTAACTAAAGGCAGACAAACATCTGATGCCATCCGAAGGTTAACAGCTTCCCGACCACCCTATAGCAGCTATACCGCTACAGGACAGAAGGGGTGCGCAAAACCACATATATATTATATATGTGACTTTGTATTTCCAGGTAGGGGGTGCGCGCAATCCATGCCGCCATTTGCGGCTGTTAATCACAGGGTCCCGGCCAAAATCTCCCAGGTAAAAAAAGAATTTGCAGGCTTTGATGGAAAACTCTGATGAAATGGGCAGTTTGACCCCAAAAATGCATCAGCCTGAGAGTACTGATATACCGTTTTTAGATGAAGACACTGGTTATATGTAAAGTAAGGAACAATTTGTGATCATTAAACATGTGACATGTTTGGTTACCTTTGACCTCACTAGGCCAGTATACACTGTCTGTTTTTGGTTTGTAAATGCATTTCTCTGTACATAGCCATGCCATCCAGCAAAAAGGACCCAGTTACAGTTGCACGCATTTTAAAATATAGTTGGAAGACCCCCACTGCTTTCAAGATGCTTCTGCAAATATACACTATAATGCCAAAAGTATTGAGACACCCCTCCAAATCAGTGGATTCAGGTGTTCCAATCACCTCCATGGCCACAGAAAATCAAGCTCCTAGGCATGCAGACTGCTTCTACAAACATTTGGAAAAAAATGGGTCGCTCTCAGGAGCTCAGTGAATTCAAGTGTGGTACCATCATAGGTTGCCACCTGTGCAATAAGCCCATCCGTGAAATTTCCTTGCTACTAAATATTCCACGGTCAACTGTTAGTGGTATTATAACAAAGTGAAAGCAACTGGGAACATCAGCAACTCAGCCATGAAGTGGTAGGCCACATAAAATGACAGAGGGGTCAGCGCATGCTGAAGTGCACTGTGAGCAGGAGTCGCCAACTGTCTGCAGAGTCAATAGCTAACTTTGTGTGGCCTTCAGATTAGCACAACAGTGCATAGAGGAGCTTCAAGGAAAGGGTTTCCATGGCCGAGCAGCTGCATTCAAGTCTTACATCACCAACTGCAATGCAAAGCGTCGGATGCAGTGGTGTAAAGCATGCTGCCACTGGACACTACAGCAGTGGAGATATGTTCTCTGGAGTGACCAATCACGCTTCTCTGTCTGGAAATCCAATGGACGTGTCTGGGTTTGGCAGTTGCCAGGAGAACGATACTTGTCTGACTTCATTGTGCCAAGTGTATAGTTTGGTGGAGGGGGGATTATGGTGCGGGGTAGTATTTCAGCGGTTGGGCTTGGCCCCTTAGTTCCAGTAAAGAGAACTCTTAAGGCATCAGCATACCAAGACATTTTGGACAATTTCATGCTCCCAACTTTGTAGGAACAGTTTGGGGATGGCCCCTTCCTGTTCCAACATGACTGTGCACCAGTGCACAAAGCAAGGTCCATAAATACATGGATGAGCAAGTTTGGGGTGGAGGAGCTTGACTGGCTTGCACAGAGTCCTCACCTCAACCTGATAGAATATCTTTGGGATGGATAAGAGCGGAGACTGCGAGCCAGGCCTTCTTGTCCAACATCAGTGCCTGACCTCACAAATGTGATTCTGGAAGAATGGTGAAACATTCCCATAGACACTCCTAAACCTTGTGGACAGTCTTCCCAGAAGAGTTGAAGCAGTTATAGCTGCAAAGGGAGAGCCAACTCAATATTGAACCCTACGGCCTAAGACTGGGATGCCATTAAAGTTTATGTGCATGTAAAGGCAGGCATCCCAATACTTTTGGCAATATACTGTAGTTCCACTTTACTCTATGAAAGGCTTAGGCTCCCCAATAGGCACAGTAAGCATGTGCTTATAAGTGGCAGAGCCAAGTTGATGGCCTCTCTTTGTATAGTTATCAGTCATTCCTTTTTTTTATCATTTTGTGCAATATTTTATACTAGGTTAGGACCAGTACATTAAGGCAATATTCTGATGTAGCGCTACCCCCCTAGGAAGCCGATGGATTTGGGTTTCCCTTTGTCTGCTTAGCCAGTCAAAACGCATTTTCAGTAAGCACACAGTCAGAAAAACCTTGGGCATGTTTTTATGGTTTATTGGGGGAATATAAACTTGGATGGGGAGAAGGGGTTATGGGAGGCCCAAACTGAATTCAACAACTTGGAGGAAAACTTCTTTATCTACAACTTGCAGCAAAAAGGGATTCTAGACTGTACACCCTCCGGAATCTTGTCAGTCCTTAATGTAGCAAATATTCCATTATGTAGAAATAGCAAAGTCCCAACTGTATGCAGGAGCTCTATGTCCCTTTAGAAAATGCCACTACACCTGGCTTCAACTGAAACTTCATCAAGAAAGGGTGGATGATAACAGTATGCTGTCTCTCCGAAAGCTAGCTGAAAATTTAACTTGGCTACAGTCTCGCTTGTATGCTCTGGAGGGGTGAAAAGTGTAGAAAAAAACTTTGAGAACCATTGTGACTACACCATCTTCTTAGCACAAATTGCAGACCACATTTCCAGGGGAAATTATGTTCAGACTGGCAAAGCACTTCCAATACTGATCCCAGCACTGGCACATTAGCACAAGATTATCCCAAGCAGGGGTGAAGGTTGACAGTGGCTGTCCCTCCCAGATGGCTAGCTAGGTATTTCATCTGGCTGCTTCTCCCCTATAGGCTTTGGGTGATGAAACAGGTAGAGGTACTCACACTGTCCCTTGAAATCCTGTAAAGAATGCTGTTCAGGCCTCATGCTGTACAAGTCCTCCCTTGCAATACAGAGTGTCTCCTGGATGAAACTAAAGGGTAGTGAAGATCGCTCTGATCAAACTGCTCCTTACCTTCCTTCCTCAGATCCTGTCTGGAGGCAGAGCTCCCTTAGCCCTGGGGTCCCCTCCAGACTTCCCGATCCTCGACTCAGCACTCCATCCTCCAACCAGCAATGATGAACCTCTGCTGGCCAGGCTCTTCAATATTTATGGGCACTTCTTACCACCATGCCAGGCCGCCTGCCTGGGGATTGGTCAAACTCTTGAATATTTGTATTCAGCCCCCCTGAGTCAATGCTTTGTAGAACCACCTTTCGTTGTAATTACAACTGCAAGTCTTTTTGGGGATATCTCTACCAGCTTTGCACATCTAGGGAGTGACATTTTTGCCCATTTTTCTTTACAAAATAGCTCATACTCTGTCAGATTGGATGGAGAGTGTCTTTGAACAGCAATTTTCAAGTCTAGCCAAAGATTCTCAATTGGATTTAGATCTGGACCATTCTAACACATGAATATGCTTTGACCTAATTTCAAACCATTCCAATGTAGCTCTGGCTGTATGTTTAGGGTTGTTGTCATGCCAGAAGGTGAACCTCCGCCCCAGTCTCAAGTCTTTTGCAGGCTCTAACAGGTTTTCTTCAAAGATTGCCCTGTATTTGGCTCCATCCATCTTCCCCTCAACTGACCAGCTTCCTTGTCCCTGTTGAAGAAAAACATCCCCACAACATGATGCTGCCACCACCATGTTTCATAGTGGGGATGTTTGTTCGGGGTGTTGTGCACTGAACATGAACTTCATCTTTCAGCATGACAACGACCCAAAGCATACATCCAAATCAACAAAAGGAATGGCTTCACCAGAAGAAGATGAAAGTTTTGGAATGGCCCAGCCAGAGCCCAGACCTGAATCCGATGGAAGATCTGTGGGGTGACCTGAAGAGGGCTGTGCCCAGGGGATGCCCTCACAATCTGACAGATTTGGAGTGTTTTTGCAATGAAGAGTGGGCAAATCAAGTCAAGATGTGCCATGCTGATAGATTCATACCCAAAAAGACTGAGTGCTGGAATGGAATTTAAAAAAAAAAAAAAGTCTTCAACAAAGTATTAGTTTAAGGGTGTGCACACTTATGTAACCATATTAATTTTGTTTTTTACGTTTACTTCCCTCCACCTAAAAGATTTCAGTTTGTTGTTCAGTTTATAGGTTACATTAAAGGTGGAAAAAATTCTGAAATTAATGATCTTTGTCTGACATTTTAACAGGAGTGTGAGGACTTTGTATATCCACTGTAGTACCAGCAATGGGCCTGTACACAGATGTGACCCACTGTGTCCCTTGGGCGCTCGCAAGGCCACCTAGATCAATGAGAGTCCCGCTCGGCTGTCAACTGGAACTGGAGAACAGGATAAAGAGTTGATACATTTATATACAGATACAACCAGTCAAGGCAACCATAATGCTGATGTGGCCTGCGATAAAATTCAGTTTGGCACCCCTGCTTTAAATGATACTGTATGTGTTATATTCTAAATGAAAAATGAACTTGTACAATAATTTACTTAATCATATTAGTAATCAGGAACAGACACAGCCATTAGGTTTTTGAAGATAAAAGACATTAAACTCTCCCTACTGGGGAAAAGATACAGCGAAGCAAATGAGTACACAGATTTGTTTACAGCTACTTTCAACACAGTGATAAATTGAGGCAACTCTAGCTGTGAAAAAAAAAAAACACAATTAGTGCTTTCACATACTGTACTTCCCAGCTAAATGAGTGTTCAGCTGTTCATTAAATTCATATTATGAAAATTTAAAATGTAACTTTTTACAGAGGACAAAACATAAAGCAGTGTAAGGCAGTTTAATACTGTTTTTATTTTTTTCTGCAAGCTAGAAAAAAAATGTAGTATATCTTTGCACTGTTTTTTTTTTTTTTTTTTTTTTAATATTCATCCCTAATTATGTGAAGCCCTGCTGATGTGCTATTTAGCATTCCCCCTTGCCTATGTCACTTCAGTATTAAAGTTGAATGGGAGGAATAGGTCATATAAACATCATGCCTGGCTGTAGATAGTACTTGTTTAAAGGTGAGTCCAAAAGAGCCATCTTGACCACTTCCCAACTGCGCCACAGCCAAAAGATGGCTAAAGTATGGTTATCTAGTTCTGGAATTATATTCTGAGAGAATGCACCCTGTTATCACTGTTTCCTTTGGACACAGCTGATAACAGATCGAGGTAAAGGGCCAATCACAACAGCCCTTTACCAAGTGATCAGCTGTGTCCAAACTTGTTGGTTATTGGCATTTCCTTTCCTCACGCACTGTCACTGTATGAGGAAAGGAAAGCTGATAACCAGCAATCCTGACAGGACACATTTAAACTGATCATTAGAGCACTGATCATCAGTGCCCTTGTAAACAGTGCAGCCCCATCAGTGCCAATCAATGCAGCATATCAGTGCCCCTCAGAGGAGCCCATCAGTGCAGCCTATCAGTGAAGAAGAAAAAAAACTTACATATTTGCAAATTTTTGTAACAGAAACTAAGAAAACTTTTTTTCCAAAACGTTTGCTCTTTTTCCATTTGTTTAGCAAAAAATGAAAAGTCGCTGATCACCGCCATTACTAGTAAAAAATAAATCCAGTATCTATACTGCCATTTGTAGACACTATACCTTTCACGTAAACGAATTAATTTAAACGTATTGGGATTTTTTTTTAGCAGAATACATTTTGGCCTAAATTTATGACGAAATGTGATTTTTAAAAAATTTTTATTGGACAGATTTATTAGCAAAAAGTCAAAAATATAGTTCTCAAATTGTCGGTCTTTTTTTTTTTATAGCGCAAAAAAAAAAACAACTATTTTTAACTTTTTGCTATTAAACATGTCCAGGACAAAAATTTAAAAGTTAAATTTCGTCATAAATTTAGGCCAAAATGTATTCTGCTAGATGTCGTTGCTAAAAAAAAAATCCCAATACATGTAAATGAATTGGTTTATATGAAAGTTATATGGTCTAGAAATGGCAGTATATTGTATGTACTGGAATTTATTTATTTATTTTTTAACTAGTAATGGCGGCGATCAGCGATTTATAATGGGACTGCGGTAGGCAGTCTGACACTGGGAGGGGGGGGGGGACTGACTGTCACTGACATCCCCACTGACACCAATACAGTGATCAGTGCTAATAAAAAGCACTGACACTGTACTAATGACACTGGGCAGGAAGGGGTTAACATTTCGGGAGATCAAAGGGTTAACTGTGCGTGCTTTACTGTGTAAGCACATTGGTTTGTATTGCTCTGCTATGCTGCTCTGCGTACAAAGCAATGTGCAGGAGCTGACAGGGGAGAGCTCTATTGTTTACATACAGGTCTCTCCCCTGTCGGTGATACATGGCGATCGCCGGGTGCCAGCGGGGAATCACCGGCGGGGACCCGGTGATTGACAGGTAAGGCCGCTAATGGCGGCACGGGTAGAGCACACGCCCCCTACCCGGAAATGCAAAAATCACGTGTATATACACACACACACACACATGATTTTGCGCACCCTTGCCACCGTGTAGTAGTATTTATGCTATAGTAGCAGAAAAACTGTTAAATATAAGTGAGATATTGTTGATTTGTAAAGAAAATAAAGCCATATTATACTATTGGAGGTCCTCTTTTTATGAGGCAATTGCTGTTAACTGGTCAAGGCTCAAGAAGCTTTATGTTTCCAACTTTCTCTCTGCAGCTAGATAACAGCTGTGAACACCAGAAAAAAAAAAAAGTACTACAACCCAATTAAAAAAAAAGATCTGCATGACCTCCATTATTATCCATGCTCTTTATTGAAACTACCACAAAAAAAATTACATTAAAAATACATTAGGTTGAAAAAGCCTTAGTCATAACCCATAATGTAGTAAAATACTGTAATAGACCCGCAGCTGACTCACTACCGCCAGAGGGAGTTAATTAGAACACAATCTCTACGATCAATTAGGGATGTCTGTACTCATGAGGCCCAAGAGCAGTAGGTTGCCTTCCTCTGTGATACTAGACCAGATATTCAGTAGATGGCCCCTCAATCAGCTTTATCAGAACCCAGGTCTCAATATTCAATTTATACCCATACCCCAGAACCACCAACCGTTGGACTATACGCTGGAAGAGGGAGAATCTTGGTAGCTCATCCTGGTCTCCTTTCCCAAGTGGAACAAAGAGGCTTTTTGCCATTTTAATAAGGTGGTTATAGACCTAATTTTGCACCCAAACTAGCACCATAATATGTGGTGGGAAAAGATAATGCCTGTTCTCCACATAGGCTTCAACTAATTCGAAATTCCTGGCACACTGCCTTAACTGAGCAGCATGTCCCCTCATCACTTTCTGGCAAGAACCCTGGGAACCCTGTCTTCACAGTCCCAGTCAGTCTCTGACACTGACCCCAGTCTTCTATCCCCTCCTCTATGGATCCATAGAAATGGTCAAACTTCGATGAACCTACATACTGTAAATGACCCTCAGCCCCTTCTCACCTGAGGAACTTGCAGACTCCAGCCTCTGGATTCTGTGGGTTTCTGAAATTCACATTACAGCCATTTGGTTACTCACTATGACTGCTGCTCTGGTGCTCGGCTGCTGTCCATCTTTGGCTGACTGGATGCCTTGAATGGTGAAGATGCAGGTCTTTCTGGCCTGGTAGAACATGGTCTGGATATACTTCATTGGTTCCAGCCCCAGCGGTAACTCCATTACACTGCTGTTTCCCTCAACTCAAGAATTGTAGTAGTCAGCATCACTCCAAGTTAATGAGCCGGACAGTCAGCTGGCAATCACTGGGTATTAGCTTCAACAACTCCCCACAGTGACTACATTGACCTCAGGCAAACAGCTTCACAGTGACATACTGGCAACTGCCACATACCAGCCAGATGTACTCAGAATCTCCTCTGCTGCACAGTGCAAGAATTCCTTGGGGGTATCAGCTGCACTCTCGTGTCAGTCAGCTGGTCTGGACATCTGACACCTCTCATAGCAATTTCAGTACTCAGGCTCCCACCTGTTTACCCCATTTTGCTACTCACTTCTCATGGCTCTCCTTCGGCTACACCCAGAAATGGCACTGTAGCTCTGTCCTACTTTCCGGATTGGCTGATTCTGGGCTCCAACTCCACCTTCTTCACCATATAGGCTGACTCACCTCTCCTGTTGGGCAGACCTTTCCATTGCATACTTTCCCACGCTCTGCGTTAACCTTTTTCCCGCCATCACATACTCCAGCATTAGCAATTCATACTGTAAAACAGGAACTAATACACAGACCGGTAGCACAATCCCTTGTCTCTTAACAGGCTCACACTCCAGCACCCTTAGTTAACTCCATCGCCCCCCCCCCCCCCTCAAAAATGCCTTTGTACTAGCAACTGTGTATCAGACATTTTCTAACCTGGCACACTCCGGCAATAATCCTGCCCACTCCCAGGAAGACCTCTCCGGAGCTGTTACTCCGACACCCCAAGTTTACTCTGTGCCACCTCCTGGAAATGCTTCTGCATTTGCAGCTGTTCCTACTGTAGAGCAGACATTCCCCAACATGACATCATTTCTCTAATCCGATTGCCATCCCACAATCCTGATTGCCTTCCAGCAATCCACACAGCAATACTGACAGTCTTTTTACGCTCTCCCAGCTGTTGCCAATAGCAACCGCTACGGTATATCAGTGGAATATTCTGGACCAAGCCTCCAAAAGGTAGCGCTACTCCTGCAGGAGCTGCAGAAATACTGTCCAGGTCTTCCACAAAAGCTCTGCCCCGCAGCCAGGCACATAGGCTCGTTTCACACGTTTCTTTAAGGGCCAGTCTGGGGGTGTTGGTTTTATTATTTTTGGAGAACTTGGATAAGGATGGGGAATTAGGTGGGGTACTCCAAAAACAGAAACTTTGTACAGCTGAGGACTTTAGGTATTCTTTTGGAAAAGCTATGACGAAGTCCGTGCTTGAAGGAAACAGACTTCAGCTATTAAGGCAGCAGTAGTAATTGTATTGGCAAACTTAGAGCGGAGTCTTTTTAGATAGGAGGTTAAGTGGACAAAGCTCTTTGGAACACCAGCCAGTGTCCTCTTTAGCTAGACCCACAGCTGACTCCCTAGCACCAAAAGGGGGCTAAGTAGCACACAGTCTCTAAGATCCTTTAGGGCTGTTTGTACCCACAAGGCCCAAGAGCAGTTGGATGCCTTCCTCTGAGATACCGGCCAGATCTTCAGTAGATGGCCCCTCAATCAGCTTTAGTAGAACCCAGGTCTCAACATTCAGGCCCTCAGGTCGCCCACCTGAGGCTTACAGCAGTAGATCCAGCAGCATTGCCTGGGATATCAGCATACACTCTTCCAGGCTGGAACAATCATATACAGGAAAGAACCAGAGCTCAGTGTGCTAATTTAATATAAACAGTTACCCAGTATGAATTCATAGTCTCTCTCTCGCTCTCTGAGATAGGCTAGGGCTGTATCAATACTCATGCTACCATCTGCATAGCTGCACACCTATTATCCAGAAGCTTCTCAAGCTTTCTGAATGCAGAAGTTGCTATCAGCCTGGCTGCAGATGACCACACTAAGCAGACCTAACTAGCAGAACACAGCAACACTGATTACAGCGTGCAAGTTATGCTTCTACCTAACAATTCCATCCACACTGTATACAGTGACAATTAAATTTACCAAACTGCAAACTAAAACTATCTACACCTAGCACATATCTAGGAGGGTATTAAATATATATACTGTATATATCTCTCTCTATCAGGCTACCGCGTATTTTTGTAGCGATAATGGCCCAGGTGCACTCATTAACAGAGATTTCCTGAGAATCATCCCCCACTATTCATGTGATCCTTATCAGCTTCTAATTGGGGTGGAGTTGAATGCTCATTTGAGCCTCTCCCTATAAATTTAGATCAGCTCATGGGGGAGATCTCTGATGGGGGGCACAGTCTCTGATGGGGGTGCTGCTTCAGATTGAGTGCGGCTTAGAAGGAGTGCATAGAAGAAGCAGTTAAACACAGCACTTGAACTAAAGCAGGAGAACTTAAGCAGCAGGAAGACACAACAGCAAGAAGCTCTACTGCATGCTGGAAGACTGCAAGCAAACACCCTGGGAAACCTCTTACATGCCTGAGACCCACTCTGTGTACCTTTATATAATATGCCCCTCTTCTCCTTATCATATTACTATCCTCTGTTCCCAAATCTCATTTCTTTACCCCTCTGCTCCACCCCACAACCTGTACATCTCCCCCTCACTGCTATCATCTCCCTACTATTGCTCTCTTCACCTCCCCAAAATGCCTCTTCCACTCCTCCTTCTCATTTTCCTCTCCTCCATTCCCAAAATCCATTCACTATATCCCTCTGCCCCTCCCAAACAATTGTATATTGTGTCCTCACTGCTTCCTTCGCCCCTCTATGGCACCCACCACCTCCTCCTATTACTCCACTCTCCCACTGACCCCAACACCTCCACTAGTAGTTTCTCACGCTCCTGCACATCCCGCTCCCATGCCACCTTTCTCACCCTTCTCCTCCTCCTAGCCGCGGGGGACATCTCCCCGAATCCTGGCCCTCCACCTCCCTCACCCGCTCAACACCCTCCCACCTCCACGTCCTACTGCAACCCCCACAACTTAGTATCTGTCCCCCTGCTCCCTAAAATCTCCCCCCCGTTTTCATGTGCACTCCTGAACGCCCGATCGGTGTGCAACAAGCTTACCGCCATCCACAACCTCTTTGTTTCCCGCTCCCTCAACCTCCTGGCGATCACGGAAACCTGGATCCAGCCCACTGACTCTACCTCCCCTGCTGCACTCTCCTATGGAGGTCTCACCTGGACTCACTCACCCAGGCCTAACGGTCGCAAAGGTGGTGGGGTTGGTCTGCTCCTGTCACCGCAGAGCACCTTCCGAGTCCTCCCAAACCCCCCCTCCCTATCCTTCTCCTCCTTCGAGGCCCACTGCGTCTGACTATTCTCCCCAACCCCCCTGAAGATTGCTGTGATATACCGGCCTCCTGGATCCATACCCCGCTTCCTGGATGACTTCTCCTCCTGGCTACCCTTCTTCCTCTCCTCTGAGCTACCCACCATCATCCTTGGGGATTTCAACATCCCTGTCAACCTCGACAACCCAGACACAGCCCGTCTCCTCCACCTAACCTCCTCCTTTGCACTTGCACAGTGCATACAATCCACCACCCACTCCGACGGAAATATCCTGGACCTTGTCTTCTCCAACCGCTGCGCTCCCCACAACCTCACTAACACCCCCTTCCCTCTCTCTGACCACAACCTGATCACCTTCTCTATCTCCTCGTCCTCCAACACCTACCCCTCCAAATGTCACACTACTACCAGCCGTAACCTCCGCAACCTTAACCCTGCCTCCCTCCACTCTGTAGCTGATCAACTCCATGACCGCATCCTCCCCCTGTCCTGCCCTGACTTGGCTTTGACCGCCTACAACAATACGCTCTCAACAGCCCTTGACTCACTAGCACCTTTAACCACACGCAACATCAGACCCCGACCGCTCCAGCCCTGGCAGACTGATCACACCAAAACCCTCAAACGACAAAGTCGTGCCCTGGAGCGACTATGGCGCAAAACCAAATCCCAACAAGCCTTCACCCGCTACAAATCTGCCTTCCGCACCTACACCTCCTCCCTCCATGCTGCCAAACAGGCCTACTTCTTGACCCTCATCAAGGCCCTCTCCTCCAATCCTCGCCGACTCTTCTCTGCCTTCAACTCTCTACTCTCTCCACCCCCACCTCCACCCAGCACCTCACTCACTGCCCTTGAGATTGCCAATCACTTCAAAAACAAGATTGACACAATTCGCAAGGACATTGCTGCAACTCACACACCCTCTCAAACCGTCCATTCTCACACAGCTACCCCCTTATCCCCCCTCCCCCTCAACATAACCCGCAGGGACTTCATCGCTGCTCAAACTCTCTCCAACCCCCTTCACCCTCACTAGCTACCCCCTCATCACCCCTCTCCCACGGCCCCACCACTGCTCTGACCTCCTCTTCCACCCCACCCTACATTCCTCATACTGAAGCTCCCCCCACACTCCGCACCTTTGACCTTACTACCATCGAGGAAGTCTCCAAGATCCTCTCTGATGCCCGCCTCACCACCTGCCCCCTCGACCCTATCCCCTCACAACTCCTACGACCTTCCTCCCTGCTCCCATTTACATCTAAACTCCTCGAGCGCCTAGTCTACACCCGCCTATGCTCTCACCTCAACGACAACAACCTCCTCGATCCCCTACAGTCCGGCTTCCATCCCCTACACTCCACCGAAACTGCCTTACTCAAACTCTCCAACGACCTGCTAACCGCCAAAGCTAATGGCCACTATTCAGTGCTCCTACTCCTTGACCTCTCTGCGGCCTTCGACACAGTCGACCACCCCCTCCTCCTCAAAAAACTACACTCCCTCGGCCTCAGAGATTCTGCTCTCTCCTGGCTCTCATCCTACCTGTCACAACGCTCCTTCAGCAATACCTATAATGCTACCACCTCCCCCTCACTCCCCCTCTCTGTTGGGGTCCTTCAAGGCTCTCTCCTTGGGCCCCTTCTCTTCTCCATCTATACCTCCTCCCTTGGCCAACTCATACACTCTCATGGCTTCAACTACCACCTCTATGCCGACGACACACAAATCTGTCTCTCAACCCCCCACCTCACCCCCTTGGTCTCAGCCCGAATCACACACCTACTGAGCGACATATCAGACTGGATGTCGCTCCACTTCCTTAAATTGAACCTCTCCAAAACTGAGTTTCTTGTCTTCCCCCCAGCCCGGACACCACCCCCCATTGATTTCTCCGTCACGTCCAACAACGCTACCATCAAACCCGCCCTGCAGGCCAGAGTACTGGGTGTCATTCTGGACTCCAACCTATCCTTCCAGCCCCAAGTCCAATCTTTAACAAACTCGTGCAGACTCCACCTCCGCAACATTGCCAAAATCCGCACGTTCCTAACCCCAGAAACCACTAAACAGCTCATCCACTCTCTCATCATATCACGACTCGACTACTGCAACTCCCTCCTCACTGACCTGCCTCGCCGCTGGCTATCCCCGCTTCAGTCGATCCTGAATACGGCTGCAAGACTCATTCACCTTTCCAACCGCTCTGTCTCCGCCACCCCCCTCTGCCAATCCCTCCACTGGCTTCCAATTGCGCAACGGATCAAATTCAAAATCCTAACGCTGACGTACAAAGCTGTCCACCATACTGCCCCGAACTACATCACTGACCTAATATCCAAGTACCGCCCAGCACGCACACTCCGCTCCTCACAAGACCTCCTTCTCTCTAGTTCCCTGGTCTCCTCCTCCAATGCCCGCCTCCAGGACTTCTCCAGGGTGTCACCCATCCTCTGGAACTCCCTGCCCCAACCCATCAGATTATCACCTACTCTCCTCTCCTTTAGGCGCACCCTGAAAACCCATCTCTTCAGGGAAGCCTACCCCACCCCCTGCTAACTTGCCGACCTCCTCCACTCTTCCTACCACTCCATCCCCCACAGCTATCTCCTCCTGTGCCACCATCCTCTCCCTCCTAGATTGTAAGCTCGAAAGAGCAGGGCCCTCGAACCCCTCGTGTATCACATTGTATTGGTATTGTTCTGTCACATGTTCTGTCCCCCTTTGTAATGTACAGCGCTGAGCGAACTATTGGCGCTTTATAAATACTGTATAATAATAATAATAATGTGAAAAGCAGAAAAGTGGGCTACTCACATACTAAACAAGCAATATGTAGACAAGAGCACTGAATATGTGCTCAAAGCAAATAATAAACAAGCAAATGTAGAACTTACCAGACATGATTACTCATTATGAAGTCTCTCAAAAACTATAAAATATACGTATACTATGTATAACAACTGTACACCTCCAATTAAATGTACAAAAACACTATCAAAGCTTCATGGCTCATGTGTAATACTGCTGTCAAAACAAGATTAACCAGCATTACACAACATATAGCAACATTAAATTCAACAACAAAACATAAGACTTAAAGTGACACTAAACTCTTAAAAAAAAAGAAAATATTTGGAGTATGTATCAAAATATTATAAGTGAAGTGCAACCAAGTATAAAAAGCTAGGTATTAATCAAATAAAAATAAAATGAATCCTATGTAGAGAGCAAAACTAAAAAGAGTCCAATCTCTCAGTATGAATCCAGTCGCACAAGTGCATTTACAGCCAGAACTCCTCAGTCATTCAAAACACCTGCGCAATCTCAGATTCTGCTCACCTTATTGTTTTGACCCCAGCATATCAGGAAATGGGTACATGTCTCCTTTAAATGATTCCTCCTCACACCTCCCCGCAAATGGTTTCTCATTTCCAATAAATATATGTAGGACTGCTCTATGGACCCCTAGACCACTCAGAGAAAAAAAAAAAACCCCAAAAAAACAAAAACACAAAACAGGTAGTTGCCATCTTAACGGAATCCTATTAAATGAACAAATCTATACATGTGGAGCAGCGCTGCTCACTGACATCTAATCCAAAAGATGATATATCTAAAAAATATATAAAAATTATATATAGAAAAATCCCCTTGTGCAAAATGTGCAATAAATTTTGTGCAAAAAAACTGATAAAAGTGTAACAAACCCTCCTATACCTCCAATACACATATAATCTAATGCAATATAACCTGTGACTAATACATGATGTTCTATCTCATCACATTTAAAATATATATATGGAAAAGATTTATGAATTATAAAGTGATTAGTGCAATCAAATAAAATAAAGTGCAAAAATATGTGTCCATTAAATGACTACAAACATCATTGCATCATCACAAATCTCATTTTCAAGCAATGTTGCTCACACACGCCATATATAAAACAAAAGGGTCTTATAGTGCTAGCTGGTTTATTAAAATAGCAGGTATACATATAAAACATCAGCACCTAACAGCGCTACACCCTGCCATATAGCACTAAAACACAGCCTTTCCAAAGCTTTCCAGTCTCATCATCCAGCGGTCCCATTTCGTACATGTGATGACATTACTGGCATAAGGCTCTGTCCCCTGTGTGCATTACACTCTTTAGTATGGGCCAGGGGTGGACTGACAACTCATGGGGCCCCCGGGCAATAGGGGATCATGAGGCCCCTGTGTCCTTGCCCAAACTCAAAAAAGCCTATGAAAAAGGTACCAGGGGCATCTCATGGGGCCCCCTACTGCCCCCGGGCCCTTCAAATGGTCAGTCCACCCCTGGTATGGGCTTTATCAACAAGAAACCGAGCCCATCACTTTATCACATTTTATACCTATTTTTTTACACAATTTGAGTATGTATTCTGTGAGAACTAGCATCAAATGGTAGAGTTTTTCAGCACACAGCCACTCACTTTATTCTTTTTTTAAAGGCCTTTTTGCACAATTTTATTTAAAAGAAAGTTCAACAACATGCTTCCCACGCAGGGGTGTTAACCATCAAAACAAACAAAACAAAATTCAGCCTCCTGGCTCTCTTTATGAGCCCTGCTGGTTAGCAGTACCTCTATTTATGTGGGTCTCCCAGACCAATGGTTGAACTGGATCGACTATTGTCTTTTTTCAGCCAAACTAACTATGTAACTATGTATCCAAGGCCCATTACAACGGGGCATAATTTCCTCCACATATAAACTAATGTTAGATGCCTGCCCCCTTTCTGTTGATGCCCATCTTTATATGCATAAATGGCTCCAAATCCTACAATGCGACATTGACTTAGATCAGTGGAGCAGGAATTGGGAGGCTGCTTCCAGATCTTCTCTATGTGTAACATATAAAGAAAATACTTATAAAATCCTAAGTGGAGTTAAAAAATCAGAAACAAATTATAACAGGAGTCTAACAGAAGTCTACTAACCTAACTGACAACTGATATTTCCTGTTAATATTGTAACTGGGATATGAGTGCTAGCAGGGTGGAAGGTTTTGTGCAATGCACAGTGCGCCGCATGTTTGCAGCAATGGAGCAACAGCTCCAGGATAGATACCTCTGCAACAGATGTGAGCGGGTTGCCCTTCTGGAAACACACGTTAGAGATCTGGAGGAGCAAGTTGCAACACTGGGCATAACCGACAACCTTGAAAGGGGTCTTCTGCTCTCTGAGCAGGTAGCTAATGAGATTGATGTGGAGGGTGGAGGGGCTAATCAGGATTATCAGGTAGGAAGATGGGTTACTGTAATGAGAGGGAGTGGTAGGGGCTGGTAGGCTCTGGGTTTGTGCACCCAAACAGATTTGCCAAGTTGGGTGAAGATGTGAGGGTGGCAAGCTCAGAGGTGGCAGCCCTGGATGTCACTGCTATCCCTAACAGCCGGGAGGGCAGACCATCTGGGAGGGGAGGTGAGGGTAGTGCAGGAAGGCCTAGACAGCTGGTGGTAGTAGGGGATTCTATAATCAGAAGGACTGATAGAATAATTTGTTGCCAGGATCACCTCAACCAAATGGTTTGCTGTCCCCCTGGTTCGGCATGTGCTGGACCAGGTTGATAAATTACTGAGAGGGGCTGGGCATGACCCAGTTGTCTTGGTCCATGTTGGAACCAATGACAAAATACATGGAAAGTGGAGGCTCCTTAAGAACCAATTTAAAGAACTAGGCTGCAAGTTGAAGGGAAGGACCTCCAAGGTGATATTCTCTGAAATTTTACCTGTGCCATGCGCAACTCAGGAAAGACAGGGGGAGATTAGGGAACTCAATGCATGACTAAAGACCTGGTGTAAAAGGGAAGGATTTGAGTTTCTAAAGCTCTGGGCTGACTTTTCATTGGGGTGCAACCTATATGCTAGAGATGGTTTGCACCTAAATGGAAGGGGGTCTGCTCTGATAGGGGAGAGGTTTATGGGAAGGCTGGAGGAGTATTTAAACTAGGATCGAGGGGGGAGGGAGAATTAGATTATAACCGGGTAGACAGATCAGACAGGGGTCAGTACTTATTGGTGGGTGGAATGGGGAAAGATGGGGGTGAAGGCTATATGAAAAGAATATTCCCATGTTACAAACAACCAGTGAAATTGGTACCATTTGTATGAAAATAAAAAATATGTTAAATACTTGTGAACAAGGTGTCAATGCATTAAAGTGTTTGTTCACCAATGCCAGAAGTCTGCCAAGCAAAATAGGTGAGTTGGAAGCTTTGGTGCATGAAGAGAACTATGATTTAATTGGTATTGCTGAGTCTTGGCTTCATTCCTCACATGACTGGGCCATTAATATTCCCGGCTATGTTCTTCGGAGAGACAGGGTAAATAGGAAAGGTGATAGTGTCTGTCTCTATGTAAGAAGTTATCTCAGAGCAAGTGTGAAAGAGGACCTAGTTGATGGAGAGTGTGATGAGGCTGAAGTATTATGGGTGGAACTGCACATGGGGGTGCGTACTACAAAGGTAATCATTGGAGTTTGTTATAGGCCTCCCAGTGTTAATGAGGAGGTGGAGACTCAGCTCCTTGCACAGATCAAAAGGGCTGCAAGGGCTGGGACAGTGATAATAATGGGGGATTTTAACTACCCAGAAATTGACTGGAGTAATGGTACTGCTGGAACAGTTAAAGGGCAAACATTTTTCAACCTACTACAGGACAATTTTATGGTACAGTTCATAGAGGCCCCAACTAGGAATGATGCTCTGCTGGACCTGGTAATCTCAAACCATGCAGAGCTTATTAGGAATGTCCATATATAAGAACATCTGGGTAGCAGTGACAATAACATGATTTCATTTATTGTTAGCTGTAAACAGCAAGCACATACGGGAAAAATAAAAACACTCAATTTTAAGAGCGTTAATTTTCCAAGGCTGGGAGCTGCTCTCCAAGACTTAGACTGGGAGGGAATATTGGCATCAATGAACACAACACAGAAATGGGAGTTCTTCAAAAAGACTGTATGTGAACACACTGCAAAATATATTCCCATGGGCAACAAGTTTAAAAGGCTAACAATCAAACATATATGGCTTACTGCCAAAGTTAAAAAAGCTATAGATAGAGCTTTAATTAAATATAAAAATGAAGGAACTCTATCATTGTTTAAACATTACAAAGAATATAACAGAATATGCAAAAAGGAAATAAAAGCTGCAAAAATTGAAAACGAACGACAGACTGCAAAAGATAGCAGGACCAACCCCAAAAAATTCTTCAAATATATTAATAGTAAAAAGGTCCGGTCCGAGCATGTAGGCCCTTTACAAAATAATCTAGAGTGGGTGACTGGGGACAAAGAGAAGGCAAACGTGTTAAATACCTTCTCCAGCTCTGTGTATACAAAGGAGCATGGGGGAGCTCTTGTTCATAATGGGCATGGTATTGACACAGCTCCAGATGATCCACATTGGCTCACAATTGATATGATCCAGAAATATTTAGACAGAATAAAGGTGAATAAAGCACCTGGACCAGATGGCATACACCCACGGGTCCTTAAAGAATTGAGCTCTGTCATTTCAAAGCCATTGTTTCTAATTTTTGGGGACGTTTAATGACTGGCATAGTACCACTGGATTGATGTAAGGCCAATGTGGTGCCAATATTTAAAAAGGGGTCAAAATCTTTACCAAGTAATTATGGACCTGCTAGTTTAACTTCTATAGTTGGGAAGATACTGGAGAGTTTAATAAAAGACCACATAGATGAGTTCTTGCTGGAAAAAAATATTTTAAGCAACAGACAGCATGGATTCATGAAAGACAGAAGTTGTCAAACAAATCTGATTTCTTTTTATGAGGGGGTGAGCAAAACCTTGGGCAGGGGGGTGGCGGTGGACATGGTATACTTGGATTTTGCAAAAGCGTTTGACACAGTTCCCCACACACGGCTAATGTGTAAGGTAAAGTCTACGGGCTTGGAAAACATTGTATTCAAAGAGTAGTGGTTAATGATTCATACTCTGAATGGTCTAGGGTTGTCAGTGGTGTACCCCAAGGTTCAGTGTTGGGACCCTTACTTTTTAATATATTTATAAACAAAATATGGTCCGGGATTAAAAATCCCATTTCAGTCTTTGCAGATGACACCAAGCTGAGCAGTGGAATAACGTCCTTACAGGATGTCTTCAATTTACAAGCCAACCTCAATGCACTGTATAATTGGGCAACTATGTGGCAAATGCGATTTAATGTTGATAATGTAAGGTTATGCACTTGGGGGCTAAGAATATGCATGCATCATACATACTAGGGGGGATTCGACTGGGGGAATCAATGGTAGAGAAGGATCTGGGAGTTCTGGTAGATCACAACAATGGCATGCAATGCCAAGCTGCGGTTTCTAAAGAGAGCAAAATCCACTCTTGTAATAAAAGAGGTATAGACTCCAGAGAGAGAGATATCATTTTCCCCAGTACAAATCATTAGTAACACCTCATCTGGAATATGCAGTTCAGTTTTGGGCACCAATTCACAAAAAGAACATTGGGGAACTAGAGAAAGTACAGAGAAGGGCAACCAAACTGATACGAGGCATGGAGGAGCTCAGCTATTAGGAAAGAATAGAGGAACTGAATTTATTCTCTCTTGAGAAGAGGAGATTAAGGGGGGATATGATCAACATGTATAAATACATCAGTAGTTCATATAGTGAACTCGGTGTAGAGCTAATCACCCTAAGGACATCACAGAGGACAAGGGGGCACTCTTTACGTCTGGAGGAAAAGAAATTTAATCTCCAAACACAGAAAGGTTTCTTCACAGAGAGAGCTGTGAAAATGTGGAATAGACTCCCTCAAGAGTTGGTTCTGGCCAGCTCAGTGGATTGCTTTAAAAAAGACCTGGATTGTTTCTTAGATATACAGAATATAACTGGATAATAAAATTTTTCTAGGTAAAGTTGATCCAGGGAATATCCGATTGCCTCTCACAGGATCAGGAATATTTTTCCCTGCAGGAGCAAATTGGATCATGCTTTGCTGGGCTTTTTTTTGCCTTCCCCTGGATCAACTGTGGGTATAGGATTATAACTTTTTTTTTTTTTTTAATGGTTGAACTGGATGGGCTTTTGTCTTTTTTTAGCCAGACTAACTATGTAACTATGTACTACAGATGCTGTTGCGGGTGTCCATTCCCTTTGAACCCGTTAATTTTTTGCTGGGCCTACCTTTTTCAGGTCTCTCCAAATTTGCAAGGAAACTTTCCTCTCATGTTTTAACGGTGGCCAGGAGAACCATTCCTATGCATTGGCTTTCTACTACGCCCCCTGCGCTACCAGAATTGTTGAATGTTATTGCAGAGATTAGATAAACGGAATACCTAACTGTTTTACATGCTAATTCTGTTCCCACATTTGAAGCAGTTTAGGACCCATGGGACACTTCAGCTTCTGAATTGTTTGCTCAAATTGTCTGAAAATGCTCGCTAATTCACTGTTCGGTATTGACATTGTATGTACCTATGTATTTCTCATCGATGAGATTGTTTTTCTGTGTTTTTTTTTCTTTTATGGCTTTGTGTTTGCTTTGTTGTGTTTCTATGCAACCCTGTCTGTTGTGAATGTTTAAAAATCAATACAAAGTTAATTACAAAAAAAAAAAAAAAGCAGATCAGGAGTTCCAAGTTCCAGATCTTCATTTGCAGCACTCAAGGAAGACCAACAGATGTTTCCATAAAGCCCAACCGTCTCCATAACAATAAGGCCAAGTGAAAAAATAGGAGAAACACAAATAAATACACAAAAAATATTTAAAGGCCCATACAGTATAAATACACATATGCACAATTTATGGGGGAAGAGTATATTTATAGAAGATTCAACTGCAAATTCTCCAGCAATTTTTTTTGACAATTTATCCTATTGACAGTTAAGTTTTTCTCCATAAGATGCATCCATATTTTCAGTCATCCATATTTCCCTAGCATTTCATGCCCACAATCACCCTTTTTATAATTGGATGAATGTACATCAAGTCAATGTGGACAGCAGACAAATGTCACTTATACAAAAAGCTTTCTAAGTGGAATTTAAAGTGGAGCTCCTCTCAAAATGGGAAGCTCTGCTTGTTTGTACCCTTCACTGCCACATTTGGCACTTTTTGGTGGGGAGGGGGGAGTGAGTACCTGGTTTTGACAGGTACCCACTCCAGGCTCAGTTTGCTGTGGCCCCCTCCTTCCACCCACAGTCTTCTGGAACACTTCACAGGTCCCAGAAGACTACGGGACCAATCAAAAGGCTTGTAAAACTGCAAAGCTTCACTTCCGGTTTCCCGCACTTGAAAGGCCATTGCCAGGAACCTGAACGCTTGTAAAGAACTAGCACAGGCAATGACATCACAAGACCCCTGGACAGGTAAGTGCCCTTATATTAAAAGTCAGGAGCTACAGTATTTGTAGCTGCTGACATTTAATTTGTTTTGGAGAGCCTGGAACTCCTCTTTAACCACTTGCCCTGCAGAGGATTTACCCCTCTTCCTGACAGGCCATTTTTTGCGATACAGGGCTGCATTACTTTAACAGACAATTGCGCGGTTATGCAATGCAGCACCCAAATGAAATGTATGTGTTTTTTTCCCAAAAATAGAGCTTTCGGTGGTAATTGATCGCCTGTGCGTTGTTTTTTTTGCACTATAAACAAAAAAAGACCGACAATTTGAGAAAAAATATATATTTTTAACTTTTTGCTATTAAACACATCCAGTAAAAAATTTAAAAAATATATAATTTTGCCATAAATTTAGACCAAAATGTATTCTGCTACATGTCTTTGCTAAAAAACAATCCCAATACGTGTAAATGAACTGGTTTACGTGAAAGTTATAGCATTTACAAATGGCGGTATATATACTGGAATTTTTTTTTCTCTTAATACCAGTGATGGTGGCGATCAGTGACTTATAGCGGTACTGCGGTGGGCAACTGGCTAATTGTCACTGACATCCCCATGACACTAATACAGTGATCATTGCCAATAAAAAGCACTGACACTGTACTAATGACATAGGTCAGGAAGGGGTTAATATCTGGGGTGATCAAAGGGTTAACTGTGTGCTGTGTGTCTGTTTCACCGTTTAAGTACATTGTTTTGTATTGCTCTGCTATGCTGCAAATCAATACAAAGCAATGTGCAGGAGCTGACAGGGGAGAGCTCTCTATTGTTTACATATAGGTCTGTGTCAGTGATACTCGGCGATTGCCAGGTGCCGGCGGGGAATCACCGGCCGGGACCCGGTGATTGACAGCCAAGGCCACCAATGGTGGCGTAGGTAGGGTGCGCGACACCTACCTGGAAATGCAAAATCGTGTATATACATACTACTGCGCAGCCCTGTAGCAGTATTTTTGCTATAGGGTGGTAGGAGCTGAAAGATGACTTTGCCGCCTGGTGCTCTCCAGGGTTCTGAAACTGTGTTTCTTCTAGAAGAGTTAAATATATTTTATTTATGTAAAGTGAAAAAGATGAAAAACAGCATGGCCCCCTCCACAAAAGACAGCCCAGCACGGCAGGCAAGCTGGCCGGTACATCTATAGTAAAGTAGCTCAATGCTGAATGGCATGGTATCAACAAAGAGAGGAGACTGTACACTCCCCGCCCTCTTGTAATGGGTACAGATATATGTGTCACTTGTAGCTGAATTTAGAGATGCGCACAACGTAAAAATTTGTTACGCTTTGTTTTGGTTTCATTTGTTAAATAAATTATTTTGATTCGTCATATTTGTTTTGTTAGAATGATTCGTTTTTGGAACTAATCATTATTTTGGGAGAGTTCTGTTATTCTTTTGTTATTTTGTAAGATTGGCTACATCCATTTTAACATAACTAATTAATAAGTACTTATTTGTTATTATATTAAAAGAAGTTGAGGGCTTTTTTTTTTTTTTTTAGAAATCATTCTAACCTAGGTGGATGCAGCATCAGTCCCTTCCCAGCTTTAAGACTGAGAACTGACCAACCAAAGACTGATGATTGCTCAGTTCTCAGTGCTCCATGAGCTGAGAGCAGGTGACTGTCAGTCACTACTGTCTGCTTTGCCCCCCCTCCCCTGCACTCACTGGAGCACCGGGCTGTGGAGGGGTCGGGATCGGCTGGCTCAGGCTCTCAGCGGATCACTGAGAGGCTGAGCCAGGTGCTGGTCGGGATCAAAGTTGGGATCTTTCCCCACCCTGGATGGACTGAACAGGCTGAATGTTGTCAGCCGACAGCAGACTTACGGGTCACAGGAGTGCAGAACGATCTGAACTCTTGTAATCTACAGTAGAAGTACATACAAACAAACTTTGGCTGTAATATTCAAAGAAAAGTGAGAACTTTCCAATATAGCAGCTGATACACTCAGGTAACCAAATGAAACCTCCAAAAGTACAATAAATAATAAAGTGCAGCACTAAGATAAAGGTAATCACAATAAAATCCAAACATGAAACAGTCTATAAGTATAAGGTACATCCAGAAGTGAGCAGATATCAGTATACTGGTGCTTTGAAGAAATGGTAGGATTGCGCACTTACCAGATGCGCATAGAGTATGCGCATTAATATATCCACCTCAGGGTACTTTAGGTTATGAGGTATGGTAGGTATATGTAGAACATCTGTCTAGGAATGGGCAGCACAGCGGTCAATGGATGATGTCTACTTTGCTCCAGAGGTCCCCTTTAGGATGGATAGGGTCAGCAACCTGTTTACAGGAATTCCCTTCCTCTGGATAATGGGTCAGACTTGTAATCTCCACTGGTTCAGACACACCCTGGTCAGCAGTGATCGGAGGCCGGTTCTCGGTCTGGGGGGGTGTCGGCTGTGTGTGTTCCCCGGTTACTCTCCGCCCACAGCACCATCACCAGATGTGATCGGGGGAGGGATGGAGATCAGCTGACAACGGGCACACCACACACACATCACTTCCTTCCAGCTGTCAATCCTACCATTTCTTCAAAGCACCAGTATACCGATATCTGCTCACTTCTGCATTCACCTTATACTTATAGACTGATTCGCATTTGGATTTTATTGTGATTATCTTAGCGCTGCACTTTATTATTTATTGAACTTTGGCTGTACTTCTCCTTTAAGTTGGATTTGTTCCCCATTGCCAACTGATTTAGTTTTTTGGGCCTTGTACATATAAATTTAACAAATGGTCTCTTAAATTCAACCCCGTTACAAAAAGAATCTGATTGGAATGTTCACTGTACGCTCACTAGAATAAAAACAAATGGATCTGAATCTATTTCGATCATTCGTTATGTTGCTACAATATTTTGAAAGCTTCAAACATTACCAAACGGCCCAAACGATCGCCTCGTGTCAATCAAAAGACACAAATGAATAGGAATGAATTTGCTGTTTTCGTTATTTATTTCAGATTTGTTGAAATTCGTTACTATTGTGATTTGGAGATTCGGATACATCTGAATCTTCGCATCACGTAAATTTAGTCAGAATTTCAATTCGTAACAAAATGAACCACACATTTCTAGCTGAAATGAGAGAGAGAGAGACAGACAGACAGGTGACTATGCATCTAAAACAAGTTGCTCCAAAAGACATGGCTACTTGTGTTTCCAATTGTGGTTTCCAGGCACATTTTGTGGAATCCTCATTCAGTTTGGCTTTCTTTAGTCACCTGCAGAGGAGAATTTTTCTACCTTGAAAAGTTGCTTTAATCTATGGGGAGTCTGATTGGCATGGCACTTTAGTTTATTCATTTCAGTAGTGAGCACTATATGTTAAAGTGGTTGAAAACCCTCACATATATCCAGTAAAGTGACTTACCTCAGGTGGTACATAGAGATTAAACAAATCCTCTTGCATAAGTTGTACCTATTTATCTGCAGTCTTCTCTTCTCTCTATATCTGTTCAAAGTGCTGAATTTATAAAGCTTGTCTTAGAGTTCAGATAAAAGGGGGCAGGGAGCTGAAATTAAACTCTGCAGAGCTCAGTGAGGAGAGCTCTGAGAGTTGATTGGAGGGAAGAGACACCCCCCCCCCTCCACACAGCACACAGAAAGAGAGTGGAGGCTGTCAATCTGCTGGAAGTCCCTCCCCTGTCACCATTTGTCTGTTAGTGTCAGAAGTGGCTTGTGCTGATAGCAGATGAATGAAGCAGCAGATAGAAATGACGTTTAGTGATCTGGATTGAGACAAGTACACACTATAGAGGGATATGCTTTGCTCATATTTCATGTCCGAGGTCAAGAGGCACAGAGGCACCTTCCCTCGCTCACCTCTGTGCCTCTTGCAGCTGCATCACATGCATGTGGATAACAACCGCTGCTTAGCTGAGCCCAGCGTCCGCCCCACCGACCTCTGTCTGCAGAGACTGCTCGGGACATGCCGGGGACCAGTGTGCTCTGACGCTGCTTTTACATAACCTACTACACTATGGGTGTCCGTCCCTAAACTCCCTTGAGGAGCACTTTGCTTGCAGAACCCTGACTTTGGAATCCTACACCTAACTGGGAGGAGGAGGATCAGTTGCTGCATCCATAAAGGAGGGACCCACTTTTCTGTGACCGGACCAGCTTTATTTTCTTCTGGATTGAGGATCCATGAGCTTTGGATATATACTGCGTTTATATGTCTTCTTTCTGGTGAGTGCGTTTTTCAGCCACTTCCTCATGGATCACCAATACTAAATTCCCACTTGTCACTTGGCACGTTTTTATGAAGTGGACTTGCAGTGGACTCATTTCTGTTTTATGATTACTACCCTCAGCGCTGCACTATTTTTTATGTTATTCTGTTTAAGTATATATCGGTTGCTTAGAGTGCTTAGCTGCTGTTTAGGACCAACGCTCACTGTTCTTTTCCTTTTTAGGTACGCAAATATGCGGCCCCACGGAAAAAAAGCCCAGTTCTGTGAGGCCGCATATTTGTGTGACGTCGACATCAAGGAGTTGCATATGAATTTCAGAAGATGGCTATATTCCTTCTATTTTATTCTGTTCTTTTTTTTTATTTTATTTTTTTCTATTCTATTTTACTCTACTCTATTGTATTCTAGTAATTTCTATTTTTTCTAAGCTATTTTATTCTATTATAGTCCTTTATTTTATATTCTTTTCAATTGTATTCTATTCTATTCTGTTTTTTTCTATTCTATTTCATTCTATTCTGTTCTGTTCTACTCTGTTATTTTCTATCCTATTCTCTGAAGCAGCCTTAAATCAGGTATCCTCATCTTATTTCACTTTTATACCTTACTGTATTTATTGCAATATATTTCAATTTTGAATTCAAATTCATTTTCAAATTTATTTTCAAATTAATTTTCAAATTCAGATTAATCATTTTGTTATCATTTATGTCACATTCATTAAAATTCTTTACTATTGTGGTTTGGAAACTTGGTCACATCCAAATCTCCGAACAACAACATTTGCATCTGAATTTTGAATCGTATTATTGAAATGAATTACACATGCCTAATACCTATACCAGAGAATAAGATATAACACATGACACGAGAAAAAAAATTCAAAACATATACAAAATATATTTCCAAGGCAGTACAATGTCACAGGAGAAGGGATCGGCACAATGGGGAAATACAGAAATTTTAGAACATAACACACATTCACAAACACAAGAAATTAGTGGGCATGGTGCCAGTGGTGTAGTTAGGTATTGTGCTTCCCTAGGCAACAAAAAAAATTGGTGCCCCCCCCCACAAAGAAACCCTGGCATTGACCAAAAACACCCCTGCCTCCCACCTGAGAGAGCCTTCCACTACCACTGCCCCTCCATACACCAGCCATCATCCCCCATGGTGAAAGAGAGTGACACTCACCTTAACAGCTCCGGATATCCCTGGGAATGAAACCCCAGCCTCTCTCGGAACCCACCAGGTCCCCATGCTGTGAGTGTCCCTTCCTCTCTCTCTTCTTCCAAGGGGCAGTGCTGTCCCCCCCGAGAAATGCCGCCCTAGGCAAATGCCTTGTTTGCCTTGTGGTAAATACACCCATGCATAACGCCATGGTGCCACACTGGCATGGCACACCCATTCCTACAAACTCCAAAATGCACTGAGCAACTAAAATAAAAAAAAGAAAAAGGGGATCAATAGGTCACCAAACCAAGACATTAAATTAGGAGAAATATTTGACACGCAATAATTAGATGATAATCTCCAAATAATTGACCTAACCCTATAGATCTGACCAAAAATGAGACTGAGATCTCTAAATGCCTAACGTTCTGTTCAAACTGATGAATAAAAGATATACACCTGTTTGCACGCAAGATATTTTGACAAGTATGATTCATCATTTGAAGATATCATATAGGATTGAAGAGAATGAGATATGCAAGAATATAGAGCCCCTATAGACTGAGCAGAACTGTGGGGAATAGGCCATGTTTTCTGTATTGACATTTGGAATTGTGGATTTTAACCATTTGCCGCCCGCCATATGGCGTCCTCCCGCACATGCGCAGCTTGCGCTCCTGCAGAGCGGCGCAGCGGCGTGATCTGTCACCAGCTGTGTACCGGCCCCCATTGCCAGTACAATGTGACCTGCTGTGACTAGAGATGAGCGAATCGAACTTGGCGAAGTGGAATTCGTTTCGAATATTAGGAAAAATTCGATTCGCACCGAATCCGAATTTTAGCAAACTTCGGATGCACGAATCAAATTTTCCCCGATCAGCCGGCAAAAAGTGTCACTGCAGAGAGCTCCGCTATTTCTGACAGTTCTCTGACAGTTCTGACAGTTCATTTACAGCGGTTGAAACATTGTATCTATTTGTTTCCATTTAGGATACAGATGTTTTTATTCGGAAACAAATAGATACAATGTTTCAACCGCTGTAAATGTGAAGGAACTGTCAGAGAACTGTCAGAAATAGCGGAGCTCTCTGCAGATACACTTTTTGCTGTACTGGAATTCTTCTTCTTTTCATTCTTCTTCTTCTTTTCATTCTTCTTCTTCTTCTTTTCATTCTTCTTCTTTTCATTCTTCTTTTCATTCTTCTTCTTCTTCTTTTCATTCTTCTTCTTCTTCTTTTCATTCTTCTTCTTTTCATTCTTCTTTTCATTCTTCTTTTTCTTCTTTTCATTCTTCTTCTTCTTCTTCTCATTCTTCTTTTCATTCTTCTCATTCTTCTTTTCATTCTTCTTTTCATTCTTCTTCTCATTCTTCTTTTCATTCTTCTTCTTTTCATTCTTCTTCTTCTTCTTTTCATTCTTCTTCTTCTTCTTCTTTTCATTCTTCTTTTCATTCTTCTTCTTCTTCTTTTCATTCTTCTTTTCAGTCTTCTTCTTATTCTTCTTTTCATTCTTCTTCTTCTTTTCATTCTTCTTTTCATTCTTCTTCTTCTTCTTCTTTTCATTCTTCTTTTCATTCTTCTTCTTCTTCTTTTCATTCTTCTTCTTCTTCTTTTCATTCTTCTTTTCATTATTCTTCTTCTTCTTTTCATTCTTCTTCTTTTCATTCTTCTTTTCATTCTTCTTCTTCCTCTTTTCATTCTTCTTCTTCTTCTTTTCATTCTTCTTCTTCTTCTTTTCATTCTTCTTTTCATTCTTCTTCTTCTTCTTTTCATTCTTCTTCTTCTTCTTTTCATTCTTCTTTTCATTCTTCTCATTCTTCTTTTCATTCTTCTTTTCATTCTTCTTCTTCTTCTTTTCATTCTTCTTCTTTTCATTCTTCTTTTCATTCTTCTCCTTCTTCTTTTCATTCTTCTTCTTCTTCTTTTCATTCTTCTTTTCATTCTTCTTCTTCTTTTCATTCTTCTTCTTCTTCTTTTCATTCTTCTTTTCATTCTTCTCATTCTTCTTTTCATTCTTCTTTTCATTCTTCTTCTTCTTCTTTTCATTCTTCTTTTCATTCTTCTTTTCATTCTTCTTCTCATTCTTCTTCTTCTTCTTTTCATTCTTCTTCTTCTTCTTTTCATTCTTCTTTTCATTCTTCTTCTTCTTCTTTTCATTCTTCTTCTTCTTCTTTTCATTCTTCTTTTCATTCTTCTTCTTCTTCTTCTTCTTCTTCTTCGTCGTGCCCCGTGACTGCCCAAATGAGTGAAGTGTGCGGTGATTCTAAGATCGATGGCACTCATCTGCATGTCATACTGACTGACAGTATTATTTCTCTTCCCCAGCAGACTCCAAGGGCATTTAAATTAAAGGTACAGTGTTCTGCACTAATATAAAGGCTCTCTGAAGCCTAGAAACCCTTTTAATAAGTTAAATTCGCAGCGAATAAATTCGCATCGAATCAAATTTCTCCCGCAAATTCGGCGAATCAGCCGAATCGAATTTTTGAATAATTCGCTCATCTCTAGCTGTGACCAATCACAGCAGGTCACAAGACAGTTGTATACAATGGATGGCTTCATTCATGCCATTCATTGTATACTAGTGTCTAGCTGTGAATGGTCACAGCTAATCACATGCACATGTCATGTGATTAGCTGTGGCCAAATCACAGCTAAGCACAAAAAAAAAAAAAAAAAAAAAAAAAACCTTGAATGAATCAATGTCATTCAGGTAAATGTTTGCTTATAGCAAAGTAATTCTTTGCTATAAGCAAATTGTGTAAAAAAAGAAAAAAAATACTGATCACTTCCCCAAAGTAGTACAATGTTACTATGGTAACATTGTACTACTTTGGTCATAGTGAAATATGAAAAATAAATCTTAAAAAAAGAAAAAAAATGTAATAAAAAATAATAAAACACAAAATAAAAAAATATATATATTTTTTTTCATACTGTCACCAGTCAGTGTCCCTGATCACCGCCATGCCAGTTATATGATGACGCTGTACTGCACTGGTGACAATATGTAAAAAGAAATAGTGAAACTAATTTTGTTTAATTTTTTCATTTTCCGAAAAATTATGACAAAAAAAATACAACTTCAAAAAGCTCGCCATGCCTCTTATAAAGTACGTCGGACTGTCTACTTTGCAAAAAGGGGTCATTTGGGGGATATCTGTACTATTCTGACCAGGGGCGGACTGACCATTTGGAAACTCGGGCACTGCCCAAGGGCCCTGGGTCAGTAGGGGACCCCATGACATGCCCCTGGTACCTTTTTCATAGGCTTTTTTGAGTTTGGGCAAGGACACAGGAGCCCCATGATCCCCTATTGCCCAGGGGCCCCATGAGTTGTCAGTCCACCCCGATTCTGACATTCTTGGACCTCAAGAAATTAGATTGCCCGTTAGTACTTCAGGATTGATCAATATTCAGATCTATACCATAGTTTGTGAACTCTATAACTTTCCTACAAACTAAATAATACATCCTAATTTGGGATATTTTCACCAAAGACATGTAGCAGAATACATCTCGGCCTAAATTTATGAAGAACAATCATTTATTTGTAAACTTTTATAACAGAAACAAAGAAAAACGTGGGGGTTTTTTTCAAACTTTTTGGTCTTTTTTTGTTAATTTAGCAAAAAATAAAAACCCCAGCGGTGATTAAATACCACCAAAAGAAAGCTCTAGTTGTGTGAAGAAAATGATAAAATTTTAGTTTGGGTACAATGTTGTATGACCGCGCAATTGTCATTCAAAGTGTGAGAGCGCTGAAACCTGAAAACTGGCCTGGGCAGGAAGGTGTAAAATTGCCCGGTATTGAATTGGTTAATCATAGCAACTGGATATGTTCACAAGGGGTGTGATTATCCAAGACATGCTGTGAATGATGTGTTCATCTGAACAAGTGTGTTGCATGTTATTGATCAGCTTTGTCTTCACCACAAATTCTTATTAAGTGTGTCAACTATACTCTGTAAAACACTACAGCTCATTTGCTGTTGTATATTCCCGCTTGATTCCTCATATATTGGAAGGAATGCATGGATTTCTCATCAGACCATAATATAAGGTGCCCATGATTTTTCATGCTGAGCTATTTTACAGACACTCACAGTTTACAGCCAACATATCAACATTATGTTATGAGCATTCACTTCTTTCTTACCTGATGATTACCGCCATTATAGTCCGATTTACCTTTGATACTTTTCTTTGTCATTTTTGGATTAACTGCATAAATTCAAATGCAACAGCAAGAGTTTCTTATAATATTTCTAATATTTCAAAGTACTGAGCTACAGGATCAAAACATTACACACATGAACAAAAATTTTTGATAGAATAAACACATGGGAATGCAAAAAAGGTTTCGTAGACAACAGAACCAAAATTGTCGGTGCTCATGCCCAATTTATGCACTTGTCAAATACTGCACTGACAGACACATGGCAAACTGTTTTGTAGAAGAGGTGGGTGACACCTGATGGGGAACTGAGATACTAGATCCCCATCAGGTCCACTTGGCTGTTGATAATAGTGCATGGCAGTAGGAGGACTCATAGCCATTATTTAACCATTTGCCTTCTTGAGGATTTACCCCCCTTCCTGACAAGGCCATTTTTTGTGTTACAGCGCTGCGTTATTTTAACTGACAATTGCGCGGTCATGCAATGCTGCCCCCAAATCAAATTTACATCCATTTTTTCCCCACAAATTGAGTTTTCTTTCATTGGTATTTGATCACCTGTGCATTTTTTATTTTTTGCACTATAAATAGAAAAAGACCAACAATTTTTTTTAAAAACTGTATTATCAACTTTTTGCTATTAACATGTCCAGTAAAAAAAAATAAAAAAATCAAATTGCATCATAAATTTAGGGTAAAACGTATTCTGCTTAATGTCTTTGCTAAAAAAAATTCCAATACGTGTAAACTAATTAGTTTATGTGAAAGTTATAGCGTTTACAAATGGCGGTATATATGTATTCAAATTTTTTTTTTTTTTACTAGTAATGGCAGCGATCAGCAAGTTATAGCAGGACTGCGGCTGGCATTCAGACACTGGGAGGAACTGATTTGGTGTCACTGACATCCCCAGTGACACCAATACAGTGATCAGTGCTAATAAAAAGCACTGACACTGTACTAATGGCACTGGGCAGGAAGGGGTTAACATGTGGGGCTATCAAAGAGTTAACTGTGTGCTATTTCACTACTTGGGCTGTGTGATCCTTTGGAAGGATCTCACCAAAACTGATATTTCTGTTGCAGTGAATGCCTAAAACCTGACTTGTTTCTTAGTGCGGAGTTCTTCATCCAGGCAGGAAATAACATTTCTGGGAGAATTCTGTACACTAGCCATCTACAAAAGGCCTGCAGGTTGCCATGTTGCATTGAATATTGTAGAAAACTGCAGTGGCTGCAGGTTGAAATGGAAAGCTAATTTTTAATAAGATTAAATTACTATATGACTTTTGTAGCTATTTTATATGTTATATGTTTTGTATTTGATACATTTTGGGGTTATCCTTTAAGGGGTACCCCACTGCAAAGGTAGATTTTATCTAATTCCTGGAGTTCAACTTTAACTAATCATGTTTACATACTGTATTCGACAGGTCTATAAAACCCGTAGGAGACCATAGTTTCCCTTTAATTTTCTAAGATCACCCATTCATTAAAATCACTGTTTGCACTGTTGACTAATTGGAGCACCATAAAAAAAATCCATTCATGAAATAAGATAAAAAAAAAAAGACAGAGTATGAAAATGTAGGCTTATGTGGTTGCTTTCAGTGTGTGTTAAAATAAAATACAAATGATACAAAATGAAAAAACTGGCAAAATAAACCCAAAGTAAAAAATCCTATTAAAGTTAATCCAGATAAGAAGTTGGGAGTCAACAGAGTTCATATTTCTCAACACATTCTGTTAAAATCAATTAATTATCCAGTCCTGATCTTTTATTAATACACAGAATGTGTCATTATTAAAAATGCACACAATGCATTAGATCCCATCTCACAGCATGTTGTAAGTGAAGTAAATTAGCCTTATAGGATTCCCACTGATGTTCTGCTCCATAAACACCAATCAAAACACTTTATAATTAAATTAAATTATTGTGTACAGCTTGTTCTGACAGTTTGTTCTGTTTTGTTTAATAAATGAAATTGCCTGCCACTAATGAATAAGAAATACCCGTAGTGGAAAGAGAAGGAAAGAAATAGCGCAGGACAGACATGACTGGGTCTAGAGTGGTTAAGAAAAGACAGGATAGGGTTAACATAGCTATAGGCGGGGTTGTAGGGATGGATCTTTCTTGATTGGTAGCTGGGGGGTGTAGGTGGGGTTTTCTACACCTTGGGGTGGGGGGTTTGGGGAGGGTCCTCACTCTGGAAGTTGCGACTTGTGAGGAGAGAGCTTCCCTCCTGCCCTCCCTGTTTTTGTGGGGTATTATGTCACTCCCGGGGGGGGGGGGTTGTTGTTCGGGTGCGGTTGTTGGTCTTTGGAGGTGGTACTGATTTTGGAAGGTAACGGTGTGGGACCCATCGGTGGTATGGTGTGCCCGGGGGCATTCCAGTTAACCGAGGTTTAACTGGAAGGTGGTGGTGCTCCACTGCGGATGGTATGGTTTTCTCCGAGCCGGTGTGTTGCGGCTGGAGGCCTTGTGTAATATGGTTTCCGCAGGTGGATTTTGGTTCGGCTTTGGTGCCTTCGAAAGACCACCAACTCAGATTAGGTGTTTCTGTTTTAAGGAATGTTTTGTGTATTTAAGGTTTTGAAGTGTTAATAAAAGGCCGTGTTGGCCGTTTTACTCCAATTTGGTGTTATGTTTTTATTTAAGGTAATGCATAAAGGGGGTTGGTGTGGAAGAGTGAAATGGTGTTGGAGGGGATCTTGGTTAGCCTATCTCTAGTGCCCTAGTCAAGTATTTTTGTTGGTTGACGACTACTCAAGGATTCATGAAAACCAAGAGTACAAATGTTCATAAAAGTGGCTTATAATGTATGTAGGGGAATAGTTATAGGGATCCATATACAGTGACTTGAAAAAGTTGAATACAAATGCACACCACACTTTTCAGATATTTATTTGTAAAAAATTTTGAAAACCCATTTATAATTTTCCTTCCACTAAACAATTATGTGCCACTTTGTGTTGGTCTATTACAGTGGTCGGCAAGCCGTGGCTCGCGAGCCACATGCGGCTCTTTACCCAGTCTAATGCGGCTCTTCTGTGTGCCGGGCGCCTGCTCCCCTCCCTCCTCTCGGTCGGCCGCTCCCCTGCCTCCTCTCGGTTGGCAGCCCCAAAAGTCCGCGCGGACCTTTTAATCCAGCCTGCGGATGTGGCTGTCAGGATGTGTGTAGGCGGGGCAGCGTGCCGAACGTGAGGGGAGGGGAGCTAGGCTCCTCTCACAGTCCGCCCTGAAGACCCGAACGGCGCGGGAAGACAGCGAGAGGAACGCAAAAGGTAAGTGAATTGACACGGGGGACTTGGCTTACTAGAAGGGGGGGGGGGAATAGTACTGTGGGGGATGAAATACTATATGAGGGATGAATTACTTTATGAGGGATGAAATACTATATGGGGGGATGAAATACTATATGGGGGGATGAAATACTATATGAGGGATGAAATACTATATGAGGGATGAATTACTATATGAGGGATGAATTACTATATGAGGGATGAAATACTATATGGGGGGATGAAATACTATATGGGGGGATGAATTACTATATGAGGGATGAAATACTATATGGGGGGATGAAATACTATATGAGGGATGAAATACTATATGGGGGATGAATTACTATATGAGGGATGAATTACTTTATGAGGGATGAAATACTATATGGGGGGATGAAATACTATATGAGGGATGAAATACTATATGAGGGATGAATTACTATATGAGGGATGAAATACTATATGAGGGGATGAAATACTATATGGGGGGATGAAATACTATATGGGGGATGAAATACTATATGAGGGATGAAATACTATATGAGGGATGAATTACTATATGAGGGATGAAATACTATATGAGGGATGAAATACTATATGGGGGGATGAAATACTATATGGGGGGATGAAATACTATATGGGGGGATGAAATACTATATGAGGGATGAATTACTATATGAGGGATGAAATACTATATGGGGGGATGAAATACTATATGGGGGGATGAAATACTATATGAGGGATGAATTACTATATGAGGGATGAAATACTATATGGGGGGATGAAATACTATATGAGGGATGAATTACTATATGAGGGATGAAATACTATATGGGGGGATGAAATACTATATGAGGGATGAAATACTATATGGGGGGATGAAATACTATATGAGGGATGAAATACTATATGAGGGATGAAATACTATATGAGGGATGAATTACTATATGGGGGATGAAATACTATATGAGGGATGAAATACTATATGAGGGATGAAATACTATATGGGGGATGAAATACTATATGGGGGATGAAATACTATACGGGGGATGAAATACTATACGAGGGATGAAATACTATACGGGGGATGAATTGCTATGGGGGATGAATTACTATATGGGGGATGAATTACTATGGGGGATGAATTACTATATGGGGGATGAATTACTATATGGGGGATGAATTACTATGGGGGATGAATTACTATGGGGGATGAATTACACTATGGGGGATGAATTACTATATGGGGGATGAATTACTATGGGGGATGAATTACTATATGGGAGATGTATTTTCAGTTTTAAAAATGTGGCTCTCAAAATAAATTTCAATCATGGTTTTGGCGAGATTTGGCTCAGTTGAAAAAAAAGGTTGCCCACCACTGGTCTATTACATAAAATCCCAATAAAATACATTTTTGGTTGTAACATGAAAAAAATGTGGAAAATTTCAAGGGGTATGAATACTTTGTCAAGGCACTGTAAATCCATGTTCATTTGTTGTGTATAAATTCATGGTAATTTATTGTGCTGGTTTTAAGGGGCAATAAACAATATCCTTATTTTTCAAAATGTATCCAAAAACATCCACTGTTTAATGGCCTTGTAATTATTTTTTTTTTACTCAATCTATTTTTATTAAATTTTCAATAATTCAAAAAGAAAAAGGAAAAGGGGAAAATATATATAAAAAAAACAACAGACCATTTAAAGTATTCCTTGTGTATAGAGGATCATCAATATACAGTACACGTATCCAGCAACATCTTCCCCCAATCACATACAAACATTAGAATTACTTTATTTGTTCTCAACCTCATACTGAAGAGTAACATTAACCAAGGCAAAAAGTTAGTGTCAGATCATAGAGCCACTTAAAAGTGTATCTATGAACTAATAAACACCTCAGTATAAAAAAAAGAAAAAAAAAACCTTTCAAATAGGGGGTTGGACCTACATTGAGCAAAGTTGCTGCTACATCTCTCATTCTTAAAGCAAGCAAGAGTTTCTTCCATGAGACATTTATGCAGCCAGATTACACAGTATATGATAAAAAATAACATTTTATTGTATAAAATTTCCTAAAAAAAAGGACACATAATAATGCTCTGGCAATGTGATAAAAATGTTTCAACACCCCTGAAAGTTTACAGGCAGAAATTATAGCTACTAGAGATGAGCGAATTATTCAAAAATTCGATTCGGCTGATTCGCCGAATTTGCGGGAGAAATTCGATTCGATGCGAATTTATTCGCCGCGAATTTAACTTATTAAAAGGGTTTCTAGGCTTCAGAGAGCCTTTATATTAGTGCAGAACACTGTACCTTTAATTTAAATGCCCTTGGAGTCTGCTGGGGAAGAGAAATAATACTGTCAGTCAGTATGACATGCAGATGAGTGCCGTCGATCTTAGAATCACCCCACACTTCACTCATTTGGGCAGTCACGGGGCACGACGAAGAAGAAGAAGAAGAATGAAAAGAAGAAGAAGAAGAATGAAAAGAAGAATGAAAAGAAGAAGAAAAAGAATGAAAAGAAGAAGAAGAAGAAGAATGAAAAGAAGAATGAGAAGAAGAATGAAAAGAAGAATGAAAAGAAGAATGAGAAGAATGAAAAGAAGAATGAAAAGAATGAAAAGAAGAATGAAAAGAAGAAGAAGAAGAATGAAAAGAAGAATGAGAAGAAGAATGAAAAGAAGAATGAAAAGAAGATTGAGAAGAATGAAAAGAAGAATGAAAAGAAGAAGAAGAAGAATGAAAAGAAGAAGAAGAAGAATGAAAAGAAGAATGAAAAGAAGAAGAAGAAGAATGAAAAGAAGAAGAAGAAGAATGAAAAGAAGAAGAAGAATGAAAAGAAGAAGAAGAAGAATGAAAAGAAGAAGAAGAAGAATGAAAAGAAGAATGAGAAGAAGAATGAAAAGAAGAATGAAAAGAAGAAGAAGTAGAATGAAAAGAAGAAGAAGAAGAATGAAAAGAAGAATGAAAAGAAGAAGAAGAAGAATGAAAAGAAGAGGAAGAAGAATGAAAAGAAGAATGAAAAGAAGAAGAAGAATGAAAAGAAGAAGAAGAAGAATGAAAAGAAGAAGAAGAATGAAAAGAAGAAGAAAAGAAGATTGAGAAGAATGAAAAGAAGAATGAAAAGAAGAAGAAGAAGAATGAATAGAAGAAGAAGAAGAATGAAAAGAAGAATGAAAAGAAGAAGAAGAAGAATGAAAAGAAGAAGAAGAAGAATGAAAAGAAGAAGAAGAATGAAAAGAAGAAGAAGAAGAATGAAAAGAAGAAGAAGAAGAATGAAAAGAAGAATGAGAAGAAGAATGAAAAGAAGAATGAAAAGAAGAAGAAGTAGAATGAAAAGAAGAAGAAGAAGAATGAAAAGAAGAATGAAAAGAAGAAGAAGAAGAATGAAAAGAAGAGGAAGAAGAATGAAAAGAAGAATGAAAAGAAGAAGAAGAATGAAAAGAAGAAGAAGAAGAATGAAAAGAAGAATGAAAAGAAGAAGAAGAATGAAAAGAAGAAGAAGAAGAATGAAAAGAAGAAGAAGAAGAATGAAAAGAAGAAGAAGAATAATGAAAAGAAGAAGAATGAAAAGAAGAATGAAAAGAAGAAGAAGAATGAAAAGAAGAAGAAGAATGAAAAGAAGAAGAAGAATGAAAAGAAGAATGAGAAGAAGAATGAAAAGAAGAATGAAAAGAAGAAAAAGAAGAAGAATGAAAAGAAGAAGAAGAAGAATGAGAAGAAGAATGAAAAGAAGAATGAAAAGAAGAATGAGAAGAATGAAAAGAAGAATGAAAAGAAGAAGAAGAAGAATGAAAAGAAGAAGAAGAAGAATGAAAAGAAGAATGAAAAGAAGAAGAAGAAGAATGAAAAGAAGAAGAAGAATGAAAAGAAGAATGAAAAGAAGAAGAAGAAGAAGAATGAAAAGAAGAAGAAGAATGAAAAGAAGCATGAAAAGAAGAAGAAGAAGAATGAAAAGAAGAAGAAGAAGAATGAAAAGAAGAATGAAAAGAAGAAGAAGAAGAAGAATGAAAAGAAGAAGAAGAAGAATGAAAAGAAGAATGAAAAGAAGAACAAGAAGAATGAAAAGAAGAAGAAGAATGAAAAGAAGAAGAAGAAGAATGAAAAGAAGAAGAAGAAGAATGAAAAGAAGAATGAAAAGAAGAAGAAGAAGAATGAAAAGAAGAATGAAAAGAAGAAGAAGAAGAATGAAGAGAAGAAGAAGAAGAATGAAAAGAAGAAGAAAAAGAAGAAGAAGAATGAAAAGAAGAAGAATGAAAAGAAGAAGTATTCCAGTACAGCAAAAAGTGTATCTGCAGAGAGCTCCGCTATTTCTGACAGTTCTCTGACAGTTCCTTCACATTTACAGCGGTTGAAACATTGTATCTATTTATTTCCGAATAAAAACATCTGTATCCTAAATGGAAACAAATAGATACAATGTTTCAACCACTGTAAATGAACTGTCAGAACTGTCAGAAATAGCGGAGCTCTCTGCAGTGACACTTTTACTGGCTGATCGGGAAAAATTCAATTCGTGCACCCGAAGTTTGCTAAAATTCTGATTCGATGCGAATCGAATTTTTCCTGATATTCGAAACGAATTCCACTTCGCCAGGTTCGATTCGCTCATCTGTAATAGCTACACATGTCCTAAAGCTAATTCAACAAAGTATTTTCCTGCTCAAAAATCTCCAACACATTTCATTTCATTTCCACAATCAGAGGGTGACAAAGTCATCTAAATGTAAAAAAAAAAAAAATTATATTAACAGCAAAATGCCATGGTACAATCAAAGTCCTCATACATCAAAATAGTTTATTGTGCACCTGCTTACATGATACGCCAGAATTGTTACAAGGTACCAGCTGTCCTCGCATAGAACATACGAAAGGTCACGGTGACTAATCATGGTCAGCCTAGATGGACGACAACTGGTGGCATTGTCTACATGAAAATATAGTAATTAAATTTACATCAAAATGTGCTTTTTAAGCTAAAAAGAGGAAAACTTCAATAACCAAATTCAAATCTCTAATCATACTGGCTGAATACCTCCAAAAGATAAGGTTCAGGGAAGCTACCACAGACTTCTTAAATGGAGGGCTAAGATGGAAAACTGCACGTCATGAAAGTAAAACACATATATCAAAGCCCAAGGATGTCTCTTAGGAGTTAGTAATTAGTAGTAGCTACCAGTGGAGTAACTAGAGCTTTCAGGACCCCAGTACAAGAAACCATAAAGGGTCCCCCTGACCCCCTGCCAAGGCCCCTCCTTCGGAACCTGGGGGGGAACACCAGGTTCAGGAGCACATGCAACCTTTGTGACCCTGGTAGTTCTGCTACTGGTGTCAATATTTTTTTTTTTCTTTTTTGGTATTTTCTTTTTTTATATTTTGTTAGGGGGCATTGGTGAGATATCAGGGGTCTAAACAGACCTCTTATTGTTTCACTTTTGAGACAGAGAAAGGGCAATCAACCCCTTTGCTGCCTGTTGGTGTTCTCATTATTGGGGACTTTTTAAAACTTTTTTTGTGGTTAGGTCCAGCAGTTGCTTTTAGCTGCTATCAGGTCAATAGCAAACATTGTTTTTGTTGCTAGGCTTCCCTTTAAAAAAACTGAGTTTTATTGCAAGGGGTAGTATTGTGTTTGGGTTTTTTTTTTTATTTATATTGGAGATTACTAAATCTCTCTACTTTCCAAAAAGGGGTAATTTGGGGGGTATTTATACTCTCCTGGCATTTGAAGGGCCTCAAGAAATGAGATTGATCAAATTTCAAATATGTATACCTGTCAGGGCAGGAGCTGTGGGATGGACAGGCAGGCCTAATGGCAGGGTCACGCACCGACTGACGACAACCACCACCCACAGACAGGAGTCCCTCAGGGAGCGGAGTCTAAGCCCCAGGCTGCCCTTCACCAGGGCCCCTGATGGTGGCGATGGACTTGACATAGCCAGGGACCAGGTCGCAGCCCCCGAGTAACCCCAGCTGTGGTAATGGCCGCCGCCAATGGCATATAGCTGGTAGGAACCAGATAAGACAATAGTGTAGTCGGACAGGCCGGGTCGATAACAGTGGGACAGACAGTACAGAACGGTAGACAAGAATACACAGGTTACAAGCCGGGTTCAGCAACGGGAGGTCAGATAAAGGGATAAGGCTGAGAATAGTCTAGTCAAAGCCGAGTCAGTTTCCAGGTGAGCCACGGGAGTTGAACAAGAGCTTGCAACAACACTATCATACAGGACACAAATGCAAAGAGCAAGTGCAGACAACAGGCTTAAATGTGATCAACCACACCCCTCTGGGGGATGGACCGCAGAGGCCTGAAAGCATAAAAGGCTCCCACCATGCTTTGCAGAAACCCAAGATGGATGCCAGCACATGGAGCAGCATAACCTCCGGGAAAAGGTAGGACCTTGACAATACCATAGCTTGTAGACGTTATAACTTTCACATAAACTGAATAATATACACTTACTTTTATTTATTTTTACCAAGGACATGTAGCAGAATACATGTTATCCTGAATTTATAAAGAGGTTTGATGTTATTGGATATGTTTTATAACAGAAATTAAAAAATTCTGTTTTTTTTTCAAGATTTTCTGTATTTTCTTGTTTATGTAACAAAAAATGAAAAAAAAACCCAGTGGGGAGCAAATACCACCAAAAAAAAGTTCTGTTTGAGTGAAAAAAAAAAATTTAATTTGTGCATACTATTGCATGATCAAGCAATTGCCAGTTAAAGTAGCACAGTGCTGAAAAGCAAAAAATGGCCTGGTCATGAAAGCAGCAAAACCTTCCAGAGGTCAGGTGATACTAAAGCTTTGTTTTTTGTTTTATAAAATAACAAACATGTCATACTTACCTGCTCTGTGCAGCAGTGGTGTATTTAGGTTTTGTGCTGCCCTAGACAACACAAAAATCGTCTGCCCCCATGGACACCGACCAACACAACCTCTCTTGCCCCCTCCCACAGGGAGAGCCTAACTCTGACCAACAACACTCCTGCCCCCCACCCAAGAGAGCTTTTCACCCCCCCCCCCAGCAATAGAGAGACACTCATCTTCACAGCCCTGGACATCCCCGGGAACGAGAGTCAGGCTCTACATACATCATCAAGCAGCCCGCAGCCTCTATCGGATCCCACCTGGTTCTCATGGTGTGCGTGTCCCTTCTTTCATCCCTTCTTCTGGGAGAGGTGCTGCCCCCCTGAAAAATGCCGCACTAGGCAAGTGACTTGTTTGCCTTGTGGTAAATATGCCCTTGCTGTGCAGTAGGTTTGCACACGTGTCCCGATCCTCTTCTTTTCAGGACCCTCCTCCGGTGCTCTGGCTTCTGCCTCTTAAGCAGTGCCCCTAGGGCAAGTTGCTTGCCCTGGGAGCACTGATACGTGTTTACTCCTATGCATCCATAAGACACATAGAACTGCGGCTATACCCCACCTTGCCGCTCTCTCCTCATTGGCTGTGATTGACAGTGGCAGGAGAAAATGGGCTCCCGCTGTTGTCTCAGGAAATGAGAAAGGAGAGTCCCCATACAGTCGAGACTATTGTGAACATCGCTGGATCAGAGGGGTTCAAGTAAGGATTAAGCGGGGCTGTGGGAGCATTGAATGCATGAAGATAAAAAACCTTCAGCCTTTAGAACCACTTTAGGCCTGGGTTCACACTTGTGCGGTGCCGCATGTCGTATGTGATTCACACTGAAATCGCACCGCATTCCTGTGCAAATCACATGCAATTCCCTGCGGAGCGATTTGAGCCATACATTTTGTATGGCTCAAATCACACTGCAACCACACCAAGAAGGTGCAGGACCCTTTTTTTGGTCCGCACTAGAATTGGATCGCATGGGTATTAACACCCATGCGATTCGATTCTGCACATCGCGCCGCTTTTTGCAAACCGATTTTGGGGTGTTGTTAACTTAACATACACACCTGCAGTTGTTCGCATGAATGGGGTGCGATTGTGATGCGGTACGGAATTCGCACAAAAAATGTGTTTTTAAATGTTTTATGTGAAAACCACAACACCCATGGATGTCTTCTGGTGACACTCAGAAGTACTTTGACATCATTTCACGTTGGAAGTTCTGGACTTGTGATTTATATGCACGACTAGTTCAAACCTTTCACTCTTTTTGTATTTTATATTTTTATTAATTTAGGTGGATTTGAGATTTTTTATATGTCATATATTGAAACAGTGATATTTTTCATCTCATATATTGCAAGATTAATAATGATAGAGCAGCAGCAATTGACAATTTACAGTATTTACAGTATTTATGTTAAAAGGGCCTTTTTAAGATTAGTATTCATTTGTATCATGCTGCTTGAGAGAAAAAACGAAACGCAAGAAGAATGCGTACCTAAACCACCTCACAATATATCACTCACATTCGCTGCACCCCCAATTCCCTCAGATACAATGAAATTTAGACATACACCAGTTAGGGCTAGTATCCCTTATTATAAATAAAAATTGGCCTGCTGCTCGCCAATGTTACATTACTGTATCATTAATATTATTATTATACAGGATTTATATAGCATCTGTGTTCTTTTAAATCTTGTAGTAAATTATCCGTCTGCTCTTTCTCTAGTACATTTCAGCTAATTCTCCCTTGTTAAAAACGGTCAGTTTTATATTGGTGTATCATTTGTTGTCACTAAACTTTTAATGAGAGCTTGGAAGAAATTGGCCAGCAGCTAGTGAGAACAGCAACAGCCAGTATGAACTAATGGCCAATTTTTATCTGCTGGTCAAAGCGGGACTAGTAACTGTAAAATGAATCACATTGGAGTACTGCTGCTGTATGTAAACCAAGATTACTGTAAAACACACACACAAAAAAAATAATCTCAAGCCAGATATGCCCTGCCAGTGTGCTCTATCCTTGAGAATGTCTGTCAAAATCATACAGTTCCATAACACCACACACTGCTTTACAGTGATTCTAAATACAGAAGGAATATTGCCGTAAAACATTCTCTGTGTTAATGTAAAAAACCTTCTGCATGCAAGCCCCCCCCCCCCCCTTATACTCACTTTAGCCTGATCTCCAGCCAGTGATGTGCATTAGAGCAGGGGTCTCCAAACTTTCTAAACAAAGGGCCAGTTTACAGTCCTTCAGACTTTAACCCCTTCATGCCTAAGGGTAGAACAAATCTAAATGCCTAAGCACAATTTTGCAACGTTGACATGTGTTAGTAAATCCGTACATATCATCACAACTACTTTGTACATCCAGGTGAATTATACCGCGTTTTTTTTCAGGAAAAATTGGGCTTTCATTTGGTGGTAAATGGTAATGGATATCGCCTGATATTTTTTTTATTATCAAAGGAAAACTGGCCCAAAATAGTAAAAAAAAAACAAAACTTTTTTTTATTTATCTGTGTATTTTTTGTTACTACCATAACCTACCACCAAAGAACAACCCAAAATAAATTCTCCGGCTCTTGATGATCGCAGCGATATCATATATCTGTATGTTATTTTTTGTTTGTACCCGTAGTACAGCCCAGAAACCATAGTGTGTATTTTGTTTTAAATTTTTTTTTTTGTAACCTAAAACACACTGACACTAACGGACACCACTTTTTAAAAAAAATACTGACCTTTGACCCTGACCTTTTGACCTTGACCTTTGACCCTGACCTTGACCCAAACACTAACCCTGGCACTGAACTAGATCAAACCTTGATCTAGTTTTTTTTTTTTTTTTTTTAATTTTTATTTCTCTTTTTTTTTTTTACAAACTTTTTTTTTTCTCTCTATGCCAGGAGTTAGAGAGATACAATGTATCTCTCTCCTCTATTCAGAGAGAGAGAAAAAAACAAGGGGGCCGGGCTGCACAGTGACTGATCACTGTGATAGCCAATCAGAGGCTATCACAGTGATCATGTGACCCGGAAACGGGAGTCCCGGGTCCCAATCATTACAACAGGACCCTGGGCTCTCAGTGACACCGCGGTCTTTGTGCTGGGAGCGTGCAGTGTGGCGCACTCCCAGCACAAAGACAGGTACGCAAATATGCGGCCCCACGGAAAAAAGCCCAGTTCTGTGAGGCTGCATATTTATGTGACGTCGGCGTCAAGGGGTTAAGGGGACCAGACTGTGGCCAGTGGGAGTAGAACATGACCATTGAATACAACCTGAAAACACTAACAAAACAAATCCACATCTTTCTGCAGGTAAAGAAATGTGCATTTATTATTTTTTTGTTTTATTAGGAGCCTGTAAAGTATTGCACCCGCAATCAGCAGATTATGGTGCAATGCAGGGCCCTTGTGACTGTCAGTGTATCTGTCTGCTCATACCTCATACAGGCAGGCAGTTATACAATGACAGGAACCATCAATGAACTACCTAGAGCGCTCACCAGGCTGTCGGTACTTGTACTTCATTTATTCACAGAACTCTGTATGGGACATGGTACGGCCGCACTCTTTTCAAATGATGACAGCATTCACAGGGAGAAGATCCCAGACATGCTGTCACAAGGGGACTGGGGAACAGCTTCAGTAGTGGGAACTTATCCTTTAACTTGGTAATTGAGGCGGTTCTCCGCTGATTTCCATCATCCAATTATCTGCAAGAAAAAATACTGTTTTTTTATGTCCTTTGAACGTGATAAGCAAAAATGTCCTTGCAAAATGATAGTGGACAGTTATTTACAATGAGTAAATCAACCCCAGTGGGTCCACTAATCAATGCAGGCATTTCCAACCTGAGGCCCATGGGCTGCATGCTGCCCAAAACGTCTTTTAATGCAGTCCAACACAAAATCGTAAACTTACTTTAGAATTTTAATTTTTTTTTTTTTTAATTTTGTAAAAATGCGTTTACACGTGGTGAACAAACTAAAAAATTTGACAGTCTGCTGGACTTTTATAAGCTTTAGATTACTACATTTTGAGTTAGTGGGAACAGACTATGTCTCAGGCTTGGTGGTCAGTGGGATTAAAATTTTACATAACACCTGTGCTCAGTAGGTGGAGTAGTTCCTCATTGGTGGTATCAGAAGGAGGAATAGTGCCCCATCATTGGTATCAGTGGGAGGAATAGTACCCCATCACTGGTATCAGTGGGAGGAATAGTGCCCCATCATTGGTATCAGTGGAAAGAATAGTGCCTAATCATTTATATCAGTGGGAGGAACAGTGCTCTATCGCTGGTGACAGCAAGAGGAATGTTTCCCCACTGTTAAGATCAGTGGAAGGAATGGTGCCTCATCAATGGTATCAGTGGGAGGAATGGTGCCCCATCATTGGTATCAGTGGTAGGAATAGTGCCCCTTCATTGGTATCAGAGGAAGGAATAGTGCCCCATCATTGGTATCGGTGGAAGGAATAGTGCCCCATCATTGGTATCGGTGGGAGGAATAGTGCCCCATCATTGGTGTCAGTGGGAGGAAAAGTGCCCCATCATTGGTATCAGTGGGAGGAATTGTGCCCCATCAGTGGTATCAGAGGAAGGAATAGTGTTCCATCATTGGTATCAGTGGGAGGAATGGTGCCCCATCATTGGTATCATTAGGAGGAATAGTGCCCCATCATTGGTATCAAAGGAAAGAATAGTGCCCCATCATTGGTATCGGTGGGAGGAATAGTGCCCCATCATTGGTATCAGTGGGAGGAATCGTGCCCCATCATTGGTATCAGTGGGAGGAATAGTGTCTCATCATTGGTATCAGTGGGAGGAATTGTGCCCCATCATTGGTATCAGTGGGAGGAATAGTGCCTAATCATTTATATATGTGGGAGGAACAGTACTCTATTGCTGGTGTCAGCAAGAGGAAAGTTGCCCCACTGTTGGGATCAGTGTAAAAAGTGGTGCCTAATCAATGATGTCAGTGGGAGGAATAGTGTCTCATATCAGTGAGAAGAACAGCTCCCAAAGGCCAGATAAAGGTAAGCAAAGGGCCAGAGTTTGGGGACCACTGCGTGGGGCCAAGCTGCGCTCTGTGTGTCTTACGGACACACAGAGCGCAGACTTGGGAGCCAGCCTGCATGAGTACCTCCATAGTAAACATGTAGCTGAGGAAATTAATCCTATCTGTGACTGCTGTGACCTGTTGACATGCATCTCCTCTGAAATCTCACCCTTGCACTGGACACACACAAGGCAGTGAGGGATTTCAGTCCCCCCCTTCTCCTCTCAGACTGTAATAGAGAGAGCCAATCAGAAAAACCATTAAAGGAGCCAATGACAGGGACTTTCTCAAGCAGGAGGTGCAGCTGCAAAGCATTGTGGAATATGTAGTCCTGAACAGAAATGGCCTGATAGGCTTATATAGAAATAGAACTTCAAAGGTCATCATGCTTAGTGAGAGCAGAGTGAAGGACTCCATCTTGTTTTTCCTGTGGGGTGGCAGTCTTCATGTGGCAAGGAGGCAGTCTGCATGTGAAAAAGAAGTGCTTATGGTCATTTCACTGCATGCTTAGTGATCTGCATCAGTCAAGGGAACATCCAAACTGAGAGAGGTGGCCTACACTGACAGAGTGAAGTGCTCATCGTGAGCTGACCAGAGGAGCCTGTTATTTCCAGGGCGATCGTTTGGGCCTTAGTCACAGGATCTGGTGAGAGGGATTTTGCCCACTGGCAGATGACAGGAACAATGCACACAGACAGAGACATTACACTTTGCCCATACTCACCAGGCACTGGGTTGTGTAGATGGCCCTGCTAAACAGACACGGTATTTGCTTTGCTATACAAATACTGCCACGGGATTACAATTATACTTTACCATAGGTGTTTAAGTGCACCAACAAAAGTGGCTAGCTGGAGATCCCAAGATTCATCCTGTTACCAAGAGACTGAAGTTACTGGTGCCATACGGGCACGCGCATGCGTATTCAGGCCTCTATATTGCATGGTGTGTGGGGAATAGCTTTACCTTGGAAAGTAGCTATTAAGCAGCAGTTGGGTATAGTGTTGATACAGTGTTTGCCTACTGGGCTTGTGGTGTCAGGGGTTAGAAGGGAGAAGTCTGAAACAACAGAGAGTCATTCTTCTGCTCTCCTCCTGCTTGGACATCATAGAGCCGAATTTATGAAGAGGAGTTAAATCCACTTTGAGGTTGCCATTTAAGTGTTTGCCTCTGCTCTTGGGGTTATTCACGGTTGGAATCCCCTGAAAGCAGCCTGAGTGTAAAAGTGAGCTATATTGCTTTCTTTCACAGTATTTGCTGCTCTCTTGATTCATCTAACCTATACCTGTTGTCAATGTTTATTACTTCCCATAGAGGTCTTACAGTAAAGCTGATCTCTGTGTTTTGTTATAAAGTGTGTGCTTTTCATTGGTCCTTGCACTTACACTATTACAAGGTGTGTCAGTTGGGGCTGAGACAGTTCTTGGGGTTGAGAGGCAGAGTGGCGGAGTGAACAAACTTAAGCAGCCCCTTCGGGGGTATCGCTACAAACAACTTGCGGGAGGGACCAGGGGCGCAGTCAGGGGGACTGGGAAGAGAAGGATCAGGGCTGTTCTGTGCAAAACCATGTACATTGCTGGTAAAGATACCATGTTAAAAGGGAATAAAATGAGCCTTTAGAATCACTTTAAGGCAAACATCAGGCATGTGATCTAAAAGAATTGTGTATTTTCAGTTTTGCACTTAAAGTCGCATGAAAAGACCCTCTTCTAATGTCCTACATAGCAGCATCCAGCTTCCCATGCCCTCTTTTGGCAGTTTGCCTATTAACCCTAAAAATGGCTAGAATTTATAGATTTATCCCACCCCCAAAAGACTTCAATGGGATTCAGCTCTATGATTGAAGAATCAAACCTGGGCAGATTTGCCCATCACTAGTAATAACATCCAATTGCCTCTTGGGGGATCAGAAATTAATTTTTGGAGCAAATTGAATCAAGCTTTATTGAGGTTTTTTTTTGCCTTCTTCTGGATCAACTGTGGGTATAGGATTGTATCATTTTATTTTTTTCCCTTTTAATGGTTGAACTAGATGGATGTATGTCTAATTTTCAACCGGGCTAACTATGTAACAATGCTTCTTTCTTAAAGTGTTATTAAATCCACAACAGTAAAATCAATCTGTATATGCAGGAAAGTTATACTCACTAAGGGATTAATCCTTTGCATTGTGAAAAAACACTGTTTGATCATGTCTTCTCCGATCCTTCCCTTTTTCCAGTGTCTCTCTCTTATCTCCTGATAAAACATTGTGTGGACTCACTCTGCACATGCTCATTTTGGTGTCTATTGCTGGAGAGAACATTTCCTGTATGATCGGAGATCCCATGGCATCATGGCACGGCCAATCAGCGCTGGCCGGAAAGGGGGTCATGGGTCAGTGAGGATTACAGGAAACGTCAGAGGAGAGTAAAGTCTCCTACAAGAATATTCAGCACTGGGATGTCCACATCTATATGTCACGTGATCGCTGCATTCTACTATTGAATAAAGATAGATGGCGGTTTCACTCTAATATCAAAAATACATTTATATTTTATTTGTGCTGCAGGAGTGCTGATCCATTTTCATATCAAGGGTTATGTATCACTTTAATTGTATGTTAAGTATGTTAACATGTAATATGGATGCATCATTGTTCTGCTCTCCGTTGCAGAGATTGTATAATCGAATAAAGGCAAGCTACGCCAGCCTCATCCAATTATTTGGAGAAGTACAGCATGCCTTCTCACATTCGGTGAGCCTAGCTCTCTTTCAGTATGTCTTGTGGTCAAGGTGCCTTTGTTAAAACATTGCCACTCAGCATTGCTATTTAACTATGATGAAAAAAGTTTTCCGGAATATGTCTTTAGTTATAATTGTGCTTTTTAGACTTTCAAAAGAGTGACTGGCCTTTCTCCTCCTAATATGAGAAATATGGATTCAAAGAAACATTCAGTAGACATAATGGCCCCTGAATTCTTTTATCCTTGTTTGGGTAGTTGCCTTTTTTTGGTTTGTGAAAGTGCTTTTCTGTTTGGGAATAATGAGTTTACTCATAAGCAGGAAGAACAAAAAAAATGTCCCTGTGTTAGCTGAAAAAGGAGGTAATAAATGAGCAATTTGTTCAAATTAATCATGTTGAGAAGGCTCAATCAAGCTGGCTTCTAGCGGGTATACTTACGCCTTGCTTGTGACTATTTTATTTTTTGCTTTTGTTACAATTAGTTTCAAAAGAAATTGGGAGATTGGGATTAACGTTATTTAAAATGAATCTGGGAATGTACAATATTTTGATATACTATTGAAGCATGCCTGTTCTTTAAATGGCTAATTGGAATGGTTTGTTTTATTGCAAGGGTAACTGCACTTTCAAGAGAAAGAAAATTAGCAAATAAAAAAAACTGTGACTCAAGTGATAATGTAATTCAATGCTATTAAAAATTAGTTTTCCCTTTCAAGCTGCAGTGCTATAATTTTCTGTAAAATGCAATGTGGCTACCTGAAGGCGTTCTGTACAAAGTAAGTGTACAGAACGCCCCCCACTTGTGTGACTGGCTCACTGATTTTTCCAGAAGTCTATACTAAGATACAAATCAGATTTTGGGCGTCCTCTGCAACAAAAATGTCATTTTTGGGGAGATTTCCCACAGGAAAATCATGTCTAAGGCTTGGTTCACACCTATGTTTTTTGCTTTTGATCCATTTTTTTTAATGCATTTTGTATTGTGTTTCTACTTTTTACACATGTGTTTTTGCTGCATTTTTTCAGCTTTTTAAAAATTTTGTCAATGTGAAAAACGTTTTGCTGCTGGGCAGGATAAAAATGCAAAATGCATCGAAAATGCTCTGCATGCATTTCAGCAACTTTGCTATTGTAGCAAAAATGGTGCTTTTGCATTCTAAAAAAATTATCTGACCCCTTCCAGCTGAAAGCAGCTGAAAAAAGCATAGATGTGAACATGTCCTATAGGAGACCATGTTAAATGGACCGTAGTGCATTTCTGCAAAAAGCACTAAAAAACACAATGGTGTGAACTAGGGGTAAAGGGATGCAGACCTTGCCATTTCCATCATTAGAGCCCTGCAGTTGCAGCAGCTGATTGATAATTATAAAACAATTCCCATACATACACTATTCACCTTCCATATTGACACAGACAATCAAACAGCTATTTTATCAGAATAACAAAAGTTAGGAATCTGCAACAAAGTTTGTTAAAATCCCTGCAATGTACATAGATTACCCAGAGAGGAATGTTTTTTTCTTAACAAAAGTGAAGTTACTCTTTAACCACTTCCAGTCAGGGGCAATTCTGACATTCCTCTCCTACATGTAAAAACATCATTTTTTTTGCTAGAAAACTACTTAAAACCCCCAAACATTATATATGTTTTAGCAGAGGCACTAGGGAATACAATGGTGAGTGTTGCATATTTTTACATCACACGATATTTGTGCAACAGCTTTCCAAATGCAGATTATTTGGAAAAGTACACTTTAATGACTTTCAATGCACGAAACAATGTAATACCCAATTGTTTGGTAAAACGTAAAAGATTATGTTATACCGAGTAAATAGATACCAAACATGTAACACTTTAACCCCTTGCCCTCAAGAGGATTTACCCCCTTCCTGAGCAGGTAATTTTTTGCAATACGGAGCAGCGTTACCATTGCGTGTGAAAGGAATTTGACTCTCATCCCTCTCAAGACACTGACCCCCGTCAGTCCCAGGCTTGATCAGTGACTGTCCTCAGGCCTGGAGCCCACTCTGAGACACACAGGAAACGCAGACACAAGGTGGTATCTCAGAATGAACTGAATTTATTCTTTTCCGTGTTTCAGCTTATATAAGAAACTTCAAACAATGCATAAAATATAGAAGCCAATCAAATATCAGATATGCATAAGCCAATCAAGTGTTACATACGTCAGTCATGGCCAATCATTTGTGATATACGTCATATTTGAACTCTTAAACACTTATGCAAATTTCTAAATTCTTAAGAAAAAGAAATATGTATATTTTTAATATACTCAGGATGCCCTAAAACCACTAACTATCAGTTTGATCTGATTAGAAGAAAAAAGAGAACTTGGAGTTTAAGAGAAAGAGGAAGTTCTTTAGGTTTCTTGAGAATATGAAACAAAAAGAGGAACCTCTAAGTTTCTTGTAAAAGATAACATACAACAGAAAGAGGAAGTTAGTTTTTAAGTTCTTTGAAAAACAGAGAATATACAAGTTTTAAGTATTATTTCATATTTGTTAACTTAAGCTATCATATTTGAACAAGATGGCCTTTACTAATTCTTAGCACAAAATGTCGGTGCTTTTAGGCTAAAAAGACTAATTCCTTCAGCGTGGTGATGCAACACTACACCAAATTAAATTTCTGTCCTTTTTTTCCCACAAATGGAGCTTTGTTTCGCTGCTATTTGATCGCCTGAGCGGTTTTTATTTTTTGTGCCAAAAACAAAAAAAGACCGACAATTTTGAGAAATTAACAATATTTTTGACTTTTTTGCTATAAATCATGTCCAATAAAAAAATTTTAAAAATCAAGTTTCGTCATAAATTTAGGCCAAAATGTATTCTGCTTCAATTCTTTGCTAAAAAAAAAATCCCAGTACATGTAAATTAATTGGTTTACATGACAGTTATGGCGTTTATAAATGGCACATCAATGAATTACATGCCAAAAAGAGTGTCAGTGTATGTCAAGGTATTCTAACAATGCTCACCACAACGTTAATAAGTGGTATTGTAAAGTATTTGTGTGCATTTGCTGTGTGTACTCTGACTGTGTTATATGTTGTCACAGTAATTCAGGGGTGTCCAACCTTTTGACTTTCCTGGGCCACATTGGAAGAAGAGGAATTGTCTTGGGGCCACACAGGGGCAGACTGACCATTTGGAAACTCGGGCACCGCCCGATTGCCCGGGGTCAGTAGGGGGCCCCATGAGATGCCCCTGGTACCTTTTTCATAGGCTTTTTTGAGTTTGGGCAAGGACACAGGGGCCCCATGATCCCCTATTGCCCAGGGGCCCCATGAGTTCTCAGTCCGCCCCTGGCCACACATAAGACACAAAACAAAAAGGATAGCTGATGAGCAGAAAAAGTCAGGCAGATCACAAGTTAATGATCACTGATATAGATAATGTACCTGTCTGAGTAATAAAACTTTATTTTTTTGTCATATTTTTTACTATAAAAGTAAAAGAGGGCAACATAAAACGAATGCGATATTTGACACTTTTTTCTGTTCCAATATTTTTATTAAGAAAGTTTTTTTTTAAGAATACAACAAGCTCAAGATACGCCCACGCAGGGGCAGAGCAGAACAATAACACATAACCAGATACATCCTGCTGACTTGAATTAGCCAAATAACTAAATGTCCAATGACATCAAGGAGGGACGGCAAAAAGCCAAACCAAATAATAGCAGCAGCAATCCATCAAATTACCGGAAAAAGAAGAGGAAAGAAAAAAAGAAAGAAAATAAAAAAACAGAGAAAAAAGAATCAGAAAGAAAACATGGAGGAAAGGAAAACTAGAAGAATCACGGATCCGGGGCTAGCACAGGCAACGATTATAAGAGGCCATAAATAGTAGGAGGCAGGGATGGCAAGGAATAACGTATCCAAGGTTCCCAAACCTTAAGGAATCTCGGATGAGAATCATGAAGAACACTAGAAATCTGTTTATTGATGAACATAGCATTCATCTGGGTCTTCACCCCCTGGAAGACAACCAAAGGGGTTCTCCAAGCTTGAGCTATAACACGTTTGGCCGAAATAAATAGGTAGGATGCCAATTTCTGCTGAGACCTAGACAGACCCAAAATTGGGCAATGCAGGAGGGCCATCCTTGCATCCCTATGAACTTTAATATGAAATAGCGTTTGTAGCAAACCAAAAACCCTAGACCAGAAGCCTATCAATCGTGGGCACGACCACCAAATGTGCAAGACGTCCCCCGTGTAGACCACAGTTCTGGAAACACCTATCTCCGCCAGTCAGATTGAAGTGAGCAGTCCAAGCCGGGACCCAGTACCACCGCAGGAGAACTTTGTAGGCTGCCTCAAGAGTGACTGTATTGAATAAACAGACACTTTTTTTTTATAATATAACGCATCAATATCCGGTTCGATGGATGTTATCTCAATGAATTCTCAAGGTGCTCATCAGATATTTTAGTTCTAATTTTACCCTACATGTCTTCATCCTTGAAAATAGTCGCTCACATACATAGGTGCTGCCAAAACTGATGACATGCATAAGGTGTGATTGTGAAGAGTGGGAGATGTTTATTTATTAAGCTAAAGCTTATAGAAGTCCAGCAGACTGTCAAATTTTTTGGTTTGGCCGCATGTGTTTACCACATGTAAACGCATTTTTACAAAATTAAAAAAAAAAAAGTAAATTCTAAAGTAAGTTTCCGATTTTGTGTTGGCTGCATTAAAAGACGTTTTGGGCCGCATGCAGCCCATGGTCCTCAGGTTGGACAAGCCTGCATTGATTAGTGGACCCACTGGGGTTGATTTGCTCCCTGTAAATAACTGTTCACTTTCATTTTGCACAGACATTTTCGGTTATCTTTGCAGTGAATACCCAATCACGTACAAGGGACATTAAAAAACCTGTATTTTTTCTTGCACGTAATAGGATGATGGAGATCAGCAGAGAACTGCCTCATTTACCAAGTTAAAGGATAAGTCTGGTGAGCACTCTAGGTAGTTCATTGATGGTTCCTGCCATTGTATAACTGCCTGTACAAGGTATGTGCAGACAGATACACTGACAGTCGCAAGGGCCCTGCATTGCACCATGATCTGAGTGCAATACTTTACAGGCTCCTAATAAAAAAATAATAAATGCACATTTCTTTACCTGCAAAAAGATGTGCATTTGTTTTGTTAGGGTTTTGGGGTTGTATTCAATGGGCTCGCACCTGACCACCTACTAGTATCTCAATTAAACCAGCTAAGTATCTGAAACATTCTCTAGGCTTTCTGAATGTATGGCTTACAATACAAAAACACAACATTAACCCCTTGATGCCGACGTAACACAAATATGCGGCCTTACAGAACTGGGCTTTTTTCCGTGGGGCCGCATATTTGTGTACCTGTCTTTGTGCTGGGAGTGTGCCGCACGGTGTGCTCCCAGCACAAAGACCGCGGGTGTCACTGAGAGCACCTGGTCCCTTTCTAAGGATTGGGACCTGGGACTCCAGATTCCAAGTCACATGATCGCTGTGATAGCCTCTGATTGGCTATCTCTGTGATCAGTCACTGTACAGCCCAGCCCCCTAGTTTTTTCTCTCTCTATGAATGGAGGAGAGAGATACATTGTATCTCTCTAACTCCTGGCATAAAGAGAAAAAATGTTTGTAAAAAAAAATAACGAAAGAAATATTAAAACATAAAGAAAAAATACCTAGATCAAGGTTTGATCTAGTTCACTGCCAGAGTTAGAGTTTGGGTCAAGGTCAGGGTCAAAGGTCAAGGTCAAAAGTCAGGGTCAAAGGTCAGGATTAAAAAATATTGGTGTCAGTTAGTGTCAATATCAGTGTGTGTAAGGTAAAAAAAAAAAAAAAAAAAAAAAAAAATGCAAAATGTGCATTTTTTCTGGGCTGTACTATGGGTACAAACAACAAATAACATACACATATGTGGTACCACTGTGATCGTCAACAGCTGGAGAATTTATTTTGGGTTGTTCTTTGGTGGTAGGTTATGGTAGTAACAAGAAACACACAGCTTAATAGAAAAAAGTTTTCCTTTGATAATTAAAAAAAATCAGTAGATATCTATTACCATTTACCACCAAATTAAAGCCCAATTTGGCCTGAAAAAAATGCGGTATAATTCACCTGGATGTACAAAGTAGTTGTGATGATATGTATGGTTTTACTAACACATGTCAACGGTTCAAAATTGTGCTTAGGCATTTCGATTTGTTTTACCCTTAGGCGTGAAGGGGTTAAACCCAGCACAAACAATCTAGCACAATTCTGCATCGTTTTACGTATCTCTAGGTTACACAGATCGAACCCCACTCCTGGTACCATGTGTTTTGTTAGGGTTTTGGGGTTGTATTCAATATGTGCAAAGAGAAATCACACAAATACTTATAAGTAAAACATTGATAACAAGTAACGACAGATGCAGATAAAGAAAATATAACAAGAATACTTAACTAAAGATGCTGTCTCCGCCATGGGTCCCTCCAATTACATGGTACGGCACACAGGTGACCACAGACACTTGCTTATTACACTCTGAGATGAGACAAATATTTCCATTCTAGCTGTGTGCTATATATTGGGCTTGTGTGTAAGCAATTGACAACCAACCATCCATGCAAACGTAAAGGAGAGCAATGGTCTGGCTTGTCCAAATAGTCACATTCCTTAGTTATTTAAGGTAATCAGACCTTGTCCACGTACAGCCTTTTAACCGAGGCTTGGAGGCATTCTTAAACATTTGTGAGGCCTTCCTTACATAAGGAAATATGTAATATGCAATTTCCACATCACTCCACCCCCTGACTCACAAATATCATACAGTGATGTCTCCCACTGTACATAAAGGCCAGCACTGGAAGTAAAGCACCTAGTTATAGTACACAACTGAGGGCTCTAAAGTGTATCTATCTAGCGTGTAGATGTCTACTTTCTCTGTCTGATTTTACCTATACAGAAAATCTCATTTGGCTATGTTAGGGATGAAAAATATAAAAATTACCAAAATTCAAAAAAACATTTAAAAAACTACATGTTGGACTGACAAGAGAACACCAAACTTTTCCTTTCAAGAATTTGAAAGCATAGGAGCAGATATGAACATCAGACTTTGTTTTCCAAGAGTTTAGAAGCATAGAAGCTTGTCAGAGTCCTCTATATCTGGACAGCAGAGTCTTACTCATCCGATGATCAGATTGCAGCGGCTGCACAGTATAGCACATGCAACGCTGTAAAAATCAAAGAACCGTACAATACAAAATCCATTTTATCCTCATTCCACAAGTCATAGACATGCAGGCATATGAGCACCATGGTAGAGGCCATCACACAAATACTTACAAGTATAACATTTATTACAAATAATGACAGATACAGATAAAGAAAAAGAAAATATAACAAGAATACTTATCTAAAGATGCTGTTCCCACCATGGGTCCCTCCAATTACATGGTATGGCACACAGGTGACCACAGACACTTGCTTGGTGCAGCTCTGAGATGAGACAAATATTTCCAGTCTAGGTGTATGTTATATATTGAACCTATGTGTAAGTAAACGACAACCCACCCTCCATGCAAACATAAAGGAGAGCAGTGGTCTGGCTTGGCTTGTCCAGATAATTACATTCCTTTGTTATTTAACCACTTCCAGTCCAGACACTTTTACCCCCTTCCTGTCCACGCCAATTTTCAGCGCTATCACACTTCAATGACAATTGCGCTGTCATGCAGCACTGTACCCATATGAATTTTTTAGCATTTTTTGAGACAGATATAGCTTTATTTGGTGGTATTTATTCACCACTGGGATTTTTATTTTTTCTGCTATGTAAATGAAAAAGTCAAAAAATTTGGGGGAAAAAAGTGTTTTTCTTATAAAATTTTGAAAATAAATAATATTTCATCATAAATCTTGGCCAAAATTTATTCCGTTTTCTTTTTAGTAAAAAAAACAACCCAAATTAATTTATAGCCAAAAATTATAATTTTTAAAAACATTTTTTACATTTTTTTTTATTTTTTTATATTATTTGTTTTTATTTACATACTGTCACCCTAGCAGTAAAATGTCACCATGGTGACACTGTACTACTTGTGGGGGGTAATGAAGATTTGTTTTTTTACACTGATTGCTTATACACCCATAAAGGCTGTAAAAGCAATCATTTCTCCTTCTCTCTAGCTGCATTCTTGAAGCCATTGAGAACTACTGTGTGAGCTGTGATTGGTCACAACTTGTCACATAGTACAAGGCTGTTGTGAATAGGTGAACTTACCCTTTAAGTGAAAATTTCCTTGCACAGATGATCATAGCAAACAGCAGACATACAGCAGGTTTATTAGGCACAAAACAATCTTAAACAGAGTTTGGGTTCTGAACAGATAGACAAATGATTGACAGTAGCAGAGATAATGGACTGATGATCAGGATAAGCTCAGACAAGTCATGCACAAATTCAGTCAAAACAACTCGCAGGAGAAATCCATGACATCAACAAGCAGAAGGATGTCAGGTCTGCTTTGATTGATAGTGCGCATCTTGACTACATGTCTGCTCTGATTGTATGTAACCTAACCGCATGCCTGCTCTAAATACATGTGTCTGCTCTGACTATGGGGGACATTTACTAAAACTGGTGCATACAGAATCTGGTCCAGCTTAGCATAATAACCAATCAGCTTCTAATTTCAGCTTGTTCAGTTAAGCTTTGAGAATAAAACCTAGAAAAGGGGTACTGAATTAAAATTCACAGGGGTCCGGTCAGTTTCAGCAGAGGTCCGAGTGTCATGTTGGTGCTATGACCAGGGGCGGACTGACCATTTGGAAACTCGGGCACTGCCTGAGGGCCCGGGGTCAGTAGGGTGCCCCATGAGATGCCCCTGGTACCTTTTTCATAGGCTTTTTTGAATTTGGGCAAGGACACAGGGGTCCCATGATCCCCTATTGCCCGGGGGCCCCATGAGTTGTCAGTCCGCCCCTGGCTAAGACTCAGATTCTTCACATCACAGTTTCCCGTGCACATCACAGTTCATCCTCCCACCCCCATTCCCCCACTTTTACATCACACACCGACCCATCACAGATCACCTCATCACAGACTGCCCCATCACAGACCCCCTACCCCCATCAAAGACCCCCCCCTCATCACCGACTGCTCCATCACAGACCTTCCCATCACAGACCCCCCAATCAAAGACCCTCCCATCACAGGCCCCCCAAATCACAGAACCCTCTCATTACAGATACCCCTCATCACAGATACCCTCATCACAGATACTCTTCATCATGGGCCCCCTTCATCTAGGGCCCCCTCCATCAGAGATCCCTTCCATCACAGACCCCCACAATCAAAGACCCTCCCATTACAGGCCCCTCCCATTACAGGCCCCCCAAATCACACACCCCTCTCATCAAAGATCCCCTCATAACAGATCCCCTCATCACAGACCCCCTTCTTCATGGGCCCCCTTCATCAAGGGCCCCCTCCATCATGGGCCCCCTCCATCACAGGCCCCCTACATCACAGGCCTCCTCCATCACAGGCCCCCTCCATCACAGGCCCACCCCAATCATTGACACCCCATCAAAGACCCCTTCTCATCACAGATCGCCGTATCACAGTCCTCCCTGCATATTACAGATTCCTGTTCCTTTCAGAACATTGCAGCACTCCCCCCTCCCTCCCCACTCTGTCCCACCTTATTCACACAAGACAGCAAGCACAGTAGGTCTGGACATTTACTTTTCATGTTAAAGGTGGGTAAACGATTGCTTGGACCGCCCTGCTGCCTAGCAACCGATCACTCGCAACCAATCACTGGCTTCCTAACATGAAAACTCCTCCCCTATGTCCAGACCTGCTGTGCTTCCCATCTTGTGTGAATAAGGTAGGACAGTATGGGGAGGGAGTACTGCGATGGTATGGAAGGGACAGACCTGCTGCGTCTCAAATGATGTGCCCTTCCTTGAGGATGCTAGTGGCAGGCAGGGGAGCTGGCAGCAGGGAAAGGACATTCAGGCAACTATTTGGTGAGGCTGTGGTCCAGAAAGGAATGTTTCTGGGTCTAGATCCGGACCCTCGGTTTGCCATTTAGTGATGCCTGACCTAAAAGCTGGTTGGCTACTATCAGGGGCGGACTGAGCATTCGGGCACTTAGGCACTGCCCAAGGGCCAGGAGTCAGTAGGGGGCCCCATGAGATGCCCCTGGTACCTTACATAGGCTTTTTTGGTTGTGGATTGATTTTGGGTGAGGACACAGGGGCCCCATTATCCCCTATTTTCCGGGGCCCCATGAGTTGTCAGTCCACCCCTGGTTACTATGTACAGCTGCACTAGATTTTGTGTACTCTAGTTTTAGTAAATCTTTGTGTGTTAGTTCTGAGTGTAGGTCTGTGTTATGGCTGTATGTGTCTCCTTGACTGTCCTGATTGTAATTCTGCTCTGACTGTACATGACTGATTGCACATGTGTGCCCTGACTGCTGCAGACTCCTGGAAAATGGTCCTGTAGAAGGATATGGCAATCAACTGTGCAGTTCCCACAGAATTTTGACCACAGAATTTTTGAGAATTTTTGACCGCAGCAGAATTTTGGCTGCAGGCTGTCAACATGATGGTGGGCTGTGGCCATGGGATTCAGCAAAGTATACATCTGCCACAGAGAAGAGTGAATTGCTTTCTCTCAAGGGAACTAGGCATATGAAAGTGCATTTATGCTGTAACCCATCCTTTAACCTATTAGTCAATATTTAGGAATATAAGAAGTTTATCAGATAAACAGACAGCTGCAATGTCAATGTATGATCTGTTTTATCAACCTCAGACTTTGACATTGCATTCACCCGCTCTTTTCCTTGACTTGTTCTGTTACATTGCATATTAATGTGAGTAATAAAATAAATGTTATTCTTTATTTTTTTCATTTCTGGAGTTTTTCAAGAAACAATAAACCACCTCTATCAAACCTTGGCCTACTACAGCTTCTAAGTAAATATTCTACTGTTCCCTATGGTACTAAGGAGATTGTTCAGTGAAATGCAATGATTCACTGTGACATCAAATTGTAATAAAAAGTTACTCATATCTACATAAGAAAACATTTGCTGAATTTTTAAGGTATGGCTTTCTCATATAGATATGCTACAGGGAGAGATAGGGCAGGGCTAGGGCAAGTGGTGTGAAACAAGGGCAGGCGCTCTGGGAGCTGTGCCCTCATACAAGAGGAAAGGGGCACTACATGCACTCCCCAACAAAGTGACTGGCAACCAAGGGTTGGACCCCCTTACCCCTTCCTTATCTATGTTCCTGAACTTTACAAGATACCTGTGCACATGAGAACTTAAGTGATTGTGGCACCACCAGTCTCATGTTTGCCCTTGGCGCAGTAGAGTTTTTTGCTGATATGGCCTTTTGGATTTACATTAGATTTTGCATGGTTTCCACGATGGCATATCTAAAATCTTTACATTTTTTGACCCATCCTCCAGTCCAATGCAACCTGAGATCTTTTTTGAGAAATGATGTTATTAATATTGTCATCATTCTTTTCTAAGAACACCCATGTAGCACTTACCCCCAGAGGAGCCACTCTATAAAACCCAGTTCTCCCATACCTGTCCAGAGGCTGTCAGATCAGGTATCAGGACCGGAGAACACCAACAAACATTAGGCTCAGGGGGTGTCATTTTGAAGATTTATTGATGTACTTGAACAAAGGTGGGTAGAGGAATGAGGGTGCAGGACATTCCAAGAAAAACACAAGTAGGTATCAATGCACAAATTCTCAAACAAAGTCCTGTTCCATAGCAGCCTTAAGTATTGTTGGAAGTAAAAGGAAAAAAACAGCTGGTCTGAGAATCTGTAAGAGCAGACAGTCCATTTAGCAACCTCTGGCAGCTAACCTTTGAAGCCCAAACTGGTGCTACTCAATATGTCAAGAGATAGCTCCCAACCAGCTTCCCTGCTACACTCTTCAGTGAAAGGGGTACTTCCCCAGCCCATCTTTCTAAGGTAGTGTCCTCTAGCAAATGTCTTTAAGTCAGGATTCCTCCTGGCCCTCAGCCAAGCATATGCTGAGGCCTGACAACAATGGCTCTTCAGTAATACAGGCTGTCAACCAGGGACAGAGGCCCCAGGAGAGAGAGAGAGCAGTGATCAGACCCTCCTAAAAATTAATCTTCTCCCTAGGCAAACCTTCTGAGCTTCCTGCCCAGGGACTGGCTGAGGTCAGATAAATATTTATAACCCAGTGGCTACCCTCCTATTCTATTTCTGGAAGCTTCTTCCAGAGACAGACAGGAGCAATCAACTTAGGCTTAGGGAGACCCGACCAGACATGAAAAGTAAATTGTTGCTCAGTTGAGTACAACAGAGCCAAACGCTAAATTTTCTCCAGCTCAGGGCAGGGATGCTGCACCCAAAATCTGAATAGTAGACATGTTTGATTTGTCTCATTTAGATTAGTTTTTCGGATGAAAATTAAATTTTCAGAGATGCATCTGAGATTCCAAATGGACGTAAAAATGAATAGCAATGAATTAAAAAAGTTATAACAAAAAAATAACACATACGTTCATTCGTTTCATTTGGATTACTTCAATAATAATCTGAATTCATTGTGAATAGCTGTCGTTGTTAAGGATCGGACGGCCACCGCATCCTTAACAACCATGACTCATCTGCTGGCAAAGGGATTCCTTACTGTCAGCAGAATGTAAACAAAAGAAGTGTTGGTTAAAAAGAAATTTAAAAAAAAAACAAACACAAGCATGGAGGTCCCAGGAGAATCCCACTGACAGCAGATAAGTCATGGTTGTTAGGGACACGGCAGCTGCCCGCTCCTTAGCAACCACAACTATTCAGAACCAGCCAAAATGATACCGTGTGGATTAGAAAACTTCTCCAATCCACCTGGTATAACAGATATACAGGAAACAAAACAAATCCAGAAAACCAACTGGGTTGGTACAACGTAAGCAAAGAAACAAAATTATCAACCAAACAAATGTATCCAAAACAAAAATTTCTAGCGTGCACCTGTCTACTGCATAGCATTTAAATGCTGGATTGCTTTAGCAGTAGGCATTAAAGCGGTAGTAAACCGCGGCTTTAATAATAAAAAAAGTCCCTTGCAAGGTAATTGCATAATGTGCTAATATGCATCCCATACTAGTACATTATGAAATACTTACCTTAGAATGAAGCATTCCAGTGGTGCACTGTCACCGCTCACAGGGCTTCCATCTTTGCCTGGTCTTCCTTTCCGGGATCGCGGGCAATGGCAGCTTGAATGGCCGAGCTGCGATGATGTCATGATGATGATGGATTGCAATTGTGCCATACTCCTTCCATTTTCAGATAATGGAATGAACAGTTCTCCGTGAGATGTTCAAAGCTTCGGATATATTTTTTATAACCTAACCCTGCTTTAAACTTCTGTACAACTTTATACCTGACCTGTCTGGTGTGTTCCTTGGCCTTCATGATGCTGTTTGTTCAATAATGTTATCTAACAAACCTTTGAGTGCTTCACAGAACAGCTGTATTTATACTGAGATTACATTACACACAGGTGGACTCCATTTACTAATTAGTTGTCTTCTGAAGGCAATTGGTTCCAATAGATTTTACTTAGTTGTATCAGAGTAAAGAGGGCTGAATACAAATGCACACCACACTTTTGAAAAACTTTTATCATTTTCCTTCCACCTCACAATTATGTGCCACTTTGTGTTGGTCTATCACATAAAATCCCAATAAAAAACATTTACATTTTTGGTTGTAACCTGACAAAATGTGGAAAATTTCAAGGGGTATGAATATTTATTCAAGGCACTGTACTTGTCAAAACCAGGTACCTGCCCCCCCCCCCCCCAAAAAAAAGTGCCACCAAATGTGGCAGTGAAAGGGGGAGGATACAAAGAAACATAACTTCCCCTATTGGGAGAAGTTCCGCTTTAACAATCCAAGTGTCTAGGCACACAAATGAAAGTTAAAATATATAAAATATCTAGTAATTTTAATTAGTAGCATAAAAATATAAATACTAGAAAACAAAATAAATATTGTGTGGGATATTATATAACAGGAGGCGTTTTAATAAATCCAGGATTATTCATGATTAAAGCAAGCTATTTGTCAGCCTGTTCATTTAAAGCTGAGTTCCACCCAAAAGGGGAAGCTCCACTTATCTGCCCACCCCCTCTTTTGGGGGGGAGGGGGTGTACCTGGTTTTTGACAGGTACCCGCTCCCATTTCTGGCTCAGTTCCCCACGGCGAACTAAGCCGGATGTTAGCCCATCCCGCAGTGCTCTGGGAAACTCAACAAGTCCCAGAGGACTGCGGTCCATTCACAAAGCACAGCACGTTTCACGCATGCATAGTAGGAAACCAGCTTTGAAGCCGCTAAGCTTCACTGCTGGTTTCCCTTAGTCAAGATGGTGGCGCCAGTACCTGACAGCCAATTGAAAAATAGGCTCGGGGTGAGGGCACCTGTCACGTAGCTGATGGGAGACTGAATTGATGAGGTCGGCCTCACTTGTGTCACTAGCCCTGACCCCGCTGAAGTTGGAAAAGAGGGAGTCTTGTTGCTTGCGGCTCTTGCAGGTGATGACCTTGGTAGGCAAAGTATCCTCTGATTTGGGCATCGTAGAAATAGACCAGGTAGGTTCTGTGGATTGCCAGATGTGCAGCAGAGCAAGGTAGGTAGCCAGGACACAGGACTGGAGCAGAGTGAAGGATGGCCGGTGTCATAAACAGTCAGGCAGCGCGGTACAGAATCAGAAGGAGAAGCCAAAGTCAGGAGCAGAGCCGAAGTCAGGAACCAGGAGGAGTCGGGTCAGGAACAAGCCGGGTCAGCAACAAAGAAATTGTATGGAACGAGCAGGACACAGGAGGAGCTGAAGACCAGTCAGCACTGAACCTGAGCAGAGGCACTCCTTAAATGGGCCGTCTGGCACCAATCTTCGCCATGCATGTGCACGTGCGCATGCGTGTGCGCGATCGCGCATTCCTGCGCGCATGCGCACAACCGGCAATTCTCCTACGGGAATGCCTGTGCTCATGCGCTTTCCCGATCGCGATTATCCTTGCCGGAAATCCCTTACAACACCTCTGGATGCATGGACAGGTAAGTGCCCTAATATTAAAAGTCAGCAGCTACAGTATTTGTAGCTGCTGACTATTAATTTTTTTTTGGGGGGAGAGGGGGAGGGGGACGTAACTCAGCTTTAATAATGGATAGGTTGCACTGTGAAAGGTTTGATGGAATACCAGATTCTATTTAAGGTATAATGGAATTTTTGTAAATGTGCTGTTTCATTATAAAATATTTAGAGGGACATTTCAAGGACCTTGCCCTCTCAGACAACTGGGCAAAAACTAATAGAGTGATAGCGGAAAAATATCAAGTCAGTACACCCACAAATTTTAAACATTTGGGGGTTTTTTTTCAGATTTTCTTTTAACCCTTTTGTCTGATTATAGACCTATGTTTATCCCAAGCATGTTTAAATTCCCTAACTGTTGATTAACAACCTCTACAAGAAGTCTGCTCCAAGCATCTACTACTCTTTTATAATGTAATACTTTCTAAGATCAGTTCTGAACTTCCTCCTGCTAGACTGAGGTCATGCCCCTGTGTTCCTGATCTTGGTTTTATTTGGAAAATACTGCACCTTATTTATACGGTTTCAGTCTTGTCTTCCCTTTCCAAGCTTTTTTACCTACCTTTCCTCTTACATATAAAGTACCTACAGTCTCTCCTGATATATACTATATTGCCAAAAGTATGGGGACACCCCTCCAAATCATTGGATTCAGGTGTTCCAATCACCTCCAGTGCTACAGGTTTATAAAAGCAAGAACCAAGGCATGCAGACTTCTATAAACATTTGTAAAAGAATGGGTCGCTGTATGGAGCTCAGTGAATTCAGGTGTGGTACCGTGATAGGTTGCCACCTGTGCAACAAGTCCATCCGTGACATTTCCTTGCTACTAAATATTCCACATTCAACTGTTAGTGGGGTTATAAAAAAAATGGAAGCAACTGGGAACAACAGCAACTCAGCCACGAAATGGTAGGCCACATAAAATAACAGAGCGGGGTCAGCTGAAGCATACAATGTGCAGTGTGAGTCAAAAGCTAAAGACCTTCAAACTTCATGTGGCCTTCAGATTAGCACAACAGTGCATAGAGAGCTTCATGGAATGGGTTTCCATGGCCGAGAAGCTGCATCCAAGCCTTACATCACCAAGTGTAATGCAAAGCATCGGATTCAGTAGTGTAACCACTGGACTCTAGAGCAGTGGAAGCGTGTTCTCTGGAGTGACAAATCACGATTCTCTGTCTGTCAATCCAATGGACGTGTCTGAGTTTGATGGTTGCCTGGAGAACAGTGCTTGCCTGACTGCATTGTGCCAACTGTAAAGTTTGGTGGAGAGGGGGTTATGATGTGGGATTGTTTTTCAGGGCTTGGCCCCTTAGTTCCAGTGAAAGAAACTCTTTAGGTATCAGCATACCAAGACATTTTGGAGAATTTCCTGCTCCCAACTTTGTGGGAACAGTTTGGGGACGGCCCCTTCCACCAGGGCACAAAGCAAGGTCCATAAAGACATGGATGAGTGAGTTTGGGGTGGAAGAACTTGACTGGCCTGCACAGAGTCCTGACCTCAACCCAATAGAACACCTTTGAATCAGAGTGAAGACTGGGAGCCGACATCAGTGCCTGACCTTACAAATGTGCTTCTGGAAGAATGTTTAAATATTCCTATAGACACATTCCTAAACCTTGTGGGCAGCCTTCCCAGAAGAGTTGAAGCTGTTTTAGCTGCAAAGGGTGGGCCAACTCAACATTGAACCTTACGGACTAAGACTGCGATGCCATTAAAGTTCATGTGCGTGTGAAGGCAGGCATCCCAATACTTTTGACAATATATTGTATTTTAGCGCTCAGATTTTGCACCATTTTTATTGCCTATCTCTGGGATCCCTCCAGCTTATCAATATATTTTTGTAAGTGAGGTTCCCAGAACTGGACACAATTTTATACTTTGGCACAAGTTTATACTAAATGTATGTAAACTATATGTAAACATAAAAGACAAACTAAAACAAATGAAAGTGTGGTGCTGCTAGCATAAATCAATACATGTAAATATACACACAAAAATGTGACTGATAGTCCCAAAAGATGATACAACATAAATAAATGTAATTCTTAAAAAAAAGTGAAAAATCTTCCTGCTGGTGATTGCACCCAAAATTCCAGTGCTGTAAATCTTCAATAAATGTGAATCACCACAGTGAACATAGACTTCCAGGTGGACTCTCACCTTCTCACGTGGACCTGTATGTGGACACAGGTCAAACAAAGCATCTCCCCTATTAGTGGGAGTAACACATACAGTTGCAAGAAAAAGTATGTGAACCCCTTGGGATTACGTGGAGTTTTGCATGAATTGGGCATAAAATGTGCTCTGAACGTCATCTAAGTCACAACAATAGAAGAACACAGTCTGCTGAACATAATACTACACAAACATTAGATGTTGTCATGGTTTAATTGCACATAACATGTAAACATTCACAGTGCAGGGAGGAAAAAGTATGTGAGGCCCTAGCTTAATGACTTCTCCCAGAGCTAATTGGAGCCAGGAATGAGCCAACCTTGACTCCAATCAGTGTGATGATATTGGATGTGTTGCTGACAGCTGTCCTGCCCTTAAAAAACACACACCTGTTTTGGGTTTACTGGTTTCAAGAAGCACTGTCTGATGTGAACCATGCCTCGCAGAAAAGAGCTCTCAGAAGACCTACGATCAAGAATTGTTGACTTGCATGAAGCTGGAAAGGGTTACAAAAGTATCTCCAAAAGCCTTGATGTTCATGTGTCCACGGTAAGACAGACTGTCTACAAATGGAGAAAGTTTAGCACTGTTGCTACTCTCCCTAGGCGTGTTCGTCCTGTAAAAATGACAGCAAGAGCACAGCGCAGAATGCTGCATGAGGTAAAGAAGAATCCCAGAGTGTCAGCTAAAGACCTACAGAAATCTCTGGCACATGCTAACATTTTTGTTGACACATCTACAATAAGGAAAACATTAAATAAGAATGGAGTACATGGGAGGACACCACGGAGGAAGCCATTGCTGTCCAAAAAGAATATTGCAGCACGTTTGAAGTTTGCAAAAGAGCACCTGGATGTTCCACAGCACTACTGGCAAAATATACTGTGGACAGATGAAACCAAGATTGAGTTGTTTGGGAAGAACACACAACACTATGTGTGGAGAAAAAAAGGCACAGCACACCAACATCAAAACCTCATCCCCACTGTAAAACATGGCGGAGGGAGCATCATGGTTTGGGGCTGCTTTGCTGCCTCAGGGCCTAGACGGATTGTTGTCATTGATGGGAAAATGAATTCCAGAGTTTATCAAGACATTTTGCAGGAAAACGTACGACCATCTGTCCGCCAACTGAAGCTCCGCAGAGGATGGGTGATGCAACAGGACAATGACCCAAAGCACACAAGTAATTCAACAAAACAATGGCTGCAACAGCACAGAATACGCCTTCTGGAGTGGCCCAGTCAGAGTCCTGACCTCAACCCGATTGAAATGCTGTGGCATGACCTTAAGAGAGCGATTCACACCGGACATCCCAAGAATATTGCTAAACTGAAACAGTTTTGTGAAGAGGAGTGGTCCAAAATGACTCCAGATTGTTGTGCAGGTCTGATCTGCAACTACAGGAAACGTTTGGTTGAGGTTATTGCTGCCAAAGGAGGGTCAACCAGTTATTAAGTCCAAAGGTTCACATACTTTTTCCTCCCTGCACTGTGAATGTTTACATGTTATGTGCAATTAAACCATGGCAACATCTAATGTTTGTGTAGTATTATGTTCAGCAGACTGTGTTCTTCTATTGTTGTGACTTAGATGACGTTCAGAGCACATTTTATGCCCAATTCATGCAAAACTCCACGTAATCCCAAGGGGTTCACATACTTTTTCTTGCAACTGTACCTTGCTCCTCTGTGCACTCTTCCCCTTATGAATCACTGGACCTTCACAAATGGCACCCAAATTCAGTACAGCCAAATCTGTGGATAAAGCTTGACAACCACAAAGGAGACCATAGTGCAATAGGTTTCTTTAAAAGGCATATATTTATTAAAGCATATAAACTCACCTGATAATAGTATTAAAAATGCATGAAACAGCGGTCAGAATTGAATAATGGATAGCAAGAACGATGTGGGAGCACTGACATCACCCGACTTCTTCTCATGCATATCATCACACACCACATGACTTCATCAGAGGGAGCTCTACACAAACATTGATGCTCTACTCCAAAAAGTCTGCAAATGTTCTTTCATCTCATATCTCTCTCCCTTAGTCTGTTTTTCTCCTTTCTTCACCCTCCAATATGCTCTCATTAACCCTTCTTTTTGCAATAATGCCCTCTATCCTCAAACTTTCACTTTTTCCCCTTCCTCTCCACCCCACAACCCATACTTATCACCCTCACTGCTGCCCTCTCAATATTACTGCACATATCATCTCTTGCTCTTTCTGAGCCCACATAATGCCACCTCTTCCAAATCTCTGGGGAATTTGCCCTCATATAAATGCTGATCCCAGCTCACCCTTTTACTACTTCTAATTTCCGGGGATATTACCCCAAACTCTGGCCCTCCATCTGACTCTCACCCCCAGAACTGGCATCCTCCTATCTTTGGCAGCAGCCACAACCCTCACTCTCTTATTTCAAATCCCCTGTGTAGAACCCTCCTAGTCAGCTAGTGGGAGCTAGACCTCAATTGTTAGTTAGGAGGGCTGAATAGCTGCCTGGGTGTGATAGCTAACAGGGATCAAACTTTGGTCAGAGCTGAGAGGCTCTGCAGACCAGCCCTCTGAAATTTTTGCTCTAAAACTTTGGAGAAAGGTCTAGAAGCAGTGGGTAGATCTGAGGAGTGCTGATCTGCAGTTTTGAGGGAGCCTGGCCAATCCCCAACAGGAGGCTTGGCGATAGGCCAGGACAACCCTTAAGTGAGTGACCTTGCTCAGCTGTAGGGGAATTCGGGTGGATGACAGAGAGAATGGAAAACTGAAGGCAGGAACCAGGGAGGGAGCCCAGATAGAGAGAGGGGCTCACCTACAGGCAGTGGAGCTGGAAAGGATGAAAACTCAGACCCTCACTGAACCCCCAGAGCGAGGACCACCTGTGTAACAGGGAAGGAGCGGCCCAGCTAGAAGACCTGGTAGCAGTCACCAACTCACCAGCCACATAGGAGAAGGACTGAGTGAGTAAGCCTGCACCCCCTGGGCCAGATAGAGGAAGGAGCACTCTGGTGGGAAACTTGATTCACCACCTACTCAAGCTGTTTAATTTTTTAAAGTGAATGGCACTGGATCCCTAGCTCAGGGATACCTCCAGACAACTGGGTAAAGAAGAGGAGTTTACCTGGGGTCTGAGGTGGTTCTACAGGAGATGCTGTCTAGCTCTCCAAAAGAGACTTATTTGCAGTAAAGACTTGTAAATAGTTCCAGGAAGTTGTCCTTGGTTCATCGATTCCATTCCATATACCCCTTCCCCCATCCAAGTTGAAATTCCCCTAATCAAACATTAAAAACAAGCTCAAGGACTGATTTCTGCCTCCTGGATGCAAGTCTGTGGAAAATGCGTGTTGCCTGGCAGGACAATAGGGGGACCCAAATCTATTGCAACTCCTAAGAGGGTTATGCTACACCTGCTTCCACGAGACCCCCCCTCCCCCCATGTGCCCTCTGGAATGTCCACTCACTCTCTAACAAACCGTCCTCTGTCAATGACCTTTTCCTCTCCAACTTCCTCAACTTACCTGTTGTTACTGAAACCTGGTTCCAGGAAGCTGACTATGCCTCTCCAGCTGCCCTCTCTTGTGGTGGCCTCCACTGGACTCACACACCCAGGCCTAGTGGATGAAAAGGAGGCAGAGTTGGACTTCTCCTCTCCCTACAAAGCACCTTCCAGGTTCTTCCTACACCTCCCTCTCTGTCCTTCTGTTCTTTTGATGTGCACTGTGTTTGTCTTTTTTCTCCATTTTTGTCTGAAGAATGCAATGATTTGCCAGCCTCCTGACCCAGTGTCACACCTTTTCAATGATTTCTCTGCATGGCTATCCTACTTTCTCTTTTCTGAAATACCCACCATCATTCTTGGTGACTTTAGCATTCCAGTCAACGTTAACACCTCAGCCACCTCACTCCAAAGGCAAGACTCTCAACCTTATATTCTCCTATCTTTGCACTGCCACCAACTAACTTACTTACTAGAAGATTGTCAGTCACTTTAAGATAACTAGATGATAAGATTGATACAATGCTGAGATCTCCAGTGTCCAGCTTTCTCCTCCAACCAACATATCAGCTCAAACACCACACTGAATATGTTCTTCTGATGACCCTATTACCACTGAGGAAGTTGCCAAACTGCTTTTTGAGGCCCACTTTACCATCTGTCCCCTGAACTCTGTCCTCCCACAACTACTACCTCCCCCTTCTTGCTCTTTTCTACACTCTCTAACCCACATCTTCAATCTCTCCCTCCCCACTGCTACCTTCCCCCCCCAACTCAAACATGCACTGTTTTTCCCCATACTTAAAAAACCCTCACTGGACCCCACCTGTTTGAATAACCTAAGACCTATCCCTCCGCTTCCGTTTGCCTCCAATCTTCTTGAACACCTTATTCACAATTGTATGAGTTGCTACCTCACAGATAACAACCACTTGGAGCTCCTAAAGTCTGGCTTCTGCCCATGAAATTCCACAAAATATTCCCCCTGCTTTCACCTGGTAATCTGGCCAGTAGCACACCTGCTGTATTTGATTGCCCCCACTCTGATTAAAGAAGCACAGGGGGCACAGAAGCATTGTCAGTCTGGAGGGGGGAGGGTAGTATTAAATTAACTAGCAGATTTAACTATACTAACAAACTGAAGTCAAACTCCAGCTCACCCTTTATTACCAGTAACAGTAAACATATTTTTTCCTTTTGGGATTAAGGTTTTACATGAAGAAATGAAACTGGTTGTTGTGAGCACCCCTAAGAGTGTTAAATGGTTTGTCTCATCACTGATACATCTGGAAGAGGGCTTTTTCTGTGAAAAACAACAGACTCACTGGTCAAGTTGCCAGGTGGAAAGAAAACCTAAACAATAAAACTAATGCAGCCATCACATCTAAGAATTGTTTTAACCACTTGAGCTCCTGAGGATTTACCCCCCTTAATGACCATTAATTTTTGCTACTCGGCGCTGCACTAATTCAACTGATAATTGCGCAGTCATGCAATGCTGCACCCAAACAAAATTTACGTCTTTTTTTTCACATAAATAGAGCTTTCTTTTGGTGGTATTTGATCACCTGTGCGCTTTTTATTTTTCACGCTATAAACAAAAAAAGGCCAAAAATTTTGAAAGAAAAACAATATTTTTTACTTTCAGCTATAAAAAATATATAGTAAACTCAAAGTTGGTTATAAATTTAGGCCAAAATGTATTCTGCTACATGTTTTTGGTAAAAAAAATCCCAATAAGTGTATATTGATTGCTTTGTGTGGAAGTTATAGTGTCTACAATCTATGGTATAAATACTGCAATTTACGCCATTTTTCTGCTATACAGCGCTGCGCTAGTTTAACGGACAATTGCGCGGTCATGCAATACGGTACATAAATAAAATTTACATCCTTTTTTTCCCCACAAATTGAGCTTTCTTTCGGTGGTATTCGGTGGTATTTGATCACCTTTTTTTGCGCTATAAAAAAAAAGGCTGACAATTTTGAGGAAAAAAAAACAATATTTTGGACTTTTTGCTATAAAACATGTCCAGTAAAAAAAAAATGCAAAAATCTAATTTAGTCATAAATTTCTGCCAAAATGCATTCTGCGACATGTCTTTGCTAAAAAAAAACCCAATACGTGTAAATTAATTGGTTTACGTGAAAGTTATAGCGTTTACAAATGGCAGGAAAGATACTGGGATTTTTAATTTTTATTTATACTAATAATGGCACCGATCAGCGACATATGGCGGAAATCAGTGACATATGACAGCGACCAGCGACTTATGTTGGGACTGCGGTGGACATTTTGACACTGGGGGGGCACTGACTTGGGGTCACTGGCATCCCCAGTGACACCAATACAGTGATCAGTGAAAAAAAAAAACACTGAAACTGTACTAATGTCACTGGGGAGGAAGGGGTTAACATTTTTAGAATTTGCTGTGTAAGGGGAGTGTTTTACTAGGGGGCGGGGGTGTGTACTGGACGGGGGGAGGGAGGGGGGAGCTGATCGAGGAAGAGAAACTCTTCTCTCCCTCTGCAGCTTGTCGGCGAACTGTCACAGAGCAGGGCTGTGTGTAAACAATGCAGCCCTGCTCTGTGTCAGTGATCACCGCTCATCGCGGGAAAACGGCCGGTAAAAACCGGCCGTGACCCGGCAGCGGAGACCCACTGCTGACACCCGCGGGACAGGTAGGGCGGGCGCACTCCTCGCGCGCGCCCCCTACCTGTTTTGAAGGCAGCCGTTTTAAAACATGCTTTTGCCTACGAGCGCCGCCCTGCCACCGTTTATATACGGTGGCTGGGCGGCATGTGGTTAAAAATGCTTTTTCGGGTAGCTTTAGCAGTGACATGTGCTTTTTCATCAAATCATAATAGGCCACTTTGTCTGACAACTAGAAGTTGGCCAGTATTTCACAACTTTCTATGAAGTTTTTATAAAGAAATAAGAGACAGTAGAAAATAGAGCAGTGTAAAACTGGCCAGTAGCAGGACATTGTATGAGAGAGAAACAAAGAAAATGTATTAGAGAAAAAGGTACAGACAAGTGTTTTACTACATTAATTACGAGATTGCAGTTGACCAAGGAGTGTAAAATCTGCTAGCAGCAGGGCAATTTTAAATAGTACAGCTAGGCTCAATTTATTAGCTACAAAGAGCACAGGCTGGGGCTTTACTACAAGAATTAAGATACTGCAGAGAATATAACAGTGTGACACTGGTCAGTAGCAGTACAGGTTTTATCAGCAATAACAGGCCTAACTGGTGTATGCCTAACTTTTATTTTATCTATGGGGATGAGGAGTGCATTGTATATAAGTGATAGATTATTAGGTGGTTTAGGTGCACAGAGTACATGCAGTTCATTTTCTTTCTTTTCAAATGATGCAGTGGCATGATGGAAACAGAACACAGTTTAAAGAAGACATTGTCTATAACAAATGCTGCAATTTGAGAACTCCAAAATAAAGAAAAAACTCACAAAAGAAATAAAAACCCCAAAATTCCACCACTCTTAAATGTAAGCCTTGTGGCAAATAAAACAAAAGCAGTTGAATCCAAAATAATTGTCTTATCAACATAAAATAAAGATCAATATACTTCCAAAATAATGTAAAATCCTAATGTTCTACAAGTGGTTACCCAGTTTTCTTTTTTTATGTACAGTATCTCTTTTGCCAAAGCCAGCCATACAGCGACTGAAAACTGAAGTCCAGTAAAGACTGTTTTTTTCTGATCAGTGTGTGGGTTTCCCTCCTAAATTGAAGTTAAATGTTTGACTTCTGTAGAAAGGACATGTTGGAAAGCATTTATCAATCAGCTTCTACAGCAATTAGCATTACAATGCAACGTCTCAGCAGGGGTATTCCTACATCCACTATGTTGGCATGGAAGAGGAATCTGTCCTTTTTTTTTCATTTTGCCCGCTAGCTGAACAAAAAAAAGCTAACCATGCACTGCCAGCTTTACGCATGTTTTAATATGTACTGCACAATGTACATGGTTTATGATCGTGCTATAAATTATTAATAAAAATTGATAAGGTATTTTATGTTATAATTTGCTTAGAATGCATTAAGCAGCAGTTTCATGCCAAAAAAATGTACCTTTGCCAGCTGCAAAGAAATATTAATTGCTGTTATTACCTAAATGAAAAATGAAATTATTGCTGTGGGTAAATAACTAGCACACGAGGAGTCTGGTTTGGACACAAGAGCCCAGTTTTAACTGTTAAAGTACAGCTGTCACTGATCATTCTTACTAGAGATGAGCGAATCGAACCAGGCGAAGTGGAATTCGATTCGAATTTCAGGAAAAATTCGATTCACGTCGAATCCGAATATTAGCCTACTTCGGGTGCGCAAATTGGATTTTTCCTGATCAGCCGGCAAAAGTGTCCCTGCAGAGAGCTCCGCTATTTCTGACAGTTCTCTGACAGTTCCTTCACATGTACAGCGGTTGAAACATTGTATCTATTTCTTTCCATTTAGGATACAGATGTTTTTATTCGGAAACAGATACAATGTTTCAACCGCTGTAAATGTGAAAGTCAGAGAACTGTCAGAAATAGAGGAACTCTGCAGATACACTTTTTGCCGGTTTGGAATTATTCTTATTTTCATCCTACTTCTTCTTCTTCTTCTTCTTCTTCTTCTTCATCCTCATCCTCAGAAGAAGAAGAAGAGGATGAGGATGAAGAAGAAGAAGAAGTAGGATGAAAATAAGAAGAATTCCAAGCCGGCAAAAAGTGTATCTGCAGAGCTCCTCTAAGTGTATCTGCAGAATAGAGGAGCTCTGCAGATACACTTTTTGCCGGCTTGGAATTATTCTTATTTTCATCCTACTTCTTCTTCTTCTTCCTCTTCATCCTCATCCTCTTCTTCTTCTTCTGAGGATGAGGATGAAGAAGAAGAAGAAGAAGAAGTAGGATGAAAATAAGAAGAATTCCAAGCCGGCAAAAAGTGTATCTGCAGAGCTCCTCTAAGTGTATCTGCAGAATAGAGGAGCTCTGCAGATACACTTTTTGCCGGCTTGGAATTCTTCTTATTTTCATCCTACTTCTTCTTCTTCTTCTTCTTCCTCTTCATCCTCATCCTCATCCTCTTCTTCTGAGGATGAGGATGAAGAAGAAGAAGAAGAAGTAGGATGAAAATAAGAAGAATTCCAAGCCGGCAAAAAGTGTATCTGCAGAGCTCCTCTAAGTGTATCTGCAGAATAGAGGAGCTCTGCAGATACACTTTTTGCCGGCTTGGAATTCTTCTTATTTTCATCCTACTTCTTCTTCCTCTTCATCCTCATCCTCATCCTCTTCTTCTTCTTCTTCTGAGGATGAGGATGAAGAAGAAGAAGTAGGATGAAAATAAGAAGAATTCCAAGCCGGCAAAAAGTGTATCTGCAGAGCTCCTCTATTCTGCAGATACACTTAGAGGGGCTCTGCAGATACACTTTTTGCCGGCTTGGAATTCTTCTTATTTTCATTCTACTTCTTCTTCTTCTTCTTCCTCTTCATCCTCATCCTCTTCTTCTTCTTCTGAGGATGAGGATGAAGAAGAAGAAGAAGAAGTAGGATGAAAATAAGAAGAATTCCAAGCCGGAAAAAAGTGTATCTGCAGAGCTCCTCTAAGTGTATCTGCAGAATAGAGGAGCTCTGCAGATACACTTTTTGCCGGCTTGGAATTCTTCTTATTTTCATCCTACTTCTTCTTCCTCTTCATCCTCATCCTCATCCTCTTCTTCTTCTTCTGAGGATGAGGATGAAGAAGAAGAAGAAGAAGAATTAGGATGAAAATAAGAATAATTCCAAGCCGGCAAAAAGTGTATCTGCAGAGCTCCTCTATTCTGCAGATACACTTAAAGGAGCTCTGCAGATACACTTTTTGCCGGCTTGGAATTATTCTTATTTTCATCCTACTTCTTCTTCTTCTTCTTCATCCTCATCCTCATCCTCAGAATAAGAAGAGGATGAGGATGAGGATGAAGAAGAAGAAGAAGAAGAAGTAGGATGAAAATAAGAAGAATTCCAAGCCGGCAAAAAGTGTATCTGCAGAGCTCCGCTAAGTGTATCTGCAGAGCTCCGCTATTTCTGACAGTTCTGTGACATTCCCTCCATACAGCGGTTGAAACATTGTATCTATTTGTTTCCATTTATGGAAACAAATAGATACAATGTTTCAACCGCTGTATGGAGGGAATGTCACAGAACTGTCAGAAATAGGCTATTTCTGACAGTTCTGTGACATTCCCTCCATACAGCGGTTGAAACATTGTATCTATTTGTTTCCTTCTCCTTCTTCTCATCCTTCTCCTTCTCCTTCTTCTCATCCTTCTCCTTCTTCTCATCCTTCTTCTCATCCTTCTCCTTCTTCTCATCCTTCTCCTTCTTCTCATCCTTCTCCTTCTTCTCATCCTTTTCCTTCTCCTTCTTCTCATCCTTCTCCTTCTCCTTCTTCTCATCCTTCTCCTTCTTCTCATCCTTCTCCTTCTCCTTCTTCTCATCCTTCTCCTTCTCCTTCTTCTCATCCTTCTCCTTCTCCTTCTCCTTCTTCTCATCCTTCTCCTTCTTCTCATCCTTCTCCTTCTCCTTCTTCTCATCCTTCTCCTTCTCCTTCTTCTCATCCTTCTCCTTCTCCATCTTCTCATCCTTCTCCTTCTCCTTCTTCTCATCCTTCTCCTTCTCCTTCTTCTCATCCTTCTCCTTCTTCTCATCCTTCTCCTTCTTCTCATCCTTCTCCTTCTCCTTCTTCTCATCCTTCTCCTTCTTCTCATCCTTCTCCTTCTCCTTCTTCTCATCCTTCTCCTTCTTCTCATCCTTCTCCTTCTCCTTCTTCTCATCCTTCTCCTTCTCCATCTTCTCATCCTTCTCCTTCTCCTTCTTCTCATCCTTCTCCTTCTCCTTCTTCTCATCCTTCTCCTTCTTCTCATCCTTCTCCTTCTTCTCATCCTTCTCCTTCTCCTTCTTCTCATCCTTCTCCTTCTTCTCATCCTTCTCCTTCTCCTTCTTCTCATCCTTCTCCTTCTCCTTCTTCTCATCCTTCTCCTTCTCCTTCCTCATCTCCAAGGGCATTTAAATTAAAGGTACAGTGTTCTGCACTAATTTAAAGGCTCTCTGAAGCCTAGAAACCCTTTTAATAAGTTAAATTCGTAGCGAATTAATTCGCATCGAATCGAATTTCTTCCTCAAATTCGGCGAATCAGCCGAATCGAATTTTTGAATAATTCGCTCATCTCTAATTCTTACCATCTCTTTATAGCTGCTCTTGGTGAACAGCACAGTATGAGGAAGGTAAGTATTAGTAATTGAGTAGATGAACTATAAAGAAAATGTTGCTACAAAAATGAATGATAAAGTTATTTTATGCTGTTTGCGAAGCAAGGAACAAATACTACAAAGATGGTACCCTGTTCTCCCCTGTAATAAACAACTAATATTGACACAACTTAGAGTTAAGGTTTTTCATAAATGATCATGTGCAAGTGTAGTGCTACCTCCACAAGAGCCGGTTGGTAGTTTGGGCTCTCTGTTCTTCTGCCTTGACTTTGGGAACAACCTCAGCCTTACTGACACATCAGGTTAAACAAACGGATACTGCGCTTTTCCTGGGAGCCCAAATCTAGATACCCTGTAGGCAACTACCGTATTTTTCGCCGTATAAGACGCACTTTTTCTTCCCCAAAACTGGGGGGGAAAAGTTGGTGCGTCTTATACGACGAATAGAGAGAGAATCCATGAGGCGCGGCCATGGCCGTAGGAAAGGCAGCGGCTTTGGCCTATCTCTGGAGCGGTCGGCCATCTTGGTACACCCGGCGGTGCACGCTGACATCATCACCCCCTCTGCTCGTGGATCAGCAATGGGCAAACTACGGGGCGGACAGGATGTAGGCGGGGCAGGGTGACGAACTCCTCTCCTCTCACAGTCCGCCCTGAAGACCGGCGAGAGGAACGCGCGGAGCAAAGGTAAGTGAATTGACACAATATGGGGAATGAATTACTATAGGGGGGATGAATTACTATAAGGGATGAATTACTATGGGGGATGAATTACTATGTGGGGGATGAATTACTATGGGGGATGAATTACTATGGGGGATGAATTACTATATGGGGGATGAATTACTATATGGGGGATGAATTACTATGGGGGATGAATTACTATGGGGGATGAATTACTATATGGGGGATGAATTACTATGGGGGATGAATTACTATATGGGGGATGAATTACTATGGGGGATGAATTACTATATGGGGGATGAATTACACTATGGGGGATGAATTACTATATGGGGGATGAATTACTATGGGGGATGAATTACTATATGGGGAATGAATTACTATATGTATTGGGTTCAGAATCTTTTTTTTCTAGATTTTCCTCCTTTAAAATTGGGTGCGTCTTATATTCCGGAGCGTCTTATATGGCGAAAAATATGGTAAGGCTCAGCATCAAAAGCAAACATCAAACTTGTTAGTGGTAAATGAACCCAATATATTGTCATGGGTTGGGGTAAATAACAGTAAGCATGTAAATGAGCAAGTAAAGGGTTTGGGTGAACAGCAGTTTACTAGACAATATTATCACTAGACTATAGCAGCATAGAATGGAGCTCTTACAGAGTTACATAGTTAGCCTGGCTGAAAAAAGATAAAAGTCCTCTCAAGAGAGAATAAATTCAGTTCCTCTAATTTTTCTTCATAGCTGAGCTCCTCCATGCCTCTTCAGTTTGGTTGCCCTTTACTGTACTTTCTCCAGTTCCCCAATGTTCTTTTTGTGATTTGGTGCCCAAAATGTAACTGCATATTCCAGATGAGGTATTACTAATGATTTGTACAGGGGTAATATGATATCTCTCTCTCTGGAGTCTATACCTCTTTCAATACAAGAGAGGATTTTGCTCACTTTAGAAACCGCAGCTTGGCATTGCATGCCATTATTAAGCTTGTGATCTACCAGAACCCCCAGATCCTTCTCTACCATTGATTCCCCCAGTTGTACCCCCCCTAGTATGTATGATGCATGCATATTCTTAGCCCCCAAGTGCAGAACCTTACATTTATCAACATTAAACCTCATTTGCCACATAGTTGCCCAATTAAACAGTGCAGTAAGGTTGGCTTGTAAGTTGGAGACATCCTGTAAGGACGTTATTCCACTGCACAGCTTTGTGTCATCTGCAAAGACTGAAATAGTATTTTTAATTCCAGACCCTATATTGTTTATAAATATATTAAAAAGTAAGGGTCCCAACACTGAACCTTGGGGTACACCACTGACAACCCTAGACCATTCAGAGAATGAATCATTAACCACTACTCTCTGAATACGATCTTTTAGCCAGTTTGCTGTCCATTTACATTCAGATTTTTCCAAGCTCATAGACTTTACCTTGCACATTAGCCGTATGTGGGGAACTCTGTCAAACGCTTTTGCAAAATCCAAGTACACCACGTCCACTGCCACCCCTCTGTCCAAGGTTTTGCTCACCTCCTCATAAAAAGAAATCAGATTTGTTTGACAACTTCTGTCTTTCTTGAATCCATGCTGTCTGTTGCTTAAAATATTTTTTTCCAGCAAGAACTCATCTTTCTGGTCTTTTATTAAACTCTCCAGTATCTTCCTAACTATAGCAGTTAAACTAGCAGGTCCATAATTACTTAATAAAGATTTTGACCCCTTTTTAAATATTGGCACCACATTGGCCTTACACCAATCCAGTGGTACTATGCCAGTCATTAAAAGTCCCTAAAAATTAGAACAAATGGCTTTGAAATGTCTTTAAGGACCCCTGTTTGTATGCCATCCAGTCCAGGTGCTTTATTCACCTTTATTCTGTCTAAATATTTCTGGATCATATCAATTGTGAGTCAATGTGCATCATCTGGAGCTGTGTCAATACCATGCCCATTATGGACAAGAGCTCCCCCATGCTCCTTTGTATACACAGAGCTGAAGAAGGTATTTAATACATTTGCCTTCTCTTTGACCCCAGTCACCCACTCTAGATTATTTTGTAAAGGGCCTACATGCTTGGACCGGACCTTTTTACTATTAATATATTTGAAGAATTTTCCTGGTCCTGCTATCTTTTGCAATCTGACGTTCGTTTTCAATTTTTGCGGCCTTTATTTCCTTTTTGCATATTCTGTTATATTCTTTGTAATGTTTAAACGAGGATAGCGTTCCTTCATTTTTATATTTAATAAATGCTATTTTCTTATTATCTATAGCTTTTTTAACTTTGGCCATAAGCAACATAGGTTTGATTGTTAGCCTTTTAAACTTGTTGCCTATGGGAATATATTTTGCAGTATGTTCACATACAGTCTTTTTGAAGAGCTCCCATTTCTGTGTTGTGTTCATTGATGCCAATATTCTCTCCCAGTCTAAGTCTTGGAGAGCAGCTCTCAGGCTTAGAAAATTAGCTCTCTTAAAATTGAGCGTTTTTATTTTTCCTGTATGTGCTTGCTATTTACAGCTAACAATAAATGAAATCATGTTATGGTCACTGCTACCCAGATGTTCTTTTATATGGACATTCATAATAAGGTCTGCATGGTTTGAGATTACTAGGTCCACCAGAGCATCATTCCTAATTGGGGCCGCTATGAACTGTACCATAAAATTGTCCTGTAGTAGGTTTATACATTTTTGCCCTTTAACTGTTCCTGCAGTACCATTACTCCAGTCAATTTCTGGGTAGTTAAAATCCCCCATTATTATTGCTGTCCCAGCCCTTGCAGCCCTTTTGATCTGTGCAAGGAGCTGAGTCTCACCCTCCTCATTAACACTGAGAGGCCTATAACAAACTCCAATGATTACCTTTGTAGTACGCACCCCCATGTGTAGTTCCACCCATAATGCTTCACCCTCATCACATTCTCCATCAACTCTCACACCGCTCTGAGATCACTTCTCACATAGAGACAGACACCACCACCTTTCCTATTTACCCTATCTCTCCGAAAGAGAACATAGCCAAGAATATTTATGGCCCAGTCATGTGAAGAATGAAGCCAATATTCAGCAATACCAATTAGATCATAGTTCTGTTCATGCACCAAAGCTTCCAACTCACCTATTTTGCTTGGCAGACTTCTGGCATTGGTGAACAAACACTTTAATACATTGACACCTTGTGCACACGTATTTTGCATATTTTTTATTTTCATACAAATGGTACAAATTCCACTGGTTGTTTGTAACATGAGAACCTTCTTATCATCTGCCATAGCCTTCCCCTCATCTTTCCCTATTCCACCCACCAATACCTGTCTACCCAGCTATAATCTAATTCTCCCTCCCCCCTCGATCCTAGTTTAAATATTCCTCCAGCCTTCCCATAAACCTCTCCCCTAGCACAGCAGACCCCCTTCCATTTAGGTGCAAACCATCTCTAGCATATAGGTTGCACCCCAATGAAAAGTCAGGCTAGTGCTCTAGAAACCTAAATCCTTCCCTTTTACACCAGGTCTTTAGCCATGCATTGAGTTCTCTAATCTCCCCCTGTCTTTCCTGAGTTGCTCATGGCATGGGTAATATTTCTGGATTCTTTCTTGGATACACAGAATATAACTGTATACTAACATTTATAGGTAAAGTTGATCCAGGGAATATCGGATTGCCACTCAGTGGATCAGAAAGGATTTTTTTCCCCTGCAGGAGCAAATTGGATCATGCTTTGCTGGTTTTTTTTGCCTTCCTCTGGATCAACTGTGGGTGTAGGATTATAACTTTTTTTTTTTTTAATGGCTGAACTGGATGGACTTTTGTATTTTTTCAGCCAGACTAACTATGTAACATATGTCAAACACAAGGCCCGTGGGCCGAAGCTCTCCTGCCAGGCCTTCTTATGTTGCCCTCACACCCAGTTTTGCAGCCCAAACACTGCATCTCTGAACACTGCACTCTGTATGTAGCATATTCAGAAACTCTGCATTCTGTATGTAATGCACTCATGAACTCTGCACTGTTTACGTAACGCACTCCTAAACCCTGCACTCTGTATATAGTGCACCCCTGAACCCTTCACTCTGTACATAATGCACTCTGTATGTAGCACACCCCAGATACAACCAGCCCTTTGACGGCAACCATACTGTTGATGCGGCCCATGATAAAATTGAGTTTGACACCCCTGGTCTAAAGGGTCTGACGGGTACAAAGATGAAAGATAGAGAGGATCGCAAGGTGTCTGAAGCTTTAGAGGGTTGGAAGGCAAACACTAGTGAATATAGTTGATCTAAAAAGGAGTAAGGTCTGAAAGTTGGTGTTTTGAATTTTTTTTACCATTCATTCAGTTCTAATCTATATACATGCATACAGTTATAACACAATAAACAAGTACAATAAACATAATAATCTCTCATGGCTCATTTCACAAGGGCAAACAGCATTATATCAAAGCAGTTCCATTAAATCCTTATACGGAGAGAGAATGTTAAACTGAGATATTGAAGGACATTATGATATAACCTATTCCATTATTATACCTGTCTAAGAGTATGAAAGAAAATAAATTAAGGAAACGCACAAACAACATGAACACTCAAACCCATTCTGCCCTGATGATCCATCCCAACCACAGAAAGCTTAAGTACCAAAAATAGCAAAAAATATGGCAACTAAGATAGCCAACATGAAAGTCCAACGTCCCATATGTCTCCTCCAGTGAGATGTCAAAAGACTTGGGTGAGACATGTGTAAGTGAGGAGTCTCAGGAAACAAGAGGAACCATGACAAAGCAGGATACTTCTGTAGAATATAATGCCCATGTAGGTCTTGTTAGAGCAAAAGCAAATGCAGTTCTCAGAACCTAAGATAACATGAAGACTACTCCTAGGTACCTGCCAGAGCCAAGAAGTTGTAAAGTCACAATTACATATAACAGAAAGGAGGATACATGGATGGTAATTTAGGCTTCAAGGGGGGTGCCAGGGCAAGGAAGTGGTTCTACAGTATTTTCTTAGCAGGAACAGTAGAACAATATTAAACGTAAACAGTAAATACCGACTAGGCAGTGTACGTAGCCCCTAGTCTTAGGCATTGTTGAAAAAGAGCCAGGAACTTATAAATTCCAAAGAGAAAAACAAATATTCTCAGCCCAGGGGATTCTAAAGCAACAATTTCAATGACAAATTAAGGTTAAACATAAAGATACTAAAGATGAAATATTCATCTGGTTCTTTATGGGAGGGACCAAATGAGTCATCCAGCCTTTTAGGAAGGTTGTTTTACCAGAGAAGATCACATGAAGCTTATCAGGATATACCAGGCCATACTGCAGCCCTTTTTCCAAGAGACGTTGTATGATCTCGGTGTAAGATATTTCTGGATATCTGCTGAGATGTCAGGGTATATGACCACTTGTTTGCCATTGTTGCTCTTTAAGGTGCTCAGCCTTAAAGTGTTACACACTTACAGTTGCAAGAAAAAGTATGTGAACCCCTTGGGATTACGTGGAGTTTTGCATGAATTGGGCATAAAATGTGCTCTGAACGTCATCTAAGTCACAACAATAGAAGAACACAGTCTGCTGAACATAATACTACACAAACATTAGATGTTGCCATGGTTTAATTGCACATAACATGTAAACATTCACAGTGCAGGGAGGAAAAAGTATGTGAACCTTTGGACTTAATAACTGGTTGACCCTCCTTTGGCAGCAATAACCTCAACCAAACGTTTCCTGTAGTTGCAGATCAGACCTGCACAACAATCTGGAGTCATTTTGGACCACTCCTCTTCACAAAACTGTTTCAGTTTAGCAATATTCTTGGGATGTCCGGTGTGAATCGCTCTCTTAAGGTCATGCCACAGCATTTCAATCGGGTTGAGGTCAGGACTCTGACTGGGCCACTCCAGAAGGCGTATTCTGTGCTGTTGCAGCCATTGTTTTGTTGAATTACTTGTGTGCTTTGGGTCATTGTCCTGTTGCATCACCCATCCTCTGCGGAGCTTCAGTTGGCGGACAGATGGTCGTACGTTTTCCTGCAAAATGTCTTGATAAACTCTGGAATTCATTTTCCCATCAATGACAACAATCCGTCTAGGCCCTGAGGCAGCAAAGCAGCCCCAAACCATGATGCTCCCTCCGCCATGTTTTACAGTGGGGATGAGGTTTTGATGTTGGTGTGCTGTGCCTTTTTTTCTCCACACATAGTGTTGTGTGTTCTTCCCAAACAACTCAATCTTGGTTTCATCTGTCCACAGTATATTTTGCCAGTAGTGCTGTGGAACATCCAGGTGCTCTTTTGCAAACTTCAAACGTGCTGCAATATTCTTTTTGGACAGCAATGGCTTCCTCCGTGGTGTCCTCCCATGTACTCCATTCTTATTTAATGTTTTCCTTATTGTAGATGTGTCAACAAAAATGTTAGCATGTGCCAGAGATTTCTGTAGGTCTTTAGCTGACACTCTGGGATTCTTCTTTACCTCATGCAGCATTCTGCGCTGTGCTCTTGCTGTCATTTTTACAGGACGAACACGCCTAGGGAGAGTAGCAACAGTGCTAAACTTTCTCCATTTGTAGACAGTCTGTCTTACCGTGGACACATGAACATCAAGGCTTTTGGAGATACTTTTGTAACCCTTTCCAGCTTCATGCAAGTCAACAATTCTTGATCGTAGGTCTTCTGAGAGCTCTTTTCTGCGAGGCATGGTTCACATCAGACAGTGCTTCTTGAAACCAGTAAACCCAAAACAGGTGTGTGTTTTTTAAGGGCAGGACAGCTGTCAGCAACACATCCAATATCATCACACTGATTGGAGTCAAGGTTGGCTCATTCCTGGCTCCAATTAGCTCTGGGAGAAGTCATTAAGCTAGGGCCTCACATACTTTTTCCTCCCTGCACTGTGAATGTTTACATGTTATGTGCAATTAAACCATGACAACATCTAATGTTTGTGTAGCATTATGTTCAGCAGACTGTGTTCTTCTATTGTTGTGACTTAGATGACGTTCAGAGCACATTTTATGCCCAATTCATGCAAAACTCCACGTAATCCCAAGGGGTTCACATACTTTTTCTTGCAACTGTATGCACAACAGTAAAATCAGTCAGTATATGCAGTAAAGCATGCTTGTTACACTCACTGTGGAACCTAAGATGTTAACTCTCCACATTGTGTAAAAAGGCTGTTTGACCCTCTCTTCTCTTACCTTCCCCTTCTTCTACCTTCCTCAATCTATCTGCTGATAGTATAGAGCTCTAGGAGACACTCTGCACATGCTCAGTTTAATGTGTATGGCTAGGAGGAGTTTTTATTTGGGAGTGTGCATGCATCAGCACAGGACCAATCAGCACTGTTCAGACAGAGGGTCAGGGGTCATGCAGCCTCATAGGACAATAATGAGAGAATGAAAACTCCTCCTTTAACCAGTGCTCTGCTGGACACTGACAGAAGTCACAAGGCTGCTCTAACTGCTGATGAGAAAGGTATTTAGCAGCTTATATTTACTAAAATAATTGCATTTCCTTATTGTGTGTAATGTGGAAGACCAGATATAGTGAATATAGGGTCCTGGGTTAGTAACTCTTTAAGGGTAGCAACTTCATTCTGGAAAGAATCTGTGTGATCAGACTTCTGGGATGCACCTGGATGAGGAGGACAAGGTTGGCTGCAGTAAGCTACTACCATAGTGAATGTCGGTGTTACAACGCTTGTTAACACGTGGGTTAACACCCCTTTCTGACCAGAGGTCATTTGGTCTTACAGGGGCTCCAGAACAGAAGGAAAATGTCCATCTTATGTATCCTACCAGTGACTTCTGTCCTGGCACCAACTCGGAGACCATACAGGAGTGACAGCAAGCGGCACCATCTCCCAGCAGCTCCTAATGATATTCACTCCTAAAAGATTTGTCGATTCCACCCGAAGGCTAGTAGGGGAGCCACTTCATTAAACTGACAAGGCCTTGTTACTTGGTGGTTCCAAGCCAGGTCCCTAAGTTCAGCTCCATACCACAGCTAAGGACCAGATAATAGTAACCCAGCCACCCAGGGAAATGCATTCTAACATGTGGACCATGACTCAATGTCTCCTGTCCACCACTGCTCCCATCCCAAACTGGCTGCTCATCTGTCCCGTAACTTTACATTTTTCTGTCTGCATACTACTCTCCCATGATAGTCAGTGCCATTTAGTGGCAAAAACGTGGAATACTGTAGAACCACTTCCTTGCCCTCACATTCACACATACAAATTACAGAAAATATAGCTAGAGAACAATCAATTTGGGCCCCATTTGCACTGTTTCAATGAAGGAACAGCAATGTGCATTTTTTTGTAAATGTACCCCTAAGTAATTGTAAACACTCTTGGGATAAACATACACTTATATTCAGACTAAAAGGTTAAACAAAAGAAAAACACTAAAAAACAACCCCCCCAAAAAAAAAATAAAAACAAAAAAGGGGGCGACTCGATGGGCCACTAGGCCTTTTTCTTCCATCGCTCTTCTGTATTTTTTATCTATCGTACTGCCCCCCACAGCAACCCTGGTCCACTTTTTGTCTCATTCTGGGTACAATAGCAGCCTGGTAATAATGTCAACACTGATCTGCGAGATATGGAACACCACCCAGGAGGGGAAGAAGACCTCAGGACATTATGTGACCCAACTAGAAGACCTAATGAAAAAATATATAAGGGATTTTAAAAGTGTCCGGAGAGAGGACAGGGGAGGCAGAAAATTAAAAACAAAAAACTGATCTAATGAGCGGTCATAAATTAATTACTGATTCTCAATGAGCTTAGGTCCATCTGTAATGTCTATACAGTTTTTAGTCATTAATTATTGCTGTCTTACATTTTTCTTTTTCCGTAGGCGTTTGTATAATGCAGAACATTGCAGTGACAATACCTTGCTGTGCTACATGTTCTCAAATGCTAACGGTTTTGTTTGGAGTTTAGCTGTATGTCAGACTCCTCTCCAGTCACTCATAAATGTTTTATACATTCTTCTGTTCTGTACACAAAGAATGCACATAGTCCATTAACATGAATGTCAGCAACAAATTTATAATCTAGAACAAAACAAAGACAGACATTTTGTTCTATTACAATGCACAGATAAATCAATCATCAAATCCATAGCATTTTGCTAGAAATAGTTGTATTGGGACTTATTATTTTCAAGAAAATGAAAGCTGACCTCTGGGGAAAAAAACCCTTACAGTAGGGTTCACCCACATTGTAAGGGTTAAATGCTAAAAAGGAGTCAGGTTTGAAAGTTGGTGTTTTGAATGTTTTTTAACATTCATTCAGTTCTAATCTATATACATGCATACAGTAATAACACAATAAAGAAGTACAATAAACATAATAATTTGTCATGGCTCATTTCACAAGGGCAAACAGCATTAAATCAAAGCATATTCAACAGTGCCATTAAATCCTTATACGGAGAGAGTATGTTAAAATGTTCTGCATTATCCAAACGCCTGCTGATTTCAGATATGAGGTAGATCCCTACCTGCTCTATCTGCTATTGGATTCCAACTTGCTCATTCCCTGGTGGGGTGATCCTGAAAACTGCGACCTGGTACTAACACGCAGCTAAATCCATCTCCACCATTAGGAGCTCTGGTGAAAACCGGTTAGTACTTAGACCCCGCACCTCAGGTGAGCCTGCGTCATTTCCCAGGGTGACCTGCTGGTGTCAAATGGAGAAACAGAAAAAGGGCGCACCGACCTAGTGCATTATCGTTTAAAATAATTTATTGAAGAAACTAAATAGGTATCATACTCACACTGGACATAATAACACAGGCATGTCAAACTGAACAAGATGTATGATCCAAACAACATCTGAGTCCATACGATGGAACCCTGGATGACCAACTTGCTAACGCGTTTCGAGGACACAACCTCTTTCTCAGAGCCAACTGTTGAGGGCAGCAAGCAGTGCATACTCCAGAAAATTCCAGAACATTCCTATTGGGTCTACTGAGTCCTTTCCTAGCATAGGAGTAAAGTGTTTGTTGTGTTGGATTGACCTGCTGGTGTACCTATCTCGCTGGTTTCAGGTAAGCCTTACACTGCTATAGCAACTGGTCTCTGAACCTAACCTCTCACCATGACATTATGAATCTTCAGCAAACAATAGAGGATTGGTCATTTTGGGGCTACCTGGCATAAAAATGATTTTTCTTTTTTATTCAGAATGCCTACTTCATAACCTTTTTTGATTATCTTTTTAACCTCCTTAGTGGTATTCCCGAGTGTAGCTCAGGGTAAAATGTCAGTGCCAAAAGCGGTAACCCCGAGCTGCACTCAGGCTTACCATGCGGCGCTGCTCCGGGATCCCTTGATCACTTACCTTGTCCTTCGCTCCTGCGATGTGTCCCCTGCAGCATCCCCGGCCATCTCCTCCGGCCGATGCCGGCATCCGGCTTCTGTGTTCCGGTCCCTGTGACATCGGGATGTACGGGCAGCGGCGGCGGGAAATTTGAAAATTAAAAAAAATGTCATTTTTTTCAAAACACATTTTTCATAGTAAAACATTGCTGTTTCAACCCATTTCACATACATATTGTCCCCAGTGCTTTGTCCTGTGCCCTGCCTGCATTTTGTCTGTTCTTTCTGCCTGGAAACTGAGAAAAGTCCATGGCGTCCAAAAAGTGTCCCTTTAGGCCAAAAGCGGGTTTAGATCAGCTAGAGAACAGTGATAGTAAATCAGAACCACTTGCAGAATTGAGTGATAATGATTCGTGGGGAAATTCGTCATCAGACACTGAAAACGATTTTGTGACTTTGCTCAGTGATGTGCGAACTTGGCGCTATATTTCAAATTTCAGTGTTTTTGGTTTGATTATATTATTGAATTAAATGTATTATTATTATATTATTATTTTTTATGATTATTTATTTAATTATAATTTATGATTTCGTGTTTCAAATTTTATCATACCCGGGATGTTTAATAGACTCTTGTTCGGACAGATTTCAGTGAGTTATTCCTAAAAATTACAGCCTACAATAAAAAAACTACATATTTCCATGCAAAATAATGGTACCGCTTTCAGCACCAAAAATCTGAAATAATCAGACCGCTAGGGAGGTTAAGGTCCTTTATAAAGGGCACCAATGGATTTTTAAGTAAAAGTTTATAAGTTTCTTTATCATCTAAAATCTTATGTACTTGTTCCATATAATCTTCTTTATCTTGAACTAATACTCCTCCTCCCTTGTCAGCAGGGCAGGTATTTTTATTCATCCATGGGATACAGTATTTTATTCATATCCTACGTTTTAGGTAATCATTCTTAGTGCTTATTATTATTTATTTAATTTTATTATTTAATTTTTTTTATGTTTGTTCTGATTAAATTATTATCATATTTTGTGATTTATGTATTGTAATAGTTTTTACCATGTAACGGCTGATCACCCGATATTGTTGGGCCAAATTTTTTTTATATAAAAATATTCTTTTTTACGGATTTTAGGCCACAGACTATCTTTTCTTATTTGGGTATTTTTTCTCATTTGATAATTATTAATAATGATAAAGTGATTTTTAAAATGCTATTTTAACCTTGCTGGTATTTGTAGTAAATCATGACCACAACAAAATGACAACTATGCTTACCTGTTATGTTCATTATAATTCCTTGTTTGGGATTCTTTATATGTATCTAATTCATTTCATCAATGTACCTTGTATAAGACCGCATGCGTATGTTTTAGAATTCATATGCCGATCTTGCTGACAGTTGTAGTCCTTCTGGACCATGACAAAATGGCGACCAGTGACTGAACAGACTACTGTCATATAAAGATTTTTTTCTTTAGTGAAGATGATTTTCCATAATCATTTTATATAGATAATAATTTGTGGCCCATTTACTGTTGTTATAGCTTGTTAATCCGTTCTTGGATGATACAACGAGGACTCAGTCTCTGCAATTATCAGTGTGAGATGCTGGTCTTCTATAAAATGGCGCCCGTTTGCGCATGCTCTTGAGGCTAAAATTGCGCATGTTCGCGCATGCGAATGGGCTACATAAGGTGAAGACGTCAGCGGCAGGCAGATCGCTTTGACAACGTGCATGCGCATGAAATGCATCAGAGAGGAGCCTTGCCGCATTGACATCACGCTGCAGAGGCCGCATGGAAGGCCGGCGGCCATCTTTGTCCCTGTAAATATGCTGACAGCTGTTTTTTGGATTCTTCCTTTTGCTTTAATAATAAAAATACTACACTGTCAGCACTTTTTATTTTGTGGCTTGTGTTTACGAGCCATTTAAGTCGGAAAACATCTTCTTTTTGGCTATTTTGTCCTGTGGTGGAGAAATATTATGGAGCTGTTCCTGTGTACTGAGAGGGTCCTGTGAGTGAGGTCTGGAGTTATTCCTTGTATTCTGTCAGTGTACCAGATGATTCCTATTCCTTACCTAAACCCAGATGACCACCGAGGATAAATTATATACATGCGCAATAATATTGCGCTTCTGGTGAGTGCAATCACACTACAGATCCTAATCATGGAAGTCACGTGCACGGATTTCACGGAATAAATTGGACTGTTTTATGCATTTCCATATTTATTGATTTTATTTTCATTGTCAATACTTTTAGCAATTATACATCAGTGTCATGGTTGTTATAAAAGTCACATATTTTTTACGTCAGTATATGACGGTACACTTTATTTATGTTGTGATCACTTTAACGCCACTTTGCGCTTCACGATTTCTGCATTAGTCACTTTATGAACTTCCAGCGCTGTATTATTTCTTTATCACGTTTTTATTGCTGTCTGTGTTCCCCAGTGGGGAAATTTATCTCTTTGTTTGATCTGTTTACTGTTATCACCCAAGGCGAAAGCAAAAGAAAATTCTAAATTTTGGGTTGTCACCAGAACAGGAATAGACAGTGTTCTGCCCCACTTTCTTATAATTGTATGTGTTCTATTGACCTGTATCAGGGTATTATTGTTCTGTAGTATGCTGTCCTCAAGTGATGAGCTACTTTTCAGCTACTATAACTTGTATACTTATATGATTAATATTATAATACAGGATTTATACAGTGCCAACAGTTTACACAGTGCTTTACAATAAATAGTGGGACAGTACAAATGCAATGCAGTTCAATACAGAAGGAATAGGAGGGCCCTGCTCATGGAGCTTACAATCTAAAGGATGATTTGGTGTCTCCCTCTAAACTCCCCTTCTTTTTAGTTTTTCTGTGGTCCATCAGTCTGTATTAGTTTTTGGCAGAAACATGGCTTAAGAAAGTCTATTGGGTTGATTTATTAAAACTGGAGAGTGCAACATTTTGGTGTAACTCTGCATAGAAACCAATCAGCTTCCAGGTTTTTATTGTCAAAGCTTAATTAAACAAGCTGAAGTTAGAAGCTGATTGGCTACTATACACATCTGCACCAGATTTTGCACTATGCAGTTTTAGTAAATCAACCCCATTGTCTTTTTGAACATCAAAAGACTGGAAAAACATCTTTTGTACGGCAATTAGGTCAAGTAAAATGTGTGTTGAATTCAACTTCAGTGTCTTATTGAAGAGAAGCTGCCTGTGGATGATGACAGGTCACCAGGTGAACATAATGTCTGGACAAACTGGGCCTAAGGAGGTGTGTCAATATATTAAAGGGGGCATTTTAAACAGAACAGCCGTTTACATCTCAGGATAGGATAGACATAAATACATATTTATTGGCTAGTAAAATGTATACAGTACTGTGAAGAAGTTATAGGTAGTAGTAAATAAATGCTGTAAACTAAGAATACTATCAGAAATAGAAGTGTTCATGTTTTTTTTTTTTTTTTTTTTTCAATCAACAAACTTGAACGTAAATGAAAAGAAGAGAAATCCAAATCAAATTCATATTTGGTGTGACCCCTCTTTGCCTTTAAAACAGCATCAATTCTTCTAAGTACACTTGCACAGTTTTTGCAGGAACTTGGCAGGTAAGTTCAAACATCTTGGAGAACTAACCAGGGATCTTCTGTAGATGTAGACTGCATCAAATCCTTCTGTCTCTTCATGTAATCCCAGACAGACTCGAAGATGTTGAGATCGGGCTTTGTGGGGTCAAACTATCACTTCCAGGACTTCTTGTTCTTCTTCATGCTGAAGATAGTTCTTAGTGACATTGACTTTATGTTTGGGGTTCTTGTCCTGCTACTGAATAAACTAGGGGCCAATCACACACCTCCCGGATGGTATGGAATGAAGGATATGTATTTGCCTGTATTTCTCAGCATTGAAGATACCATGGATCCTGACCAAATCTCCAACTCTATTTGCAGAAATGCAATCCCAAACTTGCAAGGAACCTCCACCATACGTCACTTTTGCCTGCAGACACTCATTATTGTACCAGCCCTTCGCAAACAAACTGCCTCCTGCTACAGTTAAATATTTAAAATTTTGACTCATCAGCTGCTGTCATTTTTCTGCACCCCAATTCCTATGTTTTCATGCCCGCTTAGCCTTGTTTCCATGTTGGACGTAAGGCTATTTGGCTTTTTTTATTCCATGAAGACCACTTTTGGCCAGACTTCTCCAAACAGTAGATGGGTGTTCCTGGGTGCCACCGGTTTCTGCCAGTTTTATGCTGATGGCACTGCTGGACATCTTCCAATGTGGAAGGGAAGTAAGCATGATGTGTCTTTCATCTGCTGCATTAAGTTACACTGGTTGACCACTGCGTCTGTGGTTCTCAATGTTGCCCAATTCTTTGCTCTTTTTCAAAAGAGTTTGATAAATTGAATTGATGCTGGGATTAATTAAAGGGTAGTCACATCAAATATTGATTTGATTTAGATTTTTCTCCCCTTTCATTTTCTAAATTGAGAAAAATAAGCAATAAAAAATATATTTTTGAAAGCATTCTTACTTTACAGCATTTTTTCTGTCTATAAGTTTTGCAGAGTACTGTAAAGTATATGTATAACATAAGTAAAATATTCCTTATATGTGTTTAATGGGTGCATTTATCTGTTTGCCTGGAAATCAGCTTTAAAATAAACCTATTATCATTACTGTCCAGGGGCGGACTGACCATTCGAGAACTCGGGCACTGCCCGAGGGCCCGGTGTCATTAGGGGGCCCCATGAAATGCCCCTGGTACACTTTTTTTTTGTAGGCTTTTTTTGAGTGTGGGCAAGGACACAGGGGCCCCATGATCCCCTATTGCCCGTGGGCCCCATGAGTTGTCAGTCCGCCCCTGTTACTGACACTGTATAAACCTGCAGCAGACACCTTCTTTGGGATAAATAATGCAGCTACCATTTTGACCTCCTGAGATGTTAGTTCCCTTACTGTCATTGCTTTTCAAGCAATTAAAGTGACTTTAAAAAGATTGCTGTCAGGTGCAATTCTACGGTAGAAGAGGCTCTGTATGTTGTTATGTGTATATATACAGTAGTATATATGTTATATTTTTGATTACTTAGCTGTGCATGTGTAGCTAAGCGTATAAAGACTCCAAATTCAAAAGATGATCAGGTGGACATGGACAACTGGGGGAAGCGCCAAATTGTATTGTTGGAAAAGACGGTTTGCAAGGTAAGTGAGCCATATTGATCAGATACTATTTGCATACCACACTAAATTATACCACACATTTGTACACAGTTCAGGTCTGCTTTGATGGTTTGTGAGCTATTGCCCCAAGAGAAGCATACAGGAGGTGCCTTCAGAGTCAGATCTAATCTGGGCAGTGACTTAGAAAATGTTATTGGATCAGAATACCAGTCTGTAGGCAGGGGTTACTTCTCATTTAACTGTACAACTCATAGAGAGAGAAAGGAAGAGACATGGTTTTTACTAAAGTCACAGTACTTACCTCCCTTTGCGCTCTGACATTGGCAAGAGGTCCCTTGCCAGTGCCAGCATCTTCTCTGTGGCTTCTTCCCAGTGTCAGTCTTCGGCCATCAAGATTGGACGGCATGGGATGATGTCACTCCTGTGCAGGAGTCAGTCATCCCAGCATACAGGGGCCGTGCCGATGATGTAAACCTAGGTGACAGTTTCAAGCAGCATTGAACCCGAAACCAGAAATATAATATATTGCAGTTTGCCAAGCATTAGATGTGGTGGCTGCATCGGTGTCCTTTTCTTTGTCTTTCTTCCCTGGTGATCTAGTCAGTAATACACCTCCTGTATTAGTGAGACACAACTCTGGATGAATGAGCACAAGAGGCACAGCAGGCAGCAGCATTGTCAGTCTGGGGAGAAGGTAGTGTTAAATGTATTAGCAGATTTAGATACACTAACAAATTGAAGCCAAACTCCAGCTCACACGTTATAATCAGTTATAACAAACAGTTTTTTTCTTTCCTTTTGGGATAAAGGTTTTGCATGAATTAATAAAAGATGATCATTTTAGGCACCCCTGCCAGTGTTAAAGTGGTTACAAAGGCTCAAGGTTTTTTTTACCTTGGGCTCCTGAAAAACAACAGACCAGCCTGATCACCAGATGAAAGAAGAAAAAAAAGAAAAAAAAGCCTAAAAAAGAAAACTAATGCAGCCATCACTTCTAAGAATTGGTAAGCTGCAATATAATAAATGTTTGATTTTGGGTCTAATACCGCTTTCACATTCAATAAATCCCTACCGCAGATTCCACTAATGCAGAGCAACAGATCACATCAAACAGTGTAATACATCTCATGCACAAAAAGAAAAAAGTGATGACATGTCAGACCAAGATAATTCAACTGTGTTCTGTTCTTCCCACAGTGGTCTTGTCTGCCACCTATGGATATAAAGAAATAAAAAACAGTACTATACAAATCATAATTCAAAATTAGCCCTTCAGGATGTATGACTTTAATCTGTGTGTCCACCACTCCTCCCGTTTCTTTAATAGAAAAATTCAATGAATGGAAACAATTTTCAGATAGATCTGATTCACTAATTCATACAGACAGACAATGAAAAATGTTACATTTCCAATAATTAGGTCTCACAAACAAGCAAATATGCAATTAATGCAAAATGTCATTTATGGCCCTCAGTCTAGTAATATAGATAATATATTGTAAAGAGAGGCAAGCCTAATCATTCTCAGTGGAGTCATTGACCTACAGTACATCTGCCCTCTGAGGCACAGTAATATACATCTCATTGTTATATTGGGATGATTATGGAGACTTAAAATCTCATTTTGACAGTGAAAGATTAAAGTCATTAAAGAGATTTCCTGCCCATCTTATTGACAAAGACATGAGGACTCCAGGCACAGAGCTTTTGGTCGTATATTCATGGTCACAAATATTGGCATCCCTGCATTTCTGTCAGATAATGCACCACTTCACCCAGAAAATTGTTGCAATTACAAATGTTTAGGCATTCTTATGTTTATTTATTTTGTTTGTATTGGTATGACACAAAAAAGTGGAGAAACAAAAAGCCAGATCTGACACATTCCACGCAAAACTACAAAAATGGACTGGACAAATCTATTGGCATCTTCTCAAACTTGTAAGAAATAATTGCATTCCAAGTTTTTGATTTGGAATTAAACTCACCTATATCAGTTAGCAGCTGCTGACAATATAGAAATCACACTGGCAACCAATTAAAATTGGGAAACTTTTACTCTTTTGACAACCTATCTGTTGTGTGTTTCTGTGTGCCACATGGAGCATGGAGAAGAGAAAGATCAACAAAGAATTGTTTGAGGATTTGAGAGCAAAAATTGTGGAAAAGCACGGACAATCTCAAGGTTACAAGTCCATCTCCAGAGATCTTAATGTTCCTGTGTCCACTGTGCAAAACATTGTCAAGAAGTTTACAGCCCATGGCATTGTAGCTAATCTCCCTGGGTGTGGATGAAAGAGAAAAGATTGCAACAAAGGTTTGTTCAATGGAGGAGTGAGAGTATATAACTGGCTGCTGGTCTGACAAACACACGCTTTTTAAATATGTCGGAAGTGACGAAACGCGTCAAGGAAGTGACGTCGGACATAGAAGTTATGGAGAGGCCATCTTGAGGTTCTGTATGTTGAACGCTTGTACCGAGGGGACACATGAGTTTTGTATACAAGTGATATGCGATTGTATTCCTTTCTTATTGTAAGTATAATTTTAATAAATTAGACCCATTTTAAAAGACATACTATACCATATGGTTTTGTTTCTGACCCATGTTATGGCGCCATGTGGACAGTGAGAGCTGAAGTAATGTCAGATGAGGAAAGCCACTAATATTTATGCTTGTGGATTGTGCAGTCCAGTAAGGTGCATGGTCTGGAAGGTGGTGGAGAGTGGATTCACATTGCACTAGTGCTGTGGAGGAGGGCAGCACTAATTTATATATATCAAAGGATATTACACTATTATATGTTCTTTATGAGGTATCAACTATGGAGGGAAGGACGACTCGGAGCACCAGTTCTTGTGGAACCTTGTTATGGAATGAGATTTAAAGCTATACACAAGTTTAGATATGGTAAGGGTATTTTATACTGCCATTTAGAAGTGAACATTGGATGGTTTTTGCACACAATTAACACTAGGTTTTTTATTTTATTTTCAATTTATGACATAGGGATAATGCGCTATGTAGAGTTTTTTTTATTTTTTGAGGTACAAGTGGATTACGAAGGAATGCTTTCATGAAGGTGGATTGATTAGGAGCACAAATTTGTATTGATTTGAGGATTTCACAGATGCTGAGAAAGTTTTTACTTTGAGCTTGCACTATACGTCGCCATCTGAATGAAAAGGGACACTATGGTAGGAGACCCAGGAAGACCCCACTTCTGACACAGAAACATAAAAAAGCCAGATTGCAGTTTGCCAAAACGTATCTGAGGAAGCCAAAATCCTTTTGGGAGAATGTGCTGTGGACAGACGAAACAAAATTACAGCTTTTTGGTTCAGAAAAAGCAATGAGGCTTTTAAAGTAAAAAAATATAGTCCCTGCAGTCAAACATGGTAGAAGTTCACTGATGTTTTGGGGTTGCTTTGCTGCTTCAGGCACTGGATATCTTGACCATGTGCATGGCATTATGAAATCTGAAGACTACCAAAGAATTCTTGGGTACAATGTAGGGCCCAGTGTCAGAAAGTTGGGTCTCCGTCAAAGGTCATGGATCTTAGAGCAGGACAATGACCCAAGCACATATCAAAAAGCACCCAGAAATGGATTCAGACAAACGCTGGAGAGCATTGAACTGGCCAGCAATGAGTCCAGATCTCAATCCCACAGCGCATCTGTGGAGAGATCTTAAAACAGCAGTTGGGAAAAGGAACCCTTCCAACCTGAGAGACCTGGAGCAGTTGGCGAAAGAAGAGTGGTTCAAAATTCCAGTAGAGAGGTATAAGAAACTCATTGATGGTTACAGTAAGCATTTGATTTCAGTTATTATTTCCAAGGGATGTGCTACCAAATATTAAATTGAGAGTACCAATAATTTTGTCCAGTCCATTTTTGGAGTTTTGCGTGGAATGTGTCAGATTTGAGTCTTTTTGTTTCTCCACTTTTGCGTGTCATACCACTGTTGATGTTTATACTATGTCCGGATTACTTCTGTTTAATATAAAATTCATATTTTCAGTCATACAGTGGGGCAAAAAAGTGTTTAGTCAGCCACCAATTGTGCAAGTTCTCCCACTTAACCTCTTGCCGTCCGCCTGCTGTTTATAAACGGCAGGGCGGTGGCAGTCCAGGGGCCGGTTGCCGTTCCTAAACGGCACCCGCCTTTTCTAGCAGTGTGCGCTCCGTGGGACCGCGCACCACCGGACACAGTGAAACACCGATCGTCGGACGGGACCTCTGTACGAGGTCCCGATCATGTGATCACTGATTGGCCAATCAGTGATCACATGCAAAGTAGTAAGCAAGATGTCACTTGTGACATCATTGCTTACTACGTGTGAAATCTGTGAATGATCACAGAGGTCACATGGTACAAGGCTATTCACAACAGCCTTGTACCATGTGACAAGCTGTGACCAATCACAGCTCACTCAGTACTTCTCAATGACTGCAAGAATGCAGACAGAGAGAAAGAGAAATGATTGCTTTTACATCCTATATGGGTGTAAAAGCAATCAGTGTAAAAAAAAAAAAAATCTTCATCATCCCCCACAGGGAGTGGTGACAGTATGTAAAAAAAAATAAAATAAAAATGTAAAAAAAAATGTTTAAAAATTATAATTTTTGGTTATAAACTAATTTGGATTTTTTTTTTTTACTAAAAAAATAACTAAATAAATTTTGGCCAAGATTTATGATGAAATATTATTTATTTGCAAAATTTTATTTAAAAAAACACTTTTTTTCTAAATTTTTAGACTTTTTCATTTACATAGTAAAAAAAATAAAAATCCCAGCGGTGAATAAATACCACCAAAATAAAGCTTTATCTGTCTCAAAAAAATAGTAAAAAATTCATATGGGTACAGTATTGCATGACCGCGCAATTGTCATTCAAAGTGTGATAGCGCTGAAAGCTGAAAATTGCCCTGGACAGGAAGGGGGTAAAAGTGTCCAGACAGGAAGTGGTTAAAAAGATGAGAGAGGCCTGTAATTGGCATCATAGGTAGACCTCAACTATGAGAGACAAAATGAGAAACAAAATCCAGACAATCACATTGGCTGATTTGGAAATAATTTATTTGCAAATTATGGTGGAAAATAAGTATTTGGTCAATATCAAAAGTTCATCTCAATACTTTGTTATATATCCTTTGTTGGCAATGACAGAGGTCAAACATTTCCTGTAAGTCTTCACAAGGTTGGCACACACTGTTGCTGGTATGTTGGCCCATTCCTCCATGCAGATCTCCTCTAGAGCAGTGATGTTTTAGGGCTGTCGCTGGGCAACACGGACTTTCAACTCCCTCCAAAGGTTTTCTATGGGGTTGAGATCTGGAGACTGGCTAGGCCACTCCAGGACCTTGAAATGCTTCTTACGAAGCCACTCCTTCGTTGCCCGGGCAGTATGTTTGGGATCATTGTCATGTTGGAAGACCCAGCCACGTTTCATCTTCAATGCCCTTGCTGATGGAAGGAGGTTTGCACTCAAAATCTCACGATACATGGCCCCATTCATTCTGTCCTGTACATGGATCAGTCGTCCTGGTCCCTTTGCGGAGAAACAGCCCCAAAGCATGATGTTGCCACCCCCATGCTTCACAGTAGGCATGGTGTTCTTTGGATGCAACTCAGCATTCTCTCTCCTCCAAACACGATGAGTTGTGTTTCTACCAAACAGTTCTATTTTGGTTTCATCTGACCATATGACATTCTCCCAATCCTCTTCTGGATCATCCAAATGCTCTCTAGCAAACTTCAGACGGGCCCGGATATGTACTGGCTTAAGCAGGGGGACACATCTGGCACTGCAGGATCTGAGTCCCTGGTGGCGTAGTGTGTTACTGATGGTAGCCTTTGTTACGTTGGTCCCAGCTCTCTGCAGGTCATTCACTAGGTCCCCCCGTGTGGTCCTGGGATTTTTGCTCACCGTTCTTGTGATCATTTTGACCCCACGGGGTGAGATCTTGCGTGGAGCCCCAGATCGAGGGAGATTATCAGTGGTCTTGTATGTCTTCCATTTTCTAATTATTGCTCCCACAGTTGATTTGTTCACACCAAGCTGCTTGCCTATTGCAGATTCAGTCTTCCCAGCCTAGTGCAGGTCTACAATTTTGTTTCTGGTGTCCTTCGACAGCTCTTTGGTCTTCACCATGTGGAGTTAGGAGTGTAACTGTTTGAGGTTGTGGACAGGTGTCTTTTATACTGATAACAAGTTCAAACAGGTGTCATTGATACAGGTAATGAGTGCAGGACAGAGGAGCCTCTTAAAGAAGAAGGCACAGGTCTGTGAGAGCCAGAAATCTTGCTTGTTTGTAGGTGACCAAATACTTATTTTCCACCATAATTTGCAAATAAATTCTTTCCAAATCAGCCAATGTGATTGTCTGGATTTTTTTTCTCATTTTGTCTCTCATAGTTGAGGTCTACCTATGATGCCAATTACAGGCCTCTCTCATCTTTTTAAGTGGGAGAACTTGCACAATTGGTGGCTAACTAAATACTTTTTTGCCCCACTGTATATGATATTAGTCTTTGGAAGCAGTATAGCTAAATCTCCCCCTCTTCCTTTGTCTATTCTATAACTTCTATTGTGTGAACGATTCAGAAAATACAATGCACAGTCCGAGCACACACATTCCTGGTTAGAAATGTTTGTGTGTGTGTAAGCAGGTGCTGTAGCAACCATTGGCTGGAAGCAAGAACAGTCAGAGGAGAGGAACGTCACCAGAACACCGTGGATCTCCAACTTTGGAGATCCATGGTGTGCTGGTGACATTCATAGAATACAAGGCATAATAAGAGCAAAAAAGTCAGCAATTGGGTTGATTTTACAGAAAGCAAGGTATCAAAATTAAGGTACCATTTCCTAAATTACCCAAATGGTTCCCTATGCAGTTTGTCAATCTTCCCTATCCTCTCCCTACAGCAGCTTACAATTTTCTAACAGTATGGATGCTCTGCACACCCTATTTTTTAGTAAGGCTGCTGGCACATAACAAATCTCCATTGCTGGCCATTCTAAGCCAGTTGACATAAAGTCAAAGGCCCTTGCAGTGCATTGTGGATACATTTCTACATGCTGGGGAAAAGAAACCAAAGCCACCACACACCAACCCAGCCCAAAATGTTGAATCAAGAAACAAACATGGCTTAAGCTTGGCTCCATCCAGGCCCCAATGTGTTTTGCCCCGCCACAGGTCTTAGTCACCTCCACGACTAAGCCCTGTGGGTGGGGCAAAACACATCAGGAGCATGGCCCGAATGAAGCCAGGCTAAAGCCGTATTTGTTGATGCTCTTCGATTGTATTTGTTTATTGACTTGTCCACCTTACCAACCATTCAGTGTCTGCTACTCCTCTCTGCCAATCCCTAAACTGGCTTCCGCCAGTTGAAAATACTAACAACAACTTACAAAGCTATACACAACTCAGCACACAGCTACATCACTAACCTAGTCTCAAAATACCAACCAAATCGTTCTTTTTTTTTTTCCTCCAAATACCTCCTGCTCTCTAGCTCCCTTGTCAATTCCTCCCATGCTCGCCTCCAGGACTTCCCCTGAACCTCTCCCATTCTATGGAATTCCCTACCCCAATCTGTCCAACTATCTCCTACTCTGTCCACATTCAGACAATCACTGAAAACCCTTCTCTTCAAAGAAGCCTATCCTGCCTCCACCTAACAATTGTACTTTTATTTTTTCTCTCAGCTCATCTTCCACGGTTATTACCTTTTTGTATCACTTGACCCTCCCTTTTAGTTTGTAAGCTCTGACGAGCACGGCCCTCTGATTCCTCCTATATTGAATTGTATTGTAACTGTACTGTCTGCCTTCATGTTGTAAAGCAACTGTTGATGCTATTTAAATCCTGTATAATAACAATAATAATAATTCTATACTTTGGGCTGGGTTGGTGTGCGGTGACTTCAGTTCCTTTTTCTCAGAGTGTGTTTAACCTCTTCCCGCCCGGCCTATGGCCGAATGGCGACCGGCAAAAAACCCTCACCTATGGCCATATGGCAGCCTTTCGGGCATGCGCAGTTTGCGCGCCTGCAGAGCCGCGCAATCTGTCACCGGCCGTGTACCTCGGACACGGCCGATGACAGATCTGAGTACCATCTGACAGAGTGCCAGTACCATGTGACCTGCTGTGACCAATCACAGCAGGTCACATGACAGTTGTATACAATGGATGGCTTCATTCATGCCAGCCATTGTATACTAGTGTGTCTAGCTGTGAATGGTCACAGCGATCACATGCACAAGCTGGGCCAATCACAGCCCAGCGGTGTCATGTGATTAGCCGTGGCCAAATCACAGCTAAGCACAAAAAAAAAACCCTGAATGAATCAGTCATTGTGTAAAAAAAAAAAAAAACACTGATCACTTCCCCAAAGTAGTACAATGTTACTATGGTAACATTGTACTACTTTGGTCATAGTGAAATATGAAAAAAAAATCTTAAAAAAAGGAAAAAAAAATAATAAAAAATTAAAAAGAATAAAAAGAATTTAAAAAAATTATATTTTTATTCATACTGTCACCAGTCAGTGTCCCTGATCACCGCCATGCCAGTTATAAGATGACGCTGTACTGCACTGGTGACAGTATGTAAAAAAAATAGTGAAACACAACTCTGCCCACAGCTACATTACAATCATTTTCTTTGTTCCTCCAAAGACCTCCTGCTCTCTAGCTTCTTTGTCATTTCCTCCCATGCTTGCCTCCAGGACTTCTGATACTCTCCCATTCTATGGAATTTCCTACAGCAATCTGTCCAAATATCTCCTACTCTGCCCACATTTAGACAATCATTGAAAACCCTTTTCTTCAGAGAAACCTATCCTGCCTCCACTTAACATGAAACCATAGAGAAACTAGGTGTCTCCTGGCTTCCTCTCTAGCTGTGGTACCGCTCCGGTCGAGCACCACCTACAGTAGAGAAATCAGACTACACCTGCCTGCATGCAAGGTTCTCTCTGCCTCTTCTCTAGCTCTGGAAGGTCCTCAATATTGGAGAGGGTGATGATGTGAGGGCTGTTCTCTGCATTATTGGACTGTCTGTTAGCACATTCCTTCAGGGACGTGTCTATATGATGCGCTGTAGTCACAGAAAGTGGAATGAACAGCACTGGCATTGTTCAACCAAGGAGAAGTTGCTGAATTACAATACAGCTGATGATTCTACTGAAGAATTGCAGGGCAAAGGGTTCTTTAAAAAAAATACAGAGTTTCATAGAAGTGATTTTCCATAAACACTAACTACATACCACCACAGAAAATATAACTGGATTGTGTGCAATTAGATGATTATCTTAAAATGGAAAAAAGCAAAGTTTGAAAATAGTTAAAATTGAAAATTCAACAGAATAGTTACTGCAGAGGATTTCCTTAACGAAAACCTAGATACCACTTCTTATATGAATGAAAAATCACTCAATTTTAATTTCTTAAGGTGGTTTTCACAAACCATAGCAGTTCAAAGAGAATTTCATGAAGAAATACACAAGAAAAGGTTACATTCAGTGACACCTTCCTGTCAATATGGTAGTAGACACCAGGGGCGGACTGACAACTCATGGGGCCCCTGGGCAATAGGGGATCATGGAGCCCCTGTGTCCTTGCCCAAACTCAAAAAAGCCTATGAAAAAGGTACCAGGGGCATCTCATGAGGCATCTCATGAGGCCCCCTACTGACCCCGGGCCCTCGGGCAGTGCCCGAGTTTCCAAATGGTCAGTCCACCCCTGGTAGACAGTAGATCCAAAACTGTAGGCAGCTTCAGTCATATTTAAATCATGTCAAAGCTGACCTTGGCCCCACCCTCTCAAGCCCTTTAATGTGATTGGATTTTCATATAATCTAAATCTCTTAATTATTTTTGACATGTTCTTCCCGCTGAAGGTAATCTGTGTTTATGAACATTTCCATCTCAGGTTCCCTAGGTTTGTGACAGGTACAGTTTAATACTCTATGTTTTAGTGTATATCCACTTTTAGAAGCTAGATAGGGATAACACATACTTTATATTTATTACATTGATCCTATTCGCAGAGCATAATTTACGCTTATTTACACTTTGCTGCTTAACTTTTTAAGTGATTTTTACTTGATGAAATAGCTTACTCAGCTTCCACTTCTATCTAATGTTAACCATTTCCTCTTGACATCCTGGGGTTTAAGTGGTTATACCGGGATGATGCCTGCAGCTACAGATGCCAGAGGTGTTGATGGAACCAGGGCCATGGATAAGGGGGTACCACCAGTCCTCCTGTACGGGGCCCAGGTCAGCAGGGGAGGGCCCATGCAGCTGGGTGAATCAGATGTGGGCAGGGAGAGTGATTGGTGCGGTGGGGGGGGGTAGTTACAGGGGAACCAATCCCCTGTATGTCTTTCTCTGCAGCAGCTGAAAGCTGGCTTCTCCTCCTCTCCTTTCATTGGCTTTCAGCTGATGCAGAGAGAGCCATACAGCGGATCTGTTCCAGTAATTGCCCCCCACTGCACCCATCATCCTCCCTGTGCACCATACATTTCCCCCTGGCTTCCCAGGCCCCCCTGTATGCCCCCACCCCCGCAGTGTTGCTGGCTTTCCTCCTCTCCTCTCCACCAGCAGCTGCAAGCACACAATAGGATCCTTCAAGATGGAGAGGTGGGGGAAGGGTCCGGTAAATATGTCACATTTACTAGGCCCTTCCTTTCCTGAATGAACAAAATGACTGATCGGTATTGATCACTCATTGTGTTCATTCATAACTGTGGGGGGGCATGTTAGGTTGGCTGTATGGGGCCCCGTGGTTTCTAACAGCAGCCCTGAATGGAACACTAAAAAAATCAACGTAACCATGATTGCAGGAAATACTCCAGGTTTTAAATTTTTATTCTCAGCAAGAGAAAATAAGGCTCAATTGAATTGCTTCTTAATATTTAATTTCCAAGTTCAGGAGCTCTTAGACCAAACAAGTTATTTTGTTTGGTGAATGATTCATTTAGTGTAACTGCTGGCTCAGCCTCAGGGTCATTCTTTTTAAAGACTGTCCATCTCATTAATACGATCTGGTCTGTCTACACAATTACGTTCTAAATTGAATGGAAATGTTAGCCATTACAGAGGGCACAGAAATCTTATCAGGTCTATGCACCTGTGCCCCATTTCTCTGATAGGTGAAAAAAAAAACCCAGAAGCTGAATGATATTATCAAATTCATTTGATGGTTATGGAGAACTGAACATTATGGAGCATTAGGAAAAGAAAATATAATCTGAAACATTTAGGAAGGTGTAGCAGGGTCTCGAAAAGCGTTTACCAGACTTTCTCGGCTTAGTATAGCAACAGAGATTCTAATATATGACTGGAATTAAAAGTTAGAGTTCAACGTTTTCTCCTACTTGGTGTGAAGGTTGTTCTGCAGTGGCTGACAAAGAAGAAAAACCTTTTACTGGAAAGATAATGGAGGCAAGTGAGGATTTACAGAGTTCCCTTTCCTGGAGGAGGCTAGTCCAACAAATATTTACCTTTAGGGACTTTCATACATATTCATCCAAGTAAACATTCCGTAACTCTCTGCATTGCTCTTAAAAATCTTCTATTTATTAACTGCTTCCCATCCGCCCTGTAGTAGAAATACTGCTACAGGGCAGCACGGGTGTGCAAAATCATGTATATAAGTGGGGATCGAAAGTTTGGGCACCCCAGCTAAAAATGTGTATTAATGAGCATAAAGAAGCCAAGGAAAGATGGAAAAATCTCCAAAAGGCATCAAATTACAGATTAGACATTCTTATAATATGTCAACAAAAGTTAGATTTTATTTCCATCATTTACACTTTCAAAATAACAGAAAACAAAAAAATGGCGTCTGCAAAAGTTTGGGCACCCTGCAGAGTTAATATCTTGTACTGCCCCCTTTGGCAAGTATCACAGCTTGTAAACGCTTTTTGTAGCCAGCCAAGAGTCTTTCAATTCTTGTTTGAGGTATCTTTGCCCATTCTTCCTTACAAAAGTCTTCCAGTTCTTTGAGATTTCTGGGCTGTCTGTCACGCACTGCTCTTTTAAGGTCTATCCATAGATTTTCAATTATGTTGAGATCAGGAGATTGTGAAGGCCATGGCAAAACCTTCAGTTTACGCCTCTTGATGTAATCCCCCATGGATTTCGAGGTGTGTTTAGGATCATTATCCATTTGTAGAAGCCATCCTCTCTTTAACTTCAGCTTTTTCACAGATGGCATCAAGTTACCATCCAAAATTTGCTAACATTTTATTGAATCCATTTTTCCTTCTACTCGTGAGATGTTCCCTGTGCCACTGGCTGCAACACAACCCCAAAGCATGATTGATCCAACCCCATGCTTAACAGTTGGACAGAGGTTCTTTTCATTAAATTCTGTGCCCCTTCTTTTCCAAACGTACCTTTGCTCATTTTGGCCAAAAAGTTCATTTTTAACCTCATCGGTCCACAGAACTTGTTTCCAAAATGCACTAGGCTTGTCTATATGTTCATTTGCAAAGTTCAAACGATGATTTTTGTGGTGAGGACGTAGAAGAGGTTTTCTTCTGATGACTCTTCCATGAAGACCATATTTGTACAAGTATCTCTTTATAGTGGAATAGTGTACCACAACTCCAGTGTCTGCCAGATCTTTCTGGAGGGATCGTGCAGTCAAACGTGGGTTTTGAATTGTTTTTCTCACAATCCTGCGAGCTGTTCTGTCTGATTTTTTTTTGGTCTTCCAGATCTTGCTTTAACTTCCACTGTTCCTGATGACTGCCATTTCTTAATTACATTCCGAACAGAGGATATTGACATCTGAAAACGCTTTGCTATCTTCTTATAGCCTTCTCCAGCTTTGTGAACGTCAACTATTTTCAGTTTCAGTTTTCTAGACAACTGCTTAGAAGAACCCATGGTGCTGATTGTTGGGGCAAGGTCAGATGAGTCTGGGCATTTAAAACCTTTGAGATTGACATCACCTGGTCTTCCCAGATGATGATTGAGAACAATCCATGACACTGGCAGGTCTCAGCTTGGCAAAGGGGGCAGTGCATGCTATAAATTCTGCAGGGTGCCCAAACATTTGCAGACGCCATTTTTTTGTTTTCTGTTATTTTGAAAGTGTAAATGATGGAAATAAAATCTAACTTTTGTTGACATATTATAAGAATGTCTAATCTGTAATTTGATGCCTTTTGGAGATTTTTCCATCTTTCCTTGGCTTCTATATGCACATTAATACAAATTTTTAGCTGGGGTGCCCAAACTTTCAATCCCCACTGTACGTGATTTGGCATTCCCAGGTAGGGGGTGCACGTGAGGTGTATTAGCGCCCTATCTGCGCTGCTGCTCACGGCTGTCAATCACCAGATCCCCGGTGATTGCTGAGGATCTCCAATGGGGAGGAGAACTGTTTGTAAACAAAACTGTTCTCCCTGTCAGCTCTGGCACACTGCTTTGGTTGACTGTGCACAGCAATCCAGAGCAGTGTGCTTAAAGTGAAGCACAAACACACGGCCCCCTAGTAAAACACACCCAGCACACAGTTAACCCTTTGATCGCCCCTCATGTTAACCCCGTCTTGACCAGTGCCATTAATACAATGTCAGTGGGATTTTTTAGCACTGATCACTGTATTGGTGTCACTGGGGATGTCAGTAACACCAAGTCAGTTCCCCCTAGTGTCAGAATGCCTCCCCCAGTCCTGCTATAAGTTGCTGATTGCCCCCATTACTAGTAAAAAAAAATGTAAAATCCCAGTATATGTATCGCCATTTGTAGAGGCTATAACTTTCATGTAAACCAATTAATTTACATGTATTGGGATTTTTTTTTAGCAAAAGCATGTAGCAGAATACATTTCAGCCTAAATTTATGACGAAATTTAATGTTAATAGCAAAAAGTAAAAAATATTGTTTTTTTCTCAAAATTGTCGGTCTTTTTTTGCATAGTGAAAAAAATTTAAAACACACAGGCGATCAAATACACCAAGAAAAAACTCCATTTGTGGGAAAAAAAGGACGGAAATTTCATTTGGGTGCAGCATTGCATGACCGCACAATTGTCAGTTAACCTCCCTGGCGGTATTCCCGAGTGTAGCTCGGGGTTAACTTTCAGTACTAGAAGCGGTAACCCCGAGCTACACCCGGGAATATTCTGCAGCGTTGCTGAGGAATCCCTCCAGCACTTACCTTGTCCTGCGCTCCCACGATGTCCCCCATGCAGCGTACCCGGCCTTGTCATCCGGCAGATGCCGACATCCGTCTTCCGAGTTCCGGTCCCTGCGAGAGTTGGCACGTACGGGGAACGGAACCGGCGGGAAATTTAAAAATGTAAAAAAATTACATGACTCAATACACTAAAATCTGATAGTATTCCATTACTGTATCAAACCATTTCACATACATTTTGTCCCGAGTGCTTTGCCCTGTGCCCTGCCTGCATTTTTACTGTTCTTTCTGCCTGGAAACTGAAAAAAAAGCATCCCTTTAGGTCAAAAGCAGTTTCAGACCAGCTAGAGAACAGCGATAGTAAATCAGAACCACTTGCAGAATTGAGTGATCATGATTCGTGGGGAAATTCGTCATCAGACACTGAAAACGATTCTGCGGCTTTGCTCAGTGATGTGCGAACTTGGTGCTCTAGTTCACATTTCTGTGTTTTTGGGTTTGATTTAAATGTATTATTATATTTCAAATTTCAGTGTTTTTGGGTTTGAATTAAATGTATTATTATATTAATTAATTATATTAATATTGTTTATGATTATTTATTATATTATAATTTATGATTTAGTGTTTCAAATTCTATCCTACCCGGGATGTTTACTAGACTCTTGTTCGGACAGATTTCAGTGAGTTATTCCTAAAAATTACAGGCCTACAATAAAAAACAACATATTTCCATGCAAAAAAATGTACCGCTTTGAGCACAGAAATACTGACATAATCAGACCGCTAGGGAGGTTAAAGTAACATAGCACCATATTGCAAAAAATGGCCTGGTCAGAAATGGGGGTAAATCCTCTGGAGGGCGGCGTGGTTAATTCTCCACAATACACACAATCTTAGTACAACTTTCATACATAGTGGAAGTGTGGGACTCTGGTGAGCGGGAGTGATAAACACCGAGGAATGTATCAGTCAGCAATGAATAATTGTTGAATATTAACTGAATTATTAAAGGTGAGCACCTGATCAGTGAATCTGTGAAAATGTTTTTTTGCTCCTCAGCATGCAGACAGATGAGTTTCCAATGTTACCAGTGCCAATAATAAAGACTACGTTGGGTTTGTTTGTGAAGTGGAAAGTAAAGTGAGTAACACATTAAAGTGTAACTAAACCCACAACAGTAAAATCAGTCTGTATATGCAGTAAAGCATGCTTGTTATACACACTGTGGAACCTAAGAGGTTAATCCTCTGCATTGTGTTAAAAGGGTGTTTGACCCTGACTTCTCTGATCCTCCGCTTTTTTCACAGTCCCTAATCCATCTGATGATAGAACAGAGCCTTGGGAGCAAACTGCACATGCTCAGTTTGGTGTGTATTGCTAGAGAGGTTTTTTTCCCTTTGGAGAGTACATGTAATCAGCACTAGACATGTGCAAAACAAAAAAATGTGTTTAGTTTCGATTCGAAATAACAAATTTTGTGTAGTTGAATTCAGTAAATTCATTTTCGGGATTCATTTTGTTACTTTGTTTTTCTAATTCAATTCAAAACATTTTGACCAACTACGAAAAGTCGTTCACATTCGAAATTGGTTCAACCGAATTCGAAATTAATTCAACAAAATTCAAAAAGTCGTTCGAAATCGAAAAGATTTCAACCGAATTAAAACGAATTCGACTGAATTTGAAAAGTTAAGCTGCCCATACACGTGTAGATTTTCGTCTGAGAATATTAGATTCAAGAATATTCATTTGATTTTCTAACCGTTAGTGGGGTCAAATCGATGTTTGTTTTCTACAGCAATGACGGAAAGATTTGAAGGGGTAGGAAGGAAAGCTTTGCTCGATCAAAATAATTTTTGGCCAGTGTATGTCGTTCTCATTCAGAAATTACATTCATATTAAAATCGAATGTTAAATGCAAAAGACAATTTTCGAATGACATTCGTCCATTCATCGAATGGGCAAAGAATTTTCGTATGACTTTTCTTAGGAGTATTCTCAGCTGAAAATCTACATATGTATGGCCAGCTTAATGACCCGTACAAACGATAAGAAAATCGCACAGAAATTTTCGTACAAGGACCGATCGTTCGATAATCGAATTGTTAGTACACAGCTTTCGAGAGCTGATCACGACTGTCCGAAGGGACAAGCGCAAAAATTTTTCTCGTACAATACCAGATCGTTTATTCAATACAGTAGTCGTCCGAAAATTTAATACAAATACATGACATCACTTTTGAAATTCTTTTCTTTCGTACGAGAATAGGGCTTAAGGTTGGCCATACACATGTAGATTATTCATTTGATTTTCTAATTGTTAAGCTGGCCATACATGTATAGATTTTCATTTGAGAATTTTTGTTTGAAGAATATTAGAATAAGTTTAATGCGAAGTTCCAGTGAAAATAAAACAAAAAATACAAGCCAGCAGCTACAAAAACTGTAGCTGCTGACTTATAAAAAATGAACACTTACCCATCCCTCTATCCCGCGGTGTCCTCCATGCAGCCCGTTTCACCGGCCGCCCTATATTCCCAGACCCGGCATCTTCAGTGTGGGCACCAGGCTGTGACAACTTGCAGCTTCACTGCTCACTGAGCATGTGCAAGAAGTGCTGCGCTTTGTGAATGGTCCCTTAGTCTTTTAGGACCTGTCACGTGTCCCAGAAGACTACGGGGAGGGAGGGGGGAGGAAAACTTCTTCTTCCGATTGCCGAGGCGATCGCAGAGGAGTGGGTACCTGTCAATTTTGGGTACCTGCTCCCCCTCCCCCCCGCTCTCTAAAGGTGCCAATCCTTAACCGGGATCGGGGGACAAGTCTTTAAAGCAGAACTTCCCCTTAAATTTGTTTTTAAATGTTTCTTCGATTTTTTTTTTTTACAAATTCAAATTTGTTTTCGTGTTTGTTTTCAAATCCAAATTTGTTCACGCCCCCTCCCTCCATTCCCAGCAGGCTACCCACACACTGCATGGTCTCTCCATAGGACTTTACATGCATGGATACGGCATCTTCTTCCATGATGCACGGTTCACAGCCACAGTTGGATGATTAGTGGAGTCCCTGTAGGACATGGACCTACCGTGGCTTGACTTACAGGACCTCCTGGTCCCATCACACAGTGAGTACTGGTGATCCGGTGTTGTTATCTAGGTCGTATCAATTGTACAGACTGGATTTGTTCCACACATTGAGGTTGCTGTGGCAGGTACTCGTATCAAATCTTAGTATCCAGTTCCGCTGGCTGTGTCACCATCCATGTCCTTACTATCTATACATTGATTGGATTTCATTTTGGAGGCTTTCCATTGCAGATTGCTGCGGTCTGCTAATACCTGGTCATTAGCCTGTCCCCGTAGATGCAGGCTGTATGTGGATCATCTGACACCATGCATATTCATGGACTTTATCACGGTGCACACATCTTGCTGGACAATATTGTTAGGAATCTCTTTTTTCCTTTGGATTGGCCATACCATGCCCACAACTTTTTTTGTGCACTATTGGCCTGATTGTTCAGGTTGGACTTCAGAGGCTATAGCCCTTTACACTTGGTATTCTCTTTGAGGTCTTTATCTCTATTCTCTATCATTTTGTTATCTGGTATTGAGTTTGGCCCCTTGACTGCACTCAATCAATATCCATAGGATTACTTCATAATTGTCTTGCTCATACAGTGTGTTGGTAGATTGATTAGATCATGCGGGGTCTGGGGGGTAGGGGGGTTTAGTGGGTGAGTGTTACATCTCAGCTCCCTTCTTTCCTCTTTTGGGGGGGGGGGGTTGAGGAGGGTATTTGTGGGAGGGGTGTTGGGGAACCTTGGGAGGCATTTTGGGGGACTTCTGGGGGGTTGTTGTGACGTTGTTGTTGTTTTGGGGGAGGAGGGTTGGTTTCTAGGGGAGGTGCAGGTGCTGTGGTACGATGGGGCACATTGGACACTTACTCTGGTACCATCTTTAGAGTGCCCATTGTGGAAGGTCCCCCCCCTATGTGAGGGGTGGGGGGTTTTACAGCTGGGAGTGGTTTTTAGATCCCCAATGCAATGTGTTTTTACTTTGTATGGTTCATCGAGATAATAAACCTATTTTTGAGAATAGCCTTTTAGATGTGTAGCCTACTTTCTTTCTCTTTGGTTTTTCATTGTGTGTTTTAGGAGGCACCTCACTCAAAATTTATTTCTGGTGGACTCCCTTTCCCCCTCTTTTTGTACTGGCTGCTTCTCTGATTAATGCTCTTCTTGCTCGGCCTGTCAGTTTAGGTGGACAGCCATGTCTTGGTAGGTTTGCAGCTGTACCATACTCCTTCCATTTTCAGATGATGGATTGAACAGTGCTCTGTGAGATGTTCAAAGCTTGGGATATTTTTTGTAACCTAACCCTACTTTAAACTTCTCCACAACTTTATCCCTGACCTGTCTGGTGTGTTCCTTGGCCTTCACGATGCTGTTTGTTCACTAATGTTCTCTAACAAACCTCTGAGGGCTTCACAGAACAGCCGTATTTATATTGAGATTAAATTACACACAGGTGGACTCTATTTACTAATTAGTTGACTTCTGAAGGCAATTGGTTCCACTAGATTTTAGTTAGGGGTAACAGAGTAAAGGAGGCTGAATACAAATGCACGCAACACTTTTCACATATTTATTTGTAAAAAAATTTGAAAACCATTTATCATTTTTCTTCCACTTCACAATTATGTGCCACTCTGTGTTGGTCTATCACAGAAAATCTCAGCAAAATATATTTATGTCTTTGGTTGTAACATGACAAAATGTGGAAAATTTCAAGGGGTATGAATACTTTTTTAAGGCACTGTATGTAGAACTTGCGGACTTGGGTATTCTTACGAACAAGTTATATTAAAGTCTGTGCTTGTAGCAAACAGTAGACTTCTACTTAAATGGACTCGAATAAATTTACAGTTAACTACTACTACCTTTTAAGCTGAAGATTATCTGGTCAGAGCTCTTCAGTACACCATTCAGTGTCCTCTTTAACCTCTAGACTCCGAGTGCATGCAAATATGCGACCTCTGGGCGTCTGGGCCTTGACGCTGAGAGGCCGGATATTTGTGTACCATTTGAAAATACATATGCGCTGAGAGCGTGTGCCCTGCACACTCCCAGAACAAATGTCCGTGACTCTCGGAAAGGTCCCGATCTCCCCTTGTGATCGGGACCTTTTCGGATCATGTGACTGCCGTTTAGCTAATCACGGGGGTCACATGATCCTAAAAACCGCCCTGCCTCCCGTCTTCTGAAACTCTTAAAGGACCGAGAGGCGCCGGAATAGGGATTTTTTTTTTGTGTTTAGCTCATGCTAAGTGATAAAGACACGGCATTTCTGGCAAGATTAAAAAAATTTATTTTTTTCACTTGCTGTACAATTGTTCTTGATGTAACCCATTGAAATATTATTACTTGCAATACATTAAAATGGACATTAGATGGCGGTGGTCTGCCATTCAGAGTCACACACATGGACAGAACAGCCCTCTGGAACTTGTATGGTAAAGAGCAGGACTTAGCTGGTGAGCAGGGGGTCAGGGACTACATTTCCCAAGAAGGGTAGCGTGTGGGGGGGGGGGGCATATAATTATCAAGGCCCGGGAGATTGGCCAGGAGAGTGCAGGGAGAGAAGACTGAAGCAGAAGGAAGTGTGCTGATGGCTGAAGTGCTGGACTAGACCCCAGAGGCAGGGTTGGAGAGAGAGGAAGGGGCGGAAAGAGCCTACTGACCACCCGGCCTGCCACGCTGCCCAGCAGGCCAATCTTACAGCAGGAGATCAGACGGGATGCCGAGTCTGATGCAGAGAGTCCATGGAATGACCCCGTTTACAGAGAAAGACAGACCACTATGATCTGCCGGACTATTTAATCGGGTGAGAGAGACCCACACACCCACTAACCAAGTTAATACTGACAGTTTACCACCTCAGTTATCTGCTTACACATAGTTTTGAACACTACATATAGTTGCCTTAGTTTGTGGCCTAGTTCTCCCAGCCGCCATCGTTGAAACATGTCTGCATCACAGTTTATAATACAAACTGACTGCAGGACATACAGTTGCAGGTCAGGATATAGCAGTGCCAGCTGAAATAACAAGTTTCCATTCTTCAACCAAGCAGGATTCCCATTACTGTTTATTTTTGCCTTTGATGTTCAGAGGGAGCCTTCTCTGCCTATAGACATGTATGCCAATGTATGCCAATTGTTGCTATTCATTCCTTCAAGCCTGCCCATGTTTAGTGCTTTAAAAGATGACCCCGCCCTAATTCGCTACCACCAAGAGGAAAAGTGTTAAACCTCCCCTGTTCCTTCACTATTTTTGTGTTACCATCCCAAGGAACTATATTCCACACCTCAACTAAACATAATGCCAACAGGGCTCCAACAAGCATGCAGAAGACACTGCAATGTTCTTAAAGGGACAGTGCTCAATTTCAAATGAGAATTCTCTTTCCTTCATATCTAATCCTTGTCATCTAGTTCCGAGGACCCACAGTGAGCTTACCTGTTTCTTGATAGTTGTTTCTGCTCACTGAGGATTCAGCAGGTCCCTTAGATTGGAGGCAGTGGATTATTTCTGAAAGCAGGCCTGCTAACAATTATTGAAACTTTACTGTGAATGTCATTGCTTTGCTCACACCTGCCAAGAGTGATTATATTTGCTGCATAAATCAATGGCATTTTATAACTTTTTTGACTGAGTGACCTTTGATTCCAATATAAACTTCATATTGGTCTATGCTAACTGTAAAATGCACTCACACTTGTGATTTACAATGGTCACGAGAGCATGGTGGTGTCAACAGAGGTTGGGTTCTCAACAAGAGCCATTTCAAGGCCATTCGCAGCCTCGGCTGTCAGTCACCAGGTCCCGGCTGGTGTTTCCTCGCTGGCACCCGGTGATCGCCGAGTATTACCGATGGGGAAGAGACCTGTGTATAAACAACACAGATCTCTCCCCTGTCAGCTCCAGCACACTGCTGTGTATGGCTCTGCGTAGCAGAGCCATATAAAGCAGTGTGCTTACAGTGCAAAGCACACACAGCCAACGTAGTAAAACAGCACACAGTTAACTCTTTGATCGCCCCACATGTTAACCCCTTACTGCCCCGTGTCATTACTACAGTGTCAGTGCATTTTATTAGCACTGATCACTGTATTGGTGTCACTGGGGATGTCAGTGACACCAAGTCAGTTCCCCCCTAGTGTCAGAATGCCCGCCGAAGTCCCGCTATAGGTTGCTGATTGCCGCCATTACTAGTAAAAAAATAAAATAAAAATTCCTTTATATATACTGCCATATGTAAACGCTATAACTTTCACTTAAACCAATTAATTTACACGTGTTGAGATTTTTTTTTTAGCAAAGACATCTTACAGAATACATTTTGGCCTAAATTTATGACAAAAATTTGATTTTTACTGGACATGTTTACTAGCAAAAAGTCAAAATTATATATTTTTTTTTCTCAAAATTGTTGGGCTTTTTTGTTTATAGCGCAAAAAAAATTAAAAACACACAGGCGATTAAATATCACCAAAGGAAAGCTCTATTTGTGGGGAAAAAAAAGGACGTAAATTTAATTTGGGTGCAGCGTTGCATGACCGCGCAACTGTCAGTTAAAGAAACGCAGCGCCGTAATGCAAAAAATTGCCTGGTCAGGAAGGGGTGTAAGTCCTTTGGAGGGAAAGCGGTTAAACTGTTTATACATTTTACTGATCATTTCCAATAAAAACATACCTAGTATATTAGCCTGTGCCTCTCTAAGGTCACTGCAGAAAATACTAATAAGTCAGCCAATGTGTGCTTTCAAAATCAAACACCAAGCCATTATACTAACAATATAAAGCTGATGAAAATCACAAACACCACAGGCTATTTCTGCACAAAGCAAATAAAAAAAATGTGAAAACTATAAAAACTGTAAAAACATTTATACCGGGTCTCTAAGTTCCATTTCTACTAAGGTCACTGCAAATAATAGGAACACTAGTCTTTCCTTTGTTTGCTTTATAAAATCCAACTCCCAGTAATTCTAACAATGTATATGTATGTACTCTGACAATAGGAAAATGAAAGGCATGTATATCACAGGATATTGCTAAAGAAATAACATATACATATATATACAGTTGTGCTCAAAATTTTACTTACCCTGGCAGAAATTGTGAAATTTTGGCATTGATATTGAAAATATGACTGATCATGCCAAAAAATGCTCTTTTATTGAAGGATGATGATCATATGAAGCCATTTATTATCAAATAGTTGTCTGGCTTCTTTTTAAATCATAATGATAACAGAAATCACCCAAATGTCCATGATCAAAAGTTTCCATCCCCTGGAATGTTAGGCCTTGGTACAGACGCACAAGGTGACACACACGGGTTAAAATGCCAATTAGAGGTTAATGTCCCACATCTGTGGCTTTTTAAATTGCAATTAGTGCCTGTGTATAATTAGTCAATGAGTTTGTTAGCTCTTATGTGGAAGCACTGACTAGGCTAGATACTGAGCCTTGGGGATCAGAAAAGAGCTGTCAAAAGTCCTGCGTAACAAGGTAATGGAGCTTTATAAAGATGGAAAAGGACATAAAAAGATGTCCAAAGCTTTGAATATGCCAATCAGTACTGTTAAATCACCTATTAAGAAGTGGAAAGTTTGGGGATCTCTTGATACCAAGCCAAGGTCAGGTAGACCAAGAAAGATTGCAGCCACAACTGCCAGAAGAATTGTTCAGGATACTTTAGGAGGACAACCATGTCTTGGTAGGTTTGCAGTCGTGCCATATTCTTTCCATCTTCGGATGATGGATTGAACAGTGCTCCGCAAGATGTTCAAAGCTCGGAATATTTGTTTATAACCTAACCCTGCTTTAAACTTCTCCACAACTTTATCCCTGACCTGTCTGGTATGTTCTTTGGCCTTCACGATGCTGTTTGTTCACTAATGTTCTCTAACAAACCTCTGAGGGCTTCACAGAACATCTGTATTTATACTAAGAATAAATTACACAGAGGTGGACTCTATTTACTAATTAGGTGACCTCTGAAGGCAAATGGTTCCACTAGCTTTTAGTTAGAGGTATCAGAGTAAAGGGGACTGAATATGAGGGAGCGAGAGAGAGAGAGAGAGAGAGAGAGAGAGATCTATACAATGATACTGGGACTCCAAGTTGTATAGCAGATTAAACAGCTACTGTTTTCTCAACTAAAAGCTTGTTCGCAATCTGATCTCCCCAGTCACTGTTACCCTATCTGACAACGACACTGTTAGTCTCACCCTGCAGAGAGATTTTCCAACTCATGGGACACTATTTAAGTGCCAGCAGAGAGTGATCATCTCTAGGGTTCTTTAAGTGCTTGCGGACCACCTACTGAAGACTTACTGTGGCAGAGCAGTCGCGTTGCGCCCAATCGCATACATGTATGTGACCTGGCATTTCTGGGTAGGGGGCACTCTTGTACGCTTGCCACCCCTTCTGTGCTGTCATTCGCTACAGCACAAGCTGATCAGCAGGTCTTGGCCGATAATATGGCCGAGACATGCTGCTGATTAACTTAGTGAATGAGAGCACAGAGAGCCCTGCGTTTACCAAGAACATAGGGCTCTGAACGAAGAGCAGCGATGTGCTAGTTTTTTTTTTTCCTGCAAAGCACAGAGAAAAAACAAACACATCGCTTAGTAAAAGCAGCACATACTACACACATTGCACATGTTAGGCACACAGTTAACCCTTTGATTGCATCTAGATGTTTACCCCTTCCCAGTTTTATTAGTACAGTACAGTGTATAGTATTAGCATTGATCACTGTATTAGTGTCCCTAGGGATGTCAGTTAGTCAGTTCTCACCAAGCCCTGGTTCACACTGGTGCGACTTGTCTTGCAATTTGACAGTTGCAAATCGCATGACAAGTCACACCCAATTGTCTGCAATGGAACTGTTGAAATCAGTGTGAATCTGACTCTGCAGGAGTCGCACCGATTTTGAAATGAGTTCCTGCGCTATTTTTGGCTATTTCAGGCGTGACTTGCATAGGCATCTGTGCACGAAGCCGCACAGATGTCAGGCAAGTCACAGCTGAAATCACACTGACCTGTAGCTTTCAAATCTTGCTACTTCAAGTGATGTATTGAGATCTCAAAATCACATTTAGTGTGAACAAGGGCTCAGTGTCAGATTGCCCACCGCACTATGCAGAGCAATACAAAACAGCATGCTGGTGCTGACAGTGGAGATATCTGTATTGTTTACACACCTCTCCCCTGCCAGTGTTCCTCAGCGATCACAAAGTGTCGGTAAGGGAATCTCTGGTCAGGACCCGGTGATCGACAGCTTTAGCTGCCAATGGCGGCGCAGGTAGCACGCATGGATGGCCCCTACCAGGAAATACAAAATCACACATATATATATATATATATATACGTGATTTTGCGCAGCCCTGCTGCCCTGTTGCAGTAGTTCTGCTATAGGGCGGACAGGAAGCAGTTAAGTATCTTAAGCACCTTCCGCTTGTCAGCTCCCTCTGGTGGATGGAGGCTAGGTAGTGTTAACCCATTCAGCTGAAGTTAATTGAGAGACACAGAAAGTACTGCAGCACAGTGCCCTAAATCACTGTCTGTTTCTAGCCAGGCACTTAGCTACACATACCCCTGGTTCCCATATATGCGGCCGTGCAGGCCACGTTTTGCATGGGCAGAGTCCATTCATTTGAATAAACTCCCGTGCCCGTGACACGCAGGGAAGAAGTCCCTGCACTTCTTTGGAAAACGCAGCCCCCACAGGAACCTTGGTTCCCAGTTCAGTTGTGTTTTCCTGTGCGGGCTGTGTGCCATTGGAACTAATGGCACCCACCCGCGGGTCCGCATTTCTCTGTGTGGGTGGTGCAGCTGCACGGATTTTCAAGCGGATCCGCAGCGCCACCACCCGCACAGATGTGAACCTAGCCTAACTATCAGTGTGATGTGCCCCTTGTGCTGCTCTCTCCTGGTTTAGTAGAAGCTACTATAGCTTCTATGAATAAAAACAATCTATGAATGGATCATCCAGCTGTCTTCCATTCACATATAGTGTTTCGTTTATAGAAGTGATACTGCAGCTTCTAGGAATGAATGATGTGGACAAAAAGGGCAAGCATTGGTGGGCACTTTTGATGTGTGGCTATTACAGCTCCTTCAGCTCTATTAACCCCTGCCACACAAGAAGATTATGGCAGCAGGGGTGAGGGGTACTGGAGGAGGAAGATTTCTACTAAATAAGGAGACAGCAGAAAAAGGAACATATCACATTGATCAGGGGTGGACTGACAACTCATGGGGCCCCCCGGGCAATAGGGGATCATGGGGCCCCTGTGTCCTTGCCCAAACTCAAAAAAGCCTATGAAAAAGGTACCAGGGGCATCTCATGGGGCCCCCTACTGACCCCGGGCCCTCGGGCCGTGCCCGAGTTTCCAAATGGTCAGTCCACCCCTGACATTGATAGTAATGTCCCTTGTGCTGGTTTTTTTTTTTTTTTTAACTGAACTTAGGCTTTAGGATAACTAAGGTGACCAATTAGCTTTCTGTACATTATAGCATAGTCTTATGTGGTAACAAATTAATCATAATTTACCTATACATTCATGTAGACGCTTGCTATAGCTATTGTTTTAATAGTTCAGGATTTATAAAGTATGACTGGATTTTGAGAGCTGCAGCTAAAAAAAATCTCAGGTGTGTGGATTCCCTTAATTGCCGACTAAACTATTTACAACCTGAGTTGAAGTGGCAGTAAACTCTTTTTTTTATACTTTTACCTATAAGAAAGCTTACCTTTAGGTAAAATGAATATCTCATAAATGTGCACCGGTTAGGAGATATTCCCTCTTTTTGAGAACGAGCGCATGCACTCTGAAGAAAGGACATACCCGTGCCTTTCCTTCGGAGCACTGTGCCATCGCCTGGGGCGTCATTGCGATTCGGCCACTCAGACAGCCGGAGCTCACAAACCTGGAAGAAAGACCAGGTGCAGATGGAAGCCTCTGCAGTGGTGACAGCATGGCTGGAGGGCTTCGTTTTAAGGTAAGTCCTTCATAATGTGCTAGTATGCCATGCATGTTAGAACATTATGACATTCCCTTTCAAGGCCTTTTATGACATAGCGTAGTTACAATGTACCTAATTGACGGTCTCTGTTTATGCTTGATCCAATTGAACTATTTAAAGTCACAAGAAACCTTTAAATCTGTTTGATTAGCATTATAGCAATTAGTATTTTATATTGCAATCTTTATATTAAGGTTGCAAATCAAGAAATCACTGCCATGGGAAGCAAAAGACAATGCACAGCAGTATATTGCATCACAGAGCAGGGAAGTTAGATACCTCGATTTGAAGAATAGGAGTACAAACAACATAGAAGCAATGTTGGTCTTGTAACATAAGGACAGTAATAAGTAATCACAGCAGCATAAATATAGGAAGGCTACATAGCCAACATGTGGTCTGTCTTTCTTTCACTCTTTGTCTTTGTTCAATCATGTGCAACAGATTAAAGGTGTATTGCATGGTCATATAGAAAAATAATGGAAAAAAAACGGGGTGGAGAGGGGTAAGGGTTGAGAAAATAAGTGAAAAGAAGGAAAGGAAATAAAAGCGTCAAGAAGCAGAAAAAAAGAACTGTGTCCTCAAGCCATACTTGTCTACCAATAACTATTGTACTGTATCTACGGATTCCATGTTTTGTTTGATTATGACTGGGTATTATTGAGGGTACAGGAGAGCTCATTGTTAGCCATTATCCAGTTTATTTTCTGTTTGACACGGTCGAATGATACCCCTCTCTAGTTCCAACACCTAGCAATTGCAATTCCGGACGCCAAAAATATATAGTATCTCATTTTTTCCAGGTTGTTGGGGGCATCTATATCTAGTTTTTGAAAAAAGGCTATTTGTGGCATTTTTGGGATGGTCACCGAACGTGTCAGTTTAATAGTTTGATCCAGAATCTCATAACTTTAGAACATTGCCACCAAATATGAAACATTGTGCCCAACTGGCTACAATGCCTTATGGGCATATTTTAGTCAATCTAACAGGAACCATGTACCATGACAACAATGTTCAAAAGTTAGATTCTACCACCTGGGTCATATTCGGAGAAAATTTTGAGAGATTGCTAGCTATATCTTGCAATTTCACTAACTAGTGAAGTGCCTAAATCTCATTCCCAATGTATCATATAAGGAAGTTTGCAGTTTGGATCCACTAAGAGCTCCTAGTGGCTGGAGATGTATGGAAAGTGGTTTTGTTTGAAAACTCAAATGATAGGGGCTTGGTGGTACATTTCAATTTAAACTTCAAAATGACATAATTTAATAAAAATTAAACTTTACAGTTGGGGCAATTGTTAATTATTTTTGTAATGTTTCAGAGTATATACAGTAGCTCATTTCCATTAAGAAAATCCCCTATGTGCAAAAAAAACGTTATTTTCCCACCATTTAAATAGGTGTGTGCGTCCATGGAAGAAATTCAGAAATATTTAGTAGGAGAGCAAGAGGCGTATGAGATGAATGAAGCTGTTTCCTGGCCCTTTGTCTGTTCCGGACTGGGAGTGTATAACAGTGAAAGTATGTCACCAGCACACCACCAATAACCAGAACAGGTCCAAAGCTTTATTCAGTGATCACATCATAACATCTGAAGCAATGTTTCAGAGCCACATGAGCCCACTATAGATTTGTTCTTGTTTAGCAAAAGACCCAAGACCTTGGAGAAAGCGTTGGTTAATTTAACATAACAAATTTGGTATTATCATACTCCAGGGCAAAATATACCGCATCTGCGAAGAAAGCATATATGTGTTCATGCTGTCCACAAAAAGATCCCTTAATATCAGGGTTCCTCTGAATGGAAAGGACAAAAGGTTCCATGGCAATAGCTAAAATGATAGTGGGCATCTTTGCCGTGTGCCTCTTTGAATCTCAATAGGTGAGGATGTATAGCCTTTAACAAGTATGTGTGCTTTAGGGGTTTGGTATAGTGCCCACATAATATTCATAAAGGAGATTTTACATCCCAAAGGGTCTAAAACAGGGGTGTCAAACTCATTTTCATTGCAGGCCGCATCAACATTATTGTTGCCCTAAATGGGACAGTTACGACTAAATGTCCAGAGAACCCCAGCCCCCCCTACATCACATGTCAAGACACCAAGGGGCGGACTGACCATTCAAGCACTCGGGCACTGCCCAAGGGCCTGGGATCAGTAGGGGCCCCATGAAATGCCCCTGGTACCTTTTTTATAGGCTTTTTTGAGTGTGGGTAAGGACACAGGGGCCCCATGATCCCCTATTGCCCGGGGGCCCCATGAGTCTGCCCCTGAAGACACCCCCCACCATCAGAAGTCAACAGCCCCCAACATTCACTTACATCACAGTGTACCCCCTTACCTTGTGCTGCTGCTGGGAAGATGCTGGGGATGAAGCTGGTGAGCAGATGTGCAGAGTCTAGAGGAGAAGCAGGGGAGGGCTGGAGTCAGCAGCAGGAATCTGCTGAATGCTGACTTCAAAGGAGGCAAAGATGAGGGGGTGCTACAGTTGCTCAGAGAGGAGCAGGATCCGTAGGAGGAGTTCTGTACTCCTGTCTGCTGCCGACTGCTGAGACTGGGGGGGGCAGAGAGGAGCCTCCCCACAGCTACACAGAGGATTTAGTGGAGGAGTTTTGTCCTCTCTGCTACCAACTGCTGAGGCAAGGTGGGGGCTGAGATGAGGGGGGTGCCTCAGCTGCAGGAGAGGTGCGAGGGCCACCTGAAATGGCCTTGCGGGCCAGATTCTGTCAATGGACTTTGTGTTTGACACGTATTGTCTAGCAAATGGAAGAGAAAATCCTAAGTTAAGCTATCAAAAGCTTTGTGAAGGTCTAAGAAAAAAAGCTTATCGAACAAGTGTGGATAACTGATTTTGAGTTGAGTGTTCTACGGATGTGATCTGAAAATTATCGGTGACAAATAAGTCCTGATTGGTCTTTATAGATATTTAATTCTGAAAGACAAGGCAAGGGCATTAGTAAGGACCTTGAGACTGCAATTTATTAAGGTTATCGGTCCATAGTTTGAAGATCAATTAGTGTTTTAGAAGGACAGATGAGCAATGTTAGCCCCATAGTGTTCGCAGTACAGGTTTCCTTTAAATGACACACATAAATCTCGAGTGAAATGCAGCTGTTTGCTTTGTGTTATTCCATTTTTTTTTACTGCCAAGTAGAAGTAAACAACTTAGGACTGGCCAGCTGCTGTGGAATCATAGGCTCATTTAATTATAACAATGTCCTGAAGCCACAAATACCCATCAGATCTGACATTTTAGAGTATCTTTGTAACACAGATTTACAACAAGCAATAAAATCTCACATTTCAGAAAAGGGAATATTTTTTTTTCTGTGGCATTATGCTCTTGTGGTGGTTTGACAGATACTTTTCCTTCATACATTGCTCTTTGGGATTGACTGTTCTCCATTGCAAGGTTAGCTGGACTAACAAGTTCCTGTTTCAAATACAATTTAGTATGTATTTACAGAATCGTAAAATCGCAAAAAAAAATATTTTATTTAAATATAGTGATCATAGGATGCAATTTATTATCACATAGTTGTTTGGCTCCTTTTTAAGTCATAATGATAACAGAAATCACCCAAATTGTCCTGATCAAAAGTTCACATACCCTGGAATGTTTGGCCTTGGTATAGACATGCAAGGTGACACACACAGATTAAAATGACAATAAAAAGTTAATTTCCCACATCTGTGGATTTTTAAATTGCAATTAGTGTCTGTGTATAAATAGTCAATGAGTTTGTTAGCCCTCACATGGATGCACTGAGCAGGCTAGACCTGCATAACAAGGTAATTGAACGTTATACCGATGGAAAAGGATATAAAAAAGATATCCAAAGCTATGAATATGCCAGTTAGTACTGTTTAATCACTTGTTAAGAAGTGGAAAATTCATGGATCTCTTGATACCAAGCCACGGTCAGGTTGACCAAGAGAGATTGCAGTCACAACTGCCGAAGAATTGTTCAGGATACAAAGAAATACCCAAAGGTAACCTCAATAGAAATACAAGCTGCTCTGGAGAAAAACAGTGTGGTTGTTTCAGTATGATGATACTTGAACAAAAATAAGCTGTATTGTCGAGTTGTCAGAAAAAAGTCTTTACTGTGCCAATGCCACAAAAAATCACAGTTACAATATGCTACACCTTGACACGTCTCACAGCTTCTGACACAGTGTAATCTGGAGTGATGAGACCAAAATAGAGCTTTATGGTCATGACCATAAGCACTATGTTTGGAGAAGGGTCAACAAGTCCTATAGAGACCAGAATACCATCCCCACTGTGAAGCACAGAGGTGACTTACTGATGTTTTGGGGGGGGGGGGGGGGTGAGATCTAAAGGCAAGGCATCAGACTGCCAGACAATCTGCATTCTTCTGCACAAAAGCTGCACATGGGATGCTCTTGGACTTTTCAGGAACAACAATGACTCTGAGCAAAAGGCCAAGTTGACCCCTGATGGTTACAGCAGAAAAAGTGGTTCTGGAGTGACAATCACAGTCTCCTGACCTTACTATCATGGAGCCACTCTGGGGAGATCTCAGACGTTCTGTTTATGTAAGACAACCAAAGACTTTGCATGACCTGGAGGCATTTTGCCAAGACGAATGAGCAGCTCTACCACCTGCAAAAATTCTGGGCCTCATAGATATCTATTACAAAAGACTGCATACTGTCATTGATGCTAAAGGGGCAATACGCAGTATCAAGAACTAAGAGTATGCAGACTTTTGAACAGGGGGCATTTCATTTGTTTACTTGTTGCCATGCTTTGTTTTATGATTGTGCTATTCTATTATGACCTACAGTTGAATATACAGAGCATCCAGAAAGTATTCACAGTGCTTAACTTTTGCCACATTTTTTTATGTTACAGTCTTATTCCAATATGGATTAAGTTCATTTTTTTCCTCAACATTCTACAAACAATACCCCATAATGACAATGGGAAAGAAGTTTGTTTTGAAATCTTTCCAGTTTATTAAAAATGAAAAAAAAACCATGTACATAAGTATTCACAGCCTTTGCGCAATACTTTGTTGAAGCACCTTTAGCACCAATTACAGACTCAAATCATTTTGAGTATGATGCTACAAGCTTGGCACACCTATTTTTGGGCAGTTTCTCCCATTCTTCTTTGCAGTACCTCTCAAGCTCCATTAGGTTGGATGGGGAGTGTTGGTGCACAGCCATTTTCAGATCTCTACAGAGATGTTCAATCGGGTTCAAGTCTGGGCTCTGGCTGGGCCACTCCAGGACATTCACAGAGTTGGCCCGTAGCCACTCCTTTGTTATGTGGGCTGTGTGCTTAGGGTCGTTGTCCTGTTGAAGAAGATGAATCGTCGCCCCAGTTTAAGGTCCAGACCACTCTGGAACAGGTTTTCATTAAGGATGTCTCTGTACATTGCTGCATTCATCTTTCCTTTGATCCTGACTAGTCTCCCAGTTCTTGCCTTTGAAAAACATCCCCACAGCATGATGCTGCCACCACCATGCTTCACTGTAGAGATCGTATTGGCCAGGTGGTGAGCGGTGCCTGGTTTTCTTCAGACATGACGCTTGGCATTCAGGCCAAAGAGTTCAATCTTTGTTTCATCAGACCAGAGAGTTTTGTTTCTCATGGTCAGTCCCTCAGGTGCCTTTTGGCAAACTCCAGGCAGGCTGCCATTTGCCTTTTACTGGAGTGCTGCAGAGATGATTGTTCTTCTGGAAGGTTCTCCTCTCTCCACAGAGAAACGCTGGAGCTCTTTTAGAGTGACCATCGGGTGCTTGGTTACTTCTCTGGCTAAGGCTCTTCTCCCTTGATCACTCATTTTGGCCGGGCGGCCCGCTCTAGGAAGATTCCTGGTGGTTCCAAATTATTTCCACTTATGGATGATGGAGGCCACTGTGCTCATTGGGACCTTCAATGCTGCAGACATTTTTCTGTACCCTTCCCCATATCTGTGCCTTGATGCAATCCTTTCCCAGAGGTCTATGGACAATTCCTTGAACTTCATGGTTTGTGCTCTGACATGCACTGTTAACTGTGGGACCTTATATAGACAGGTTTATGCCTTTTCCAATCATGTCCAATCAACTGAATTTCCCACAGGTGAACTCCAATCAAGTTGTGGAAACATCTCAAGGATGATCAGTGAGAACAGGATGTACCAGAGCTCAATTTTGAGTGTCATAGCAAAGGCTGTGATTACTTATGTACATGTGTATTTTTTATTTTTTTATTTTTAATAAATTGCAACTATTTCAAAACGAACTTCTTTCACATTGTCATTATGGAGTATTGGTTGTAGAATGTTGAGGAAAAAAATGAATTTAATCCATTTTGGAATAAGGCTGAAACATAACAAAATGTGGCAAAAGTTAAGCACTGTGAATACTTTCTGGATGCACTGTAATTCCCATAGGAAATAAAAGAAATGTGTTTTCAATGCTCACTCATGTTTTTCTTAAAAAATGGTACATACTTTATACAGTGAAGTGTCCTCCAGTAGTGGGGGAGCAAGTGATCAGGCTTCCTCCCCAGCAGTAAGTCTCCCATAGCATCCAGGACCGAACCCGCATTACAGAGACTCTCAGCTTAGCCATATGGTATGGGAGAAAGAGAGCAAAGAGTTAAGTTAGAACATGCATGAGGTCCATGGTAGGTGCACAGAGGACCCCATTCTGTCACTGGAAGTGAGGTGACAGAGGCATGCTGAACAGGTGGAGAAGGCACGTCACTCCTAAATGTAACAGTTACAACGAGGTGTGTCGTGACATGGGACCCACTGCTTCACAGAGGAACTCTGTACATTTGATTACTACACACAGTGCACGGCTCATCTCGGCCCAGTCCCAGGCATTGGTGAGTGCATGCACACACAGAGAGGTACCCCATGTGCAAGGTGAGTGACCCTGCCTACTGCTTGGTGTAGCCCAAGAACCACTGAGAACTTACAGCATGGAGTAGACAGCAAGGATGTGCCTGCTCCTTAGCACCCACAAAATTTGATTTAGTTTCCTGAAGCTCTTTGTATCATAACCTTTCAGGCACTTCATGTAGTGAAACACACTTCAATTTGCATCCTGTCTAATAACTTATGCAGAGGAATGACAGACTAATGGCATAAATTTGGTTAGTCAAATCTCCAAGCTCTTTATTAGTGGTTCACCATGTTTAAAAAAGAGCTTGTTTTTTTGGCTTCAAACTTGGTAATTTTATATGGCTTCACACATTTAACATCCTACTGGCTGTTTTGCATTTTTATAAAGAGCTATATGGACAACTCAAGGGACACGCCACTTCTCAAGACCTTTTATATTGAGATAGAACAAAGTATATTCCACTTACTACCATCAGAACTGAACTACTGTCACAGCACCATGCATACAGACCAATGTGTTTCTAAGATGGGCCATATTCTTCAGGGCTGTTGATGATGTCCTGTAGTAACATGGAGGTCAGCAGGAGGAATAAATGAGAGCTGCAGGAGACCCAAGGATTCAACACTCCCAGGTGTTCCTTTTTCCAGCAGACTTTGGGGAACTTTTCCTTTAGAACAAGATGATTTCAGCAGCATTGGTAGTAGAAAATGTAAGCAGGTATCGTCTTCTTTTACATGTTTATAGGGTGCCAGGGATTGGTCCTTGAAGGCAGATATCCCCATTATTTTGGTTGTGTTCCCTTTAAGTGGGATAATAAAAGACATTTTTAGGACTCAGGGTTTCTCTCCCATGCAGGGTAAGGGGTGCAGGGTAGTCTGGTCAGAAAGGAGAAGGCTGGTATTCAGTACTCTGTGAATTGGTGAGTCCTCATTTGGAACCTGGAATTTAGAGGTTTGGAGAGACCTTTGGGTGGAAACGAACCTCCAGACCCTGATTACAGCTTGATTACTTTGGTCCTGAAGGAGTTAACCCACCTGCAAGAGAAGCTTGAATGGCAGCAGGAAGAATAATCAGCACCTGTCAGTGAGGTGGAGTGTGAGGCAGAACACGTCTCTTCGGAAAGTGTGGTCTGTCTGGTGACTGAGGCAGTGTTTGCCTGCCTTGCAGCCCTGCAGCACCCTGAAACAGGCAGGAACCCTAAAACCCTAGTGTGGGATCAGTGTACTGGTGGTGAGCCAGCATTTCTTTTCATCACACCAGAATTATGGACTGTTTTGTTTGTTTTGCCGAAAGAATCTTTTTTTTTTTTTGAGTGTTTTTTTTTAAGTATACAATAAAGAGTGTATACTTTTACAACACACAATAAAGACTGTATACTTTTACAAACAGCTGGCTGGCAGTCCTGAGCATTTTTAAAATAATGAGCAGCACAGTAGTTTTGTGACATTCCTCCTGCGACACTAGGATCCTCAGTTCAAATCCCAATTAAGATACTACATGCATGGAGTTTGCATGTTCTCCCTGTGCTTATGAGGGCTTCCTCCCACACTCCAAAGACACGCTGAAAGGTTAATTGGCTTCTGTCTAAAATGACCTTAATATGTGTATGTATGCATTACAATTAAATATAAAAGTGATGCAGCGCTATAACTAATAATAAACACTCAAGAGGTATTAAAAGTGATTTACATAAAGTAAATTACTAAGAATAGACCTTAACAAACGGGGCAACAGATGACCCAAATCCACATGGGGATATATAAGAGATAATGACCCCTAGTACCCAAAGGGTACCCAGTGAAGACCAAGGGAGTATCTACAGGAAAACCAAGCAAATAGCAAATGCTTTGTGCAAAATGAAGTGTCCACAGTTCATACAAATGCTGTAATTTCCAAGACATGCAGGTGAGTAACAGCACCCTTCAAACGTGATCCCAAGCAGTATGGCTGCAATGGCCTCTCACCTCCACTACACGAGCCCACAGGGCCACAAAGCAAATGTAGATCACCTCTGGATCCCTCAAACTGGTGGCTCCTCAGGTAGGATGGTGCAGGCAGTCATCAAATAGGCAATACTCAACCGGACCAATTGGCAAGTGAAGATATACTCTCCTCAAGTATAAAAGCTCATATGCCCATAAACCAAGAAGAGAACACAATCTTCATAGTGTAATACTGCTTTTTAATGGCCAAATAAAGATAAGCCAAAGGAGATATACACTCATCACATTACAGTTGCTTGTATCCAGGTCATATTACATTTTACGTTTATTGAGTACAGGAAATAATGTGAATGTATACTGCTACAGAAATACTGGTAGTAATAAAAGGGTTATTTTAAAAGATTAATGCAGTTTCAAAGTACAGTGAACTTTCTTGCCCCTTACCTGCAGACTTAAGTACCCCACCCCTCCCCTTCCCAGATTCATATTTACCATCCTGTTGCCGTGACCTCACACATTGTTCATATTGTACAAAGTCTTCTGTGTGCTGGTCATGACTGGACACTAGCCCTCCAAAGACTTTTACGGAACCATCACCCTAGTGCCTCCAGCCTCAGGACATGGTCCTGTAGGAAGTATGAGGGAAGCAAAGATGCACAAAGGATATAGAGAAAAATGAGAGACTGCTATCACACAACATATGTCACAATGGGAAGCAATATGGCACTGGACAGTGTGGCACATATTGATGAATACAGGTGGGGTGATTGGGAATGTAAAGTACAAAGGCTTTCAAGAATGGGGTGACATGCCAAAAATGTTTGAAAACCACTGCTGTAGCATGAGATCAAGTGTAAAAAAAAATGGACCTTAAAATGTAACACTAAGCTGAGAATTTTTGCTTTGATAGGGAAAGAATACAAGTAAATAATGGCATTAAAAAAGCTTGGGATAATGTCCATGTTTAACATCCTGCTGAACCACGAATATAGTTTAAGGTCATATGCCTTTAAATCTGCCCCTGAACCAGGGGTGCATAATTGGGTAAGATCTAACAGGATTTAAATTCATAAGTATTTAAGAGCACTAGGACAATGTGTAAAGAGGAAATGTAACCTAAAGTGGTTGTAAAGGCTCAATGTTTTTTTACCATCATGAATTCTATGCATGAAGGTAAAAAACATTCTGTTTGCAGCATCCCCCCAGATCCCCCTATTACTCACCTAATCCCCCTCTCGATCCAGTGATGTGCACTGGAGTCTCAGCTATCCCGGGACCCCCTCATCTCACTGGCTGAGATAGAAGCGGGAGCCATTGGCTCGCACTGCTGTCAATCAAAGCCAGTAAGCCAATGAGAAGAGAGAAGGGGTAGGGGGCAAGCCACGGCTCCGTGTGTGAATGGACACAAGGAGCAGCAGGTACCCCCATAACAAGCTGCTTGCTGTGGGCACACCCATCAGGAGGGAGAAACTGCGGGGGACCAGAGCAGAGGAGGATCTGGGCTGCTCTGTGCAAAACCACTGCACACAGCAGGTAAGTATAGACACGTCTGATAATTTTTCTTAACCACTTCCCGACCAGCCGTTCTATATAAACGGCCGGACGGTGGCAGTGTAGGGTCGGGTGACCGTTTATAAACGGCCTCCCCGCACCCTGCTTGTGCACGCTCCCTGGGAGCGCGCAGCACAGTGATCCGGTGCCCGCTGTGTCCTCCGGACTCAGTGAAACACCGATCGTCAGGCGGGACCTCTGTACGAGGTCCCGATCATGTGATCACTGATTGGCCAATCAGTGATCACATGCAAAGTAGTAAGCAAGATGTCACTTCTGACATCATTGCTTACTACTTGTGAAATCTGTGAATGATCACAGAGGTCACATGGTGCAAGGCTATTCACAACAGCCTTGTACCATGTGACAAGCTGTGACCAATCACAGCTCACTCAGTACTTCTCAATGACTGCAAGAATGCAGACAGAGAGAAAGAGAAATGATTACTTTTACATCCTATATGGGTGTAAAAGCAATCAGTGTAAAAAAAAAAAACTTCATCACCCCCCACAAGTAGTACAGTGTCACCATGGTGACACTGTACTGCTAGGGTGACAGTATGTAAAAAAAAAATAATAATAATAATATAAAAAAATAAAATAAAAATGTAAAAAAACGTTTAAAAATTATAATTTTTGGCTAAACTAATTTGGATTTTTTTTTACTAAAAAGATAACGGAATAAATTTTAGCCAAGATTTATGGTGAAATATTATTTATTTGCAAAATTTTATTTAAAAAAATTTTATTCAAAATTTTTGGACTTTTTAATTTACATAGCAAAAAAATAAAAATCCCAGCGGTGAATAAATACCACCAAAATAAAGCTTTATCTGTCTCAAAAAAATGGTAAAAAATTAATTTGGGTACAGTGTTGCAGGACCGCACAATTGTCATTCAAAGCACTGAAAGCTGAAAATTGCCCTGGTCAGGAAGGGGGAAAAAGTGTCCGGACTGGAAGTGGTTAAAAAAAACAAAAACCTTTAGCATCACTTTAAGGGCAGAAACCTGCAAGGGAGGTAAAGAGACTTTCAAATTTGCTGTCTATGTCAAAATGGTTAGATTCCTGTGTGATGGAAGGCATAGAGATCTGGAGGTCTTTCACATACATTAGAAAAGTGGTGTCCAAACTGTGGCTCTTTGCATACCTTTATGTGGGCCTTGGGGCACTATTCATCCCACTGACACCAATGATGGGGCACTATACCTCCCACTGACACCAATGATGGGACACTATGTCTCCCACTGACACCAATGATGGGGCACTATACCTCCCACTGACACCAATAATGGGGCACTATTCATCCCACTGACACCAACAATGGGGCACTATACCTCCCACTGACACCAATGATGGGACACTATGCCTCCCACTGACACCAATGATGGGACACTATGCCTCCCACTGACACCAATGATGGGACACTATGCCTCCCACTGACACCAATGATGAGACACTATGCCTCCTACTGACATCAATGATGGGACACTATGCCTCCCACTGACACCAATGATGAGACACTATGCCTCCTACTGACACCATTGATGGAGAACTAATATTCTCTCTAATATTAGCCCTAATACCAGTGATGGGTTTACTCCCACTGACACCAGGACATCTTCTGCTTCTATTGGCCACATACCGGCCCCCCTAAAGTCTGAAGCACAATACACTAACCCTTTGTTTAGAAATTTTGGAGACCCCTGCATTGAAAGATCAATTGCGAATAGAGACAACTTTATAAGTTGAGAGCCTATCTTGATTCCAGAAATAGAGGGGTTGTTATGGAAAGCATTAGCAAAATGTTCCATAATAGTAATAATAACAGCATAAAGTAATCCCTGAGAGGTAAAGCTGCACTAATATAACAAGAGTAGAGAATCAGATTGATAGAAATGCCCTTGCTGACTGGATCTCTTTAAAGGCACCATGCGTTTGTTTGAATAATATTTTTTCCTCCAATGAATAGGACAGAGAAGGTAAGAAAACAACCCGACATTTCAGTTTTGGTTGCTGTAAACTGTTTTTTCTTGTATAATTTTTTTCTGCAGTAGGTGTGATTTCCAGACACAGTATGCCATTTCACTCTTTTCTCTTATGCCTGATCTTGTTTCGAGAGATCCCAACTTTATGTTTGATAGGATTTATGTGTTCTTTCATGCTTACACAATGCTTTTCTTTTCCACTTGTCTGGGCAGACAATCATACAACTTGGTTTTGTGTTCTGGCAGAACATCCTCAGCTGAAACATGACAAAGTGGCTGCTTTTTTTATGCTCACTGTAACTCACAGCATAGACTGAGATTGGATGCATTGTTGGATCATTGCAAATTGCTTAAAGAGTTAGTTCATCTTTACCAAAAAGCTACCTATGCAGGTAAGGGACTCATATGGATAAAACAGTCTGTGCATGTCAGACTGAAGTCAGATAATGCCCTTGCTATGGGCGCAGGCCATTTACATCCCAAGGTCTGGCCAAAAAACTCCCAGAGCTGGTATCATCCCATCCTGCCTTGTTGCTATGATGTTGCTAAGACACTCCCAGCTGTTTCTGCTCACCCCCACCATTGCAAGAGTGAGCTCTCAAACCCTAAATAAAATTTAAAAATGCAGCACAACAATATATATACAAATATGGTGCTAACAATATAATACGTGCAAATGAAAAAACAAACTGTGCTTGTGGAAATCAATGTGTGCTATACCACATTTCTTACCAATACACACATATAGGACCCCATAAACTGCACATAACTGGTGCTATAAATGAATTGTGCACACAAATAAAATGTCCTTAATAGTGAACTGTCGCCGATGACGTCAGGGCACACACTGGAAGTGCACATGCCGCCATTTTGGAAAAGGGATTTCTGCACACTTCTTACAGAAAACACTATATAGTGAGTTTTTAACCCTGTAGTGTCCCAGGAGGACACATTTTAATGTGAGTTTTACAAGATTGTTTTAAATAAAGGCTGTTTTGAGTGGCAATACTACACTAAATTGAGCATTCTTTTCACATGGATGTGGAGCGATCTGGAGATGTTTAAAAGTGCTGGCTAATGGTGGTGAAGATCTGTGTACAAGTATACCCTCCCAGGTTAAAGCGGAAAGCGCAGTTTGACCTGTCATTATGGGTCAAACTTGGAGGTGAGCGCAACAGAGTGTTGGAAGTGGATGAGCACTAAAGAGGTGACACAGGAGCACCGTACACGTTTATACAGTAGTGTGTCACAGTGGTCTATTTGTAATACAGCGGATTTAAAGGGATGATTCACCATTTTTTGAGACCATATTCCGATGACACTTGTAGTTGGTGTATGTGGATCACGATTTATAGGATATACAACACATAAGTCCACGTGTTGATACTCAAGATTTAAAGGGACAGTTCACTATTAAGGACATTTTAATTGTGTGCACACAGTTATCTGCAGTTTATGGGGTCCTATATGTGTGTATTGGTAAGACATCTGGTATAGCACACATTGATTTTCACAAGCACAGTTTTTTGTTTTTTCATTTGTACGTATTATATTGTTAGCACCATATTTGTATATATATTGTTGCTCGCATTTTTAAATTTTATTTATGGTTTACATGTGGGAACACATTATATGCTAGCCGCACAAGTTCTTTCGGAGGTCCATAGCACTGAGGGATTTCTATACACATGAGCTCTCAAACCTCTTCACTTGTGTCCTCCATCGCAGCATTGCTGAGCTCAGAGATATTGCTAAAGGGGGAAGAGTGCACATGTTTTGGCAAAATCCTGGCAACATGGCAGAATGATATAATGCCGTCTTCTGGGAGTTCCCTTCGGGAGGTCCATAAATGGCCTTCACCTACAGCAAGGGCATTATTTACCTTTGGTTAAAGCTGCTTAATTTTATTTTAATTACAGGGGACTCTTAGCTACATAGGCAGATTTTTGCTAAAGATTAACTACATTTTTAATCTTTTCAAAATTGGGAACAACAATTGAAATACCAATTAGAGTGTCACGTTTTATCTATTTTTATCTCATATATACTAATATGATTTGTGATGTGTTTTTACAGTAGAGTGATGATGCTTCCTTCTTTTCTATAACCAGTGCTCTGTGCTGGCATAGCTGAGTAACAGCCACACCCCTCTCTCCTAGCTTCCTTATACAGACTTGTATTGCAGAGGAAGGGGGGCGTGTCTCACCATTGCTATTACTAAGTGCTGACTGCAGAGTGCACTGGGTTTAATTCTGATGCCTATTGGACAGCACAGTCATAGGTGAACACATTACAAAGTTTCTGTAAATGAAGGTAAGAGTATGAAAATTGAAGATGTCAGAGAAAAAAGTCTATCTAATTGTACATCTATTACATAGAAAAATTACGGCAGAAAAAAGACCAAGTGGCCCATTGAGTCTGCCCTTTTTTTTTATTTGTATTTTATTTTGTTTTATTTTTGTTTGGTTTTTTTTTATTTTTTTGCTTGCGTATAGATCTATGTATATTTCTGTAAGTTTGATTGGGTGTTAGGTTTGGATTTACAAAAGTGAAGAACTCTAAAATGGTTTAAGCCTAACATTGTATTTTATAATATTTGATATGATTTTAGCACAGGGAAGAGTTAGAACCTCTGTCAGGACAGGAAGTGATGGTGAATCCTAACCACGGCACCACCTGCCTGGAGTTTGCATGTTCTCCCTGTGCCTGCATGGGTTTCCTCCAGGTACTCCAGTTTCCTCCCACACTCCAAAGACATGCTGGTAGGTGAATTGGATCCTGTTTAAATTGGCCCTAGTATGTGTATGTATGAATGTGATTTAGGGACCTTAGATTGTACACTCCTTGGGGGTTAGGGACTGATGTGAATGTACAATATATAAAACGCTGCGTAAATTGACAGCGCTATATAAGTACCTGTAATAAATTTAAAAAAATAAATAAATCTCCCAGTGGAGTCATAGAAAAAAATTAAAATACAATACAAAGTGAGGGAAAATCTTTGAATGGAGGTCAAAAAATGAAACAGGAGCTGAAGCTCTTCCCAACTCTATGCAGAATAAAAAAAAAAAAATAAAAATGGCCAGTTAGGACCCATTTACACCTGATCGCCATGTGCCACATGTGTTGAGACACATTGATTTATACAGCGTTGGGACATCTATTAAAAATAAATGAACTGTCAAGCACCCTAACATGCAAAAAAGTTAGGGCGTTGTGGTGGGGCTGCAGTGCACTGCACACAGGTGAGTTCAAGTGGTGTGTTGGGATGTCAGTCAAAATCAATGGCATGCAACACACCAATGTATGTATGGTGCTTTTCTGCTCATTGTGTTAATATGCATGTTTTTCCACATGTTTTTGTGTATGTTTTTCCACATCCAGGAGGTGCAATAGAGCGCTCACGCTTTTTCACACATTTCCACACTTTTCTACGCATCGCATTCATTTCACTGGGCTGCCCTAAGCCAGAGAAAAGCACAAAAAATGCCCCTCCCCTTTTTTAAAATTGCACGTCATCAAACCATATGATGCCAAGGTAACATGCATTTTGGCATGCGAGTGTGCGCACATTTACAAGTTCCATGGGGCTGTCATTAAGAATTAATGGCACCGCCACACACCTGCAAAGGGGCAGCGTGTTTTTGTGCGTTGCGAGAAACACAATGTCCTGGTGTGAATGAAGCCTTATTATAACACGATGATGTGAAGAAGCCATTAGGCTTTAAAGTACATGGAGCTTGTATCATTGATCTATGCTTCTTTTCTTTTTCTCTAGTTTCCTACAAACATTTCTTGTCTGAAAAGTTTCTATGTCAGTGACAATCAGTGTTCAGCACTGGACAGCTCCTAGAGAAGCCTTTAGCTTTAGAATCAATTTATTCCCACTTCATCTGAAAATGACTCTGCAGGAGCCGCTCTCAACCACTGCGCTGATTTCAAGCTGTAGACTGAGTGCTCAGGCCATACGCCATAGAAGTCAGCTTTGTGCTAAACCCGGAGACGGAATTAATCAGCTCCTGGACTCCTTGTTGTGCTATAAAGGGCTTTATAAAGGCATTGTGGTTGCAATTGTGTCTCACTAATATAATTATGCAGCAGCCATCTTTAATGAGGGCAGAGGCAATCCTTCTCAACCATCTCTCAATAATTATAAAAATATATAAAAAGTGCAGCTCTAAAAAGGTATATACTTCAATGAAAGTACTTCAATAAAATATTTCAATAAAATCCAATAAAGTACTCTAATAAAATATGTTATAATCAATGTATACTCCAGTCCGGAAAAAAGTAATATAAGTAAAATTGATGCATTAATAAAATGGTGACAATTCGTGACAAGTGATTCAATACAGGAGTTGTTTGTGACTTCTTGATCTAGTGGTCTGGTGATAAATAGAAGAAATACACACTCACCAAATGCGCATTTATAATACGCATGTAATAAATAAACCAGAGGTCCCCCTCATGGGATGGAGGAGCTGGACCGTCTTAGCAGACTCTCCTTCCTCTGGGTGTAGGGCAGCCACAACGTTGTCTCCCTCTAGGAACTAGACAAGGTACTGGGCAGCTTACATCAGGGCGTGCGTCATCCTTAGGAATGGTGTCACGTATCACAGACTCCTGATGCCTGGGCTCTGGAACGGATGTTTGGCTCACCAAGGAGCCAGCAAGAAATAACCCATAGTGTAGTAGTTTTTTTAAAAAATTAGCGTTTATTAATCCACGTGGTAATCAATTCAAAAATAGATAAAAGCAAATAAAAACAATTACTGACCAGTGTGCAATGGACATCACAGCGTGCAGGCCCCTTTAACGCGTTTCGTGAGATAGCACTTCATCAGAAAGGTATGGCCATCACCTTTCTTGCTGGCTCCTTGGTGAGCCAAACATCCGTTCCACACTGTTCACAGCTGTTCACACTGAAGCGTTAGCACAGCTTTGCAGCAAAATTGACGCCGTGTGTTGAGTCAGGAGGAGTTGAAGCCTCCCATTCAAGTCTATGGTGACACTCCTCAAACGCCTGGCAGGTGTTTGTAGGGTGGTTGCGAGGCAGTTGTGTAGCGTTAATACCATTAAACTTCATTATAGGCATTTGTGGTGCGGTTTTAATGCCTGGCAAATGCTTATCAAATGCCTCAAAAATGCACATAGGGCGTTTGGGGAGCGTTTGGGGAGCATTTGAGGAACGTTAAAAACGCTTCCCAAGCGCCTGTCTAACACCTGTCAAACTATATAGGGGCGTTTGGCAAGACTTAGAAAATAGTGTGAATGAGCCCTTAGGGAGGTGTTTGCCAAAACTGGAGAGTGAAAAATGTGGTGCAGTTCTGCATAGAAACCAATCAGCTTCCAGGTTTTATTGCTAAAGCTTAATTGATCAAGCAGAAGTTAGAAGCTGATTGGTTACCCTGCACAGCTGCACCAGATTCTGAGTGCACCAGTTTTAGTAAATCTACAACGAAGTGTAATTTTTGTCTGCTTTGTTCCTCTGTTATCTGCACAAACCACTTCTGACAAGTTTTCCTGACACCAAGAGAAAAATGGTGACAGGGGAGGGACCTCCAGCAGATTGACAGCCTCAGCTCTGTTCCTGTGTGCTGTGTGCACAACTCTCAGAGCGCTCCTCACTGAGCTCTGCAGAGTGTAACTTCAGCTCTCTGTCCCCTTTTTTTCTGAATTCTCAGACAAGCTTTATAAACTAAGGAGTTTGAATAGATGAAGAGAATACAGCCGATAAACAGGTACAACTTATGTAGGAGGATTTGTTTCATCTCTGTGTATCACTTCACTTAGTATATGTAAGGGTTTACAACCACTTTACAGTTTTATATATATATATATATATATATATATATATTCCTAAAGCACTTTTAAACCCAAAACAAAAATGAAATATATTCCAGTTTACCAATCCTTAGATGTGGTGTCTGCATAATGTTTTGTTGTTTAGGCTTTTTTCCCTTTATTTTCATCTGGCAATCTGACCATTAACACACCTCTTGTATTAGAGTGCCCCACTCTGGATGAATGAGCACTGATACGCCTTTAGACAGTAGCATTGGGTAGTATAAGATGGATTAGCAGACTTAGATACATAAATTTAAGCCAGCTAACACTTTTTATATTCAAATACTTTTTATTGAAATTTAAACATACATAAGTAATATTAGATAGTCGAACATTTTGGTTCACATCAAGAATAACATTATATAAGAAATAATGACAAAAGATAAGCGAAGAATCCCCACCAAGTGGCCGGGGAACTTGTATTCCTGTAGATTAGTTACATGAGAGGTATGCTCTGTATGTTGTGAACCATTCTAGAAGACTAGTGGGGCATAATAGTGGGGAGAACATGAGGGTAGTGGAAGAACAGGGAAGGAAGTGGGGGGAGGGGAGGGTAAGCACCAATTCAGTATGGGTAGAGAATAATGTGTTCCTTTTGAATAGTAATCATTTAATTGAGCAACTGGGATTATTTAACCATCGTGACCAATTGGTTTTAAATTTATGGTAGGAGGAATTATAGAATGCGGTTCTTCTTTCCATCTCGCATTGGAAATTGAGATCGGAAATGAGGCGGGATAATAAAGGGGTTGTAATGGATCTCCATAGTCTGGTGATGTTAAGTTTTGCAGCTGCTAGAATGTGGATGATAATAGTGCGTACCTTTACAGGGAATATGTCTATTCCGATGTGGAGGAGAGCTAGGGCGGGATTTGGAGTAATTGGAGTTCCTGTGAGTGATGAGATGATCTGGAAAACCTTGTTCCAATAAGATTTAAGAGATTTACAGTCCCAAAGTATGTGAAGGAGAGATCCCTTTTCTCCACAATGTCTCCAGCAGAGTTGTGAATGTTGAGGGTAAAATTGGGATAATTTAGTTGGTGTCAGATACCAATGGTGTAGGATTTTCAGATAATTCTCCCAATGGGAGCTACATTTAGAAGCTTTAAATGTGATATTGAATGTCTTTTCCCAAGTGTTTAGAGTGATTGGTTGGGAGAGATTCTTTTCCCAATTGAGTAAGGAAGAGTTGTTTGTAGTGAACTGTATTTCAGTTATGAGTGAATAGAAAGTCGAAATTCCTTTCTTGGGGTATCGTGTCTTTTGGAAGAAGTGTCGTGCAGTTGCCGGATTTCTATCTCAAGTGGTATTTGTGTTTTGTGAAGAGAGTGGACTATTCGTAAATAAGTATATTGTTCTTTGTTTGGAATATGAAATTTCTTTTGGAGGACGGAGAATGAGTCTAGTTTGTGTATTGTGTAGAGATCTTGGATGTGGGTTATACCAAGACTGCTCCATGTTGATATGTTTAAGTGGGGGGTAAGGGAGTGTAGGGTTGAAAAGGGGGTGGGAATTTTCACATTGCTCTTGTTTGCTTGATTGAGGGCTGAAAAGTCAAACCAAGCATTTAAAGAAGCCTGGATGCATGGGTGTGTTTGCAGATTTTTAGGTAGGGCTATCCTGGGTATGTATAGTATGTCTGTTATCATGTGTGGTGAGCATAATGAGTTTTCTAGTTTGGTCCAGATCTTCTCGTCGGTTGGGTGCCACCAGAAGAAAATTTGGTCTAAGAGGACTGCTTGGTAATATGATTTTAGATGGGGGAGACCTGTCCCACCTCTGGAGGGTGGGCGTAATAATAAGTTCGTGGAACATCTGGGTTTTTTAGAGTTCCATAAAAATTTATTTAGCGTAGCTTGAATTTTTGAGAAGAAGGTATGAGGAACTGGTATAGAGAGCAAAAATATATAGTATTTTAGGTAATATACACATTTTTAAAGTTGCTACTCTACCTAAAGTTGATAGTGTGGTTGTGCGTAGAATTTTTATTTCTTGGGGGATGGTTTCCAATAATGGTTTGTAATTAGTTGCGTAAAGTTGGCTAGTGGTTGCGGTAAGTTTTATCCCTAGATAGGGTATGCTATGTGATTCCCAGGTAAAGGGGAAATTTTTGGAAATTAGATTTTTAGTATCAATAGGTGTATGTAGGTTGAGTATAGATGATTTGGGTTCATTGAGTTTGTAATACGAAACATCTGCATAACTACGGATATGTGTACGAATCGAATGAAGTGACTTATAGGGGTTTGTAATCATAAGAATAATATCGTCTGCGAAGAGACTAAGTTTGTGCTCATGTTGATACATGTTAATTCCCGTAAAGTTAGATTCATTTCTAAGATTAGTTGCTAACGGCTCGATAAGTAGGGCAAAAATTATGGGGGATAGGGGGCATCCTTGTCTGGTACCATTCGTTATACAGAAAGGTTGTGAAAGTGTGCCATTGGTCAGTACTCTGGCGGTGGGCTTGGAGTAGAGGGATAGTATCTCTGAAAGCATCCAGTCATTTATTCCAAATTTTTGTAATGTAAGGTTCATAAATTGCCAATGAATTTGGTCGAATGCTTTTTCCGCATCTAATGACAGGAAAAGGGAGGGTTGTTTTTTGTTCTCAAGGTGGTGCAGTATGGATATAATTCGTCTTGTAGCATCTGGGGCCTGTCTACCGGGTATAAATCCAACTTGATCTGGGTGGACTAATGTAGGTAGATATGGGAGTAGTCTTAGGGCGATTATTTTAGCATATATTTTTATGTCTGTATTGAGTAATGAAATCGGTCTATAGTTTTGTACTAATTGGGGATCTTTGCCAGTTTTTGGAATGGTGGTGATTATGGACTGTAGCATGTCCTGGGGAAATTCCCCATAAGTGGCGACATGATTATATAAGGTCGCTAGGTGGGAAGTAAGATTGGGTGCTAGTGATTTGTAATATTCGTTAATAAAGCCATCGTTTCCTGGTGATTTGTTTAAGGGGAGAGTACTTATAGTTTTTTGGATCTCTAAGGGTGTTATCGGCGTAGAGAGAGATTCTAGTTGATGAGGAGTGATACAAGGAAGATTTGTGTTCTGTAGAAAATTTCTAATGGAAAGAGCTGTTGGTTGGATTGTGTTTGGGTCATCCTTTATATTATACAGATCTTGGTAGTATGTCGCAAACGCATTAGCTATGTCTTGTGGGTTTGTTAGAATGGTGCGAGTGTTAGGGTGTTGAATTGTGGAGATTTTAGCTTTAAGTCGTTTTTGTTTAACAATTTTGGCGAGGAGTGAGTTTGCTTTATTTCCTAGTGCGTAAAATTTGTATTTTGCTTTTTGGAGATTGTTATCATAATTGTGGAGCAGAATGGTTCGTAGTTTATTTCTGTCTAGGGCTAGGGCTGCAGACGTGGAAGGATTTGGGTTCTTTTTGTTTATCTCTTCATGTGCGCGGATAGAGGTTAGTAATTGGTCAATTTGTTGGGATCTGTGTCTATTTGTGCGGGAGTTCAATTGTATAAGGATACCTCTCATGTAGGCTTTGTATGTTTGCCAAAGTGTAGTGATAGAGATATCAGGAGTAGAGTTCGTTTCAAAAAAAAGGTTGTGGGCTTCTAGGATATGTTTCAGGTTTTCTGGGTTTCTCAGTAGTGAAGCGTTCAATCTCCATATGGGTGGTATTGCTGAACGTGGATTGTCATCTAAGGATATACTGATTGGAGCGTGATCTGACCAAGTTATGGTACCGATGATAGATGATCTCACATGTTGTAATGTCCATTTGTCAGTGATGAACTTGTCGATTCTTGAATAAGAAAGATGAGGAGGGGAGTAGTAGGTGTAATCTCTCTCAGTGCCGTGTTGACATCTCCATATATCGTATAAGTCATGTTCATGTAAGAAGTGGTTAAAGCCCGGCTTGGTGGATTTTTTAGTAGAAGACGAATCTAAGAGCGGATTACCCATAATGTTAAAATCGCCTCCGATGATAAGTCTGCCTTGTTTGTGTTGTGATATGAGTTTGTGGAGTTTGCGGAAAAAGGACAGTTGTTTGTTGTTTGGGCCGTATACATTCACTAGCGTGTATATGATATCGTCTATTTGGCACACCAAGATATGATAACAACCATGCGGATCGGCTATGTTTGAGATAGTTCGGAATGTGGTAGAGTCTTTAATGGCAGTGATAACTCCATTTTTCTTTTTAACATCAGTTGCCATAAATACTTGGGAGAATCAAGGTAGCTGTAGTTTGGGAATTTTTCCTGTGGCAAAGTGGGATTCTTGTATAAAGAAGATGTCGGCTTGGGATTTCCGGGTTTCTTTGGAGAGCATTGATCTCTTGAAGGGAGAGTTGAGACCTCGTACATTAAGGGATGTGATTTTAATCATTTAATAGTCTTTCCTTGAGGTGTATATTAAAATGGCGTGTTGTTTGAGAGAATCGTGGCTCAGTGTATGGCCATATGCGAGAAGAAAGGTTTCTGACAATGTTATGTGGAGTAGGTTCAATTGGTGGATTATAATTGGTCTTCCATATATATTCGAGATAAGTAGGTCTTGGTTGCAAGTTAAATACTTGGTGGTCCCACATTAGGGGAAGGGAAGGGACACATAGAACAATAGTAAAAAAAGACTTGCGCAAAATGCAAGTAAACCTAGTAGCTTCCTTAGCTACTGAAAAACTGGGGGGTTTGAACGGACTTTGACCATCAGAAGGGTCAAGCCAGATGTAACCTCGTAAAACAATTTTCATCGGTTCTAGGCCGATCGCCAGTAACTCGGTATTGGACTAAAGCCTCTGGGGAAGGACGTGAATATAAGTTTGCCTCAACTTATCTTGATCTGCGTTGTTGATCATGTTGTCTCCATATGTTGGAGGGAAGGTAGCGCAGCTCCCTGCGATTCTATGGGTATAATGTTCCATGCTTTGAGTAGGTCTAGGCCTGCTTCTAGAGATTTGATCATGAATATTCTGCCTTTGTGGCGCACTGTTAGCTTCGTGGGGAAACCCCATTGGTAAGCTATGTTATGGTTTCTGAGGGCCTTGGTAATGGTTACCATTTTTTCCTGTTGAGAAGTGTAGCTTTTGATAAATCAGCATATAATCTAATATTTGTATGCGTTGGTGGGAGTGGCGGTGGGTTTCTGGCCGCCGTCATGATTCTCTCTTTGATGTGATAGAAGTGTATACGGGCTAAAACATCTCTTGGAATAGCAGCGGATAGAAATGAAGGTTTGGGCAATCTATGAGCTCGATCGATCGCCAGCTCTAAGTCCGGGATCGTTGGGATGAGGAGCTTGATGAACTGTTGTAGATAAGGTAGTAGTGTCTCATTAGTGACAGATTCAGGTATCCCTCTAAATTTAATGTTGTTGCGGCGCGATATATCTTCTAGATCGGCTAGTTTTAGGTTGATTTGTTCGATTTCTGAAGTGTGATCTGCGTGAGCATCAATCAAATCATTATGTGCCGTTATGATATCTCCCATATTGGTTTCTATATGCTGTATTCTGCATTCTTGTTGACTTATAATACTCGTAATTTGGTTGAGCGACGTGGAAATATCAATATATAGGGTCTGACGTAGTGATGAGAGCATGTTCCTCATGCAAATCTCTGTCAGCGGTTGGTCTGAAGCAGGGAACGCATCAATTTCAGTAAAGGCTGCGTGTGGTGTTGGAGCAGGGAGATTTAGGGCCTGATATGAGGGGTCAGGGCCATCATCTAACCGTGGCCGAGATTTGGCTGGGCTGCTTGTTGTAGGGGACAGTGGAGGTGACAACTCACCAGGGTCTCCTGGGTACAGTTGCTGTCTCAGTCTGGGATCCGTTTGCTGGGCCCTGTAGTCCTCCTCAGTGCTGCCTCTGTCTCCCTGTCTGTCTCCCTGTGCGCCGTTGCGGGCGCCATCTTGGATTTCGGGCCCTGCCGCCGGGAAGAAATCAGTCAGCTTCCCGGGTTGCCCCGGGGTTTTCCTCCTGCGGGCACCCTTCATGAAGGGCTGTGAAGCGGTTGTGGTCCCCAGGGTCGATGTGTGCCGCTCAGTGCTGGCGGATGGACGGAGCTGCCTTCAAAGCGCTGCCATCCCGGAGCCGGCCGCGCATGCGCCGTCCAGCTAACACTTTTTAAGCAGTTACAGCAAACAGTCTTTTTTTTCTTTTAGGATAAAGGTTTTACGAAAATGAATAGCTGAACAGTGTAAGTACCCCTGTCAGTGGTAAAAGGTTTCAACCTTGCAACTGCTACATCCACAGGACAGCAAATGCATGCTCAATCGGATTCAGGTCAGGTGATTGGCTTGGCCATTGCATAACATTCCACTTTTTTCCCTTAAAAAACTCTTTGGTTGCTTTTGCAGTATGCTTTGGGTCATTGTCCATCTGCACTGTTGCTTTTGCAGTATATGGCGTGGGCATGTATGGCTGCCAATGGAACTGGTTCTCTTGTATTTATTGATGATGTGACTGCTGACAAATGCAGCAGAATGAATTCTGAAGTGTTTTGGGCAATATTATCTGCTCATATTCAGCCAAATGCTTCAGAACTCATTGGACGCCGCTTCACAGTGCAGATGGACAATGACCCAAAGCATACTGCAAAAGCAACCAAAGAGTTTTTTAAGGGAAAGAAGTGGAATGTTATGCAATGACCAAGTCAATCACCTGACCTGAATCCGATTGAGCATGCATTTCACTTGCTGAAGACAAAACTGAAGGGAAAATGCCCCAAGAACAAGCAGGGACTGAAGACAGTTGCAGTAGAGGCCTGGCAGAGCATCACCAGGGATGAAACCCAGCGTCTGGTGATGTCTATGCGTTCCAGACTTCAAGCTGTAATTGACTGCAAAGGATTTGCAACCAAGTATTAAAAAGTGAAAGTTTGATTTATGATTATTATTCTGTCCCATTACTTTTGGTCCCTTAACAAGTGGGAGGCACATATGCAAACTGTTGTAATTCCTACACCGTTCACCTGATTTGGATGTAAATACCCTCAAATTAAAGCTGACAGTGTGCAGTTAAAGCACATCTTGTTGTTTCATTTCAAATCCATTGTGGTGGTGTATAGAGCCAAAAATGTTAGAATTGTGTCGATGTCCCAATATTTATGGACCTGACTGTAGCTACCCTCTCTTGCTCACTCTGAAGATGAACTATTGACTGTGTACTATGGGATTTGTAGTGTGCGTAGAGCAGTGCACATGACCGCAAATAACTTACATTACTGGTTCCAAAGAAACGGAACACCTTTGCATCTCCATGCAGGCAAATACATATGCTTAAAGGATAAGTTCACCTATTGGAACATGTTACGTGTTCCACCCATGTTTAGGATGGAACATGTAACACGTTCCATCTCCTGCCGCTTCTTGCTCAATCCTGCTCTCAGTGTGACAGCCTGCGTTGGATCTTCTCCCTGCACCCACTGTCACAAATAAAAAACTGAATCCTTGCAATGAATGAACTACAGCTACTGTCAGTCTTTGTGGTTGACAGCTTGTAGGTCTTAATGGACTGTGAGATCGCTGATCGCATTCATAAGCTCCCGCAGCTTGTAAACAGTCAGCCCATACAGCAGGTACGGGCTAAAAGGTACAGGACTTGTCTGAAGGAACCTAACATTGCACTCCTGATCCACTGATCACTGCTTTGCATGCTCCTTAGGGAAAGGTTAATAAATGTACATGTTTGCAAAAATATGTGCCTTTAGTACTTTTTCCCACAAGGTGAACTTATCAGTTAAGAACACCTCTGTGAACAAAACCTAAACATATTATTTAAAGGGGAAGTACAGGCAAAGCTCTTTTGGCTGTACTTCTGTTGTGGATCACAGGAGTGCAGTTCGTTCTGCACTCCTGTGACCCATTTTCATCTGACAGAGGGCCTGCTGTCGGCTGACATCACTCACCTGGTCCAGGCTGGGGAAAGATCGTGACCATATGGTGAAGATCCATTCCAGAGCCTGGCCCAGCCTCTCAGCGAGCAACTGAGGACCTGAGCCAGCTGCTCCCTCTCCCTCCACAGCCCAGCACTCTAGGAGGGCAGAGAAGACAGTGGTGGCTGAGTCACCACTCTCTGCTCAGAGCAGCAGGAAGAACTGAGAGATCAGCGGTGTCTGAACGCTCAGTTCTCACCCTTACACCCCGGTCACATCGGGTGCAACTTGGCATGCGATTTGCATGCCATAAGACTTGCAAATCGTATGCCAAGTCGCACCCTATTGTCTGCAATTAGAGCGGTCAAATCGGTGAGGTTCCAACTTAGAGCCGCACTGATTTCTAAAGTAGGGCATGTACTACTTTTTGTGCGATTTGCACAGACATCTGTGTCAGATGTCTTGCATATCGCACCTGAAATCGGCATTTCACCCGACTTTGAAATCGTGCGACTTCACTGTAAGTCACATAATTTCAAAATCGGGCTTAATGTGACCGGGGCGTTAGAGGTGGTGGGGGACAGATGCAGCATCAGTAGGGTAGCCACCTCATCCCTTTAAAACTGGACACTTATTAATGACACATGTTCTGTAGCTGATTAAGGTGGTAATGAAACTCACTCAATGCCTTATCTGCATTAAATTAACCTCGGAACCTGTGTCATTAATATATGTTCGGGTTTCGTAGGATGAGGTGGCAACCTTAAGCATCAGACAGATGCTGCATTCACCTAGGTAAGTATGATTTTTATTAAAAAAAAAACATACTTTTCTTTTAACATTGTGATCTGTTGTTGTGGGAGTGTTCGAGGATATTGGATCAGCTGGGTCATATAGAAAACAAAATGTTAAAAAGGGAAAATGTAAATGAAAGAAAGATAAACTGAAAATGTTAAAAATGACATCATCAAGGTTCCATGCAGGTTGGTGGCTTTGTCTAAGTATAAAATAATGCATTTTAGCAGTTCTGTGCTTGCAAGTTACACTTTTGATAGATCAGTTATAAATGCTGCACAAGCCGTTTTGTAGTTTAATGTTATTTAATATGATCTTTCCATTTCAAATTGCAGCTGCTGCGATATATCAAAAACTGCTAAAAAAAAAAAAGCTAAAAGTCACTTTTTTTGTAATCATGGCATTACTGAGAATGTGTCTTGCACACAGAGGTCCCAGAAATGTTTTTGTGATTGGCTCACTGATGTTCCCAGATGCCTGTACAGAACTTGAAGACATCTCCTGTAAAAAAAAAATTTAAAAAGTGTTAATTTTTGGTAAGATATTTTCAAAATGTCATAAATACTAACAATGCAGGGACTACGTCATAGCACAGGGAAGGCATGTAGAAGTAGGTCAGGAGAATGGCTGAGTCTCTGATGGTTTTCTATTGATTTATATGAACATATTCTTTGCACCTGTATGCAAATGAATGAATTATCTCCCAAATTGAGAGATTTTAGTCTAGATTCACACCTAAGCGTTTTGCGGTGCAATTTGCAGCAACACACTACAGTCCATTTCAACATGATTTCCTATAGGACATAGTCACATCTGCGTGTTTTTACCAGGTGCATTTTTTGGAAAGGGTTAGGGACTTTTTAAAATGCAAAATGTTGCGTTTTTGGCTCAATAGACTTCAATGGAGATGCTGCAGAAATGTTTTTGATGCGTTTTGCATTTTAATCTGCCCAGCAACAAGTTGGAAAAAAACACATCAAGAACGCGTCAAAAATGCAAAACGCACCGCAAAAACGGATCAAACGCAAACTGTATAGATGTGAACCTAGCCTTAAACCAGGTCCCAATATTATGATCTGTTGCATTGTGTTGTTTCACACATTTACACACAATAAGGCAGCTTTTTCATTTAGAAGGCAAACAGCCGAGCAAATGTCCCTGCAGAACTCTTTAACCACAGGGAGGCACAACACATAATATAACATATATTACTTTATATTATTTTTTTAATAATTATATCAGGGTTTCTCAACCAGGGTTTCATGTAACTCTAAGGTTCCTCCAGAGGTTGCTGGGGGGGGGTCCTAGAGCAATGAGCAATTTCTGTCTTTCAGATAAATTCCAGCTGACACCAGTGATCTTTTTAGCTATCTGTAAGGGGTAATTCTTTCCAGAGACCACAAATATAAGGAGCATGACTCTTATGTATCATTAGTTGTAGGTATAGTAATTTTTTAGCAGGGGTTCCCTGAGACCTGAAAGCTTCAAGGGTTCCTCTGTGTTGAAATGGTTGAGAAAGGCAGCATTATATTATCACCATAACTAATACAAGCAAAGTTGCCATTTTCTTTCACTTTTTAATAACTCCAGTCATTAGCATGTTATACAGCTGGTTCAGCTTGGGCCAATGTAACTATGTGTACCACAGGCCATAGCCTATTTATACACACCTCAGCCCCCTACTGGTCATTCTCTCTGCCAGGGATTGGCTGAGGCTGTAGGAATATGTAAGTGAGGGTCTGCCTATTCCACCCACTAAATTCTAAAATTCACCAGAATTCAGGGGAAAGCAGTCGAGACTGTACCAGCAAAACCCAGAACAGCCAAAAGCAATAAAGCTTTGCTCCACTGGCTACAGGTGAGCCAAAAACTAAATTTTGCCTCAAACTGTTAGCAACCTAGCTAGGATGGTGCTACATATACTATATGCTATACCTGGCCAATGCAGCTGAAAGCTGGAAATCACTGAAGTAGACACTACTATTTCAGTGCTCTCCACTTTCTTCTATGTCCCACAGCAAGTACTGTCCCTCCTGCATTGTGAACACTAGGTCAGCCACTCGGCAAGGACGCCATTCAGGGAATGCTCTGTTTGGTCGAGGTGGAGCAGTGACATCATGCCTCTTACCTCATCCAATCAGAGAACGCTTTGCATCTAATCAGTGAATGCAAAGCATTCTCTGAGAAATGCTCATGCTGAACTTCCAACTCCTGTGTTCACAATGCATCAGGCTAGCTGCTTGGCACAGGACCCAGAAGCGAGTGGACATAACTGGAGTAGTGGAATTTCCAGCTTCCAGAGGCATCAGCCAGGTATGGTATATGTATAGTTACATTGGACCCAGCTGGACCATTGTAACTATGTGTAGCCAGGGGCTGGCTATATCAACATGCCATTCAGGGACATGAGACTATGTTTAATCCTTTTCCCCCTAGTGCCCAGAACTGGGGCTGCTACATCACTTCCTGTTTGCAGAGTGGATTTGGTTTTTCTGACAGCAGAAGATCTTAGGACCTGTAGTCCAATAGCCAATACATCCTGTATTTCTAAGTGCTGATTGAACTACAACTACCAGAGAGCTGGGGAATGAGAAGGACGCTGGGAAAGCAGATACATTCTACAGCAAGGGACTGCTGCTCTCTTGGTGTGGGATTTAGAGCTGAACACGGGGACTGCCTTTCTCCTCCAGAGACAGATTGCTGGCCTACTGCTGTGGGACTCTGCACATCAGTTCAACACAGCGGTAACTCCAATCACCACACCGGGATCGCATCAGCTTCTCTGAATCGGGACTGTCACTGTCTGGTCTTCACACAGACATAACTGCATGCTGCACTTACAGGCCATCAGGCGGTAACTGCACTTCCCTGCAAACAGCCAAGCGCCTGGGCAAAAACGCTGTTCCTAGGAGGCTGTGCTATCCATAGGTTTGGTGAGCAGGCCGACACCCAACCTCTTTCTGTCATCATTCTAGAGACTCTGTATGCAGACACCTCTTCACCTCAGTTACCAGAAGACCTTTGCTTTGATCAGTAGCACAGCTTATCTGCTTAACTTCATTAAATTACCTGGATTCGCTAATTCTTATGGGCCCCACCATTGCTAGCAGAAGACACCGTATACCCCCATAACATCGCAGGAGTTGCAATCTCTAGTTAAAGGAAGCTTTCCTCTTCTAAGGCCATTGTTATTCAATTTAAGGTATCTGTATCTAATAATGCCAAAGTAAACGTTTACATAATTCTCTGCATGCCCTGTTGTGGCGCCGATGGCAGGGAGGGAGCTCATAAGTCAGCACTCCTTATCTTCTCTTGCTGCTGTTATTGCAATTAAATGGTTGAAGCTTACTACTCATGACTGTATAACCTGTTAAACTTTTCTAATTGATTATTCATCTTTTACCAGTGTTTTGCTTTAATATGTTAACTGGGGTTGTATATCCCAAACCCATTATTCCTGTAGTCCACTCTTTTGAACAAGCCTAATATAGAGGTATTACTAAAGAAGTGTGTCTCTTGCATTATTATCCTCTATTGCTGAAATATGTCTGAACCCAGAGTGTCTGGTGTCGGGAGGCTTACAAGGTCAGGGCAGCCACTGGAGACAAGCATTATGAAGTGGCCCCTGCAGGGGTAGTGCTACATAGGCCTGGAATTATTCTTTAAGGGCTATAAGTAAGATTATACTAGGGAGAAATAAACAGTTATATTTTGGAGTTTATCTCTTCTTATAAAAAAATTAGTTATAAAAAAAGGTTTGGAATAGAAATACAGATTTTTTTTTTATCATTTTCCTCTTAAAATAAAGCCTGTAAAGTATATGATTGCTGTTATTAAAGTGTTTGAATTCCCTAAGAATAAATTTCTCTTACTTGTTCTATTTTGGTCTACTAAAGCTGAATTCCAGGTAATTTTTACATGATTAAATTGATCCAACTTGGGCCAATGTAAATAGGTATGTGCCATATACCTGTGGGATCCCTGTGGAGGCTGGAAATCACTGTAAGAGGCACCAGTACTTATTTCCATTAGCTTCCCATTCCCATTCTGAGCTGCTACCCTGCTGTATTGTGAACTCGGGAGGTTGCTGGCTTGGTGGGGTGCCATTCAGGAAACACTTTGCATATTCTCAACTGAATGCAAAGCATTCTCTGATTAGGACAGTGGCATTACAATCTCCACTTTGTCCAATCAGAGAACACTTTAAATTCATTGAGAAAATGAAAAATGTCCTTTAAATGGAGCTCATGTCAAGTGGGTGACCTCCTGTGTTCAGTAAGTAGCCAGGCAGCTGGCACTGGAACCCATGAGCTAGTGTAAATCATTGTAGCAGCGGTGCCTACTACAGAGAATTCCAGGTTCCATGGGTTTTCCACGTACATACTTACATTGGTCCAAGGTGGACCAATAAATTGCCATACCTAAACTCTAGCTTTAAGTATATCATTGGAGATGAATTGTTATATCTGTTCGATAAGTGCAAAAAATATCATGTCAGGAATTCAGAGCTTTCTTATACACACTTCTAATGTTATCCCAAGGAGTCTAATTAGCCCTACTAGATCTTGCCTATAGAACAACTAGACCCTAAGTTGTAGAGATGGGAGAGTGGGAGCAGTTGAGTAGTTTGATGAAAAGACAACTGGGCAGAACTGACAAAACTCAAAAATGCTGTGTATTGTTAGCCCACAGCAAGACTTGGGAGCTAAGTGAATTTCTGACAGATCATCAAACAAATGGCTTTTGGAGCGGATTTCACCCCAAACGTATGATTTAGTTTGCATGATTTCAGTGTTTGAGTCTCCTATAAAGTGTCCTGTTTAAACTAAAAATAAAATTTTTTAAAAAGTATTTTTGATTCCTTCTCTCCTTCTGAAAAGTAAAGCCACTGCATGTATGCTGTATATCTCTTCTCACTTTGATCTTTAATGGTGTCCATTTTTATTTAATCATACGATGGAATAATTCTGATGCACAGAGCTACTCTTCCCAATTCATTTCATCTTATAAGCTGCTTTTCCTTTCATAGCTTCTAAACCTCTGTGTTCAAGTGTCAAAAATGAAAGACAAAATGGTGAAAAAAGAAAAACTAGAATAAATCTGAAGTTGAGGTGGACTCTTAAAGGGTCATTTAACCCGTAAGTAATGTTTTAGCTAAAGGTAGGGGCTAGTGTGATAGTTTTGGATGCTCCTGCACGCCTTTGTGTCTTCCAGCCCCTCTTGGTACATACTGCATAATATAAATTAAATAAAATGTACAGAAGGTTGTCATAAATTGGGAATCTTCTTCCACTAGGGGCAGAGTGGCTGACAAGACTTAGTTTTAGTAGCTGGATGGAAGATGGCAAAAGCCAAAAAGTAGGTACAGAGAGCAATTGGTACTGGTGAGAGCCCTGAGAAGGGACAAATCTGAGGAACTACCTGGTCTTTGCCAAAGCTTCTAGAGGTGGATATTTATTTCAGGTACTTATATAGTGCCATCAATTTACACAGAACTTTACATATACTGTATATTGTATATTCATATCAGTCCCTAACCCTCAAGGGTTGTACAATCTAAGGTCCCCAACTTACATTCCTATACTAGGGCCAATTTAGACAGGAGCCAATTAACCTACCAGCATGTCTTTGGAGTGTGGGAGGAAACTAGAGTACCTGGAGGAAACCCACGCAGCCACAGGGAGAACATGCAAACTCCAGGCAGGTGGTGATGTGGCTGGGATTTGAACCAATGACCCTAGTACTGCCAGGCAGAAGTGCTAGCCATTTAGCCACTGTGGATATGTTACTTTGTAGGAAAATCCCAACTTGCAGTCCCCTGGCTTACCCAAGCAGGCCGCAATTAAGAGCAAGTGAAAGTCCCTTGCAACACTGGAACATTGGATTCACTAAGCAGTAGATAGCATAGTCCCAATTAACAGGAATACACTGGAACACACAGAAGGACAGAGGAGAAACAAGAGAGGCTAGAAGTCACAGGGTCCTGATTCACTGCCAGCAATGACCAGGCTTGCCAAGCACCATCCCCCTGTACAGGAACGAGATAAGGCACACACACCTGTAATATGGAGAAGCTTTTTCATCTTTGGCCACTCACATTCTCCTGAACCAAGGCTCACCTCAAGAAATAAGAAATGTCCACATGTTGAGCCCTGAAGGCACTGAGACTGGAGTGTCCATTACTGAGTTCATTCCCTGGCCAGTGCACCCCTCAAGCAGATAGGTGCACGGCAAAAATTGTTTAGTGTGATAAGTGTATCCTGATGGGGAACAGAAAAACTTACAGACAAAAACTTAAGATAGAGGGTGATGGGAAAAGGTTGCTTATAGAATTCCATTATGTAATTTTACAGCCCAAGTGAAGTATTCCCTTCGCAGTAGGCCCAGTACAGACCCAAACAGAGAACCCATCCAGGGAACCTACAGTGAGGAAACTGGAAGTTCTGCTCAGCATCCCCATAATAAAGTTGGGTTTCGACTGTACAGTGTTGCTGATGTTGGGTGCAAGCAAGAAGAAGCATCCAATGTGTTTTGGAAAGAACTGGGCTACAGTAAAACATTAAAAAGGCTGAATGTGTAGACATTCCTTTATTTCTGGAGATGGTCCTTGGACCGTATGTGAGTAACCAAGATGGCAAAGTGTCTCCACATTATTGGTGTATAACCAGAACTACTGTTACAGAATTATGCAGGTCTCCTTTTCTTCAATGGCAATAGTGAATTATTATTGAGTTTGAACTTTGAACACAGAACGCTGGGAAATGTAGTTTAGATCAGTAAGAGGAACCATTATTATTGCTGGGTGAAAGAACTACTAGACAAGGGGTGTCCAACCTTTTGACTTCCCTGGACCACATTGTAAGAAGAGGAATTGTCTTGGGCCAAACATAAATTACTGTACAGGACGTCAAGGATGGGTCCTGGAAGGGTGCTATATGGTGCCAATATTTGCAACTCTTTAAATGTTTTGTGTACTCAGGGGTTTCACCCATGATGGTTGAAGAATTCCTAGGTAGCAGCAAAAGGAGAGGACTGACTCGCAGTCTTCTCGTCATTAGTAGTGGCTTATTTGGGACCCGGAATTTTTGGAGGTCTGGAGTGAAATTTAGGTGAGAAAAGGACTTCAACTACTGTCTACAGGTACTCTAGTTTCTACAGGGTTAAGCAGCCTCCAGGAAGCAGCACAAAAGAGAGGAAGCTCCTAGTCCTGGGGGTGGAGTATGAGTGGTGAGGAGACTTGGCTGTGTGCTGAAAAAACCTGACAAAACATCTGAGTCTGGATGCTGTTAATCCTGGGGTTAAACCCTTATATGAAATGTACATGTTTGATATTTCATTTGTGCTGAAGATAAGTGGAGTTTTGAGTTATACCCCTGAACTTTACAATACACTACAAGAAGGATAGCTGATGAACAGAAAAGGTCTGGCAGGTCACAAGTTAACGATCACTGATACATATAATGTACCTGAGTAATAAAACTTCATTTTTTTTGTAATATTTTTTATTATAAAAGTAAAAGAGGACAACATAAAACGAGTGCGATATTTGACACTGTTTTTGACAAACGAAATCATCCATATCCGGTTCGATGGATTTAGTAGCAATTCTCAAGGTGCTCATCAGATATTTTGGTTCTAATTTTGCCTTTCGTGTGCTTCATCCTTGGAAATAGTTGCTCACAAACATAGGTGCCGAAAACTGATGATATGAATAAGGTGAGATTGTGAAGAGTTGGAGATTTTTCTCAGGAAGATAAAACTTATAAAAGGCAAAAAGTTCCAAATGAAAAATCAACATGTTTAAGTAAATGTACAATTTTGTGTTGGGGAGCATTCATAGCAGTCTTGGGCCGCATGCATCCTGCGAACTGTAGGTTGGACATCCCTGTTCTAGACCCAAAAGTACCTGATAGCTGGAAGAGTAAATCGGAGGGGGGGATAAAGGAAAAAGCAAAAGAAGGGATACGAGATAGGAGGAGGAGGAGTGAGAAGCGCTGTTCGTGGGTCGCTGCTGGAAATAGCCAGAGGGCAGATGCTTCATTGGAAACTGCCAGATCCCCTGCACAGCCTGCTGGACTGAGCTGGATGGAATTCAGCTGTTCAAGTGATAATGTAAACCAGGGGTGTCAAACTGGTGGCCCTCCAGCTGTTGCTAAACTACAAGTCCCATCATGCCTCTGCCTTTTGGAGTCATGCTTGTAACTTTCAATCTTGCAATGCCTCATGGGACTTGTAGTGTCCTAATGTGTTACTAAACCCACAACAGTAAAATCAGTCTGTATATGCAGTAAAGCATACATGTTATACTCACTGTGGAACCTAATGGGTTAATCCTCTGCATTGTGTAAAAATGTTGTTTGATCCTGTCTTCTCTGATCCTCCCCTCCTTCCAGTGCTCCCTTCTTATCTCCTGATAAGACATATCATGTGAAGACACTCTTCACATGCTCAGTATGGTGTGTATTGCTAGAGATTTTTTTTTTCTTTTCTTGGAGGAGTGATAAGTGTGTGATCAGCACAAGGGCCAATCAGCACTGTCCAGGTAGAGGTCAGAGGTTCTGCATCCTCCTAGAACAGAAAGAAAACTCTTTCTACAAGCTTTAACTAGTGCTCTGCTGGACAATGATAGCAGTCACAAGACTGCTCTAACTGCTAATGAGAAAAGGTATTTAGCAGTTTATATTTACTAAAATAATTGTATTTCCATGTTCTATGTGCTGTGGGAGACCAGATCTAGTGAATGCAGGGTCCTGGGTTTAGTAACACTTTAACGATTCGTAATATGGTCCTGCACCCAGTAGGATGGGCTGGAGGATAACTACTTAAACCATTGACATATCCTATTCACGCATGCCAACGTCTCCAAGGGCCTTAACTTAGATGGCAAAAAAGTACCTCAAAGGACTTTAGTCAGGTTACTTGATCCCTGGGGGCAGATCTGCATATGAACTTACATTGTAACCAGGCCTAGGCTTAACCCCTTAATTTGCAATGCTCATATTAGGAGTGCTAAAATTTTATGCTGTTGGGGTAACAGTGCATGCTGGTATTTAAAATCATTGCAAGAATCCCTGTATATTGCGTATCTGATTGTGCTCTGCTTTATCTTGTATAACCTTAACTTGTCAATACACTTTGCTATTTACCATAGAGTTGCAAGTCTAATTCTTGTTTCCCCTAAAGTGCATGGAAGTTATTGTTCTGTATTGGTTGATATGGTTTAACTGGTGGTGTCAGTAGGTTAAGGCCTTGAGTAGGGTTGAGAAAGGAGCAGAGGACCTGACCTAACCAGCGGCTTCTGTGGGGATGGCGCTACAGGTGCATGGTACCCCATTCCTTTCCAGTTGCAGAAGATGCAAGGTGCCCTTGGCCAGCATGACCATTGCTGATGGGTTCTGCTTGCAGACTAGTTCCCCAACAGGTCTGCCTAGACAGCACACAGCAGTGGGCAGAACCATAACTGTGATTATCCACTGCCATGTGCTGTCAATCAAAAGCAAACAATATCCTTCAACATTTCCCTAGGCTTCTTTGCATTATCATTAATTTTTTTCATGTATTTCTGTTAGTGTTTATCTCCTGTCCCTTGACTACACTTAATGAAGTCTACTTAATGCAAATTGTTATGTAAAGGTCAGTCAGTGGTGATCTAGCAAATCTTTCTAATGCAATGTTTGAAATTAATGTAGCAATTTTTGCATATAACCAAACTCATTTGACACAAGGAGTCGATGTCATGACTATAATAATACGCTGATTGGTAGAGGTCACATAAAGGTTCCATAGATGCTAAAGGTGCTGATTTGATTATGGATGATTTGATTGGATGAAGTTCACCTAAACTTATTTTTTTGCTGACGTCAGTTTCCTCGCATTACAGAACATTGTAATTTTAATCGGCCATCTCCTCATGTTCTCGACTTCTAAATACTTGTACAAGTAATTATCAACCTAAGATACAACACAGATGGTTGCTCATATACAATGCCTGGCTGGGTCATTAGCATGATAAGAATAATTCTATAGCCTGAGGAAGTGGAAATTGCTTTCATATTTATAAATCCTGTCTCTCAGCAATGATTACAATGTAAATGCGTATTTCAATGTCGACAAGTGCAGCATATATATACAAATCATTTGCAATCTTCTTGGACCTAGTCTCATTGCAGCAACATGTGTTTTTACTGCACGTTACCATGTTTTGTGTGGTTTACTATGGTGCAATGCTATCCATTTTGAGGTGCACCAAAAAAGAACCATCTCCTGGTTTCCCTGAAGGCAATGGTGACATAGTGCTGACTGCACAGATGCCTCATGGGTAAGCAATGTCACCATTGCCCCTAGGGAAATCTCAGCTCTAAACTAAGAGATCTTGTAGCTTGCAGTAAAAAAAACTTCTCCCCAATGTCTTGCAACTCTTGCAAAGCATTTTTTTCCAACAGATGCGTGTGGTGTCATATGGCGCATGCAAGAGATGAATCGAGAGACCCAGGCAGCACACGGGCAGCACAACTATAGTTAAATATGAAGAAAAAGTCACAGGATATAGGTAAGTATGATTATTATTTTTCCCCTATAGAGGAGTGAGGTGGGAGGGGGGAAGGTCCTCTTTAAGAATACTTTATTGTTTTTTTCTTTCTTCTTTTATGTTTGGAATAGGACACTTTGCCAGTCTCAGTTCCAATCTTTACTGTTGCTTGTCCTTGTTTTAAGTAAAGTGTGCAACTGATACCATTAAAATGGTTTTAGGACTTTGAAAGGATGGTGGGGGCCTAAAAGCTTGTGGTTCAGCTGTGGTTTTTCCATCCCCCAACTGCACCCCCTAACTCATCAACTCGTTGATGGTTACAGGAAGCCATTGTATTCAGTTATATTTTCCAAGGGGTGTCCTACCAAATGTTAAATGTAGAGTGGTTTTGAGAAGGTGCCAATAATTTTGTCCAGTCCATTTTTGAGGTTTAGCATGGAATGTGTCAGATTTACCTTTTTGTTTCTCCACTTTTTATGCAATACCAACACAAACAAAAGAAATAAACATGAGAATGCCTAAACATTTGTAATTGCAACAAATTTCTGGGTGAAGTGGTGTAGTATCTGATAGAAATGTAGGGTTGCTAATATTTTGGGCCATGATTGTACTTAACTGTTCTGCGCACTGGTCCCTCTTCTGGTTTGTTTGTCTGCATTCTTGGCTCCTCCTCCCTTCTGAGTGCCCCCATAGCAAGCTGTGTGCTTTGGGGGTATCCATGCAGGATCAACCCCGAGCTGGGCTGTATGATCCTATTGACACATGCAGCACGACTTGGCTCTACCCTGATCCCTCCTCACATGATTTGATTGGCAGAAGCCAATGGCTCCTGCTGTTGCCTCTGAGTCCTGGGAGGAGAGAGAGAGCAGTGCTACTGCAGATGGCTAAATGGATGGAATGGATAATTTACAGTAAAAACACCTTTAGACTTTACAACAACTTTAAATTATGGACTTTCTTGAAAGCATAAAATATTTAGGCTAAGTACTCACAAGTGGGGAATTCAACCCCTTCTCAAACATCTATGGCATTTTCTTGGCATTTAGTAAATGTTTGGTAAGCATTTAGAGAGGGCTTTTGAGATGTTCTCTAGGCAGGTACACAAAGCCTTGCTTTTTTTCATTAAAAAAACAAACATGTTATGCTTACCTGTTTTGTGTAATAGTTTTGCACAGAATGGCCTGAACCTCCTCTTCTGTGGTCCTCCACCAGCGCTGTCAGCTCCTCCTCTTCTCCATCTGCCCTCATAGAAAACCGCATGCTATGGGGGCAGATGTGCAGGCTCAAACCAGAGCAGGGCTGTGTGTATCTATTGACACACAGCGTGGGTCAGCCCTGCCCCCAACTTACAAGATTTGATTGACAGAAGCAGGAGCCAATGGCTCCCACTGCTGCCTCTGTGAGTAGAGAGAAAGGAGAGAGCCCCTGCAGATGGGCACTGCACTGGATTGAGATACATTTCGTGGGAGAGGTGAGGGGGGGATTCAAACACAGGGACATTAAAAATATCCATGCTTTAGAAGCACTTTAAAAGCCGTCTCCTGGTAACGCAGTTGGTGAATGCAGTACTGTACATTTCTACATTGCTGTGCATATACTGAATATACAGTATCTACTGTATATAAATGTGCCAAAGACTGTTTGCGTGTTTCTGCTGCACAATACCAAGGACTCATAACAGATACTCTGCATATTACGAAGTGTGTGGCTGGTTACTCACAACTCAAGGTACCTAACCTCGGCCTGCCAACAGTCCTATATACACACTCACCAGCCACCGTGTTGGGTACACCTGTTCAATTGCTTGGTAAAACAAATTACTAATCAGCCAATCAGATGGCAGCAACTCAATGCATTTAGGCATGTAGATGTGGTGAAGATGACTTGCTGAAGTTCAAACTGAGCATCAGAATGGGGAACTTTCCAGGAAAAAAAAGTAGAAAATGCTGCATTTATCCTGCACAGAACTGTACTGGAATGCAGTAAAATGCACTGGAACACGGTAAAACGCATCAAAAATGCAATGGACCCCAAATGACCCAAAAAAGAGAAAAAACGCATCTGGAACACATCAAAAACATACCAGAATGCATCAAAAACACTCATACAGAAACACATCCAGATTGCGTTTCTATAGTGCGAACCAGTCCTCAATCATAAGGATAGCAGAACTCACCCAAATGGCCCTGATCAAAAGTTTACATACCCTGGAATGTTTGGCCTTGGTACAGACACACAAAGTGACACTCACAGGTTAAAATGCCAATTAGAGGTTAATTTCCATGAACTGTGGATTTTTAAATTGTTAAAGAAGCTTTTACTGCGCCAATGCCACAAAAAAGCCCAGTTACAATATGCCTGACAACCAGGGGCGGACTGACAACTCATGGGGCCCCCGGGCAATAGGGGATCATGGGGCCCCTGTGTCCTTGCCCAAACTCAAAAAAGCCTATGAAAAAGGTACCAGGGGCATATTATAGGGCCCCCTACTGACCCCGGGCCCTCGGGCAGTGCCCGAGTTTTCAAATGGTCAGTCCGCCCCTGCTGACAACACCTTGACACGCCTCACAGCTTCTGACACACTAATCTGGAGTGAAAAGACCAAAATAGAGCTTTATGGTCACAACCATAAGCACTGTTTGGAGAGGGGTAAACAAGGCCCATAGCTACAAGAATAATATCCCCACTGTGAAGCATGGTGGTGGCTCACTGATGTTTTGGGGGTGTGTGAGCTCTAAAGGCACATGGAATCATGTGCAAATTGATGACAAGATGAATGCAGCATGTTATCAGAAAATACTTTGCATTCTTCTGCTGAACATGGGACACTCTTGGACTTGGACACTCTTGGACTTTCCAGCATGACAATGACTTGAAGCGCAAGGCCGAGTTGACCCTCGGTTACAGCAAATAAAAAAAGGTGAAGGTTCTGGAATGGTATTCACAGTCTCTTGACTTTAATTGAGCCACTCTGGGGAGATCTCAAACGTGGGATTCATGCAAGATGACCAAAGACTTTGCGTGACCTGGAGGCATGTTGCAAAGATGAATGGGCAGCTCTACCACCTGCAAGAATTCGGGGCCTCCTAAACAACTATTACAAAGGACAGCAGGCTGTCATTAATGCTAAAAGGGGGCAATACACAGTATTAAAAACTAAGGGGATGCAGACTTTTGAAGAGGGGGCATTTCACTTGTTTACTTGTTTCCATGTTTTGTTTTTATAATTGTGCCATTCTATTATGACCTATAGTTGAATATGAATCCCATAAAAATAATATTTTCTTTAAAAATGGCACATAGTATTACCAATTCTCCAAGGGTATGCAAACTTTTGAGCACAGCTGTGAGAGATAGACCTAGACTAAGGCCTGGTTTACACCAATGCGTTTTTAAGTGCTTTTTGCAGAAACGCACTACAGTCAAATTAACATGGTCTCCTATGCAATATATTCACATCTATGCTTTTTTGAGCTGCTGCATTTTTGGAAAGGGTCAAGGACTTTTTTCATTGCAAAAAGCAGCATTTTGCTACAATAGAGTTCAATAGAGAAGCTTCTGAAATGCAAGTAGTGCATTTTTGCTGCATTTTGCATTTTTATTCTGCCCAGCAACAAAAAAATTTGCATCTTAACCGCATGCCGCCCAGCCACTGTACATGTACGGCGGCAGGGCGGCACTCACAGGCAAAACCACGTTTTAAGACGTGTGTTTTGTAAACAAATAGGGGGCGCGCGCGAGGCGCGCCGCCACCCTATTTATCCTGTGGATCACCGCCGCAGATGTCAGTCGCCGGGTCACAGCCGCTCCTTAGCGGCTATGTCCCGGCGATCGGCGGCAATCAGTGACAGAGAGCACAGCTGCAGTAGCTGTGCCGTCTGTCACTTCCTTCTCAGCTCGAGGATGAGCTGATCAAGAAAGAGGAGTTTCTCTTTCTCGATCAGCCTTGTCCCGCCCAGCACACACCCCCGCCCCCTAGTAAAACACTCCCCTCACTCCTATAACCCTTCCCTGCTAAGTAAAGTTAACCCCTTCCTCCCCATTGCCATTAGTACAGTGTCAGTTTTTTTTTTTTTTGCACTGATCACTGTATTAGTGTTTTTGGGGATGTCAGTGACCCCAAGTCAGTACCCCCCAATGTCAAAATGTCCGCCGCAGTCCCGCCATAAGTCGCTGGTTGCTGCCATAAATCCCTGATCGCCGCCATAATTCGCTGATCGCCGCCATTATTAGTATAAAAAAAAACCTAAAAATCCTAGTATTTTTCCCGCAATTTGTAAACACTATAACTTTCACGTAAACCAATTAATTTACACGTATTGGGGTTTTTTTTTAGCAAAGACATGCCGCAGAATGCATTTTGGCAGAAAATTATGACTAAATTTGATTTTTGCATTTTTTTTTTTACTGGACATGTTTTATAGCAAAAAGTCCAAAATATTGTTTTTTTTTCCTCAAAATTGTCAGACTTTTTTTCTTATAGCGCAAAAAATAAAAACCGCACAGGTGATCAAATACCACCGAAAGAAAGCTCAATTTGTGGGGAAAAAAGGATGTAAATTTCATTTATGTACCATATTGCATGACCGCGCAATTGTCCGTTAAACTAGCGCAGCGCTGTATAGCAAAAAAATGGAGTAAATTGCAGTATTTATACCATAGTTTGTAGACGCTATAACTTTCACACAAAGCAATCAATATACACTTATTGGGATTTTTTTTACCAAAAACATGGAGCAGAATACATTTTGGCCTAAATTTATAACCAACTTTGAGTTTACTATATATTTTTTATAGCTGAAAATAAAAAATATTGTTTTTCTTCAAAATTTTTGGCCTTTTTTTGTTCATAGCGTGAAAAATAAAAAGCGCACAGGTGATCAAATACCACCGAAAGAAAGCTCTATTTGTGTGAAAAAAGGACGTAAATTTCGTTTGGGTGCAGCATTGCATGACTGCGCAATTATCAGTTGAATTAGTGCAGCGCCGAGTAGCAAAAAGAGGCCTGGTCATTAAGGGGGGTAAATCCTCTGGAGCTAAAGTGGTTAACAAAATAAACCCAAAAAGCGGTAAAAACACCAAAAACAAGCATGGAAAAAGCACTGCAAAACAGCCAAAACTGCATTGGTGTGAACCAGGCCTTACTTTAGTAGTCTTGATCAGATTCAGGATTGAACATATATCCCCTGTCCTCCTCACATTGTGTAAGAACAAATCACACAGAAAATGACACCAGCGGGAGGTAGAAGTAAAAATTGTGCTTTCAGATTATTTATCCACCTGGAAACTACCTTATATACTTGGCAACAGTTTTCCATTATTTCCAGCAGAGGCAATTGTTGTTAGTTGGAAGCGATTATGAGCAGATGATGATCACAGAACTCTGCGACAGGCATCTCAGTGGCCTTTTAAAATAAGACACATCCAAACTGAGGGTTTTTTTTTTCTTTTTATCCTCATAACACTCTTAGCCTTTAGCCCAAGGAAAGAAAAGCAATAAAAAAATCTAATTCCTTTTTAAACCCAAAATAGTATAACTTTATGTAATAAGAATGTTATCACCTATTATTATTAGAAGCTGGATGGTGTGTTATTAATACACTTGGAAATAGGTCCATCCATTTTTTAAAGACTTAAAAAAAAGGGAAGACTCGATGGACCATTTGGTCTTTTCTTTGCCATCACTTTAAAAAAAAAAAAAGTGTCAGCTAGAACTATTTTCTGTAAAAGAACCCTGTTCCATATGCAGAGATTAAAACTCTCCCCCCCCCCATTCACAAAGGCTGACTTTGTGTCTTTTCTGGTTTCTTCGAGGTAAACAACTGTCCATTAAGTTTCACCATGTGGACCATGTTCTTTTTGAAGATGATCAGACCTACCATTGCCATTCTTCAAGAGTAAATAAATTCAGTCCAACTAGTGGTTCCTTAAAGATGAGGCCCCTTAGAGCTTTTACTAATCTCTCTGTAATCTTTCCAGTTCTAGAAAACACTTTTTATGGACTGGTGCTAAAATTATTTAAAATTAGATCTTTTATCTCACACTCTTAGGTATATTTACTCGTAATGCAGGATAGCATCTTGCCCACTCTGGAAGCTGTAGGTTGGCTCAGTATGCTATTACTAGGTTGATGATCTCCCAGAACACTCAGATCCTTCTCCATCATGGCAAACTGATAAGTATTTGAGATCCTGATGATCCTAGAGAATTCTCTGGAAGCTTCATCTAAAGTGTTTATAAAACCTGTTTTTGGCCAAAATGACTGGAACGGCCAACCTGAGCAGAGATTAGCTCAAATGGCTTTCTTTTTTTTAACTCTCACCTTTCATCACCTTAAATTATACTGTTTGAATCATATTCTGTTTATATTTTCTAATGTAGTAGGCACCAGGAAGCAATAAAATTTAGAGTTTTCTCTTCCCCTGAACTTTTAGCAAAGATCAAGAGATTACAGCAAGATTTTGCTTTTTTTGGTGAAAAGCTTTGGAGCCAATAGAGGAGAAATTACATTGTTCTTTTTTACAGGTTCAATACACTTTAACTGACTTCTGCAGGTTAATAATATCTCCCCTAAACCTGTTCTTGGGACTAAAAAAAAAAACACCCTTATTAGCCTCAATACGTTTTGTTTGTTTATTTTTTCACAGAAAGATAAACAGTAAAAAAAATAGATAAACAAACAAATAAAGTAACTACACAAATAATTAAAAATATACAAAAAAGAAATGATAAGGGATGTTATATTAAAGCCCAGCTCTTGGCTGTAGTGAAAACAAGACACATGCTCTATCTCCTAGCCTTCTCCTCGGTAACAGGATTACCAGCACTGGGAAAGGTTCTTCCCATCCCATACACATAAAGCAGAAAGAACTCTGGCACACAGGTGTAAGTTCCTAAACACAAACTCTATTCAAAAGCATGCCAAACTACATTAATAAACACTGCACGAGTAAATAAATAAATATCCAGACCTTAGTCATAGACCCAACTCCAGGATGCCCTGGCAGGTTTGGTTTTCTTACCCACCTCTTGTCTAGTGCTGTCCCCACCTAGCAAATATCCTTAGATATTAAAGGATACGTTCACCTTTTGTAACATGTTACACCCATATTCATGGTGTAACATGTTACAATTGCAAATACAAATACCCAAAATACTCAATTAAATCCATGGCCATGTGACTCTCCAAATCCCAACTTGTCTCTCTTCTTATTTGCAGTAGAGGAAGGGTTCTTCTTCAGTTGTCTACATCACTGCCTGGATGACACAGACATTTACTATTGGCTGACCAGTGACAGGGCCCTCGATGGAACCAGGGCATCGACTGCCAATATGGAGCCTATCGTGACTTTTAAAAGCTGAGCCCTTGAGGGACATGGATGGCAGACTTAGATGAGTATTGTAAAGGCTTCAGGATATATTATATTTATTTAAACCCAGTGAATGGATGGACTGGGAGGAGGGATTACCATACTTGAAGATAAGCGTTTGCCAGTGCAATGTCAAGGACTCACACTTGGGTTTAATGCAGTTTAGGATCTTTAAATGTAAGTGAACTAAGTACATTCAGAACATGGACTAATTTGACCTGTATAGGATGATGGTAATACATGTAGAAAGACAGAGATTAAGAGAGGATTTTTTCAATCAAAGTAAAGCTTCACATTAAAGGTGCAAAGAACTGCTAATGAATTACAATAGACTGATCAATGAAAGGGATCACTTTATTTATAAACAGTCTCTCTCTTTGTCGGTGTCTTGATTTTAATGATTATTTTTTTCTTAATTTTTCACATGACATAATATGAAAGATGTTTCCAGAGCAAAACAGCAAAACCACAGTGTGCATTAAGCAAATGCACTGTTTACAAAGTGAATAGATATAGCAGCAGTGCTTCCCTTGGGCTGCGGGAAACACAATACAGACGGATCTCCAGTAATCTCAGTAAAGGTCAAGTCTCAGAATACCTATCCTTATTTCCATAAGTTCCACTGTGGAACATTCACTTTAATTAATAGCAAAGTGGCAGGAGAAGCCTATCTGTTGAGCTTGGCATTAAAACAATAGACCAATGGATTGACAGATGTTTCTGACTTTGGCACAATACAACAAGGCTTTTCGAAGAGCTTGTTTGATAGTCAAACATACACAACAGAATCCATCACAGAGAGATATGACCCTGCAAACATCCTGCTGTGGAACACATTCATAAACACAAATGCCATACATGTTGAAAAGTTCTGTTTTCTCAGCACCAATGGGCAAACTGACAGCTCAAGTAAGCATAATAGATAGACCTTCACCTTGCAGAAAGACATCTAGGCCTTTTGAAGATCATGTATGATCACCCAACTGACACAATGGGCTCCACCGCCGAGATGTCTGTTTTTCCAGACTGGATGTTAGAGGACGATGGAAGGGTGTGAGAAACTAGCGATCTCTTGAAGCTTCGGTTTTCAGGCCAGGCTACCCTGTATGAAGGGATGTTAGAAGGAAGCATGTCCTCCCGCTGGCTAGTCTGTTTTTTGCACATGTTAAGCAATGCTTTTAACTCCGATCTGAAGTTGTCATTAAGCCAACAGTATATAAACGGGTTGTAGCAGGTGCTACTCATGGCAAACCAGTGAAATGCAAAATAAAGTGCATTGTTAGTGCGAATAATTTGGCTGGAAAGAAGGACAACATAACAGTTTAGGGGGAACCAGCACACAGCAAAGAGAACCACTACCAGCATCAGCATCTTAATGGTCTTCTTTTTTTTTCTGCGGAGAGCAAAATACTGTTCAGTAGTCACATCTCCTATGGCATTCCGAAGCCACAGCTTTTTTGCCACTGTGGTGTAGGCCACAGAGATGATCAGCAGTGGGAGAACATAGAGTAGGATGAAAGTGGCCAGGTCCAGGTATTTCCAGAAAAGCTCAGAGGGTTCAGGAAATTCAGGGAGACATAGACTTCTGATATCCTCCTCACTGCAAAAAAAAAAAAAAAAGAGACCTTGTACAGTTACAAAGGTGATTGTTTACAGTACAACCCAAAGAGAAAAGCTTATCTGCAACTTATTATTATTATACAGTATTTATATAGCGCCAAAAGGTTTGCTCAGCGCTGTACATTATAGTGGGGGACAGAACATGAGACAATACAGTAACAATACAATACACGAGGGGTTCGAGGGCCCTGCTCTTTTGAGCTTACAATCTAGGAGGGAGGGGATAGTGGTACAGGAGGAAGTGGCTGTGGGGGATGGAGTAGTAGGAGGAGTGGAGGAGATTGGCTGTTAGGTGAGGGTGGGGTAGGCTTCCCTGAAGAGATGGGTTTTCAGGGTGCGCCTGAAGGTGAGGAGGGTAGGTGACAGTCTGATGGATCGGGGTAGAGAGTTCCAGAGGATGGGGGAAGTCCTCGAGAAGTCCTGTAGTTGGGCGTGGGAGGAGGAGACCAGGGAGATAGAAAGTAGGAGGTCTTGTGAGGAGCGAAGAGTACGGGTTGGGTGGTATTTGGGTATCAGGTCGGTGAGGTAGTTTGGGGCAGTGTTATGAATGGCTTTGTATGTCAATGTTAGTAGTTTGAATTTAATGCGTTGGGCAATCGGAAGCCAGTGGAGGGAATGACAGAGGGGGGCGGCAAACGTACGTATTTTGGAGATGTTGCGGAGGTGGAGCCTGCATGAATTTGCCAGCGATTGGACATGGAGTTGGAAGGACAGGTTTGAGTCTAGGGTGACACCTAGGACTCTGGCTTGTGGGGTGGGACTGATGGTGGCGTTGTTCGTCGTGATGGAGAGGATGGGGGAGCGCGGGCTGGGGGGAAAAACTAGGAGCTCAGTTTTGGAAAGGTTCAATTTGAGGAAATGGAGCGACATCCAGTCTGATATGTCGTTCAGTAGGTGGGTGATATGGGCGGAGACTGAAGGGGTGAGGTGATGGGTGGAGAGGTAAATTTGCGTGTCATCGGCGTAGAGGTGATAGTTGAAGCCGTGGGAGTGTATCAGTTTGCCAAGGGAGGAGGTGTAGATGAAGAAAAGAAGGGGCCCAATGACAGAGTCTTGAGGGACCCCAACAGAGAGGGGGCGAGAGGGGGAGGTGGTAGTGTTATAGGTAATGCTGAAGGAGCGTTGGGATAGATAGGAGGAAAGCCAGGAGAGAGCAGAGTCTCTGGTGCCAAGGGAGTGTAGTTTATTAAGAAGGGGGTGGTCAACTGTGTTGAAGGCCGTGGAGAGGTCGAGGAGTAGGAGGACTGAGTAGTGGCCATTAGCTTTGGTGGTTAGAAGGTCGTTAGTGATTTTGAGTAGGGCAGATTCGGTGGAGTGTAGGGGATGGAAGCCAGACTGTAGAGGATCGAGGAGGTTGTTGTCAGTGAGGTGGGAGCTTAGGCAATTGTAGACCCTGCACTTTCTGCCCCCAGCTTCTTCCTGGAAGCAGCAAAATGTAGGTGGGGTGCACTGTGAGGGAGAGTGAGGGACTCCTGACTTCTGATGGGGGGGAGGGCTACTAACATCTGATGTAAGAGGGAGGGGCTCCTAACATCTGATGTAAGAGGGAGGGGCTCCTAACATCTGATGTAAGAGGGAGGGGCTCCTAACATCTGATGTAAGAGGGAGGAGCTCCTAACATCTGATGTAAGAGGGAGGGGCTCCTAACATCTGATGTAAGAGGGAGGGGCTCCTAACATCTGATGTAAGAGGGAGGGGCTCCTAACATCTGATGTAAGAGGGAGGGGCTCCTACCATCTGATGGAAGAGGGAGGGGCTCCTAACATCTGATGGAAGAGGGAAGGGCTCCTAACATCTGATGGAAGAGGGGTTGGGTGCTCTAGACATCTGCTTATAATTAAGAGACTAATACAATTCTATGTCAGTTGAAAAGGAGGGTCGCACACAGCTGGTATCATCCGCAAGAAACTTTTTTGGAGACTGCTCAGACAGAACACCATGGCAGAACCATGTACTATGTCTGTCTGAACAGTCTCCTGTTCTTTGGTCCTTGTGAACGATACCAGTGTTGTGTGACCCTCATTTTCAGACATGCCTCAGTGGGCTCTGTGTTGGTCTGCACCTGCCTTTCACAACTTAAGTCTTAAGTTATTCCTAAAATCAATAATAATTGAATGCAGAAGCAAATATGTAATATTCTAAAGAGTAGATACATTTACAGTATATAGTCTTACAGATACAACCGGCCCTTTAAGGGCAACAATAATGCTGATGTGGTTCATGATGTTTGACACCCCTGATATATTGCATATTACCTTGAATCCAAAATATAATAACACAAGAAGCACATACACTGAGTGCCCATTCTGTAATTGGGAGGCTGGATTCAGGACGTTGCAATAACACTTTAAATATTCTAAAGTGTCTCATAAACAACATTACACTATGTGATTATATTGCTTGAAAAGCCTCTTTCCCATGTGCTGGAAGATCAAGACCCCATTGCAGCTTCTTTATAAAGCCAGTACTCACAAGATAGCAGCCTGTAAAGTCAGCAGAAACCAGGGATGCTATGCTCCTGGTGAGTTCATTATATATATTTAATGAACCTCACTTCATTATCTAAAAGTTATGTAGAATCCCATAGGTAGGCTTTTCCTTTTCTTTGCACGTGTATACATTTCAAACATGCTCATATAATTAGCACCTAATGATCAAGGGATTCGTCAGCAAACCACATTTAGTATGATAATCACCCCAGCATACAAAAATTAGTCTGGCTGAACTAATAAGGCTTGCCAAGTAGTGGAGTTTAAAAAGAGATTTTCCATGTATAAGATGTAGGACAAGTGTAGTGCAGATGTGAATGTGTGTTTGTTACCAATGTTTTCTCTCATTTCAGCAATCATTCTAGTCTCTAGACATGTGAGATTTGTTTCATTACAAATCAAAATTTGGACAAAATTTGCATGATTCTGAGATTTGGATACATCTCAATAGTAATGAATCTCAACTAATGCAAAACAAAATCATAACAAAATCATTGAATTCCTATTCATTTGCTTCATTCAGATGACATGATGTGATAGTTTGGACCTTCTGTTAACATTTGAAGCATCCAAAATAATGTATACAACATGACGGATGATCTGCATTGATTCTGATCCCTTCGTTTTTATTCTAGTGAGTATTCTATTAGGATTCTTTTTGTTTTGTTTTCTGTTGAACATGAGAGACCTTTCATTTAATTTGTAAGTGCATGACCCAACAAACAAAGTCAGTTAGGAATGGGGTAAATAATTCAACTTAAAACAGAGCACCACGCAAAAGTGGAAGTTCCGCTTAAAGGACTGCTCCCCCGCTCCCCATTAAGGATTGGCACCTTTGGGGAGCGGGGGGGACAGGTACCCACTCCCACTTCTGGTCTGATCGCCGAGGCGATCGGAAGCAGAAGGTGTCCACCCTCCCTCCCTGTAGTCTTTTGTGACACGTGACAGGTCCCAGAAGACTACAGGACCAGTCATGAAGTGCAGCACTACTTGCGCATGTGCAGTGGGTACCCGGCTGAGCAGCCGCAAGCTGTCACAGCCGGGTGCCCACACTGAAGATGCCTGCCTCCTGGAATCCAGGACGGCCGGTGAAACGGGCTGCGGGGGACACACCACAGGACCGAGGGACAGGTGAGTGGCTGTTTTTGTAGCTGCTGACTTTTATTTTTTGACAGGGTGAATGGAACTCCACTTTATTAACATATCCGGTTCCCGCCCAGCCTATGGCGGAATGGTGGCCGGCAAAAACCCTCACCTTTTCAGGTGGACGCCATATGGTGTCCTTTTGGGCATGCGCAGTTCGCGCCTGCAGAGCCACGCGGCGGCACGATCTGTCTGCCATGTACCTCAGACACGGCCAATGACAGATCTGGGTACCGGCCCTGTTGCCAGTACCATGTGACCAATCACAGCAGGTCACATGACAATTGTATACAATAGATGGCTTCATTCATGCCATCCATTGTATACTAGTGTGTCTAGCTGTGAATGGTCACAGCACAAGCTCTGCCAATCACAACCCAGCTGTGTCATGTGATTAGCCATGGCCAAATCATAGCTAAGCACAAAAAAAAAACCCTGAATGAATTGATGCCATTCAGGTTAATGCTTGCTTATAGCAAAGTAATTCTTTGCTATAAGCAAATTGTGTAAAAAAAAAGAAAAAAAAAATACTGATCACTTCCCCAAAGTAGTACAATGTTACTATGGTAACATTGTACTACTTTGGTCATAGTGAAATATGAAAATAAAATCTTAAAAAAAAGTAATAAAAAATTAAAAATAATAAAAAAATTATATATTTTTTTTTCATACTGTCACTAGTCAGTGTCCCTGATCACCGCCATGCCAGTTATATGATGACGCTGTACTGCACTGGTGACAGTATGTAAAAAAAAAAAAACTGTGAAAATAATTTTTTTAATTTTATCATTTTCCAAAAAATTATGACAAAATAAATACAACTTTAAAAAACTCGCCATGCCTCTTATGAAGTAAATCGGACTGTCTACTCTACAAAAAGGGGTCATTTGGGGGATACCTGTACTGTCCTGATATTCTTGGACCTCAAGAAATTAGATTGGCCGTCAGTACTTCAGGATTGATCAATATTCAGATCTATACCATAGTTTGTGAACTCTATAACTTTCCTGCAGACTAAATAATACATCCTAATTTGGGTTATTTTCACCAAAGACATGTAGTAGAATACATCTTGGCCTAAATTTATGAACAACAATTATTTATCTGCAAACTTTTATAACAGAAACAAAGAAAAACGTGTTTATTTTCAAAATGTTCTTTGTTAATTTAGCAAAAAATAAAAACCCCGGCGGTGATTAAATACCACCAAAAGAAAGCTCTAGTTGTGTGAAGAAAATGATAAAATTTTAGTTTGAGTACAATGTTGTATGACCGCGCAATTGTCATTCAAAGTGTGAGAGCGCTGAAACCTGAAAAATGGCCTGGGCAGGAAGGGGGTAAAAGTGCCCTGTATGGAAGTGGATAAATGAATGCATATTAAATACTTACAGTAAAACGAATATAGCCAGTGTTCCAAAATAACAATAGAATGTTTGAAAATATGAATCGGTTTGGAACAACACATATATGTACTTGAACTATGAAAGGTTTTACCCCCTTCATGACCATGCCATTTTTTGCTATTTAGCACTGTGGTCATTTAACTGGTAATTGCTCAGTCATGCAATATTGTACGCAAATTACATATTTATTATTTCTGTCACACAAATAGAGCTTTATTTTTGGTGCCATTTGCTCACCACTGGGTTTTTTTAAATATTTTATTATATAAATAAAAAAGACCAAAAATTTTTGAAAAAAAAAAACTTTTTTACTTTTCAGTTATAAAAATTATACAATAAAAAAGATTTAAAAATCTAATTTCTTCATAAACTTAGGCCAAAGTGTATTCTGCTACATGTCTTTGGTAAAACAAAAGTGTATATGATTGGTTTGTGCAAAAGTTATAGCGTCTGAAAACTACAGTATATACTGGGATTTTTATATATATATATTTTTTTAATACTAGTAAAGTTGGCAATCAGTGACTTATAGTGGGACTTTGATAGTGCAGCAGGCAATTTGACACTAGCTGATGCTGGCTGGAAGGTACACTAACTGCGTAACTGACACGGACATCATCAGTGACACTAATACATCAATCAGTGCTAATACTATACACTGTCACTGTAATAATGACACTGGCTGGGAAGGGGTTAACATCTAGGGGCAATCAAAGGGTTAACTGTGTGCCAAGCAATGTGTAATGCGTGCTGATTTTTACTAAATAGCTGTTTGTTCCTTCTTTATTCTTTGCAGGGAGAAGAAACAAACAGGATTGTTCCCTCTGTGCAGAGCCCTGTGTGGTTTGTCAACACAGGGCTCTGGGCAGTGGTTGGATACAGCCAACCAGCAGGTCTCAGCCATGAGCCATTGGCTCAAACCTATATAAATAGCAAAACAGTGCAGCGCATAAAATGTCTATCCAAATAAGTAATATTCCAAATCAATGAGAGAAAATATGCAAATAAATGTTTTCTAAAAGTGCCAAGTACAAAAGAATATATATAACAGTCCTTCCAATGTGAATCTGTATGCGTGCAGTGCCAACCAAGACACACTGTTCAAATCCACCAAGTGCTCCTCTCCAGTGCGGGGTCCTCCACTACCATGCACTCACCAGAAAGCTACTTGGTCAGTAGCATGTAACTTCTCACTAACAGATCCTAATTATTTACTTTCCAGTGCTGTTACAGACCCGGCTTGGAACTTGGAAAAAAGGGGCTCACCACATGGAGCCCCAGAATTTGTATATAGTGTAGTAATAATTTAATAATCATAAAAGCATTACATATGAAAAAAAATTTCCATGTGGAGGAACATTAACAATCGTGGTCACAGATACCAAGTCACACTTACCCTTGGTATCCCTTGGTCCCCTAACGTGTTTCGTCACTTCCGGACTTCATCTTAAGATACATGCACGGTAACCGGAAGTGCCGTCGCTGCCTTTTCGATTGCTGGAAAAACGTGGTTTCTATGCCCATTCTTTGCAGGGCTTGTTCTGTGCTACTCAGAGAGCTGAAAGTTGCTAACCCCAATGTAAGTGTATATTAAAATGTATCCCTATACTCGGAAATCTGTTCTAAGAGTTTTCTTCATCTTTATGAGGATTATGGAGGATGGACTCCTGAAGTGAAAGAATTTGAAAACAATACTGTTACCAGAGTTATTGGCTAAGCCTATGAATACTCCCAGAGGGAGTATCACTACTTGGATTGTTCACGGAGTGTTCACTGTATGAATTGTAGTGGTCACTGAGTGTTCACTGAATTATTGAAGTGCTCACTTAAAGAAGCATTCACCTTAAGATTTGATTTTGTTCACTGTTTACTATAATTACTATATTTAAATATAATTTTCTTTTCTTCTTTTTTTTTTTTTTTTTGCTGTTTGTTTGTAATATCACCATTAATCACGATTTGAGTGGTTTGGAATTTGCACAGATTTGATTTTGCACTTTATAAGAGTACTTGAATATTTGGAAGATAATGCACTATACTGTATAGTATTTCATTTTTTCGAGGTATCACAAGGATTATTTTAGGATTGGAATCCTTCCTACTGGATTTATTTTGGATATATTTTTGACTTAGGGAATTTTTGGACTTGAATTTTTGAATTTTTGGACTTTAATGGGACACTTGATTGACTATTGATTTTTGTATGGATTGATTTATCTATTTAATTTGGAATTATTTGGTTAAGTATATTCACGGGTAGGATGACAGAAAGGTTGTATTATTACCATATTTTTCGCCGTATAAGACGCACCTGACCATAAGACGCACCTAGGTTTTAGAGGCAGAAAACAGGAAAAAAAAAATTCTGAACTAATGGACTGCAGACATAGTACAGGAGATGACCAGAGACTGCAGACACAGTACAGGAGATGACCAGAGACTGCGGACAGCACAGGGATGACCAGAGACTGCGGACAGCACAGGGATGACCAGAGACTGCGGACAGCACAGGGATGACCAGAGACTGCGGACAGTACAGGAGATGACCAGAAACTGCGGACAGCACAGGGATGACCAGAGACTGCAGACAGCACAGGGATGACCAGAGACTGCGGACAGCACAGGGATGACCAGAGACTGCGGACAGCACAGGGATGACCAGAGACTGCAGACAGCACAGGGATGACTGCTGACCTTTGGGGAGGTGGGGAGCGGGTACCTGAATTTGACAGGTACCCGCTCTTACTTCCGCAGAGTTTTTGATCTTACCTGTTCCTCGATCCAGCCGCGCGCTGTCTTCCCGGCTTCTGTAATGGCGCTCGGCATGACAGCCGGGTTCCCAATGCGCATGAGCGAGAAGCACTTGCGCTTTGTGATTGGTCCGGCGGCTTCTGGGATCTGTCATGTGTCCCAGGTACCGCCTTACCATTCACAAAAAGCACCGCTTCTCGTGCATGTGCACTTGGCACCCGGCTGTCATGCCCAGTGCCCACACTACAGAAGCCGGGAAGATAGCACGCCGCTGGATAGAGGAACAGGTAAGGTCCCGCTGCAGAGCTGAGCGGCCAGCCCGGTATTCTGACACGGCCGCGGTGGAAATACCGGACCGGCCGCTCCATATTCGCCTTATAAGACACACTGACATTTCCCCCCCAGTTTTGGGGAAGAAAAAGTGCGTCTTAAACGGCAAAAAATACGGTATATGGATACACTACCAAAATAATGAATCGCTCTGAAACCAAATCGTTCTAACATAATGATTAAGACTAAATGAAATTATTTACTTAACAAATAAAGCCGAAACAAATGTTTCTGTCATGTGCATTCTACTAGTCTCTCGCAATGTCATGCTAATGTAAAAGCGTCAAAACTTCTAGTACAGTTTGGGCAAGAGAAAACATTGAGAAGAGGTCAATCCGAAGTACGCGGCTGACCTGGCTTACCTATATTCAAAGGTGAAGAGAGTTTGGTAAATTGCGTGCGGCAGAGAGAAACAGGACGCCATTATCCAGATGATGGCAATGTAAGCCACCCCTCTAACAGTCGATATCCGTGGCTTTAATGGATGCATGATAACCTGGAAATTGAAAAAGAGAATCTGTTTACAGACTAACGCCATACAAATGTTGTTGGTTTTGACCACGGTTATTGCTTTGTCCCCATAAGGGGAAATCTTACTTCACGTTCTGTCATGGTGGCAACTAGAGATGAGCGAAGTATTCAAAAATTCGATTCGGCTGATTCGGCGAATTCGAGGAATAAATTCGATTCGATGCGAATATATTCGCTGCGATTTTAACTTATAAAAGGGTGTTTCTAGGCTTCAGAGAGCCTTTATATTAGTGCAGAACACTGTACCTTTAATTTAAATGCCCTTGGAGTCTGCTGGGGAAGAGAAATAATACTGTCATTCAGTATGACATGCAGATGAGTGCCGTCGATCTTAGAATCACCGCACACTTCACTCATTAGGGCAGTCACGGGGCCAAAACCAGAGTGTGGAGCCACAGTGCGGCGGTGGAGACAGCAGCAATGGGAGGCCATACAGCACCCTATGACAAAAATGGAACCCACCAGCAGTGTGAGGAGACCTGAAAGTGGCACATGGCAGAGTGTGGCGATGGAGACAGCAGCAATGGGAGGCCGTACAGGGACCCATGACACACTCTGGACCTGGCAGCAGCATTAGGAGGCGGTACAGGGGCCCATGGCAGATTACGGGCCTGGCAGCAGCAATGGGAGGCCCGTAATCTGCCAGCACCCTATGACAAAATGGAACACACCAGCAGTGTGAGGAGACCTGAAAGTGGCACATGGCAGAGTGTGGCGATGGAGACAGCAGCAATGGGAGGCCGTACAGGGACCCATGAGAGACTCTGGACCTGGCAGCAGCATGAGGAGGCGGTACAGGGGCCCATGGCAGATTACGGGCCTGGCAGCAGCAATGGGAGGCCCGTAATCTGCCAGCACCCTATGACAAAATGGAACCCACCAGCAGTGTGAGGAGACCTGAAAGTGGCACATGTTTGGGGCATGATTCATGGCGGATTTAGTCAGTTGTGTCAGGAACTGGTGGTTTGAACTCCAGACTAATCCACGCCTGATTCATTTTCACAAACGTGAGTCTCTCCACACTTTGGGTGGACAGTCGTGTCCTCCGCGGAGTTACAATACCTCCTGCCGCACTAAACACGCGCTCCGATGCCACGCTACTGGCCGGGCATGACAGCCTTTCAAGGGCAAATTCAGCTAGTTGGGGCCAAAGGTCAAGTTTCGTTGCCCAGTAGTCAAGGGGATTGTCTACCTCGGTTGGCAGGGTGCTGTCCAAGTAGGCCCAAGCCTGTTGTTTGAGGTCCTGCTCCAGGTCCACCTGATGCTGCTGCTGCTGCGGCTGGTTAGTAGTTTCCTCACTGCGCTGGTGAAGAAAGCTACTCATCATCGACTGCAGACTGAGGCAGCCGCTGCTGGTGGAGCTGCCACTGCTCCTACCACCCCACCCCTCCCCTGCTGCCATGGCAGTGGAACGCGAGCGCACAGGGCCCACAGTGTCTGAGGATGGACGTTGGCGCAGAAAGGCAGAGACCAGCTGACTATATAGGTGGTTTTTATAGTACTTTATTTTGGCCTCCCTCTCAGCAGGTGTGAAAAAGGCCACCATTTTTGAACGGTAGCGAGGGTCCAACAAGGTGGACAGCCAAAAGTCATCCCTCTGTCTGATGGTTATTATTCGGCTGTCGCTACGCAAGCAACCGAGCATGCTATGGGCCATTTGTGCCAAGGAATGCGAGGGACTCCCTGCCTCCATCTCCACAGCATACTGCCACGGTGCGTCTGGGTCCTCTGTCTCCTCCTCCTCCTCCTCTACCAGATGCTCCTGCTCCTCCACTCCTGTCCGCCGAGTGGAAAAACCACCCATTTCACTCAATAATTCCTGAGCACCAATGTCCTCCTCTACCTCCTCCTCTTCTTCCTGTCCTGCCCCCACAGGGGTCATGTGGCGTTGAGATCTGTGCGCCACGTCTACCGCACCCTGACCAGCCATTGTTAACAGCATTTGTTCCAGGACATGCAACAGAGGAATGACGTCGTTCATCCCATAGTCCTGCCGACTCACGAATAGCGTGGCCTCCTCAAAGGCCCTGAGCAAGCGGCAGGTGTCACGCATGAGCTGCCAATGGCTGACATCTAAGTTACACAGGGAGTACCTTTATCCGCTTGTAACATCAGGAAATCTGTGATGGCCTTTCGCTGTTCGTAAAGGCGGTCTAACATATGTAGGGTTGAATTCCACCTTGTTGCAACGTCACAGCATGAGGAGTCGGTACGGGGGCCCATGGCAGATTACGGGCCTGGCAGCAGCAATGGGAGGCCCGTAATCTGCCAGCACCCTATGACAAAAAATGTAACACACCAGCAGTGTGAGGAGACCTGAAAGTGGCACATGGCAGAGTGTGGCGATGGAGACAGCAGCAATGGGAGGCCGTACAGGGACCCATGAGAGACTCTGGACCTGGCAGCAGCATGAGGAGGCGGTACGGGGGCCCATGGCAGATTACGGGCCTGGCAGCAGCAATGGGAGGCCCGTAATCTGCCAGCACCCTATGACAAAAAATGGAACACACCAGCAGTGTGAGGAGACCTGAAAGTGGCACATGGCAGAGTGTGGCGATGGAGACAGCAGCAATGGGAGGCCGTACAGGGACCCATGAGAGACTCTGGACCTGGCAGCAGCATGAGGAGGCGGTACGGGGGCCCATGGCAGATTACGGGCCTGGCATCAGCAATGGGAGGCCTGTAATCTGCCAGCACCCTATGACAAAAAATGTAACACACCAGCAGTGTGAGGAGACCTGAAAGTGGCACATGGCAGAGTGTGGCGATGGAGACAGCAGCAATGGGAGGCCGTACAGGGACCCATGAGAGACTCTGGACCTGGCAGCAGCATGAGGAGGCGGTACAGGGGCCCATGGCAGATTACGGGCCTGGCAGCAGCAATGGGAGGCCCGTAATCTGCCAGCACCCTATGACAAAAAATGGAACACACCAGCTGTGTGAGGAGACCTGAAAGTGGCACATGGCAGAGTGTGGCGATGGAGACAGCAGCAATGGGAGGCCGTACAGGGACCCATGAGAGACTCTGGACCTGGCAGCAGCATGAGGAGGCGGTACAGGGGCCATTGGCAGATTAGGGGCCTGGCAGCAGCAATGGGAGGCCCGTAATCTGCCAGCACTCTATGACAAAATGGAACACACCAGCAGTGTGAGGAGACCTGAAAGTGGCACATGGCATGACACACTGTGGACCTGGCAGCAGCATGAGGAGGCGGTACAGGGGCCCATGGCAGATTACAGGCCTGGCAGCAGCAATGGGAGGCCCGTAATCTGCCAGCACCCTATGACAAAAAATGGAACACACCAGCAGTGTGTGAGGAGACCTGAAAGTGGCACATGGCAGAGTGTGGCGATGGAGACAGCAGCAATGGGAGGCCGTACAGGGACCCATGAGAGACTCTGGACCTGGCAGCAGCATGAGGAGGCGGTACAGGGGCCCATGGCAGATTACAGGCCTGGCAGCAGCAATGGGAGGCCCGTAATCTGCCAGCACCCTATGACAAAAAATGGAACACACCAGCAGTGTGTGAGGAGACCTGAAAGTGGCACATGGCAGAGTGTGGCGATGGAGACAGCAGCAATGGGAGGCCGTACAGGGACCCATGAGACACTGTGGACCTGGCAGCAGCATGAGGAGGCGGTACAGGGGCCCATGGCAGATTAGGGGCCTTGCAACAGCAATGGGAGGCCCGTAATCTGCCAGCACCCTATGACAAAAAATGGAACACACCAGCAGTGTGTGAGGAGACCTGAAAGTGGCACATGGCAGAGTGTGGCGATGGAGACAGCAGCAATGGGAGGCCGTACAGGGACCCATGACACACTCTGGACCTGGCAGCAGCATGAGGAGGCGGTACAGGGGCCCACGGCAGATTACGGGCCTGGCAGCAGCAATGGGAGGCCCGTAATCTGCCAGCACCCTATGACAAAAAATGGAACACACCAGCAGTGTGAGGAGACCTGAAAGTGGCACATGGCAGAGTGTGGCGATGGAGACAGCAGCAATGGGAGGCCGTACAGGGACCCATGAGACACACTGGACCTGGCAGCAGCATGAAGAGGCAGTACAGGGGCCCACGGCAGATTACGGGCCTGGCAGCAGCAATGGGAGGCCCGTAATCTGCCAGCACCCTATGACAAAAAATGGAACACACCAGCAGTGTGAGGAGACCTGAAAGACCTGGTTAGTAGTTTCCTCACTGCGCTGGTGAAGAAAGCTACTCATCATCGACTGCAGACTGAGGCAGCCGCTGCTGGTGGTGCTTCCACTGTTCCTACCACCCCACCCCTCCCCTGCTGCCATGGCAGCGGAACGCGAGCGCACAGGGCCCACAGTGTCTGAGGATGGACGTTGGCGCACAAAGGCAGAGACCAATTGACTACATAGGTGGTTTTTATAGTACGTTATTTTGGCCTCCCTCTCAGCAGGTGTGAAAAAGGCCACCATTTTTGAACGGTAGCGAGGGTCCAACAAGGTGGACAGCCAAAAGTCATCCCTCTGTCTGATGGTTATTATTCGGCTGTCGCTACGCAAGCAAGCGAGCATGCTATGGGCCATTTGTGCCAAGGAATGCGAGGGACTCCCTGCCTCCATCTCCACAGCATACTGCCACGGTGCGTCTGGGTCCTCTGTCTCCTCCTCCTCCTCCTCTACCAGATGCTCCTGCTCCTCCACTCCTGTCCGCTGAGTGGAAAAACCACCCATTTCACTCAATAATTCCTGAGCACAAATGTCCTCCTCTACCTCCTCCTCTTCTTCCTGTCCTGCCCCCACAGGGGTCATGTGGCGTTGAGATCTGTGCGCCACGTCTACCGCACCCTGACCAGCCATTGTTAACAGCATTTGTTCCAGGACGTGCAACAGAGGAATGACGTCGTTCATCCCATAGTCCTGCCGACTCGCGAATAGCGTGGCCTCCTCAAAGGGCCTGAGCAAGCGGCAGGTGTCACGCATGAGCTGCCAATGGCTGACATCGAAGTTACACAGGGGAGTACCTTTATCCGCTTGTAACATCAGGAAATCGGTGATGGCCTTTCGCTGTTCGTAAAGGCGGTCTACCATGTGTAGGGTTGAATTCCACCTTGTTGCAACGTCGCAGATCAGGCGATGCTGTGGAATTCCGTTCTGCCGCTGCAGCTCAAGGAGGGTGTGCTTTGCGGTGTAGGAATGGCTGAAATGCATGCAAAGTTTACGTGACATTTTAAGGATGTCTTGCAGTGGGATGGTGGATTTTAGGAACCGCTTGACAACCAGATTGAACACGTGAGCCATGCATGGCGCATGGCACAACCTTCCTTGACGCAGAGCAGACACCATGTTCTTTCCGTTGTCGGTCAACATGGTTCCGATTTTCAGTTTGTGCGGAGACAGCCATCTGTCGATTTCTCTGTTCATTACACTGAGAAGTTCCTCCCCTGTGTGACTACGTTCGCCAAGGCATACCAGGTGCAGCACAGCGTGACACCGTTGCGCCCTGCACATGTGATATGCCGGTCGGGTAATGGGACTTGGCACGGGGGTGGCGGCTGAGGACACGGCGGAAGAAGAGGTGGTAGAGGCGGACATCTTTTGTGGACCAAGGATGTGCAAACGTGGAGGCAAAAGCGGCGTGACCTGTCCAAGTTGCTGGTGCGGCTGTGCCGGCACCACGTTCACCCAGTGGGCCGTAAATGACATGTACTGTCCCTGACCGTAGTTACAGCTCCACACGTCGGCGCTGCCGTGCACTTTGGCAGAGACCGACATGCTCAAAGACTGGCCCACCATCTCTTCTACATGTGAATGCAGGGCTGGCACTGCCTTTTTGGCGAAGAAATGACGGCTTGGCACTCTCCACCGAGGCGCGGCACAAGCCATCATTTCTCGGAAAGGTGCTGAGTCCACCACTTGGAAAGGGAGGGACTGCAGCACCAGCAACTTGGACAGGAGGACGTTCAGCTTCTGCACCGTCGGGTGCGTGCTCGCAAACTGTTGTCTCTTGGAAACGGATTCCAAGAAAGACTGCTGACGGAATCCGTGAAGAGGAGTAGCAGGAGAAGGAGCATCTGAACGAGCGGAAGATGCCAACGAGCGACAACTCCCCTCAGCAGAGGTGTTGGAGCCTTGACTGGCTGATAGAGGGCGATTGACGTCGGGTGACGGAGCAAGTAACGGAGCGGGTGATGGAGCGGGGGCTGGGGCAGGCAGAACCGCCGTATCTTTATCACGGTTTTCCCAGGCCACCAAATGGCGACGCTGCCATATGCTGCCGCAACGCTGTAGTCCCAACATGGGCCCCCTGGCCAAGCTTGACTTTCTGGCCACATAGTCGACATACGGTTACGTTTACTTCCTCGGGCGGCTTGACGAAAAATTGCCACACCGCCGAGTAGGAAACTTTGCCCCCGATACTCCTCACTGGCTGACTGCTACTTCCTCCGTGCACACCGGCACCACTACTGGCCGTGGTGGTAGGCTGCAGTGGAGCTGGTGCTCTACTCTGTGGCCGTTTGCCTCCACTGACACTGCTGCGACCCTGCTGCCTCCTGGGCAACCCACCGACTGTTTTGCTCGCTGCCAAGCTGCCACCCTCTTCTCCTGATGATGCGGAAGCAATAGCCTGATGACGACGAGGCTGCCAAGTGCGATCAGCCTCATCATCATCAATTAGGGTCTCCGCCTCACTACTAGCCCCCTCGGCTGCGTGTGGGTCAGGAGACAGACCTGTCTCTAGACCGGCTACCGAGCCACTCTCCTCGCCACTACTTCTTCGCCTGGCTGCTGAAGAGGCGGATGTCTCCCCCCGTTCCTGACCGCCCTCTGTTAGCTCTTCCTCACTGTACAGTGGGGCTGAGCCCACAGCATGCGATACTTCGCTTGGTGAGGGAACACCAAAGGACAGGGGCAGGTCGAGGACACGTGATTTCAGTGGGCTTGCTCCCGGGCCATGCCAACTAACGGTTGTGTCTGACGTACCAACCGACCGTTGGCTGTAGGTGTCAGAGGTGACCTGGGAAGAGGAAGACGACCGAGCCAACCAATCGATGACGGCAGGGTTGTCGGTGGAGACACAACCGCTGGATGACACCGGGAGCAATGGCCTCTGGCTGCGACTAGTGCTGCCTCGACCCCTTCCTCTGCTGCCACGTCTGCTCGCTCCTAAAACATTGCCTCCTCTGCCACTCCTCTGCATGTTGTCTGACATACTCTTTAATTCAACGATTATGTGTCCCTGAGTAACAATTCTGTGTCCCTGAGTAACAATTCTGTGTCTGTCCCTGAGTAACAATTCTGTGTCCCTGAGTAACAATTCTGTGTCCCTCAGTAACAATTCTATGTCCCTCAGTAACATTTCTGTGTCCCTCAGTAACAATTCTGTGTCCCTCAGTAACAATTCTGTGTCTGTCCCTGAGTAACAATTCTGTGTCCCTCAGTAACAATTCTGTGTCCCTCAGTAACAATTCTGTGTCTGTCCCTGAGTAACAATTGTGTGTCCCTCAGTAACAATTCTGTGTCCCTCAGTAACAATTCTGTGTCCCTCAGTAACAATTCTGTGTCTGTCCCTGAGTAACAATTCTGTGTCCCTCAGTAACAATTCTGTTTCCCTCAGTAACAATTCTGTGTCTGTCCCTGAGTAACAATTCTGTGTCCCTGAGTAACAATTCGGTGTCCCTGAGTAACAATTCGGTGTCCCTCAGTAACAATTCTGTGTCCCTCAGTAACAATTCTGTGTCTGTCCCTCAGTAACAATTCTGTGTCTGTCCCTGAGTAACAATTCTGTGTCCCTGAGTAACAATTCTGTGTCCCTCAGTAACAATTCTGTGTCCCTCAGTAACAATTCTGTGTCTGTCCCTGAGTAACAATTCTGTGTCTGTCCCTCAGTAACAATTCTGTGTCCCTCAGTAACAATTCTGTGTCCCTCAGTAACAATTCTGTGTCCCTCAGTAACAATTCTGTGTCCCTGAGTAACAGTTCTGTGTCCCTGAGTAACAATTCTGTATCCCTCAGTAACAATTCTGTGTCCCTCAGTAACAATTCTGTGTCTGTTCCTGAGTAACAATTCTGTGTCTGTCCCTGAGTAACAATTCTGTGTCTGTCCCTCAGTAACAATTCTGTGTCCCTCAGTAACAATTCTGTGTCCCTGAGTAACAATTCTGTGTCCCTGAGTAACGATTCTGTGTCCCTGAGTAACAATTCTGTGTCCCTCAGTAACGATTCTGTGTCCCTCAGTAACAATTCTGTGTCCCTGAGTAACAATTCTGTGTCCCTGAGTAACAATTCTGTGTCCCTGAGTAACAATTCTGTGTCTGTCCCTGAGTAACAATTCTGTGTCTGTCCCTGAGTAACAATTCTGTGTCCCTGAGTAACAATTCTGTGTCCCTCAGTAACAATTCTGTGTCCCTCAGTAACAATTCTGTGTCTGTTCCTGAGTAACAATTCTGTGTCTGTCCCTGAGTAACAATTCTGTGTCTGTCCCTCAGTAACAATTCTGTGTCCCACAGTAACAATTCTGTGTCCCTGAGTAACAATTCTGTGTCCCTGAGTAACGATTCTGTGTCCCTGAGTAACAATTCTGTGTCCCTCAGTAACGATTCTGTGTCCCTCAGTAACAATTCTGTGTCCCTGAGTAACAATTCTGTGTCCCTGAGTAACAATTCTGTGTCTGTCCCTGAGTAACAATTCTGTGTCTGTCCCTGAGTAACAATTCTGTGTCCCTGAGTAACAATTCTGTGTCCCTGAGTAACAATTCTGTGTCCCTGAGTAACAATTCTGTGTCTGTCCCTGAGTAACAATTCTGTGTCTGTCCCTGAGTAACAATTCTGTGTCTGTCCCTGAGTAACAATTCTGTGTCTGTCCCTCAGTAACAATTCTGTGTCCCTCAGTAACAATTCTGTGTCCCTCAGTAACAATTCTGTGTCCCTCAGTAACAATTCTGTGTCCCTCAGTAACAATTCTGTGTCTGTCGCCTCAGTAACAATTCTGTGTCTGTCCCTGAGTAACAATTCTGTGTATGTCCCTGAGTAACAATTCTGTGTCCCTCAGTAACAATTCTGTGGCCCTAAGTAACGTTTCTGTGGCCCTAAGTAACATTTCTGTGGCCCTAAGTAACGATTCTGTGGCCCTAAGTAAAGTTTATGTGGCCCTAAGTAACGTTTCTGTGGCCCTAAGTAACGATTCTGTGGCCCTAAGTAACGATTCTGTGGCCCTAAGTAACGTTTCTGTGGCCCTAAGTAACGTTTCTGTGGCCCTAAGTAACGATTCTGTGGCCCTAAGTAACGATTCTGTGGCACTAAGTAACGTTTCTGTGGCCCTAAGTAACGTTTCTGTGGCCCTAAGTAACGATTCTGTTGCCCTAAGTAAAGTTTCTGTGGCCCTAAGTAACGTTTCTGTGGCCCTAAGTAACGATTCTGTGGCCCTAAGCAACGTTTCTGTGGCCCTAAGTAACGTTTCTGTGGCCCTAAGTAACGATTCTGTGGCCCTAAGTAACGTTTCTGTGGCCCTAAGTAACGTTTCTGTGGCCCTAAGTAACGTTTCTCTGGCCCTAAGTAACGTTTCTGTGTCCCTAAGTAACGTTTCTGTGTCCCTAAGTAACGTTTCTGTGTCCCTAAGTAACCTTTCTCTGGCCCTAAGTAACGTTTCTGTGTCCCTAACTCTCTCTCTCAATACAGACAGCTCTGCCTCTCTTGAATGACTGGAGGCAAATGGAGAATTCTAAAATGGCCGCCATTTATAGCTCGACCATTACACAGTGCTGGCTGGCTGGCTGCTGATTGGCTAATGCGATCACATGTCATGAATGAATGCATTATGGGTCAGCGCGCCTTGTCTGCGCGCCTTCCCAGACATCCCCGCTCCGTCGCCGCCATTTTAGGAAAAATTTCGATTCGTGCATCCGAAGTCTGCTAATTTTCGGATTCGTCGCGAATCGAAATTTTCCTAATATTCGAAACGAATTCCACTTCGCCGAGTTCGATTCGCTCATCTCTAGTGGCAACGTGTTCAATTCTGACAAATAGGGTGTCACTTGGACAGCAATGAAGGAGGAATGCAGTATCTGCAATGGTGATGCAGACATTAACAACCTTGAAAATGTTTCAAACTCTTTTCCATTCCAGAGTGACTTCATTAGAGAAATTTCCTCATTTCCCAGACCAGTGAAAGGAAGATAGGAAGTGAGGGGAAATCTCCCCCAAGGGGATATACTCAACAAAGTAAACCTGACATTCTAACTAAAAGTTTTCAACGGAAATGTAATGTAACAAAAAATTTAATATATTGCAGCTTACCAATCAGATGTGGTGGCTGCATTAGTTTTATTTATATATTTATTTATTGGGGGGGGGGGTCCTCCTCAGTTTCACCTGGTGATCTGACTAGTAACTCACCTCCTGTATTAGAGTGCCCCCACTCTGGATGAAGGAGCACAGGGGGCACCTTTGGACAACAGCATTGTCAGTCTGGGGGAGGGGAGTGTTAAATGGACTAGCAGATTTACATAACAACACTAACAAACTGAAGCCACGTTCCAGCTAACACTTTATATTTTGTTAAAGCAATTTTTTTTTCATTTGACATAAAGGTTTTACATAAATAAAATAAAAAATCTTATCATTGTAAGTACCCCTTCCAGTGTTAAATGGTTTGACTCAACCCTGTGACTGATACATCTGTGGGGGGAGCTTGTTCTGTTAAAAAAAAACAACAGACTTACTGACTGGATCAGCAGGTGAACACAAGAAAAAAAAGAGAACGAATGCAGCCTCACATCTAAGAACTGGTAATCTGCAATATAATACATGTTTGCTTTTGAGTTTAATAATGCTTTAAGGGCAAAGGTACATAGCTACATAGTTAGTCTGGCTGAAAAAAGACAAAAGTCCATTCTGTTCAACCACAAAAAAATAGTTATAATCCTATACCCACACTTGATCCAGAGGAAAGTAAAACACCCAGCAAAAGCATGAATCAATTTGCTCCTGCAGGGGAAAAAATTCCTTCCTGATCCCCCGAGAGGCAATCGGATATTCCCTGGATCAACTATACCTATAAATGTTAGTGTTCAGTTATATTCTGTGTATCTAAGAAATAATCCAGGACTTTTTTGAAGAAATTCACTGAGCTGGCCAGAACCAACTCTTGAGGGAGTCTATTCCACATTTTCGCAGCTCTCACTGTGAAGAAACCTTTCCGTGTTTGGAGATTAAATTTATTTTCTTCCAGACGTAAAGAGTGCCCCCTTGTCCTCTGTGATGACCTCAGGGTGAATAGCTCTACACCGAGTTCACTATATGAACCACTGATGTATTTATACATGTTGATCATATCCCCCCTTAATCTCCTCTTCTCAAGAGAGAATAAATTCAGTTCCTCTAATCTTTCCTCATAGCTGATCTCCTCCATGCCTCTTATCAGTTTGGTTGCCCTTCTCTGTACTTTCTCCAGTTCCTTAATGTTCTTTTTGTGAATTGGTGCCCAAAACTGAACTGCATATTCCAGATGAGGTGTTACTAATGATTTGTACCGGGGTAATATGATATCTCTCTCTCTGGAGTCTATACCTCTTTTAATACAAGAGAGGATTTTGCTCGCTTTAGAAACCGCAGCTTGGCATTGCATGCCATTATTAAGCTTGTGATCTACCAGAACCCCCAGATCCTTCTCTACCATTGATTCCCCCAGTTGTACCCCCCCTAGTATGTATGATGCATGCATATTCTTAGCCCCCAAGTGCATAACCTTACATTTATCAACAGTAAACCTCATTTGCCACATAGTTGCCCAATTAAACATTGCATTGAGGTCGGCTTGTAAGTTGGAGACATTCTGTAAGGACGTTATTCCACTGCACAGCTTGGTGTCATCTGCAAAGACTGAAACGGGATTTTTAATCCCAGACCCTATATCGTTTATAAATATATTAGGAAGTAAGGGTCCCAACACTGAACCTTGGGGTACACCACTGACAACTAGAGATGAGCGAATCGAACATGGCGAAGTGGAATTCGTTTTGAATATTGGGAAATATTCGATTCGCGCCGAATCCGAAAATTAGCCAACTTCGGATGCACGACTCGAATTTTCCCAAAAATGGCGGCGACATGTGTGGCGACGGAGCGGGGATCTCTGGGAAGGCGCGCAGACAAGGCGCGCTGACCCATAATGCATTCATTCATGACATGTGATCGCATTAGCCAATCAGCAGCCAGCCAGCCAGCACTGTGTAATGGTGGAGCTATAAATTGCGGCCATCTTACAATTCTCCATTAGCCTGCGGTCATTCAAGAGAGACAGACCTGTCTGTATTAGGGACAGAGTTAGGGCCAGAGAGACTTTAGGGCCACAGAATCGTTACTTAGGGAAACAGAATCGTTACTTAGGGACACAGAATCGTTACTCAGGGACACAGAATTGTTAAGCAGGGACACAGAATTGTTACTCAGGGACAGACACAGAATTGTTACTGAGGGACACAGAATTGTTACTGAGGGACACAGAATTGTTACTCAGGGACACAGAATTGTTACTCAGGGACACAGAATTGTTACTGAGGGACACAGAATTGTTACTCAGGGACAGACACAGAATTGTTACTGAGGGACACAGAATTGTTACTGAGGGATACAGAATTGTTACTCAGGGACACAGAATTGTTACTCAGGGACACAGAATTGTTACTCAGGGACAGACACAGAATTGTTACTGAGGGACACAGAATTGTTACTGAGGGACACAGAATTGTTACTGAGGGACACAGAATTGTTACTCAGGGACACAGAATTGTTACTGAGGGACACAGAATTGTTACTCAGGGACACAGAATTGTTACTCAGGGACAGACACAGAATTGTTACTCAGGGACACAGAATTGTTACTGAGGGACACAGAATTGTTACTCAGGGACAGACACAGAATTGTTACTCAGGGACACAGAATTGTTACTCAGGGACACAGAATTGTTACTCAGGGACACAGAATTGTTACTCAGGGACAGACACAGAATTGTTACTCAGGGTCAGACACAGAATTGTTACTCAGGGACAGACACAGAATTGTTACTCAGGGACACAGAATTGTTACTGAGGGACACAGAATTGTTACTCAGGGACAGACACAGAATTGTTACTCAGGGACACAGAATTGTTACTCAGGGACACAGAATTGTTACTGAGGGACACAGAATTGTTACTCAGGGACAGACACAGAATTGTTACTCAGGGACACAGAATTGTTACTGAGGGACACAGAATTGTTACTCAGGGACACAGAATTGTTACTCAGGGACAGACACAGAATTGTTACTCAAGGACAGACACAGAATTGTTACTCAGGGACACAGAATTGTTACTCAGGGACACAGAATCGTTACTGAGGGACACAGAATTGTTACTGAGGGACACAGAATCGTTACTCAGGGACACAGAATTGTTACTCGGACACAGAATTGTTACTGAGGGACACAGAATTGTTACTCAGGGACAGACACAGAATTGTTACTGAGGGCCACAGAATTGTTACTCAGGGACACAGAATTGTTACTCAGGGACAGACACAGAATTGTTACTCAGGGATACAGAATTGTTACTCAGGGACACAGAATTGTTACTGAGGGACACAGAATTGTTACTGAGGGACACAGAATCGTTACTGAGGGACACAGAATTGTTACTCAGGGACACAGAATTGTTACTGAGGGACACAGAATCGTTACTCAGGGACACAGAATTGTTACTCAGGGACACAGAATTGTTACTCAGGGACACAGAATTGTTACTCAGGGACACAGAATCGTTGAATTAAAGAGTATATCAGACAACACGCAGAGGAGTGGCAGAGGAGGCAATGTTTCAGGAGCGAGCAGACGTGGCAGCAGAGGAAGGGGTCGAGGCAGCACTAGTCGCAGCCAGAGGCCAGTGCTCCCGGTGTCATCCAGCGGTCGTGTCTCTACCGACAACCCTGCCGTCATCGATTGGTTGGCTCGGTCGTCTTCCTCTTCCCAGGTCACCTCTGACACCTACAGCCAACGGTCGGTGGGTACGTCAGACACAACCGTTAGTTGGCATGGCCCGGGAGCAAGCCCACTGAAATCACGTGTCCTCGACCTGCCCCTGTCCTTTGGTGTTCCCTCACCAAGCGAAGTATCGCATGCTGTGGGCTCAGCCCCACTGTACAGTGAGGAAGAGCTAACAGAGGGCGGTCAGGAACGGGGGGAGACATCCGCCTCTTCAGCAGCCAGGCGAAGAAGTAGTGGCGAGGAGAGTGGCTCGGTAGCCGGTCTAGAGACAGGTCTATCTCCTGACCCACACGCAGCCGAGGGGGCTAGTAGTGAGGCGGAGACCCTAATTGATGATGATGAGGCTGATCGCACTTGGCAGCCTCGTCGTCATCTGCCAGGCCCATAATCTGCCATGGGCCCCTGTACCGCCTCCTCATGCTGCTGCCAGGTCCGTAATCTGTCATGGGCCCCTGTACCGCCTCCTCATGCTGCTGCCAGGTCCAGAGTGTCTCATGGGTCCCTGTACGGCCTCCCATTGCTGCTGTCTCCATCGCCACACTCTGCCATGTGCCACTTTCAGGTCTCCTCACACTGCTGGTGGGTTCCATTTTGTCATAGGGTGCTGGCAGATTACGGGCCGCCCATTGCTGCTGCCAGGCCCGTAATCTGTCATGGGCCCCTGTACTGCCTCCTCATGCTGCTGCCAGGTCCAGAGTGTGTCATGGGTCCCTGTACGGCCTCCCATTGCTGCTGTCTCCATCGCCACACTCTGCCATGTGCCACTTTCAGGTCTCCTCACACTGCTGGTGTGTTCCATTTTGTCATAGGGTGCTGGCAGATTACGGGCCTCCCATTGCTGCTGCCAGGCCCGTAATCTGTCATGGACCCCTGTACCGCCTCCTCATGCTGCTGCCAGGCCCGTAATCTGTCATGGGTCCCTGTACGGCCTCCCATTGCTGCTGTCTCCATCGCCACACTCTGCCATTTGTCACTTTCAGGTCTCCTCACACTGCTGGTGGGTTCCATTTTGTCATAGGGTGCTGGCAGATTACGGGCCTCCCATTGCTGCTGCCAGGCCCGTAATCTGTCATGGGCCCCTGTACCGCCTCCTCATGCTGCTGCCAGGTCCAGAGTGTGTCATGGGTCCCTGTACGGCCTCCCATTGCTGCTGTCTCCATCACCACACTCTGCCATGTGCCACTTTCAGGTCTCCTCACACTGCTGGTGGGTTCCATTTTGTCATAGGGTGCTGGCAGATTACGGGCCTCCCATTGCTGCTGCCAGGCCCGTAATCTGTCATGGGCCCCTGTACCGCCTCCTCATGCTGCTGCCAGGCCCGTAATCTGTCATGGGTCCCTGTACGGCCTCCCATTGCTGCTGTCTCCATCGCCACACTCTGCCATGTGCCACTTTCAGGTCTCCTCACACTGCTGGTGGGTTCCATTTTGTCATAGGGTGCTGGCAGATTACGGGCCTCCCATTGCTGCTGCCAGGCCCGTAATCTGTCATGGGCCCCTGTACCGCCTCCTCATGCTGCTGCCAGGCCCGTAATCTGTCATGGGTCCCTGTACGGCCTCCCATTGCTGCTGTCTCCATCGCCACACTCTGCCATGTGCCACTTTCAGCTCTCCTCACACTGCTGGTGGGTTCCATTTTGTCATAGGGTGCTGGCAGATTACGGGCCTCCCATTGCTGCTGCCAGGCCCGTAATCTGTCGTGGGCCCCTGTACCGCCTCCTCATGCTGCTGCCAGGCCCGTAATCTGTCATGGGTCCCTGTACGGCCTCCCATTGCTGCTGTCTCCATCGCCACACTCTGCCATGTGCCACTTTCAGGTCTCCTCACACTGCTGGTGGGTTCCATTTTGTCATAGGGTGCTGGCAGATTACGGGCCTCCCATTGCTGCTGCCAGGCCCGTAATCTGCCATGGGCCCCTGTACCGCCTCCTCATGCTGCTGCCAGGCCCGTAATCTGTCATGGGTCCCTGTACGGCCTCCCATTGCTGCTGTCTCCATCACCACACTCTGCCATGTGCCACTTTCAGGTCTCCTCACACTGCTGGTGGGTTCCATTTTGTCATAGGGTGCTGGCAGATTACGGGCCTCCCATTGCTGCTGCCAGGCCCGTAATCTGCCATGGGCCCCCGTACCGACTCCTCATGCTGCTGCCAGGCCCGTAATCTGTCATGGGCCCCTGTACCGACTCCTCATGCTGCTGCCAGGTCCAGAGTGTGTCATGGGTCCCTGTACGGCCTCCCATTGCTGCTGTCTCCATCGCCACACTCTGCCATGTGCCACTTTCAGGTCTCCTCACACTGCTGGTGGGTTCCATTTTGTCATAGGGTGCTGTATGGCCTCCCATTGCTGCTGCCTCCACCGCCACACTGTGGCTCCACACTCTGGTTTTGGCCCCGTGACTGCCCAAATGAGTGAAGTGTGCGGTGATTCTAAGATCGACGGCACTCATCTGCATGTCATACTGACTGACAGTATTATTTCTCTTCCCCAGCAGACTCCAAGGGCATTTAAATTAAAGGTACAGTGTTCTGCACTAATATAAAGGCTCTCTGAAGCCTAGAAACACCCTTTTTATAAGTTAAATTCGCAGCGAATATATTCGACTCGAATCGAATTTATTCCGCGAATTCGCCGAATCAGCCGAATCGAATTTTTGAATACTTCGCTCATCTCTACTGACAACCCTAGACCATTCAGAGTATGAATTCAGAGTTTTTCCAAGCCCACAGGCTTTAACTTACACATTAGCCATGTGTGGGGAACTGTGCCAAACACTTTAGCAAAATCCAAGTATACCACATTGAACGTCACCCCTCTGTCCAAGGTTTTGCTCACCCCCTCATAAAAAGAAATCAGATTTGTTTGACAACTTCTGTCTTTCATGAATCCATGCTGTCTGTTTTGTTTTGGTTTTTTTTGGTGGATGGTGGAAGGGTCTTTGCCTCCCAGGCTGCTGACTGAGGAAGGTGTATCTGCGGAGAGGTGCAGTCCTTTCCCAAAAAAGAGAACGAAAGCTAAGAAACGGTTCTTTGCTCTCCTAGTTGCCTATCTGGGCCTAGAGCATCCTAAACTCACCTGTTGAAGAAAGTAGAAAGATAGCACTGGACCCGTTAGTTTGTTTTACTGGTATTGTTTTCTTAAGTTATTAATGTTGCAGAAAGATTGCAGCCACAACTGCCAGAAAAATTGTTTGGGATACAAGGAAAAACCCACAGGTAACCTCAGGAGAAATACAGGCTGCTCTGGAAAAAGACGGTGTGGTTGTTTTGAAGGAACACAATATGACAATACTTGAACAAAAATGAGTTCGAGTTGCCAGAAAGAATCCTTTACTGCCTCACCACCACAAAAAAGCCTAATTACAATATACCAAACAACAATTTAACACGCCTCACTGGGCTTATTTGTGGCATTGGAGCAGTTATGGCTTCTATCTGGCAACTTGACCATGCAGCTCATTTTTGTTCAAGCATTGCTGTCTTGTGCTCCTTCAAAACAACAACACCATCTTTTACTCAGAGCAGCCTGTATTTCTCCTGAGGTTACCTGTAGATTTTATTTTTATGCCAAACAATTCTTCTGGCAGTTGTGGCTGTAATCTTTCTTGGTCTACCTGTACTTGGCTTTGGTATCAAGAGATCCTCTAAGTTTCCACTTCTTAAAAAGTGATTAATCTTTTTATATCCTTTTCCATCTTTGCAACGTTCCATCACCTTGTTATGCAGGTTTTTTTACAGTTCTTTTCTGATCCCCATGGCTCAATATCTAGCTTGCTTAGTGCATCCACATAAGAGCTAATACATTTATTGACTATTTATACACAGAAACTAATTGCAATTTAAAAAGCCACAGATGTTGGAAATTAGTCTTTAACCCCTTCACGCCTAAGGGTAAAACAAATCTAAAGGCCTAAGCACAATTCTGCACCATTGACATGTGATAGCAAAACCGTACATATCATCACAACTACTTTGCACATCCAGGTGGATTATACCTTGATTTTTTCAGGACAAATTGGGCTTTCATTTGGTGGTAAATGGTAATGGATATCTCCTGATTTTTTTTTTATTATCAAAGGAAAACTGGCCAAAAATAGTAAAAAAAAACCTTTTTTTTTAATTTAGCTATGTGTTTCTTGTTATGACCATAACCTACCACCAAAGAGCAACCCAAAATAAATTCTCCAGCTCTTGACGATCGCAGCGATACCATATATGTGTATGTTATTTGTTGTTTGTACCCGTAGTACAGCCCAGAAACCATAGTGGGCATTTTGTTTTTGTCTTTTTTTTTTTTTTACCTAAAACACACTAACACTAACTGACACTGACATTAACACTAACTGACACTGATACCAATTTTTTTAAAATCCTGACCTTGACTTTTGACCCTGACCTTTGACCTTGACCCTGACCTGAAGACTAACCCTGGCACTGAACTAGATCAAACCTTGATCTAGGTATTTTTTTTTATTTTTTATTTTATTTTTTTAATATTTATTTATCTTTTTTTTTTTTTACAAACTTTTTTTTTCTTCTCTCTGACAGGAGTTCGAGAGATACAATGTATCTCTCTTCTCCATTCATAGAGAGAGAGAGAAAAAAAAACAAGGGGGCCGGGCTGCACAGTGACTGATCACTGTGATAGCCAATCAGAGGCTATCACAGCGATCATGTGACCCGGGACCGGGAGTCCCGGGTCCCGATCGTTAGAACGGGACCCAGTGCTCTCAGTGACACCGCGGTCTCGGTGCTGGGAGCGCGCTGAGGGGCGCGCTCCCAACACAAAGACAGGTACGCAAATATGCGGCCCCACGGAAAAAAGCCCAGGTCCGTGAGGCCACATATTTGTGTTACGTCGGCGTCAAGGGGTTAATGATCAATTTAACCTGTGTGTCACTTTGTGTGTCTGTGCCAAGGCCAAACATTCCAAAGTATGTATTTTGACCAGGGCCATTTGGGTGATTTTTGTTACCATTATGATTTTAAAAAGGAGCCAAACAATTATGTGATAATCAATGTCTTCATATGATCACTATCCTTAAATAAAAGAAAGTTTTTCGACATGATCACATTTTCAATATCAAAGCCAAAATTCCATGATTTCTGCTAGGGTATGCAAACTTTTGCACACAACTGTATAGAGTATACTGTATATACAGTATTTACACTGCTCAAAAAAATTAAAGGAACAACATATGCTGGATATCTATACTGATATGGACTGGGTAATGTGTTAGGAACGTGAAGATACCCCATCCTTTGATGGAAATGAAAATTATCAACCTACAGAGGACTGAATTCAAAGACACCCTAAAAATCAAAGTGAAAAAATGATGCAGCAAGCTAGTCCATTTTGCTGAAATTTCATTGCAGCAACTCAAAATTGTAGTTTGTATGGCCCCCACATGCTTGTATGCATGCCTGGCAACATCGGGCATGCGCCTAATAAGACGACGGATGGTGTCCTGGAGTATTTCCTCCCAGATCTGGACCAGGGCATCACTGACCTCCTGGACAGTCAACTTGGCGGCGTTGGATGGATCAAAACATGATATCCCAGAGGTGTTCGATTGGATTTAGGTCAGGCGAGCATGGGGGCCATTCAATGGTATCAATTCCTATATCCTCCAGGAACTGCCTGCATATTCTCCCCGCATGAGGCCAGGAATTGTCGTGCTCCAGGAGGAACTCCGGACCCACTGCACCAGCGTAGGGTCTGACAATGGGTCCAAGGATTTCATCTCGATACTTAATGGCAGTCACAGTGCCATTTTTTAGCCTGTAGAGGTCTGTGCTTCCCTCCATGGATATGCCTCCCCAGACCATCACTGACCCACCACCAAAACGGTCATGCTGAATGATGTTACAGGCAGCATAACGTTCTCAATGGCTGCTCTAGACCCTTTCACGTCTGTCACATGTACTCAGGGTGAACCTGCTCTCATCTGTGAAAAGCACAGAGTGCCAGTGGCTGACCTGTCAATTCTGGTGTTCATTGCCAATTGAGCTCTATGGTGCCAGGCAGTGAGTACAGGGCCCACTAGAGGACGTCAGGCCCTCAGGCAACCCTCCTGAAGTCTGTTTCCGATTGTTTGGTCAGACAATCACACCAGTGGCCTGCTGGAGGTCATTTTATAGGGTTCTGGCAGTGCTCATCCCGTTCCTCCTTGCACAAAGGAGCAGATACCGATCCTGCTGATGGGTTAAAACCTTCTACAGCCCTGTCCAGCTCTCCTAGAATAACTGCCTGTCTCCTGGAATCTCCAGCTCTTGAGACTGTGCTCGGAGATACAGCCAACCTTCTGGAAAAGTCACGTATTGATGTGCATCCTGGAGGAGTTGGACTGCCTGTGCAACCTCTGTAGGGTCCAGGTATCACCTCACGCTACCAGTAGTAATTCTGACCCTAGCCAAATGCAAAACTAGTGAAAAACAGTCAGAAAAGATGAATAGCGAAAAAAATGTAAGTGACCTCCACCTGTAAAACCATTCCTGTTTTGGGGGTCGTCTCATTATTGCCCATCTAGTCCACCTGTTAATTTCATTAACACCAAAGCAGCTGAAACTGATTAACAACCCCCTCGGCTACTTAACTGACCAGATCAATATCCCAGGAATTTAATTGACTTAATGCTATACTCTGATTAAAAGGGATGTACAATCTAAGGTCCCTAACTCACATTCATACATACACAATCTAGGGCCAATTTAGACAGAATCCAATTAACCTACCAGCATGTGTTTGGAGTGTGGGAGGAAACCCATGCAGGCATAGGGAGAACATGCAAACTCCAGGCAGGTGGTGCTGTGGTTGGGATTCAAACCAAAGACCCTAGTACTGCCAGGTGGAAGTGCTAACCATTTAGCCACTGTGCTGCCTATATATATATATATATATATATATATATATATATATACACGCACACACCATTTTAAGAATTGGAAAGCTGTTACATTATTTTATAATACAATATATTTTTGTTTTCGGGGTTTAATACTGCTTTAAACAAAAAACATATTTTTATTTTCTGGGACAGGTGAGAGTAGATTTCTCCAATAAAGCCTTGGATACAGCAGAAAACTGACAGGTTTAGACATACAGTATTCCTTAGCTAGTAAGAGAAGTCTATTTTCTTTCCATTATTCAGCCAATATTGATTCATAAAAACTTCCTCATACTTTGATGAACTCTTTAATGTTTCCACATAATTTATATGGACAGTATTCATAGATCTTTTCTATAAATCAACATGCATTCCCCATTCTCTGATCCTCTAATGGACTTACCCTAGATGTAGCAAAACTAGGATGAACACTGATGTTGCAGTGATGGATTGTCTCTGTGTGTCTTATGAGCACTATCTTCCATTAAGATGGTTTTTCTCCTCTAGGAATGGGTAGTGTCACTCTGGTTTGGAGCCTATATTAAGTGGAATTGGCAGGACGTGACAAACAATAAAAGGCAACCCAGCAAGAAAAAAAAAAAGAGGAATTGGCAGTAGCAGCAGGTGATAAGCACACCAGTATGAGGTTATTGAAAGGTTATTTCTGTCAGCAAGATATCGACCAACACATGATGTTCAAATCAATGCATTTATTTAGTGACAGATTTTACTCTGTGCATGGGCTCAATGATATAAACTATACCTGGTGCCTGTCCACTGCGATCGCTGTCAGGGTAAGCGCAGAGACGTGCAGGGAGCAATACTGTGCAAAACGGCTCACATGGCACATGCCTTTCCCAAACATCCAGGTGCTGTTCACAAAGCGAGCCTATGGAGAGAGCCAGAAAACATTCATAATGCTAAAACAATTCATTGTGATTATACAACCTATTCACACGGACATATGCAGTTGCCAACATTTGAAAATGCTATCCAGGACGCTTTAAAGTAGAACTAAACCCTCCTATTATTTTCAGCCAAGGAAGCTGCCATCTTATCCTCTGTTTGATCTTCAACAGCTATGGTGCTGCACATGTGATCAGTTATTGTTCTGTCTCTCCAATCTAAGCATTGATAGTGTGATCTCTGTAACTTACAGTTGTGATGAGACAGCGATAACTCAAATCTCAGTTGGATATCACAGTCAGTGACTCAATGAGAATGACATCTTGTAGATCTTGTGAAGTTTATTCCATAAACTAACAGAATCTTACAACAATGAACATCTGATAGGTCAAAAGATCATAATGTGACCTGCTTCATGACATGAGGCTAGAAGCTGCAATGCATTACTGGGAAGGGGCTGGGCTATCTATACAGCATTAACTAAACCAAAGGAAGGGGAGGAGCAGAGACAAATTACAGAGAAAACATAAAGGCATATGACAGTCATGTGAAACATGACAGTTATGACACCAGCCATTGGATGGTTTGACAGTTTGGTTGAGAGCACAAGCAAATGTGATAGTTTGCATTCCCAAAATGTGGGAATTGTAACTGTTTTTTGAAATTGTTAAATTGATAATTTTAGTTCTGATTTGGGCCTACGTTCACATTATGAACCGCATGTGAATTGCAAAAGAATCGTACTGCATTCTGGTGCAATTCAGTGCGGTGTGATTTAAGCCCATTCATTTTCACACCACATCACACCAAAGAAGTGCAGGCACCTTTTTTTTGGAGTCGCAACTGCATTGTGTGGTTGCTCTGTAACATGTTATCTGGTGCAGGCAAACCAAACTGCGATTGTGATGTCTTAGGGGTGCCGTCAGTGGATCGCAAACACAGTGCGATTACAATGTGGTGTGGGAAACGCACAGGGATCGCAGCATTTCCTGCACTGCACATGTGTGAACCGGGGCTTAAAGCATCAATCTACCCAAAGCTGATATTTCAGTTGTTTATAGATGCTGAAGAGGTAAAGCTTCTGATTTTTTTTTTTTTTCTTTAGAGAAGCTTTCTCAACCTTTTTACCCCGTAGGAACCCTTGAAAAAATGCTTTCAGGGGAACTCCTGCTAAAACCAATTCATTGGAGATCAGTCTCTTACTTTTGTAGTTAGTGGACAGAATGCCACCTTTACAGTATTGATCATAATGCTGTAACAGACAACTAAACTGATCATTGATATCATGCAGATGGCTCTACCAAGTGCCAATGGCCCCTGGACTAAGCAGACACCCTCAAATCGAAGGTCAGTCACAATATAAGGAACCCCTAGCAATAGCTGGTGGAACCTTGGTTAAGAATGGTGGTTATATAGACTATGCTACCATATCTCCACACTGCTGCAGCTATTATACGCATCTAGCTGCATAGAATAGTCGCTTTTCTTCCAGACAGTTGTTCCTCCTGCCGGCATGCACATCACCACAGCACATACAAGCAGGGACGGAGTGAGACTATTTTGCGCCCTAGGCAACACCAGCTACTTGCACCCCCCCCCCCACACCAAAAAAATACATAAAACTTCACCTGTAGTTTTACGTCATCCCTTCTAGCACATATCCTTTGTCTCCTCAAATTTTGCAGCCTACCAAAAATCCTCTCCACCAAATCCCCCTTCCTAGCATAAATCCCCCTATTCCTGCCTCCTAGCACAAATCCCCTTCATCCCTCCTCCTAGCACAACCCCCTCTAAATTACCCTTCACAGCAGAAATCCTTCCTCTTAGTACAAACCCTCCCCAAGTACAATCCCTCCCAATCCCCCCTTCTAGCGCACTTTCCTCCCAATACCCCTCCTAAGACAACCCCCCAATCCCCCTCTCCTAACACAACCCCCCCATTCCCTCTCCTAGCACAAATCCCCCCCAATCCACCCTCCTAGTACAAATCCACCACCCAGTACAAACCCCCCTCCCATCCCCTTTCCCAGCACCAATCCTTTTCCTTCAATCCCCCTACCTAGGACAAATTCCCCCAAAATGCACCTCTAGCAAAAACCCCTCCAAATTACCTTTCCCAGCATAAAATCCTCCCACCTTACCAAAATCCCCCCCTCCCATCTACTTCTAGCACATACCCCCTCATTCCTTCTCCTAGCACAAACATCACCTCCCCCCCCAAGTAATGCCCATTATTCTTCTCAGCACAAATAGCCCCCACCCCCGTTGCACAAACCTCTCATCTCAGACAAATGATTGTTACCCATCCCCCCTTTCATTGTGTACAGTTCCCACAGCCTGTAAGGTCACCCCCCTCTCCCCCAAACTTGCATGCCAAAAACTAGGTAGAGGTGCAGGTTGTGCTGTGCTCTCACTCCTGTCAGTGGAGCGATCCTCCATACTGCAGATGACACAGGATCATTCTTGGATTGTGCTCTACACCGTTTGATTACCCCGGCCCCATCTCATTTCTTGGCAGCAGGGAGTCGGGGAATGAATCAAACACTGAACATGTCAATGTAAGAGCCATCCTGTGTCATCTGCCTTCTGGAGGATCGCTCCACTGACAGGAGAGAAGTGCACAGCCCGCACCTCCTGGCTCTCTCCTGTCATTTCTCCTTTGCAGGCTTCACTGCTCCAGGCTGCTCTCCATGAGTGCAGGGACAGGGAAAGGCACTCAGTGGCCCTCACTCAGTGGCCACCCCAGCATCCCTCTAGATCTGGTCATGGTGGAGAGTAGGGAAACCCGTGGCCATGGCTGCACCTTAGGAAGCAATGCGCACTAGACGACTGCCTAGTTCACCTAGAAGAAGGTGGGGGGGGGGGGGCAAGTATTAAACTCATCCAACAGTTGAATACTTGCAGGGGCTGGGGAGCGGAGATGTAGCTGCTTTTTGACACAGGGGCCACCAATGTATAAAGGCGTCTTTTACCGGTTATCTCGTTTGTATAAGTGACCTTTGGAAACAGTCAATTTATATACAGTGTATTAAATACAGTGTATTTCCACTTTTGCAGTCAAATTTGAGAAAGTGCCACTATGTTTGTTATGTGTTCCTATTCACATAGCATACCTTAAAAATAAATAAATAAAATACACGTCTTACCTATCCAACCTTTCTGAGGAGAAGATGTCATGTTGACTGTTACCATTGCTCAGCATGATCTGTCCTAATAGCAGGGCACTGATGTAGTCCAGTTCTCGTTCTCATTAACATACAATGGAAAACCCCAGTTCCTAAAACTTTAACCCTTTGTTAAGACAGACAGTGTTTACATCTAGTACAACTGATGAGACTATATCTGCCAGCACAGTACATACATGGAAAATTATGGTTTTCCCAGCCCCCTCAAAACAAAGAGAACTAAGTAGAATTGTTTTCCTGCTGGAAGTTCCAGAAATGAGCATCTAAAAGTAGTATGCTGCAATTTTTAAGAAAAGTCTTTTTAAGGCATGCTATGTGAATGGGGACGTATTTAACTGCTTTCCATCTGGCCTATAATAGAATGATGGCTGAAAAGGGGTACTGCTATCATTTGATATCCTTCCAGGATCGGGCTGAGCTGCAGCGTAATCTGTCACCCGCTGTGTCCACAGATGACAGTACAGTGTACCGGGCCGCTGCCAGTACCATGTTATCACTGTATTATGTGAATGTGAATCACAGCAGATCACATGGCAATTTTACACTCTGAATGGTTTCCATTCATCATGTATTATTGTGTTGATCTCTGTGAATGGTCACAGAGATCAATGCAATAAATACCTTGGACTGTCTACTTTCTAAAAAGGGGTCATTTGGGGGATATTTGTATTGTCCTGACATTTGCGGGCCTCAGGAAATGATATAGGCCGTCACTACTTCAGGATTGATCAAATTTCAAATATATATATACCATAGTTTGTAGACTCAGTAACTTTCCTACAGACTAAATAACACACACTGATTTTTACCAAAGAAATTAAGCATTATACATTTTGGCCTAAATTTATAAAGAAAATTGCAAAATTTTATAACAGAAACAAAGAAAATCCTGTTTTATTTTTAACATTTTCAGTCTTTTTTAATTTATATAGCAAAAAATGAAAAGCCCTGTGGCGATTAGATGCCACCAAAAAAAAAGCTCTATTTGTGTGAAAAAAAATGATAACAATTTCCTTTGGGTACAGTGTTGTATGACTGAGTAATTGTGATTCAAAGTGTGACAGAGCTGAAAGCTGAACGTTGGCCTGGACTAGGAGGTGAAAGCACCCGGTATTGACGTGGTTAAAGTAAGTGTTATCCCAGTTTGGCTGCAAATGTGGAAATATCCTTTAAGTTCATGGGTTTGAACATCTGATGTAGAAATAATATTTATCCATCTATCTGTTGGATGTTTATTTTATTAAGTATACAAAAGTAGATTCTGGAACACTCTAAGATGAGTGGGAATACCCCAAATTTCCAAGTGGACAGGAACAGAATTGGGAATTAGATTTTTTTGTAAAAAAAAAAAAAAAAGTTCTGCTTTATCTCTTCTCCCCTCTATCAAAAAATATAGAATTAGCTTGAAAAGCCAGCTTTCTCTTTATTACACCATACATCCACATTTAATGTAATTATAGCGTTAAACAACATCAACATCTATGAACGAGAACTGTCATTAGTGTTCATGATGAAACAGCCAACACAGCTGCATCTCTTTGGTCCTGTCACGTAATGTACATACAAGCACGTGCTCCAGATATTTCTGTGCCAGCAATCAATAATAAGCTTTTCTGTGAATTCTCAGGAAAATTCATTGTTGAAGTGCATGAGAAGTGCTGAGATGGGCACATGGGCCGTATGAAATGAATTAAATCAATGGAGAAAGTATGTTTTTAAAAGCGTTTCAATTTTCACAAGTGTATCTACTCACACTTTCAATTATTTCAGAATATCCTGTGTACACACAGGGGTTGGACAAAAAAAAATAGAAACATTGCATGATTTGTAGGTGTGAAAGTGAGGACATATTTTGGATTGAAATTGGAAGATATGGAACATTCTTTTTCTTCTGCTGTGTGATGAGACACCTAGCTAACAAGTGGGAAGCCTCACTTTTGTCATTCGCTATGGCCGCTGCTAGTGATACAAAGTTATGCCAGAGCTTACTGAGCTTCAAAAAGAGCACATTGTTGGTGCCCGCTTAGCTGGTGCCTCTGTGACTGAAGTTTCCAATTTATTTGCCGTGTCGCAAGGTACAGTAGCAAAGGTTATGATGGCATATACAGTTTCTTGGAAAATGTCATCTGATAACCATAATTGCGGTTGACATGGGCAACTGATCGGAAGAAACCAAAAGGACATTGCGCAGGATTGTGACCCAGACTAAGAACACAACCACTGCAAAAGTGACTGTACAGCTTAATCCCAGTCTTTATGGGGCACGTGGAGCCCATAATGGTGGTTGCTGACAGGGGCGTGCTTGTGTACCATCTACATGTTCCTCAGGGGGGGGAGCTGATGTTTATCCCTCTCCTTCCCGGTAAACTGGTTTTAGGGCTCTCCCTAACCTGTTCACATTGCATGCTGGCAAGAATAGTAAATAAAACACCACCAATAAAAAACTAAATATCTTTTTGACCAAAACTTGCCAGGTTCCATTAATGCCTGAAGGTGTCTCACTGCATCCCATCCAGTGGTGGGAGTTCACATGTGAAAGAAATCCAGGTCCCCTCATCTTTACGTCTAAAGCTGTTTTTGAGGACTGTGCTGCTGGCATGGTTTTATGGGCAAAAACACATCTTACCCAATCCAACTGCTCTGTTAGAATGTGGAGACAGAAGACCGCTGCGCTGGCTAAGGTGCTCACCCTTCAAACCATAGATCCACAATATAGGTAGCCAGCACCTCGGGAGCTTCCTAAATGTACATTCTTTATTGGTTACATAGGTACAGAATCCAAAATACTAGTGCATTTCGGCTTACAAAGCATTCCTCATGTAAAGTGAAAAAATGCTGTGCTATGTGATACAATGGTACAAACCATTATATAACCAAAAAACAAAGTAAAGAATAAATATATAATAGAAGAAAAAAAATTGTAGAAAAAATATTAATATTGAAATAAAAATATAAATATATGAATATATATATATATATATATATATATATATATATATACACACAGAAACCACACAAAAAATAAAAAATACAGAATATTTTAAGTATGAATCAATTACAAGTCATTAAACAAATGAATTTCAATCAATAAAGTGAGTAAACCCTCCTTTTGGATAACGAAAAATATGTGCATCGTATCCCCTTCATAAAGTCACATGACTAGTGACGAAATGCGTCGGGGAGGAATGTGCAGATGACATCACAACATTACCATTCATCGGGATAGCGGCTTGTAGTACTCTGCAAACGGCTCTTGAAACGACATTACAGCAAGCAATAGCATTCATTCAGTGGGCCAGTGCCTTGCCTTATATTACGGATGGTGTCTGTTTTGAGCTTGTACAGGACCCTGCTGCTGAGATGATACTGCCATCTTGTGTTTAATCAGTACATCACTGGATCTTCATCATACCTGGTGCAAAATACACCTCTGGAACGTGAGTGTATTTCATGTTTTAATTGATGAATAAAAGTTTAAAAGGATAAAGCACTATGTCGAGTTCTTTTTAATGAGGAATACGGCTGATACAAAGATGCTTATCAGGAGGAATCTTCATTCAGCAAGCTGATCTTCTGAGTCTATATGGGACCAAAAGTGCAGTTAGACCATAACATTGTATAATGTGAGGTCACACTGCGTGAGCTGAACAGATATATGGTGGAGGATGTCTTTGCGTGGGAATTGATGACAGAAGCACATATTTTATCGTTATCCAAAGGAGGGTTCACTAAATGAACACTTTATTGATTGAACTTGATTTTTTTAATTACTTTTGATTCCTACTTAAAATATGTTTTTTTTGTGTGTGGTATATATATATATATATATATATATATATATATATATTGTGTGTGTAGATAGATTTAGATTTTTATTTCAATATAAAATTTATTTCTACTATTTTTCTTCTGCTATTATATATTTATTTCTTCACTTTTTTTGGTTATATAATGGTTTGTACCATTGTTTCATGTAGTGCAGAATTTTTTCACTTCACATTATGACTGTATAATTCGCCCCACTGAGACATGGGTTGTGTGCACTAGCAGCTACAGCATTTTAATTGTAATTTTTTGTTTGTATTTCACCATAGTTAGCGCTTGAGTTATTCAATTTATTTTAGAAAGCCTTCCTCATAGCATGCCTGCTACCTGTATTGTGGATCTATGATTTTATGTGACAATTCTGGAGAAGCAATTCTCAGTGAAATCACTCTTTGTATTTGGAATAATACCTTTAAACCTGGTGTGCCAGGCCAGTTAGTTCTGGAGGCGAGACAACACTCTTTTTTTATTAATGTGTTTTACATAAAAAAGAACGTTTAACCTTCCTAGTGCCGAGACACAGTTTAATCTATGGAAAGCTACAGCCTGAATGTTTGTCTGAAGGGCACCATCTATCCTTTACTTCCACTTTCCAGCCGAGATTCGACCCGTTTTCACAGGGTTGTACATAAGGTGAATATGAAGGCTGTTGAACATCACTAGGGCAAAAGGCAGTAAAAGATTGACAAAAAGAATTTCTTTCCATAAACAGACTTCAATTTGAATAATTGACTTGCTGCAGCTAACATTGAAACTGCTAATCGTAAGATTTGTTGCAGGTTTTTGCCTCAATAAGCAACTAAAGGCAATGGATTAGAAAGGCAACTAGGATTTTCAGGAAGAGAGATTGGTCATTGAAGCTTCCAATTCTACTCAGTAAACCTTTGCTTTAAATAACTGCAACCATTCATAAGTGTACATTATTTAAAGTGGTTGTAAACCTCAGACATTAAATATGAACAAAGCATATCCCTCTATAGTGTGTACTTGCCTTAATCCAGAACACTTAGGGGTTTATTTACTAAAGCTGGAGAGTCCAAAATCAGACTCCCTTCTGCATAGAAACCAATCAGCTTCTAACCTCAGCTTGTTCAATGAAGCTTTGGCAATGAACCCTGGAAGCTGATTGGTTTCTATGCAGAAGGGAGTCTGATTTTGGACTCTCCAGCTTTAGTAAATAAACCCCTTAGTGTCATTCCTGTCTGCTGCTTCATTTCTCTGCTATCAAGCATGAATCACTTCTGACAGGTTTTCCTGACACCAAGAGAACTGCCTTCAGCAGATTGACAATTACAGTGCTGTTCCTGTGAGCTGTGTGAAGGATGCTATGTCTCTCCCTCCAATCAGCCCTCAGAGCTCTCCTCACTGAGCTCTGCAGTGTGTAATTTCAGCTCCCCACTCCCTTTTTTCTGAACTCTCAGGCAAGCTTTATATGGTGAAATAAAAACTAAAAATTACAATTCAGCACTTTACTGGATGTAGAGATGAGAATACTGCAGATAAACAGGTACAACTTATGCACAAGTATTTGTTTCATCTCTGTTTATCACCTGAGGGCAGTCACTTCACTAGGTATATGTAAAGTCATGTACACACAAAGAATTTTGGACGAATGATTGTCTGTTTTTTGTTTTTTTTTGCATGCTAGAATAGGGCAGCACAGTGACTTAATGGTTAGCACTTTCCGCCTGGCAGAACTAGGGTTGTTGGTTCAAATCCCAACCACAGCACCACCTGCCTGGAGATTGCATGTTCTCCCTGTGCTTGTGTGGGTTACCTACCGGGTACGGTAGGTTAACTGGCTCCTGTCTAAATTTGCCCTAGTATGTGTATCTATGAATGTAAGTTAGGAACCCTAGATTTGAGGGTTAGGGACTGATGTGAATGTAAAATATATGTATGTAAAGCGATGCGTATAATTGATGGCGCTATATACTGTAAGAATCTGAAAATAAAATATTAGTATATTATAATATTAATATATCAAAAACAAATAGGTTATTAAAGATACAAAATTCTCATAAGACAGAATACTACAACTTCCTACAATTATGTAAATTAGATTTGCTTCTGCTCTCAACCAAATTGTCAAACCATCAAATAGTTGGTACAGCAAACTCTGTACTCCTGCACTTCAGGATGGACTCAGCTAGGGTTATGGTACCATCACAGATATCCTGGAAAATGCACTCCTTACTGCCCTCAACAGACCGGGGTAGTCCAATGGCACTGGATACAAAGATAAACAAACAGAGGGCGCACCGGCCTAGTGCATTATCGTAAAAAAAATTTATTGGAAGGATAAAAAGTAAGTATCGTACTCACAATAGGCAAACAGGTCAATGGCACATCACACTAAACAGTCCACATAGCATATAAGTCCAAAAAATGGAACCCTGGACTTCCAACAAGCTAACATGTTTCAAGGTCTCAACCTCTTTCTCAGAGCCCAGGGCAAAACGCGTTAGTCTGTTGGAAGTCCAGGGTTCCATTTTTTGGACTTAAATGCTATGTGGACTGGACACCGCTGTTTAGTGTGATGTGCCTTTGACCTGTTTGCCTATTGTTAGTACGATACTTACTTTTTATCCTTCCAATACATTTTTTTACGATAATGCACTAGGCCGGTGCGTCCTCTGTTTGTTTTTCTTTGTATCCATCAAATAGTTGGTGTCATACCTGATTGCGTGTAGATGCAGATCAGACAGAGGCTATGACGGCAGCGTTCCTTGACAAAAAAGAATAAGAGGGTTTAGTTCCACTTTAAAATGGAACCCCATTTTTGATAAGAAAAATAATACAGTCCTTTTTGGTTGATTCTGATTTACCAATTTATATTACAAGGATTTTAACACACTTTGAAGCAGAGTCCTACCTTTTCCTATTCTGAAGAAATAGCTGTTTGCTTTGTCACGTCCTTTTTCAGACTGATTTCTGAATGGAAGGGTCAGTATTCATAATAATCACCTGATGCACTTTCAGTTTTCTGATGCAGAAAGTTGCAGGGTCTCCCCTTAGAAGTAGTTAACCCTTAGGTAGTATGTAATTAAAAATGAAATTCCTATTGCAGGTGATTCCTAAAGTTTGTGAAGACTTTTAGGCTCCATTCGCATACGCGTTTGAATTTTAGGTGCCATTGAACACACTGATGAGCAATTCTGACATTTTAACACCGCATTTTGAAATCAGGGACAGATTCACAACAATTCCGCTCATGATTTCCAAACACGCTGTTAAAATGTCAAATTGCTCATTAACATGCTCAGGTGCTATTAGTTTCAACAGCACCTAAAAACAAGGGAGATTGTTCTGGAGCTTCTTTTGTGCAACACATGTTGCGCTGATTTTTTTAGCGCAATTGTCTCGCAAAAATCATGTAACAATCGCAGCAGAATCACCCCACGTTTTTAGGTGCCATTGAAATTAATGGGACCTGAACACGCTGATGAGCAACTTGATATTTTAACATTGTGTTTTCAAATCTCTGACAGATTCGCAACAATTCTGCTCACGATTTCAAAACGCATTGTTAAAATGTCAATGTGGGAACCAGTGACACTAATACAGTGATCAGTGCTAAAAATATACACTGTCACTGTACTAATGACACTGGCTAAGAAGGGGTTAAACATCCATGGAGATCAAAGGGTTAACTATGTGGCTAACCAGTGTTTATGTGTGTGCTGTGAGGTGCTTTAAAGAAGGGATTTGCCCAGGGAAACAAAAACTGGCACATCCCTACGGACAGGACAGAGCTCTGTATTGTTTAAATCAATAGATCTCTGCTCTGTCTTCCTCCTCGCCGATCAGTGGGTGCCGTTGGTGAATCATTGGCCAGCTTTTGTTGATCGGCTTGTGCTATGACTAATCACAGCACAGCCAGTGCACTGGTGGCTTGTGCGCACAACCCCTACCCGGAAGTTCCGGCTCACGTAATAGATACTTGATCTGTCACATGAGAGCTGCCTTTATTGAAGAGTTTTGCAACCCATGCCATCACTACACACCAGAACAGTCAAAAAATCTAAGTCTAAAAAGTCAATAAAATATGGAAGAGGGTACACCCACTGCTTTTCTACATCTCAAGCATCAATTGGAAGTTGAAGGAAAAATCAAGTGGAGAAGCTCTGGAGTGAAGTACCAGTATGATATGATTTTGAAGGAGTTCTCTTGTTATAGTGAGCATATGAAGCCTCTATTTGTCTTTCCCTATATGGTTTACCACATGGTATGTAGACGTTGCTCATCTAAATCTTTTTCCCAGGGTATCATATATTTATGTTTTGGTAATGGTTCCAATGGTAGATCCACCAGAAGTCTTCAAATATTAGATATTAACCCTTTTCTGGATGGTCCGTCCATAAAGGCCCACTCGAAAGGTGTAGGTGTGAGACAATTACAGTGGATGAATATACACTAGTAAATGCCAACTTCTTTATTCCATTGATATAAAAGGTAAAAACACCTCCACCATGGTGGAGAATGGTTTGAGAAACATAAGAATGAGCCTGAGGTATTAACTGCCCCTCCAAATTCTCCAGATCTCAATACAATCGAGGATCTTTAGGATGTGCTGGAAAAAGAAGTCTGATCCAAGGAGGCCCCAACTCTCAGTTTACAGGACTTGAAGGATTTGCTACTGACAACATGGTGCCAGATACCACAGCATACCTTCAGAGGTCTAGTGAAGTCCATACCATGATGAGTCAGGGCTGTTTGGTGGCAAAAAGGGCTGTTTTGGTGGCAAAGGGGGACCTACTCAATATTAGCCGGTTGGTCATAAATGTATGGCTCATCAGTGGTTACCAGGGGTGTCCAACCTTTTGATTTTCCTGGACCACATTGGAAGAAGAGGAATTGACTTGGGCCACACATAAAATACATAACAATAAGGATAGCTGATGAGCAGAAAAAGTCATGGAAGGCCACAAGTTAACGATCACTGATACAGAAAATGTACCTATATGAGTAATAAAACTTCATTTTTTTAATTACTTTTTTTTTTAATTAGAAAAATTAAAGAAGGTAACATAAAACGAATGCGATATTTGACACTCTCTTTGATAAACTAATTCAAAAATATCTGATTCGATGAATGTAGTAGCAATTTTCAATGAATTCTCAAGGTGCTCATCAGATCTTTTAGTTCTAATTTTGCCCTACGTGTTCTTCATCCTTGAAAGTAGTTGCTCACAAATTATATGTGCTGCCAGAAACTAATGACATGAATAAGGTGTGACTGTGAAGAGTGGGATATTTTTCTTTGGGAAGATAAAATAAACCTTTTTAAATAAGTTAATGATTTTGTGTTGTGCAGCATTCATTGCCACCTTGGGACACAGGTTGACACCCTTGGTGTTTACAGTACACTCAATGCACTCACATCTAAACAAGATCCCACAAAAAAGTCCCCTATTATTCATTAATTGATTCATTGTGATTTAACTTCACCTTGAGTGTTGTTATACAGTTTTCTGAACAGGTGAACAAAACGTGTTGCCTGGTACTGTAATACAGTACAATAAATTAACTCTGTTTCTGAAGATGTGAAATCTCTTAACTAATCCCTTCAACACATTAATTCTGTGTGCCTCTGTAAAGCCGACTGGGACTTTTTACATACTTCCCTGATAAAACACAATACATGTATATCAGCTTCTTAATTTAACATATAAATCACTCCCAAAGGCTGTCTCTGCATATTAGCATGTTAACATATAATGCAGGAATGCAGCCTCTGGGAGTCATTTGAATGTAGCTAAGTATAATAAACAGATAAGGAGGAGGGCTGTAACTTGCTCATCAGTTTTCTGCTGATGGAGAGTTGCTTGATAGACAGTGTCATTAACCCCTTCCATGCCAAAGCCATTTTTGTGGGGGGGTTTCTGCACACATGCTTTAAAAATAATTTTAGACCTCAAGATTAGTTAAACCCCCAAAACACACTTACCCTGTATATACAGTTGTGCTCAAAAGTTTGCATACCCTAGCAAAAAGTATGAAATGTTTGCACTTGAAAATATGACTGATTGTGCTAAATGAGCCAGACAAAAAAGCCCAGTTACAATATGCCCAACGCACCTTGACATGCCTCACAGGGCTTTTTTGTGGCATTGGTAAAGGCTTCTTTCTAGCAACTCGACCATGCAGCACATTTTTGTTCAAGTATCATCATATTGTGCTCCTTATAAACAACCACACTGTCTTTTTGGATGTTGGTTATGGATGAAATATTATCAGAAATATGTATAAGAGGAGATAATTACTTTGGTAAAATATTCATTATACAATAAGTAGGGCATGTTGTGAGCCAATAGCAGCTGTTCTTTAAATTAGAGTCACTGAGTAATTATCATATGAAAATATTTAATTGATTTAAAGAACTAGGTTTCAAAAGTATACCTTTCTGAGAGTATATATCACTTTTGTGTCGATGTAATGGTAAATGGGAACGTTCTTTCAAATTAAAATCTTGAAGCTGTTTAGGAAAGCAAATTTGTGTCTAGAACTGGGCATAGGTTAATTATTATTATTATTATTATACAGGATTTATATAGCGCCAACAGTTTGCTCAGCGCTTTACATTAAAGTGGGAGACAATACACGAGACAGTACAGTAACAATACTATTCAATACACGAGGGGTTCGAGGGCCCTGCTCTTTGGAGCTTACAATCTAGGAGGGAGGGGATAGTGGTACAGGAGGAAATAGCTGTGGGGGATGGAATGGTAGGAAGAGTGGAGGCGTTCAGTAATTAGCTGAGGGCGGGGTAGGCTTCCCTGAATAGATAGGTTTTCAGAGTGCGCCCAAAGGTGAGCAGAGTAGGTGATAGTCTGATGGATTGGGGTAGGGAGTTCTAGAGGATGGGGGAAGCCCTGGAGATGGGCATGGGAGGAGGAGACCAGGGAGCTTGAGAGTCGGAGGTCTTGTGAGCAGCGGAGAGTACGTTTTGGGTGGTATTTGCAGACAAGATCCGTGATGTAGTTTGGGGCAGTTAATCAAAGATCAGGTTAATCAAAATTTGTCTGGTTCAGCAGGGACTGGTTGAATTCGAATCTATGTGAGGACCTCCTTGATCAACTAAAGTGGATCTAACATGCTGGCAAGCTTTTGGCGATCAGTGGCTGCAGCCACTGATCAGTGTATTCTGACAGCAACATGAGCTGCTGTCAGAACACAATGTCCCAGAAGGGGGGGTGTCCTCCATCCAACCATGCTCAGCTTTAGGTTGGCCTATAAGTTACCATTTTTCCCCATTACCTGGGGACAGTCACCATTTTGAGGGGTGTGTCCCCAGGAAACAAACCTCCCCAGAGTTGTCCCCAGCTGTCCAGCACTGCAGTGCAGGTGCAATGCTAGCGCTGGGCATCGACATATCCTGCAGGTTGCCCCGGGTCCCAACACTGTGACAGCCAGATGTTTTAATTTGTTTTTAAGTTTTGGCACTGTGGTGATTCTTCAGACCTCAGACATATCAGCTTTTACAGAGCTGAAGGTGGTTTCCCCTGAGCTCCCCCTAAGCTCTGATGAGTAATGTCACATGACACTGCTAAGGTCTTCCTGTCAATGCTCCTGGCTGATGTATCTGAGGTCTGGTAAGTAGACTTGGGAGGGGAGTAGCAGGGAAACAGATCTGTACAGAAGAGGTTTGTGGTCTGTAACTGGGGAAGAGATCTGTACAGTGGGGAGAGGTCTGTAATGGGGAGAACGTGAGGAGGGGGAAGCATGTGGTCTGCATCTGTACTGGGAGGTGATGACACTGCTAAGGACTTCCCTCACTGTTCTCCCCTGATATATCTGAGGTCTGGTAAGTAGACTTGGGAGGGGGGTAGCAGGGAAACAGGTGTGTACTGGAGAGGTTTGTGGTCTGTACTTGGGGAAGAGATCTGTACAGTGGGGAGAGGTCTGTAAGGGGGAGAACGTGAGGAGGGGGAAGCATGTGGTCTGCATTTGTACTGGGAGGGGATGATACTGCTAAGGACATCCCTCACTGTTCTCCCCTGATGTATCTGAGGTCTGGTAAGTAGACTTGGGAGGGGGGTTGCAGGGAAACAGGTCTGTACTGGAGAGGTTTGTGGTCTGTACTTGGGAGGGGGGGAGAGATCTGTACAGTGGGGAGAGGTCTGTAATGGGGGGAACGTGAGTAGGGGGAAGCCTGTGGTCTGTATCTGTACTGGGAGGGGATAGGTGTATAGTGGGAAGGAAAGGTCTGTGCTTGGGGAAGAGGTCTGTATTGGGTGGTGGTGGTGGTGGGGCAAATCTGTACTGGGGGGTCTGATCTATAGTGGGAAGGAGAAGTCTGTACTGAGGAGGGAGTGGAGGGAATCTGTACTGAGGAGTTTTTTGGGGGATGGTCTGTATTGGGGGTGGTTTGGGGGAGAGAAAGCTGTGTACTTGGAGGGATTTGAGATGCAAAGATCTGCACTGGGGAGATTTGGGGGGGATTTGTGCTGGCAGGGAGGTTGTACTGATAACAGGGGAATTATTGGTTCTGGCCTGTACATTATGTATTCCTGACCCTTACATGCTGTGCTTCAACTTCTGACCCCTGCATTCTGTGTTTTACACACTCCTGACCCCTGCACTCTATGCATGGTACAATCCTGACCCTTTTACTGTACATACTCCTGATCCCTGCACTGTGCACCCCACAATCCTGACATCTGTGTTCTGTGTTATGCACTCTTGACCCCTGCACTTTGTGCTACACTCTCTAGACCCAGGGCAAAGTAGCCTCAAGTTTTATTTCACTATACTACTTTAAGAACCTCCCACTGCTATCATAATCTGATACTGATCACTGCCACATGCTACACACGTTGCTTCAATTCCTCATTCATAGTACTTAAGGTATTTTCTCTGTACGCCTTCAATGCATGCTTCAGTTTCAAACATCTGCAACCAGTTGTTTTGGTTGTGTTAAAATTGGAGGCATGGTTTTGTAGGTGTGGCTACAAATGAGGTGTGGTTTGTGGGTGTGGTTAAAATTGGAAGCTGTCAGCAGGGTGTCCATGGTTTTAATTTTTAAAGTCAGGTAACCTTTGGCCAGCCATACAGGGGTAGAAAATTGTCTGTCAGAGCATGCAACAATATGGTCGGGATCCTGAATGAAACAGCTCTGTGACATCAGCTAATAACAGGCAATAACCTGCTATAAGCTGACTCTGGGTCACAGGAGAGCAAAAGTAAGTGCACTTCTGTGACCCACAAAAGATGCATCAAAAAAAACTTTGCTCATACTTCTCTTTTAAAATTTTTGTTTGATTGCCATGCCAATGGTTCAGTTTTTAATGCTCGATTTCAGGATGTACAGAAATGATGTCATGATTATACCTGTACTCTAACACATAACAGTGATATCAAATATAAAAAGAAAGAATTTTCATAACAGGCAGACAAACCTGACACATGCACATTATAAGTACAATTTTTCCCCGAACAGAAATCACATTTAATTAATTCACACAAGAAACAAAAAAATTCCATCCTTTCCTTTTATTTAATGTTTTTTAGCACTGATATGTACTGCAGATGCTAGCTTCTTCAGATCTCATACAGCCACTTCTACAGAGCTGAGGAAGGTTTACCCTAAGCTCCCTCTCGGTTCTGATGTGCAGTAAAGGTGAGATCTGGTAAGTAAACTTGGGGAGATTTCTACTCCGGGGATCTTGTGTCTGTACTAGGACAAAGGGGGGGGTGTACTGGGGAGTGTCAAGGTCCTACCTTTTCCCAGAGGTTATGCTGCTCTATGTGCTGGCATCCATCTTGGGTTTCTGCAAAGCATGGTGGGAGCCTTTTATGCTTTCAGGCCTCTGCAGTCCATCCCCCAGAGGGGTGTGGTTGATCACATTTAAGCCTGCTGTCTGCACTTACTCTTTGCATTCGTGTCCTGTTTGATAGTGTTGTTTCAAGCTCTTGTTCTACTCTCGTGGCTCTCCTGGAAACTGACTCAGCTTTGTCTAAGACTATTCTCAGCCTTATCCCTTTATCTGACCTTCCGTTGCTGAACCCAGCTTGTGACCCGTGTATTCTTGTCTACCGTTCTGTACTGTCTGTCCCGCTGTTATCGACCCGGCCTGTCCGACTACGCTATCGTTCTTATCTGGTTCCTACCAGCTATACGCCATTGGCGGCGGCCATTACCGCAGCTGGGGTTTCTTGGGGGCCGCGAGCTGGTTCCTGGCTGCCTCAAATCCATCCCCACCATCAGGGGCCCTGGTGAAGGGCAGCCTGGGGCTTAGACTCCGCGCCCTGAGGGAATTCGGTCTGTGGGTGTTGGTTGTCGTCAGTCGGTGAGTGACCCTGCCATTAGGCCCAGAGGTATGACTGGTTCAGCCCCTCTTCCACAGCGCTTTGGGGGTGAGCCGAGTCAGTGTCGTGGGTTATTCAACCAGGTGGGCATTTATTTTGAGCTAATACCACACGCTTTTCCTACTGAGAGGTCAAAGGTGGGATTGCTAATCTCGCTGCTCTCAGACAAGGCCTTGGCCTGGGCAAATACCTTATGGAATCCTGGAGTGGCTTTGCCACGACAGCTCATAGTGGGCAATAGCCTGCTATTGGAGCTTCCCTTCAATAAACTTTGCACAAATAATGAGAAACATACACATTACAGAAACATTGTGTCGCCATTTGGAGCAAAGGTGGGGACACATTTACAACCCTATGATGTAAATGCTTGCCCATCATTGCTCTAGATACCCTACATGCAGAACACAGAGAATTATTCATGGGGAAAGTCGCAAACTGAAGCGGTTTTCCTGGTTTTTGATTGACCTCACTAACCATTTTTCAGTGTATTCTAGAGACACCAATCATACAGGTCCATGGAATGTGCATTTTGCTGGAAACCACATCAAAGATGCAGCAACCAAGACTTTTTCAACGCTCGACACTCACAAAGCTTTTACTGATATGAAGGGAGTCTGATTATATACACCTCTGCTATAGTGGTAGACTAATCCTTTTTCTTTTTTTTTTTTTGTTAATGCACTTTTTACATATAGAGGATTAAAAAGAATATGTAAAAATAGTGGAATCTAAAAGTGGGTTTGAAAAAAAAGTTGGTCATGTGATCCTGCAGCTCCAGCGCAGAATCAACAATGCCTGGAAATTCCTAGAGCTGTGATGCCACTCATAGGCTTCTGTGGCCCTGATGTTGTCCTCTCCCCTGCAGCAGCAGCTTACTGATACAGGAGAGCTGAAGCTGCTGGATCACATGACTGGACTGGTGTGGATTAAAAATAGGTAAGTACACACGTCTTTTTTTAAACAGGTTAGGTAGGAGGAGGGAAGAGGGAACATTTTTAATAATAGACTTAGTCCTCATGCACACTGGACATTTTTTACAACAGCTGTTTTTGGCTTTTGACATTTTTTTTCTACTGCTAGTAAACCCCCCAGCATGTTATCCTATGTAAAATAACAATAAAAAAAAATCATCAAAATAAAAAATAAAAAAAAAATGTTATTTTATTAGTGTTTACACTAAGGAGCAGCAGCATTTATTTTGAAATTATCTCACTATTTTTGGCACTGGTGATTTTTTGTATATATGTTATCCGATGTGTCCAGGCGCACATAGACTGTAATCAACGTTTTTTTGGCTGGAAAAAAACCCAGAACTAGTGGGTTTCTAGAGGATTTTTTTAGCTGTAAAAACGCTCTAATGCTGCAAAACGTAGTAAAACACTAAAACACCGCAAACCGGCGTTTTTGGATTTTATTTTACTGAAAAAAAAAATTTAACACTGAAAAACTCTAAAAAACAAAAACGTGGGAAGACGCGGCAAAATGCAGTAACACGCTGTAAACTGGTGTTTTTGGACTTTTTTTACCAAAAAAGAATTTTTAACACTGAAAAAAACATGAAAACGCAAACGTGGGAAAACGCCGCTAGACGCTAATGCAAAAACGGTAAAAAAAGCTGAAAAATTCACGTTTTTAATGTGACTTTACACAGCTAACATTACCAGCATTATCAAAACGTCCCGTGTGCATGAGGACTAAAGCTTTTTTCCATTATAATTTGATGTGAGTTCAGAGCCTTCTAATTTCCTGTACAGCTGCACCCAGAGTGGGAGGGGAAGAAGGAAGTTGCAGGCATCCTGCATTCACATGTGCTGTCAGGAGGAGAGAGCTAAGAGATGACCTCATCAGTTTGATGTTGCTTCTTTACTGTCCAATTGCAGGCTGGTGTGGAGAGGTGACCAGGCAGCATTGCTTAACCACTTGCCTACCAGGCACTTTCACCCCCTTCCTGCCCAGGCCAATTTTCACCTTTCGATGCTGTTGAAATTTAAATGGCAATTGCGCAGTCATACAACATTGTACCCATATGACATTTTTATAATGTCTTTCACACAAATAGAGATTTCTTTTGGTGGTATTTATTCACCACTAGGTTTAAATTTTTTGTGCTATAAATGAAAAAAGACTGTAAATTTCGAAAACAAAATGTGTTTTTCTTTGTTTCTGTTGTAACATTTTGCAAATAAATAACCCTTCTACACAAATTTAGGCCAAAATGTATTCTACTCAGGGGCGGACTGATCATTTGGAAACTCGGGCACTGCCCGGAGGGCCCGGGGTTAGTAGGGGGCCCCAAGAGATGCCCCTGGTACCTTTTTCATAGGCTTTTTTGAGTTTGGGCAAGGACACAGGAGCCCCATGATCCCCTATTGCCCGGGGGCCCCTTGAATTGTCAGTCCGCCCCTGATTCTACTACATGTATTTGGTGAAAATAACCCAAATCAGTGTTTATTATTTAGTTGGTAGGATAGGTATAGAGTCAACAATCTATGGTACAGTATATATCTAAAAATTGATAAATCCTGATGTATTGAAGGGCGATCTCAATTCTTGATGCCCAAAAACACCAGGACAATACAAATACCCCCAAAATTACCGCTTTTCAGAAAGTAGGCAGTCTAAGGTATTTAGTAAGAGGCATGGCGAGTTTTTTGACGTTTTCATTTTTGTCATAATTTTCTGGGAAATGAAGACATTTTTATTTATTTTTTTAACATACTGTCACCAATGCAGTACAATGTCATCATATAACTGGCAGCAGTGATCAAGGACAGTGACTGGCGATAGTATGTAAAAAAAAATAATTATTTTTTTTAATTGTTTTATTTTTCTTTATTTTATTTTTATTTTTTTTTTATTATTTTTTTTCTACTTCTGTGACCAGAGCAATACAATGTTACCATAGTAACATTGTACTATTCTGTGAAAGTGATCAGGATTTTTTTTTACACATTAGGAATGCTTTTACCAAAGAAGCAAGCATTTTTACTGAATGAAACTGATCCGTTCAGTAGTTTTTGTTGTGATCAGCTGTGATTGGCCATAGCTGATCACATGCTACAGATGGGCTGTAAATGGCCCAGTCTGTAGATGTGACCACTGTGACCAATCACAGCTCACAGCACAGTTGTAAGCAGTCAATGGCATGAAAGGAAGACAGTTGTTTACAACTGTCATGTGATCTGCTGTGATTGGTGACAGCGATCACATGACTGGCAGCAGGCCGGCGTAGTGATCTGTCATCGCTGTGTCCCGTGTGAGCCTGGAAGGACATCATATGACCACTGTGACCAATCACAGCTCACAGCACAGTTGTAAGCAGTGAATGGCATGAAAGAAAGACAGTTGTTTTCAACTGTCATGTGATCTGCTGTGATTGGTGACAGCGATCACATGACACTGGCAGCAGGGCGGCGTAGTGATCTGTCATCGCCGTGTCCCATGTGAGCCTGGAAGGACATCATATGAAGTCCTCCCAGGATAATAGGTTTCCTGGTCGGCTGTCATATTGCAATGGGCCGGGCGGGAAGGAGTTAACTGCAGCAAAGAAAGATTAGGTCACCAGGCTCACTGTACTGGCTGGCAGGGCTCTGCAGATCTCAGGGCTTACATATATTCAGTATTCCAACTGTGTATTACATTGTCGCCTGGACTTTGGCTTTAAAAAAAGAAGGTATATTAATAATTCATTCATTCATTTCTCTCTCAATCGCATATATATATCCATACATATGATTTCTCCAACATGCTCTGCCCTGCTCTTCATCTTTCCAAATTTAAACCTCCTCAATAACAGATCAAGTCATTTTTGGCTGTTTCTTCTGTCCTTCACCTTCTGTATGAAAAACTGCCACCAACATCCAGAAAATCAATCTCTGTTTCCCTGTCATCTGCTCCTGTCTGATGTCATGGCTATTACAAGCCTCTCCAGCTTTAACCACTTGCCCTCCTGAGGATTTACCCCCCCCCCCTTCCTGACCAGCGCTGTGTTACTTTAGCTGACAATTGCGCAGTCATGCAATGCTGCATTCATATTAAATTTACGTCCTTTTTTTCCACATGAATTGAGCTTTCTTTCGGTGGTATTTGATTGCCTGTGCGGTTTTTATTTTTTTACTATTAAAAAAAAATACCAACAATTTTGAGAAAAAAACAGTGTTTTTGACTTTTTGCTATTAAAAATGTCCAGTAAAAAAATTTTAATCAAATTTCGTCATAAATTTAGGCCAAAATGTATTCTGCGACATGTCTTTGCTAAAAAAAATTCCCAATACGTGTAAATTAATTGGTTTACGTGAAAGTTATACCGTTTGCAAATGGCGGTATAGACACTGGAATTTTTTTTTTCGACTAGTAATGGCGGCAATCAGCGACTGCAGTGGGAATTCTGACACTGGGGGGGAACTAACTTGGTGTCACTGACATCCCCAGTGACACCAATACAATGATCAGTGCTAAAAAAAAAAGCACTGACACTGTACTAATGGCACTGGGCAGGAAAGGGTTAACATAAGGGGCGTCCAAAGAGTTAACTGTGTGCTGGGAGTGTTTTACTAGGGGGTGGTGTCTGTGTGCTTCACTGTAAGCACACTGCTTTGGATGGCTGTGCTGTACACAGCCATCCAAAGCAGTGTGCCCAAGCTGACAGGGAGAACTGTTAGTAAACAAAACAGTCCTCCTCCCTGTCGGAGATCCTCAGTAATCACCGGACGCTGGAGAGTAATCACCTGCCGGGACCCAGTGATTGACAGCCGTGGCTGCGAATGGCAGCGTGGGTAGGGCTCATGTGCGTCCCCTACCGAGAAATGCAAAATCACATACAGTGTATATATATGTGATTTTGGAAGAACGGTCTGGATAAAAGCACACAGATGTGTCCCAAAGGAAATAAGTGAATGGTATATGTCAACTATGAATGGTGGGGAAAAAACTCACTGCTGCCATGGTAAAAACACATCGGTTTGTGGGAGGTATGAACAGGAGCCAGGCGCTGTGTAGTTTTGTGATAAAAATAATACACCTTGTATGGAGGTGTGCCTTTAATAAGTCATATGGTAAAAAAATAAATAACCAGCCTGTGGCTTTAGGAAGCCAGGTTCCAAGATGGACGGCCCGTCCGCTCAGAGGGAAGCAGTGGAGTAGAATGCCTGTCAGTGCAGGGACCACGTGTACCCGACGTCCCAGCGTCCTGGATGACGTCACCACGATGTGGAGAGACGGAGGGGGGGAACTCTTGCTGGAGCTGCAGCTTTAGAAGGAAGAGGCCGGTTGCTGGGACAACATGTTTCGCGCGCATGCGTTTTGTCAAGTCTCCTTGAGCGGACTCTGAGCGGACAGGCCGTCCATCTTGGAACCTGGCTTCCTAAAGCCACAGGCTGGTTATTTATTTTTTTACCATATGACTTATTAAAGGCACACCTCCATACAAGGTGTATTATTTTTATCACAAAACTACACAGCGCCTGGCTCCTGTTCATATATGTGATTTTGCACACCCATGCCTCCCTGTAGAAGTATTTCTGCTATAGGGTGGTCGGGAAGTGGTTTAATGAAAATTGCTGAATTAAAGTGCATTCAGAAAGTATTCACAGCACATAACTTTTGCCACATTTTGTTATGTTACAGCCTTATTCCAAAATGGATTCAATTCATTGTTTTCCTCAACATTCTACAACCAATACCCCATAATGACAACATGAAAGAAGTTTGTTTTGAAATCTTTGCAATTTATTAAAAATAAAAAAACCACATGAACATAAGTATTGCAAGCCTTTGCCATGATACTCAAAATTGAGTTCTGGTGCACCCTGTTCCCACTGATCATCCTTGAGATGTTTCCACAACTTGATTGGAGTCCACTTGTGGGAAATTCAGTTGATTGGACATGATTAGGAAAGGCATAAGCCTGTCTATATAAGGTCCCACAGTTACAGGGCATGTCAGAGCACAAACCAAGCCATGAAGTCCAAGGAATTGTCCATAGACCTCCGAGACAGGATTGTATCAAGGCACAGATCTGGGGAAGGGTATAGAAAAACTTCTACAGCATTGAAGGTTCTGATGAGCACAGTGGCCTCCATCATCCATAAATGGAAGAAGTTTGGAACCACCAGGAATCTTCCTAGAGCGGGCCGCCCAGCCAAAATGAGCAATCGAGGGAGAAGGGTCTTAGCCAGGGAGGTAACCAAGCAATCACTCTGAAAGAGCACCAGGGTTTCTCTGTGGAGAGAGGAGAACCTTCAAGAAGAACAACCATCTCTGCAGCACTCCACCAATCAGAAAACCAGGCACCACTCACCACCTGGCCAATATCATCCCAACAGTGAAGCATGGTGGTGGCTGCATCATGCTGTGGGGATCTTTTTCAGAGTCAGGAACTCGGAGACTAGTCAGGATCGAAGGAAAGATGAATGCAGCAATGTACAGAATTATCCTTGATGAAAACCTGTTTCAGAGTGCTCTGGACCTTAGACTGGGGTGACGGTTCATCTCTCAACAGGACAATGACCCTAAGCACACAGCTCACATAACAAAGGAGTGGCCACGGGCAAACTCTGTGAATGTCCTGGAGTGGCCCAGCTAGAACCCGGACTTGAACCCGATTGAACACCTCTGGAGAGATCTGAAAATGGCTGTGCACCTATGCTCCCCATCCAACCTGATGGAGCTTGAGAGGTACTGCAAAGAAGAATGGGAGAAATTGCCCAAAAACAGGTGTACCAAGCTTGTAGCATCATACTCAGATTGACTTGAGACTGTAATTGGTTCTTTAGCAAGGCTTTAGTTGCTTCAACAAAGGCTGTGAATACTTATGTACATGTGTTTTTATTTTCGTTTTTAATTTTTAATAAATTGCAAAGATTTCAAAACAAACTTCTTTCACATTGTCATTATGGGGTATTGTTTGTAGAATGTTGAGAAAAAAAATGAATTTAATCCATTTTGGAATAAGGCTGAAACAACAAAATGTGGCAAACATTAAGCGCTGTGAATACTTTCTGGATGCACTGTATGTTCCATAGAAAGAAACACTTCATTAAATTCTTTACAGTCAGATAAATGTAAAATATTCCAAACACTCCCCACTACAATCCAGTCCGTGTGACTACCAAATAGCGACAAATGATTAATGTATGATTTGTGTGGCATAGGCAGGGGCAGATTGACCTCCCTACACACATGGCGCTGTTGAACCAGGAGGACAGGAGGAATGCCCATTCCTCTTAGGACTCAGTACATGTCAGTTGGCTGGACTTCTGTTCAAGTGAACGCTGCAACCCAGGTAACCCCTGTGGTCATCTTTAGTGAGGGAAGTGTAGTTGGTGCGCATTCCGCGTGTGGTTAGGTTAGGCACAGGAACCCACTTGACAGGGAGAGTGTGCCATGCATTGAGAGAGGATCCAGAGCTGGAGGGACATTATGGGGACTGTTGTCAGTGCTTCATAGGAGAAACTTTCCACTACCAATTCTTCCTGCATCTGCCATTCAGCTACCCCTCTGCACGAGGTGCTGCTGGCCTCAGTGTATAGCTCTCTGTAAGTGCTGTATAACATTCTGTGAGTGTCGCCACCAATTACACGTCGCTGCAAAGACTTTGTAGCTGTCCTTGGATTGTTTAGATAATACAAGTTCTACCATTGCAACCACTGTGTGTGTCGTTATAAATGTGAAAAGCTTTGCGCCAAAGATATAATAAATAATTACCCAGCTGCAGTCACTAAACTCACTGGGGAGTGTGCAAAGAAACAAATATGTGTATGACTCCGCTCAAAATATCAAGTGTTAAACTACCTAAAACAAAAGTGTTAAAATGATACTATATAAAATGTATCAACAAAATATTCACTTTTGGGCTCCATGCACACGTTTTAATAACGTTGACAGCGTTAGCTGTGTAAAGTCACATTAAAAACGCAAGTTTAGCATTTTTGCATTAGCGTTTAGCCATGTTTCCCTACATTTGCTTTTTTTTTTTACCAAAAAACAAAACTTTTTTTTTGCTAAAAAAAGTCCAAAAAGCTGGTTTGTCACGTTTTACCGTGTTTTGCCATGTTTTACCATGTTTTTCAGCGTTAGAGTGTTTTTACAGCTAAAAAATTTCTCTAGAAACCTGATTACAGCCTATGTGTGCATGTACACAGGACAACATGCTTGGGAGTTTACTGGCTGTAGAAAACAACACCAAAAGCCAAAAAAAGCAGCTGTAAAAACATCCAGTGTGCATGAGGACTCAAAATACTCAGTTCACAAACAATGTGTAAATAATAATTTTTCCTAAATCCAAATAAACAAAAACCATCAAGTGCAATACGTGCAAAAATAAATAAATAATTAAATATACTGTGTATGTATACATGCATGTGTATATGTATGTATGTATATGTGTATATATATATATATATATATACACACACACACACACACACACAATATATTGCCAAAAGTATTAGGAAGCCTGCCTTTACATGCACATAAACTTTAATGGCATCCCAGTCTTAGTCTGTAGGGTTCAATATTGAGTTGGCCCCGCCCTTTGCAGCTATAACAGCTTCAACTCTTCTGGGAAGGGTGTTCACAATGTTTAGGAGTGTGTCTATGGGAATGTTTGACCATTCTTCCAGAAGCGCATTTGTGAGGTCAGGCACTGATGTCAGACGAGAAGGCCTGGCTCACAGTCTCTGCTCTAAATCATCCCAAAGGTGTTCTATCAGGTTGAGGTGCAGGCCAGTCAAGTTCATCCACCCCAAACTCTCTCATCCATGTCTTTATGGACATTGCTTTGTGCACTGCTGCGCAGTCATGTTGGATCAGGAAGGGGCCATCCCCAAACTGTTCCCACAAAGTTTGGTGCATGAAATTGTCAAGTCCAACCCCTAAAAAACAACCCACACCATAATAAACCCCCCCTCCATCAAACTTTACACTTAGAACAATGCAGTCAGGCAAGTACTGTTCTCCTGGAAACCGCCAAACCCAGACTCATCCATCAGATTGCCAGACAGAGAAGTGTGATTCGTCACTCCAGAGAACACTTTTCCACTGTTCTAGAGTCCAGTAGCGGCGTGCTTTACACCACTGCATCCGATGCTTTGCATTGCACTTGGTGTTGTAAGGCTTAGATGCAGTTGCTCGGCCATGGAAACCCATTCCATGAAGCTCTCTACACATTGTTGTTGTACTAATCTGAAGGCCATACAAAGTTTGGAGGTCTGTAGCTATGGACTCTGCGGACAGAGCGACTTCTGCTCACTGTGTGCTTCAACATGAGCTGACCCCGCTCTGTCATTTTATGTGGCCTACCACTTCATGGCTGAGTTGCTGTTGTTCCCTATTGCTTCTGCTTTGTTATAATACCACTAACAGTTGACTGTGGAATATTTAGTAGCAAGGATTATTATATTATTATATTATTATACAGTATTTATAAAGCGCCAATAGTTCACTCAGCGCTGTACATTACAAAGGGGGACAGAACATGTGACAGAACAATACCAATACAATGCAAAACATGAGGGGATCGAGGGCCCTGCTCTTTCGAGTTTACAATCTAGAAGGGATGGGATAGTGGTACAGGAGGAGATAGCTGTGGGGGATGGAGTGGTAGGAAGAGTGGAGGAGGTCAGCAAGTTAGCAGGGGGTGAGGTAGGCTTCCCTGAAGAGATGGGTTTTCAGGGTGCGCCTAAAGGAGAGGAGAGTAGGTGATAATCTGATGGGTTGGGGCAGGGAGTTCCAGAGGATGGGTGACACCCTGGAGAAGTCCTGGAGGCGGGCATGGGAGGAGGAGACCAGGGAACTAGAGAGAAGGAGGTCTTGTGAGGAGCGGAGTGTGCGTGTTGGGCGGTACTTGGATATTAGGTCAGTGATGTAGTTCGGGGCAGTATGGTGGACAGCTTTGTACGTCAGTGTTAGGATTTTAAATTTGATCCGTTGCGCAATCGGAAGCCAGTGGAGGGATTGGCAGAGGGGGGTGGCGGAAATGGAGCGGTTGGAAAGGTGAATGAGTCTGGCAGCCGTATTCAGGATCGACTGAAGCGGGGATAGCCAGCGGCGAGGCAGGCCAGTGAGGAGGGAGTTGCAGTAGTCGAGTCGTGATATGATGAGGGAGTGGATGAGCTGTTTAGTGGTTTCTGGGGTTAGGAACGTGCGGATTTTGGCGATGTTGCGGAGGTGGAGTCTGCACGAGTTTGTTAAAGATTGGACTTGGGGCTGGAAGGATAGGTTGGAGTCCAGAATGACACCAAGTACTCTGGCCTGCAGAGCGGGTTTGATATTGGCGTTGTTGGATGTGATGTAGAAGTCAATGGGGGGTGGGGTTCGGGCTGGGGGGAAGACAAGGAGCTCGGTTTTGGAGAGATTCAGTTTAAGGAAGTGGAGCGACATCCAATCTGATATGTCGCTCAGTAGGTGTGTGATTTGGGCAGAGACCGAAGGGGTGAGGTGGGGGGTTGAGAGATAGATTTGTGTGTCGTCGGCATAGAGGTGGTAGTTGAAGCCGTGAGAGTGTATGAGTTGGCCAAGGGAGGAGGTGTAGATGGAGAAGAGAAGGGGCCCAAGGACAGAGCCTTGAGGGACCCCAACAGAGAGGGGGAGTGAGGGGGAGGTGGTAGCATTATAGGTAACGCTGAAAGAGCGTTGTGACAGGTAGGATGAGAGCCAGGAGAGAGCAGAATCTCTGAGGCCGAGGGAGTGTAGTATTTTGAGGAGGAGGGGGTGGTCAACTGTGTCGAAGGCCGCAGAGAGGTCAAGGAGTAGGAGCACTGAATAGTGGCCATTAGCTTTGGTGGTTAGAAGGTCGTTGGAGAGTTTGAGTAAGGCGGTTTCGGTGGAGTGTAGGGGGCGGAAGCCAGACTATAGGGGATCGAGGAGGTTGTTGTCGTTGAGGTGAGAGCATAGGCGGGTGTAGACGAGACGCTCGAGGAGTTTAGATGTAAGTGGGAGCAGGGAGATGGGTCTGAGGTTGTTCGGGTCATTGGGGTCCAGGGAGGGCTTTTTAAGTATGGGGGTGATGTGTGCATGCTTCAGTGGGGAGGGGAAAGTGCCGGAGGAGAGGGAGAGATTAAAGATGTGGGTGAGGGAGCGTAGGATGGAGGGGGAGGGAGGTCGTAGGAATTGTGAGGGGATAGGGTCGAGGGGGCAGGTGGTGAGGCGGGCATCAGAGAGGATCTTGGAGACTTCCTCAATGGTAGTAAGGTCAAAGGTGTGGAGTGTTGGGGGAGCTTCAGTATGAGGAATGTAGGGTGGGGTGGGAGTGGAGGTCAGAGCAGTGGTGGGGCCGTGGGAGAGGGGTGATGAGGGGGTAGCTGAGTGAGGGGGAACGGGGTCGGAGGGAGTTTGAGCAGTGACGAAGTCCCTGCGGGTAATGTCGAGGGGGAGGGGGGATGAGGGGGTAGCTGTGTGAGAGGGGACGGGTTGAGAGGGCGTGTGAGTTGCGGCAATGTCCTTGCGAATTGTGTCAATCTTGTTTTTGAAGTGATTGGCAATCTCAAGGGCGGTGAGCGAGGTGCTGGGTGGAGGTGGGGGTGGAGAGAGTAGAGAGTTGAAGGTGGAGAAGAGTCGGCGAGGATTGGAGGAGAGGGCCTTGATGAGGGTCAGGAAGTAGGCTTGTTTGGCTGCGTGGAGGGAGGAGGTGTAGGTGCGGAAGGCAGATTTGTAGCAGGTGAAAGCTTGTTGGGATTTTGTTTTGCGCCATAGTCGCTCCAGGGCACGACTGCGTCGTTTGAGGGTTTTGGTGTGATCAGTCTGCCAGGGCTGGAGCGGTCGGAGTCTGATGTTGCGTGTGGTTAAAGGCGCTAGTGAGTCAAGGGCTGCTGACAGCGCGTTGTTGTAGGCAGTCATAGCCAAGTCGGGGCAGGACAGGGGGAGGATGCGGTCGTGGAGTTGATCAGCTGCAGAGTGGAGGGGGGCAGGGTTAAGGTTGCGGAGGTTACGGCTGGTAGTAGTGTGACATTTGGAGGGGTAGGCGTTGGAGGACGAGGAGATAGAGAAGGTGATCAGGTTGTGGTCAGAGAGAGGGAAGGGGGTGTTAGTGAGGTTGTGGGGAGCGCAGCGGTTGGAGAAGACAAGATCAAGGATATTACCGTTGGAGTGGGTGGTGGATTGTATGCACTGTGCAAGTGCAAAGGAGGAGGTTAAGTGGAGGAGACGGGCTGTGTCCGGGTTGTCAAGGTTGACAGGGATGTTGAAATCCCCAAGAATGATGGTGGGTAGCTCAGAGGAGAGGAAGAAGGGTAGCCAGGAGGAGAAGTCTTCCAGGAAGCGGGGTATGGATCCAGGAGGCCGGTATATCACAGCAATCTTCAGGGGGGTTGGGGAGAATAGTCGGACGCAGTGGGCCTCGAAGGAGGAGAAGGATAGGGAGGGGGGGTTTGGGAGGACTCGGAAGGTGCTCCGCGGTGACAGGAGCAGACCAACCCCACCACCTTTACGACCGTTAGGTCTGGGTGAGTGGGTCCAGGTGAGACCTCCATAGGAGAGTGCAGCAGGGGAGGTAGAGTCAGTGGGCTGGATCCAGGTTTCCGTGATCGCCAGGAGGTTGAGGGAGCGGGAAACAAAGAGGTCGTGGATGGCGGTAAGCTTGTTGCACACCGATCGGGCGTTCAGGAGTGCACATGAAAACGGGGGGGAGATTTTAGGGAGCAGGGGGACAGATACTAGGTTGCGGTAGGACATGGCAGCGGGAGGGTGTTGTGCGGGTGAGGGAGGTGGTGGAGGGCCAGGATTCGGGGAGATGTCTCCCGCGGCTAGGAGGAGGAGAAGGGTGAGAAAGGTGGCATGGGAACGGGATGTGCAGGAGCGTGAGAAACTCCTAGTGGAGGTGTTGGGGTCAGTGGGAGAGTGGAATAATAGGAGGAGGTGGTGGGTGCCATAGAGGGGATGGACTTATTGGATGGACTTATTGCACAGGTGGTAACCTATCACGGTACCAAACTTGAATTCACTGAGCTCCTGACAGTGACCCATTCTTTCACAAATGTTTGTAGAAGCAGTCTGCATGCCTAGGTGCTTGATTTTATACACCTGTGGCCATGGAGGTGATTGGAACACCTGAATCCAAGGATTTGGAGGGGCGTCCCAATACTTTTGGCAATATAATGTGTGTATATGTAAATGTGTGTGTATATGTATATGTACTGTATGTATGTATGTATATTCCCAGTATTCCCAGTCTTCCAATAGACTTAAAGGAGAGCCTGAGAGTAGTAGCTGGGTTTGGATGATGGGAAGAATGGAGTGACTGACCAGCAGAAAATGCTGGCAGATTGGCAATCAGCAACTTTCAGCAGAACCTTGTTAAAAAATTTGCTGCAAAAGGGAGTGGTGGATGACCTATAGATGGTGGTGACAATTTGGCAAACACCCAGTAGACGCCAGTGGATGAGCAGCTGTCAGTGGCAGATTGGGGGATCACAAGAGGCAGTGGTGGATGATCTATAGATAGGAGTGGCAGCTTGGAAAACACCTAGCAGAAGTCACTGAAATAGTTTTTGGTTGTTGAAGGATCACCATGACCTATAGATGGTGGTGGCAGCTTGGCAAACACCCAGCAGACACAGCTCTGCAAACATCTAGAGACAGCAGTGAAAGTCTGGCAAATGCACAACTGAGGATAGCCAGATGTCAGATTGGCAAAAAAACCTCAAAAACTGCCCATGCAGATAAGGGCCACCTGCATATCAAAACAAACTGTGTCTATACATAGTGTGGTGATTATAAGGCTATTACACTATATATAAAATATAATGTTTGGAGGGTATATCTTCCATGGAAGGGAGCACAGAAAAGAAGAAGGTGTGATAGGAAGAGCTCTACTGTTGGGATCTGAGATAAAGCGTTTTTATATATACACATAGAGGGATACCAAGTAGAAGATGGATTAAGATTCACGTGTGGTTGAACACTGAATAAGAAGAAGGAGAATATCTTTCACATGATAGGGACATTTCACTATACGGATGCTGAGAGAGACTTTTGGTTTGCTTTGGACTTTCTGGGGAGAAAGTGATATCTTTGCGTCTAGGTATTTATACATAGTGTGGTGATTATAAGGCTACTGGTTGTTTAGATGTTTACCCCTGCATTTCTGACAGATAATGCACCACTTCACCCACCAACTGTTGAAATTACAAATGTTTAGGTATTCTCATGTTTATTTCTTTTGTTTGTTTTGGTATGACCCAAAAAAGCGAAGAAACCAAAACTAAATCTGACACATTGCACCCAAGATTCCAAAAAATGGACTGGACAAAATTATTGGTACCCTCAATTTATTATTTGGTAGAACAACCCTTGGAAAAAATAAATGAATCAATCACTTCCTGTAACCATCAATGAGTTTCTTATACCTCTCTACTGGAATTTTGGAGCATTCTTCTTTCGCCAACTGCTCCAGATCTCTCAGATTGGAAGGGTTCCTTTTCCCAACTGCTGTTTTGAGATTTCTCCACAGGTGCTCTCTGGGATTGAGATATGGATTCATTGCTGGCCAGGTCAGTACTCTCCAGCGCTTTGTCTACAACCATTTTTGGGTGCTTTTTGACTTGTGCATTGGGTCATTGTCCTGCTGTAAGACCCATGACCTCTGACAAAGACCCAGCGCTCTCACACTGGGCCCGACATTGTACCCAAGAATTCTTTGGTAGTCATCAGATTTCATAATGCCATGCACATGGTCAAGACATCCAGTGCCGGAAGCAGCAAAGCAACCCCAAAACATCAGTGAACCTCCACCCCATGTTTCACTGTAGTGACTGTATTCTTTTCTTTAAAGGCCTAATTTCTTTTTCTGAAAACGGTAGAATGATGGGCTTTACCATAACGCTGTCATTTTGTTTCGTCTGTCCACAGCACATTCTCCAAAAAGGATTTTGACTTGCTAAGGTAAGTTTTGGCAAATTCTAATCTGGCTTTTTAATGATTCTGTGTCAGCAGTGGGGTCCTCCTGGGTCTCCTACCATAGCGTCCCTTTTCATTGAAATTGCAACATATAGCTTGAGCTGACACTCATGTACCCTGTGCCTGAAGGTCAGCTTCAATTTGTCTGGAATCAAGGTTCTTTAGCCACCATTTGAACAATCCTTTGTTGCAATCTTTGATCAATATTTTTCTTTCATCCATGTCCAGGTATATTAGCTACAGTGTCATGGGATGTAAACTTCTTTACAATGTTCCGCACAGTGAACACAAGAACATTAAGATCTCTGGATATAGACTTGTAACCTTGAGATTGTATTAATGGTGAAGCGCTAACAAAAATCCAATATCTCATATGTGAAATAACATAAATAAATCATATACCACAAATAGACTGATATTCTGACTGGTGCTTACTAGTAAAAATAAGTGGTAAAGTGCAAATAGGTAGGTCCTAGGGTGACCTAAAATCTATAATCTGAGTAGTGCCAATAAAAACTCTCAATAAGGTGAAGATAAATAAGAATGACACACTATATCCAAATGTGACAAGTGCTGCAAATACAATAAATGTAAAATAATTATGAATATAGTGATAAATATCGCACACAACATCATGGTGTCAAGTGCTGAATATGCAGAAGCATACATAAACAATGTGATGAATCAAAAAGTTCACAATATGTGCAAAAAATCATGCAAAAACAATGTGCAAAAAAGACAATAATGGTGCTTCAACTCTCCACTCCAAAATCGATGCGTGCTTGTGTGACACACTTGTGTATCACTATCCCCAAGTGGCTAGAGTGGCTCCTCACCTCCTTGAGGCGACCCTTAAGGGCCACAACGCTTTGAGAAATAAGTGCTCAACAGCACTGAGGATCTCATACAACAGGCTCCCAAGGTTCCACCTCAGCATCCACTGACAGATCGATTCCCCTCAGATGACAGTCACAATGACAGGATGTTTATAAGACCATAGAGAGGTAGACAAAAAGATCCTCCATAGTGTAATATGATTTTATTCACATAGTGGATAAATCAGCAAAAAGGGACACTCACATTTGTGCAGATACAATCTAGCGTTTTTTCCATGTGCTGTGGGTGTACTGCAGGTCCCTGGGTGTCCAAAGATGGCATCTACCGGAAGTGCGTAACCGAAAATACGTCACCGCGCTCTACGCCTTACTCCATGATATCAAGTGGCTTCTTGAGGATCCTGAAGAAGCAACGTGATATCGTGGAGTAACGCGTAGAGCGCGGTGACGTATTTTCACCAGTCAGAATATCAGAATATTTGTGGTATATGATTTATTTATGTTATTTCACATGTGAGATATTGGATTTTTGTTAGCGCTTCACCATTAATACATTCTTATTGGGTATCTTTGGGTATAGATAGAGGTGGTAGCAGCTTTCATTACACGTATATTGTTTAAAATTATCACCAGTGGAGTGCAGGGGGATTATTATTTTTATTTAACCTTGAGATTGTCCATGCTTTTCCACAATTTTTGTTTTCCAATCCTCAGACAATTCTTTGCTGCTCTCTCTCTTCTCCGTGTTCCATTTGACACAGAGACACACAACAGAAAGGTTGAGTCAATTTTTCACCATATTAACTGGTTGCTGGTGTGATTTCTATACTGTCAGCACCTGTTAATTGATACAGGTGAGTTTAATTACAAATTACAGGAGCATCTCAAACTTGGGATGCAATTATTTCTTACAATTTTGAGAAGGTGCCAATAATTTTGTCCACTCCATTTTTGGAGTTTTTGTTGGAATGTGTCAGATTTGACTTTTTGTTTCTCCACTTTTTGTGTCATACCAATACAAACAATTAGAAATAAACATGAGAATACCCAACACAGGTATCATATACAGTACAATGCAATCCACTTCCAATCCTGTCGGAGCGTAGCACTATTCAATCTTTAACAGCCAATGATGGGTTAATAGAACCATTCTCTTAATGAATGGGCTGGTAAGGTTCTCTCAGTTCCATACCATTTGCCAACATATTAAAAAACAGAAAGGAAGGCTTCATAGTGTAAAACAATCTATTATATATTAATAAAAAAACATCATAGGTACACTCACATTGCCATGTGTCATGATTGACACTAAGGAGGTATGTACATATACAAGTAAAGCCTCCGGCTCCAGCTGCAAACACAGGCTGTGGGTCAAAGCGGACTCAGTGTGGGGAACTTCACTCAGAGCAAGGCTCTGCTTAACATGTTTCGACATTCGTTGTCATCAGAGGCAGCATGATCCTCAGATGAAACAATGTTTAAAAAAAATCTAAAACATGTCATCTATATACTTTACGAATTATATTTAACATTGAAATGTATGAGTGGGATTGTAACATTACTTATATTTATCATTATATCAATTTAAGTCAAGATCCTATAAGTCTGAGTGACAATAGTTGCCATGTGGGATCCAACTCTGTAGTCTGTGATGCGCAGGTTTATGAATTTTTAGTTGGGATTGAAGTTGGTACAATGTTTACTTAAAGTATAAAATATTTATATTAAGACCAGTCTATACCAAGTACTCACATCATGCATTTTATATGATTAGATACGTTAGATGGTATAGGATCCAAGCCTCTATTCTCAAGGATTTCCTGGGTATCACATGATTTATAGATGCATACCTAAAACTAACTCCCACATCTCTCCAAGTAATTTTCAATACACTATTAGGATATACTGAACAATAACAGGGGCTGTTCTTATATATTCAAAGGCACATGGAAATCACATAATCTTTTATGTAAGACTCCCCCACCCACCTACCCGTGCTTTTCTCTCCACAGTCCTGAGTTAGACAAATGGCAATGTATAACCTTGGTTGTTTCTGTTTTGGTATGGTATGTGGCTGGTGGACATTTGTAGGTATGCTATATACAGTATTTTGTATTAAAATATAATAGCTGATAAGTGTTCATGATAAGTGAACATATTATTTATGCTGTATAACCATAAATATACCAGTTCATGTACACTCTCCTGCGGCAGTGGGTTTTGTTTCAAACACGTTATGAAAAGCTAATTTCCTTGGCAGAAATCAGTAAATAAAACAGTATATTTATATACACCAATGTTGGGTGCTGTTATGAATATGTTGTATGAAACAATGTATCAAGGGTATACAGTATAATGTATTCGATTCTTAGCTTAAGTATGTTTTTTTAATGATGGTTTTATATGTATATATTAACAAAAGGATGTCTTAAGTTTACAAATGTGGTTGCAATTTTGTACCTAAAAAGTCCCGCAGGCTCTGCAATTTTGGGGGGGGAGGGGTGCTGTGTGTTAGTTCTGGAAGTATAAGTGGGGGAGTGTATGTGGCATGCTCAGTGCCTTCCAAGATCTTGTAGGTGTGGCCAAAAAGTGTGTGACCAAAAGCGTGAGTGATCATGGTCAAAGGCTTGTAGGGTGCTACCTTTCCCCGCAACAAAAAAAATTGTAAATGGAGAATTCACAAGAAAAAGTGGTTGCAAAAAGGACAATACTGAAATAGTCTAGAAAATATGCTTTATTAGCAAAATTGCACATGAAAGACACTTAAGTAAGGGCTGCAATTAGCCATCACCTCAGTTGAAGACAATACACAGAACAACCTACTTTTCCCCCTTTTTATAAACAAAACAGGGCCTTTGGGTACACTAGAGATTGTTAGAGTAAAATATAGTAATCCCAATTGCGGCCAGCAATGATAGCCCCAAGACATGTCAGTATAATTAACCCCCAGCATGGCACAAAAATTAACACCCAAAACAGAACAATAATTAACCACCAACATGGAATAAAATGAACCCTCAGCATTTTGCAGTAATTAACCACAAGCATGGCACAATAATTAGCCACCAGCACAGCACAATAATATAACCCCTAGCACAACACCATAATAAAACCCCTAGCAAGGAACAATAATTAACCTCTAACATTGCACAATAATTAACCCCTTAGCGTGGCAAAACAGTTAACCTCCAGCATGGCAAAGCAATAAACCTCCAGCACCGCACATTAATAACTCCATGGACTGCACAATATTTACACCCCCCCCAACATCACATAATAATTAACCCCAGAAGTATAGGTGTCAGTGTGCCCCTTTCATTGTGAAACATACAACATAGCATGTAGAGTGAAGAGTTCAGCAAAATGTAGCAAATAGAGTGTGGAGGTCAGGCCTGTGTACAACATTACTTTTTTAGAGTACCCAGAGTACGTGGTCAATGTGCACTTGTAAACTGGTCAGTTTGCCCTGTACACTGGTAGCCACTGTGCCCTCTAAACACTGACAATCTGTGTGTTCCTTGTACAATGGTGGTCAGTGTGCCTCCTGCATACTGGTCAGAGTGTCCTTGTATACTGGTGGTCAGTGTGCCTCCTTTCATCCACTGGTCACTTCTACACCCAGCTCCATCCACTGGTCACCTCTACACATCCTCAATATACTGGTCAGTTCTGCTCTCCCCCCTCCTTCACAGGTGACCTCTGTATCCCTGCCATCCACCGGTCACCTCTCCTCCTCCATTAACAGGTCCTCCCTGTGACTCAACTATTCACTGGTCACCTCTGCACCCACCACCATCCACAGATCACCTCGTACCCACGTCCATCCACTGGTCACCTCTGCACCCACCACCATCCACTGGTCACTTTTGCAACCACCACCACTGGTCACCTTTGCATCCCCTCTATCCACTGGTCCCCTCTGTAGCCACCATCCACTGGTCACCTCCACATCCACCTCCATTCACTTGTCATCTCTGAACCCCCTCAATCATCTGTTCACATCTACACCTTCTCCATCCACTAGTCACCTCTGCACCCACCTCCATCCAATTGTCACCTCTGTACCCCCTCCATTCACCCACTGGTCACATCTGCACTCACCTTAATCCATTCACTTGTAACCAACTCTGTACCCCTTCCCTCCACTAGTGACATCTGCAACCCCTTGATCCACTGGTGACCACCTCTGTACCCACCTCCATCCACTGTCACCACTGAACCCCCTCCATCCACTGGTCCCCTCTGCACCCACCATCCACCCGTCACCTCCACACCCACCTCCATCCACTGGTCACCTCTGAACTCCCTCCTTTAACTGGTCACATCTTCACCCCTTCCAACCACTGGTTGCCTCTGCACTCCCTCCCTCCTTCCACTGGTTACCTTTACACCCACCACAATACACTGGTCAGCACTGTACCCCACCCAACCACTAGTGAACTCTACACCCACTCTCTCCATCCATCCACTAGTCACCTCTGCACACTCCCCTTTCACTGACCACCTCTGCACCCCCTCACTCCATTAGTTACCTCTGCACCCCCTCCCTTAATCCACTGGCCACCTCTATACGTCCACTGGTTATTTCTGCACTCCCCTCCATCCATCCACTAGTCACCTCTGCACACTCCCCTTTCACTGACCTTCCTCTGCACCCCCTCACTCCATTAGTTACCTCTGAACCCCCTCACTTAATCCACTGGCCACCTCTGCATTCACTTCAATCCACTAGTCACCTCTGCACCCATTCCCCCCTCCATTCACTGGTCACCACCTCTGCACCCATCTCCATCTATTGATCACATTTGCATTCACCTCCCTCCATCCAGTGGTCACATCTGCACTCCCTTCCCCCCCTGGATCTGCTAATAAACTTTGCATCTCCTCTCTTCCCCGGTTACCTTTGCACCTCCCTCCTGCATACGCCTCTGCTCTCCCCCACCACTTCCACGCATCATTTCTGCAATCCTCCCTCACTTCCCCTGGTCACCTCTGCTCTCCCCCATCACTTCCAATGGTCACCTCTGCAACCCCACCTCAAACTTGGTAAGCTGTGCACTATTGCTCACCATGTCCTGTTTCTGCATTCAGGGGATCCACATAGCTGATGGCACTGCTTGACTGTAGGTGGATCCTAAAGTAGCTACCAGCTCAGGAAACTTCAGCAAGTTTAGGGCAGGGTTTAGGGCATGTAATGTATCTGGTATCTGGTATGTAATGTATCTGGTCAGCATGAGATGGCACTGCAGAGGCAGCCGGCATAAAAGAATGATCTCTATGTGCGCAGAGATTGGGGTGATATTGGGGTGCTAGCAATAATTTTGTGAGTGCTATTTCAGACGTACAGCACCCCACTGGTGACGCCCCTTATAAGAAACCAGTGGCTGATTCAATCCAACAGGATCCACTTGTAACCAGAATATCACTTTTGAGAAGAGTGACCCTTTACTTTGAACTCTCAAATCTTCTCTAATTTTCTCAATGTCAGAGAATGTAGTATTGCCTATTTGGCAATTATGCATAATTTCATCATGTTTGGATAGGAAGTGTGCGATTTTTTTTCCCCCAGTATAGTTGTGAATTAAAATGAGGCATATATGCAAATTCAAAAAGACTAATACCATGTTCAGACTCCAGCTGTCTAGGTACATATACAGTAAATACTTTTCCCTTGCTCAAAAGAATTTGATTTATTTATATATATATTTATTTATTACAGATGCTTATATAGCGCTGTCAATTTATGCAGCGCTTTACATATATATTGTACATTCACATCAGTCCCTAACCCTCAAGGGGTGTACAATCTAAGGTCCCTAACTTTAAATTGACTTGTTAAATAATTTACTTCTATTAAGTATTCCACATAAGATGTGCTATTCCCTTTCATGCTAAAGAAATGGTATTTTAATAATATAATTTAAAAGAAATGTTCAGTTCATTCAATGTATTTTTAGGCTATACAAAAAAAGTCTCAATGGGTAAAAAGAGTGAAAGGGGATTTCATTTTAGCCCAAAGATTGATTTGAAAAAAAAAAAAAAAATTGCACTACACCTAGCTATGCCACAGTCACCCACAATGAAGAAGTGATTTGCAGAACAATATTCGCCTTGAACATGTAAAATCTATGTTAATCCACAGCTGAGAGATTCATTTTATCATGTAAACTAGCTGTGGGACACACAATGCAAATTTGATTTTGTAGTGTTCTACTACATTGAATTATTTTCATTCCAGGCATGTGTGCCAAAACACGAACATCCATAATACAGTATTGGTTTTTATCCGTGTTCATCTAAATATAGGAACAGACTGACGCACAGGGTATATGGCTGAGGTGAAAGGAATCGGAGTCCTTCAGTCAGCTTCAGCTGGCCTTACTGGCAGGAAAGGAGATTTGTAGCTTTTTTCTGTGCGGTGTAACCCAAAAAACAAACAGATCTCAGCTTCTTTTAGATTATCATAAAATGTGTAGTCCTTTTTAAGTAAAAGAAATGTTAGCACATTAAGGATTTAAAATGGTTGTAATGCATAAAGGTTAATTTTATACCTTAATGCATTCTTTGTATTGATTCACAAAACATATTAGGTGCAGCTCAATACCGCTGATGCCCCCTCCCTTCCATCCCAAATACTTACCTGAGCTCAATCTCGATCCAGTACAGCTGCTCTCTCCCTCCTCACTGGACTCAGTGAGAGCAGTGACAGCCATTGGCTCTTGTCAATCAAATCCATGGATGAGAGAGCAGGGTGTGGGGTTGAGCTGCAATAGACACACACAGTGTGGCTCGGATCAAACTCACACAGGTAAACCCCCTAGTAAGCAGCTTGCTAGGGAGGTATTCAAAGACAGGAGGAGCCAGGAGCAATGGTGGGAGACTTCAAAGGAGCAGGATCAGGTCTGCTTTGTGTAAAACCACTTCACAGAGCAGGCAAGTATAAAATGTTTGTTTTTTTATATGAAAAAAGATCCTTTAATATCCCTGTAAATCTGATTTAAAAGGCACTGTCATAGTCCAGCCAAGAGTCAGTAGGCATGGATCATATTTTCAGATTTTGAATGAAAATAGGAATCAGGCCTACTCAGTTTTTGTGCACTCTTCCATTATATAGTTTATGGCCAGAAGATGAAGTGGATCTAATGGGTGACCTGTTGGCAAGTCCCATGCATTCTAGCCCTCTCCTATCTGCAGAGGGACAGACTGAAATGTATTTGGTACTGGAACATTACCAGGGTAACCCCTGTTGATGGTTTGTTCTGGCAATGTAGAGAATTATAATGTAGTGCCCCTCTAGATAGCAAGGGGGAGCTAACTAGTTTTTTTACTAGAGGTTGAGTAGCAGCCTGGGTGTGAGTCAATTTAGGTCAGGGCTGAGGGCTCTGCAGATCAGTTCCCTGATACCTTCCCCTGCTCTAGATACTTGAGAAGTTGCTAGAAGGCAGTGGGTGGGGGTGAGGAGGAGCTGATCTGCATACTCAGCGGACTCTAGCCAATCAGCCTTTAAGTATGAATGAGCCTGCTCAACAGTAGGAGAGTTTGGGTGGAAGATGGAGTGAGAGGCTGGGATGCAGGAGCCTGGGAGGTGGTTCAGTGGTAAAGGGCCCACCTCCAGGCTAGATCTGAAAGGAATGTCTCTCAACCTCAGTAGTCCCCTGAGAGAGGACCACTTGTGCAGCAGGGAAAGATCAAGCCCAGTGGAAGGCCTGAAGGCAGCCACCAACCCAACAAGCTTGCAGCGGTGGAAGATTGAGTAGTCCTACACCCCCTGAGACGGATAAGGGGAAAGGGCATTTGGGTGGGAAATCTGACTGGCCCAACTGGGACTGTTTGATTTAAAGAAACAGATTCTGGGTCCCCTTTGCCCAGGGATTCCCTCAGGCAGTGGAATGAGAAGAGGATTCATCTGGGGCCTGGGGTGGTACACCAAGAGGGCTGGAGAGCTCTCCTTGAAGAAATCTTTGCTGTATAGAGACTTATACACTGCTCAAAACAAATGAAAGGAACACTTTTAATCAGAGTATAGCATCAAGTCAATTCATCTCCTGGGATATTGATCTGGTCAGTTAAGTAACAGAGGGAGTTGTTAATCAGTTTCAGCTGCTTTGGTGTTAATGAAATTAAGAACAGGTGCACTAGATGGGCAGCAATGAGATGAGCCCCAAAATAGTAATGGTTTTACAGGTGAAGGCCACTGACATTTGTTTCCCTACTCATCTTTTCTGACTGTTTTTCACTAGTTTTGCATTTGGCTAGGGTCAGTGTCACTACTGGTAGCATGAGGCAATACCTGGACCCTACAGAGGTTACACAGGCAGTCCTACTCCTCCAAGATGGCACATCAATACGTGTCATTACATGAAGGTTTGCTGTGTCTCCCAGCACAGTCTCCAGAGCATGGAGGAGATTCCAGGAGACAGGCAGTTACTCTAGGAGAGTTGGATAGGGCCGTAGAAAGTCCTTAACCCATCAGGAGGACCGGTATCTGCTTCTTTGCGCAAGGAGGAACAGGATGAGCACTGCCAGAGCCCTACAAAAGGACCTCCAGCAGGCCACTGGTGTGAATGTCTCTGACTAAACAATCAGAAACAGAATTCATGAGGGTGGCCTGAGGACCGAATGCCCTCTAGTGGGCCCTCTGCTCACTGCCCAGCACATAGAGCTTGATTGGCATTTGCCATTGAACACCAGAATTGGTAGGTCCAGCACTGGCATCATGTGCTTTTTACAGATGAAAGCAGGTTCACTCTGAGCACATGTGACAGACGTAAAAGGGTCTGAAAAAGCTGCGGAGAACGTTATGCTGCCTGTAACATTGGTCAGCATGACTGTTTTGGTGGTGGATCTGGGGAGACATATCCATGGAGGGACGCACAGACCTCTACAGGCTAGACCGGGTGTCGGCAACCCGCGGATCTTTTTCACCTTTGCTGCGGCTCCGGAGCACACTGCCCACCAGGTGACAGGCAATAGGGTTGCCGTAGCTCAGTGGTCGGCAAGCCGCGGCTATTTACACATTTTAATGTGGCTCTTCTGTGTGCCGGGCGCCCGCTCTCCTCCCTCCTCTCGGGCTGCCACCCCAAACGTTTGGGCAAACATTGGCTGTCAGGATGTAGGCGGGGCAGCGTGACGAACTCCTCTCCTCTCACAGTCCGCCCTGAAGACCGGAACGGCGCGGGAACACGGCGAGAGGAACGCGCGGAACAAAGGTAAGTGAATTGACACAATATGGGGAATGAATTACTATAGGGGGAATGAATTACTATGGGGGATGAATTACTATATGGGGGATGAATTACTATGGGGGATGAATTACTATATGGGGGATGAATTACTATGGGGAATGAATTACTATATGGGGGATGAATTACTATATGGGGGATGAATTACTATGGGGGATGAATTACTATATGGGGGATGTATTTTCAGTTTTAAAAATGTGGCTCTCAAAATAAATTTCAATCATGGTTTTGGCAAGATTTGGCTCAGTTGAAAAAAAAGGTTGCCCACCACTGACCTAAGGCTATGATTGTGATTATGACGATACACTGTGGCCCTGATTAACCCTTTGCTTACTGGGCCCTTAAACCCCCTTCATGACCAGAGCGCTTTTTGCAATATATGCAGTGTCGGATTTGTTTTAAATGTTGCAATGGTTTTGCGGCTCCCAGTCTTTTTTTCCCTCTCGGAAACGGGTCCAAGTGGCTCTTTATGTCTTAAAGGTTGCAGACCCCTGGGCTAGACAATGGCACCCTGACTGCCATTAGGTATGCCTACGCTGGTGCAGTAGGTCCTGGGTTCCTCCTGGTGTACGACAATGCCAGGCCTCATATGGTGAGAGTATGCAGGCAGTTCCTGGAGGATCAAGGAATTGATACTATTGAATGACCCCCACTCAGGTGTTCCATTTCCGTGGCCACAGGTGTATAAAATCAAGCATCTAGACATGCAGACTGTTTCTACAAACATTTGTGAAAGAATGGATCACTCTCAGGAGCTCAGTGAACTCAAGCGTGGTACTGTGATAGGTTGCTACCTGTGCAATAAGTCCATCCATGAAATATCCTTGCTACTAAATATTCCACAGTCAACTGTTAGTGGTATTATAACAAAGTGGAAGCAACTGGGAACAACAGCAACTCATCCACAAAGTGGTAGGCCACGTAAAATGACAGAGTGGGGTCAGTGCATGCTGAAGCGCACAGTATGCAGAAGTCACCAACTGTATGAGGAGTCAATAGCTAAAGACCTCCAAACTTCGTGTGGCCTTAAGATTAGCACAACAACAATGTGTAGAGAGCTTTATGGAATGGGTTTTAATGGCTGAGCAGTTACATCCAAGCCTTACAGTAAAATGAAAAGCGTTGGATGCAGTGGTGTAAAGCACACCACCACTGGACTCTAGAGCAGTGGAGACATGTCCGCTGGAGTGACGAATCACACTTTTCTGTCTGGCAATCCGATGGACATGTTTGGGTTTGGCGGTTGCCAAGAGAATGGTACTTGCCTGACTGCACTGTGCCAAGTGTAAAGTTTGGTAGAGGGGGGATTATGGTGTGGGGTTATTTTCAGGGGTTGGGCTTGGTCCCTTAGTTCCAGTAAAGGGAACTCTTAAGGTGTCATTTTATTGGACAATTTTATGCTCCAACTTTGTGGGAACAGTTTGGGGATAAACCCTTCTTGTTCCAACATGACTGCCCCCCAGTGCACAAAGAAGGTCCATAAAGACATGGATGAGTGAGTTTGGGGTGGAGGGACTTGACTGACCTGCATAGACCAGTCCTGACCTCAACCCGATAGAACACCTTTGGGATGAATTAGAGCTCAGATTGCGATCCAGGCCTTCTCGTCCGACATCAGTGTCTGACCTCACAAATGCGCTTCTGGAAGAATGGTCAAACATTCCCATAGACACACTCCTAAACCTTTTGGACAGAAGAGTTGAAGCTGTTATAGCTGCAAAGGGTGGGACAACTCAGCATTGAACCCTACAGACTAAGGCTGGGAAGCCATTAAAATTCATGTGCGTATAAAGACAGGCGTCCGAATACTTTTGGCAATATAGTGTGTGTGTGTATACTTTCATACATATGTTAGTAATGTTAATAAGCAGATATTGAATTAAGGAAGGCTTCTAACAGTTACTGGGTTCTGTATTCTCTAAAAGCGGTGGTACTGGGAGGTGAGTAGGAGGTGGAACCAAGGGACGGTACTTGGAGGTGATTAGGGGGCAGAGACAAGGGGTGACTCAAAAGGTGGGGAGTTCCTGCACCTATTCTCTAAGAAAAAATGCCCTGCATAATCTCCTATAATAACGTCAGACCAGGCATGGCAGGTTTTCAACACTTTACTGAAGTCGCTGCAATGGTACAGTCAACAAAAAAAGACAGCAGTCTTTCCCTAACCTAGTCTGTAACTCAGGCTTGGTTGCCCCACATACCTGCATGGGTGAAGTCCATAACAAGGAAAGTCCATAGTAATGAATCCCCAGAACTGGAGTCTTCAGGGCAGACTACTAATACCAGATGTCACCCTACATGCTGAAGGCTCCAAGACACAGGCCTATGGCAAGGACTGATGGGTGAAGAAGAGAAAGCTAGTGACTGTCAGTATCCAGACCCATGTTCTTTTTATAATGCTACAGGACCAGTGGGTCGAACCCAGAAAGCCCACCAAAAGAAGACCCGTGAAATGGCAGCACAACATTTAACTCTCTCTCTCTTGGCCAGGACAGCAATTTAACTAACAGTAGGCAACCTGCCTATAGGCCAGATAATGGCAGGCACCCAGGGCTGCACCCAGTTTAGAGACTACTGCTTTAATTTGTCTAACACAAATTTACATTACAGGGCTTTTGTCTGATTAATAAAGCCCATTCCCACAGTTCCAGTCAATGTTATTTGGGTCCAGATACAAAGAAACAGAGCAGGAGGACCCAAACATAACTCGTGGCTCCTCCAGGAGTAGGGCTACATTATGAGGATATAAAAGAATCCCAGAACAATGTAGCTGGGACCCCCAAGAAAGGGACCCTGTACACTCTGCTACCTGCTGCTGCACCATTGACACGTTACTGAGTTTTTTTAGCCCTGCATTTTCCTCAGATGAAAATTATTCCATATGAACTGATGTCAAGGAAAACCTGACTGATTTCTTACTGCTATCAGCCAGTTCTATAACCCCCGCCAAATAATTGGCATGCTTCTAAGATCCACGGTGGCTATCCTCACACATCAGTGAGGCCCTTCAGCTTGTGGTTGAATTTAAAATAAACTGTGTTCCATCCCAGAGGGATACTGGTTTCAATTCAGCACTGCTCTGAATAAAATGCTAAGTGCTGCTCTCTAAGATAAGACAGGTGTCATTAGAATACATTTTTCCGAGAGATCTCAACATGGGAGTGCAGTCTTCAACTCACATAGGCAATCATAAAGGAGCTGTGTAGCTGCAGCCTAATTTTTCCTACAGCACCTTTTCTTCCAAGATCCCTCTAATCGCTGGATGGACTTTATTACTGGGGTACAGCGATAGGGATGACAAAGGAAGCTGCTATTAATATGATTATATTGAAGCAAGAGGATGCTTTTCTATTTTCCTTTAATTGCACCAGTGGAGTTGTCCTAGTTTAGAAGATATGGCTGTTGTGGAAAGATTATTTCATATAAATAATTTCTATGCATGGTAGGTATTATAAATTATGACATACTCTCACCATTCTTTTTATGATTGTCATAAACACTTCACAATGTGCAGTGTAAGACTGTAATTATCTCTCTAACTCTGAAAGCTCAAACCAATTTGCTAGACCACAAAGGCTTCTCACACATTTACAACCTTGGTTTTCCTGTCCAAAAAAAATACAGTTGGCTGTTTGCTGAGTAGGAGAAATTGCTAGATATCGGTGTGTTACCGGAGACAAACTACCAGATGAACTGACTATCTAGCGTTTTATACTTGTATAAAAGGAAAGAACCAGAACACAAGACAGCGAGCAGCTAGAGGCCATCAGAAAAACAGATGATGACCTTTTTCTTAAACGAATCCTTTTAGTAGCTTTTAAGTCTGCATAAATACATTTCTGATATCTCATAATATGCAGCAACAGTATCATTTCACCAAAAAATAAAGTCCCTAGCTAGCTTATTTAGAGGCTAATCAGCGGGAGTTCGACTCTTTGTACAACGGTCACAAATGCACACTGCTCAAAAAAGTAAAGGAACACTTTGAAAACACATCAGATCTCAATGGGGAACAATATCATGCTGGATATCTATACTGATATGGAGTGGGTAATGGGTTAGGAACATAATGATGCCCCATCGATTGATGGAAATTAAAATGATCAGCCTACAGAAGTCTGAAATCAAAGACACCCCGAAAATCAAAGTGAAAAAATGATGTAACAGGCTAGTCCATTTTGATGAAATTTCATTGCAGCAACTTAAAATGGTACTCAGTAGTTTGTATGGCCCCCATGTGCTTGTATGCCTGACAATGTTGGGGCATGCTCCTAATGAGACGACAGAAGGTGTCCTGGGGAATTTCCTCCCAGATCTGGACCAGGGCATCACTGAGCTCCTGGACAGGCTGAGGTGCAACCTGGCGGCATCAGATGGACTGAAACATGATAACCCAGAGTGTTCTATTGGATTTAGGTCATGCAAGCATGGGGGCTATTCAATGGTATCAATTCCTTCATCCTCCAAGAGCTGCTTGCATAATCTTGCACATCACAATAGGTCCAAGGATTTCATCCCAATACCTAATGGCAGTCAGGGTGCCATTGTCTAGCCTGTAGAGGTCTGTGCTTCCCTCCATGGATATGCCTCCCCAGACCACCACTGACCCACCACCAAAACGGTCATGCTGAACGATGTTACAGGCAGCATAATATTCTCCACAGCTTCTCCAGACCCTTTCACGTCTGTTACATGTGCTCATGGTGAACCTGCACACATCTGTGAAAAGCACAGAGTGCCAATGGTGGACCTGCCAATTCTGGTGCTCAATGGCAAATGCCAATTGAGCTCTATGGTGCTGGGCAGTGAGCACAGGGCCCACT